>NC_141687.1:575215475-575815475 GCF_964263255.1 Lissotriton vulgaris
GGCTACTTATCTGCTTGGAGCCGCATTTAAAAGAGGCTGATGGTTGTCATGTTATGTTTCTTACCTTGTTTCAATGTTCTTTTGGAACCTTTGTATTATGACTCATGCGGCTGCTTGGAACTGCATTAAAAAGTAATTGCATAATGTTGCCTCCGTTCTTGTAATGAAATCCTAAATCAAAGCTATGTCTTAGGACGCATGTGGCCTAAAGACATCCTGTCAATTTCATAAGGACACGCACCACTCTGTCCTTGTTAGTTCTTTAGCAGCACTCTTACCCACACTATTGTATAATCATCTGATTAATATATTTAAGAATCCGAAAAAAAAAACGCTGATATATGCAAATAAAAGGTGCACCAACCTTTCTGTTTAATGGTGTTTTCTAAAGTTTTGTTTCCTGAAATCGCCAGCCAACCAGTCGCCTGCAACCAGAGGAAATGTCTCCAGCACCGGAGAGAATGAGGCAGAGTCTGAAGGGGTATCAAAGCTTATATAAAACTTGAACAAACGTGGGTGGAGAGAGAGACCATGGAGTGAGGGGACTCGCTCCCCGGTCTCTCTCTCCTCCCACATTTGTTTAACTTTTACAAATTCCGTGATTCCCCTTCAGACTCTGCCTCACTCTCTCCGGTCTCCGGGGACTGAGGCATATTCTGAAGGGGAATCACGGCATTTGTAAAATGTAAGCAAACGTGGGTGGTAAGAGAAACACCGGCGAGTGAGGAAATTCCTCACACGCTTGTTTAACAAACCGTGATTGTTGATTGAAAGGCTCCAAACGAAAGGCTGTCACCCACCAGCATTAAAATTACGGACAAATGGTGTTAAAGAATCCTTCTCGGACAACGGACAGACGGGCGAAATTAAGGACTGTCTGTGAAATTTACGGACGGTTGGTCGTTCTACTAGTAGTTTGGCGAGTTATGCTCACTCACTCTGAAATGTGGTCCAATCTTTTAGGACATCAGGGGTTGCCCCTCTCCACTCTGTAGTAAATATTCTAGTCATGCTTCCTCTTTTGAAAAAATTGGTCCAATCTTGAATGACATCAGATGTTGTGCCTCTTCACCCTGTAGTGCATATTCTAGTTGTGCTCCATCACCCTTGATGGCAGCGCCACTTTGTGCTAAAACAGTATCACACATTGGAGATTGCATAAATTGGCATGGTCGGAGAGTAAGCTAAACCTTTCCACACTGAAAATAAAGGAATATGTATTAACTCATTTACATAAAATTTCAGGTTGTTCTGGCATGGTCATAAAAAGTTAATTCTGGGCACATCAGTAGACTCAGTCTTCCATTCTCCTTGCTGGCCATTTGTTGCTATAAAATTGTTTATTTTTAAATAATGAATTATATAATAACTCTTGCATGATATTAGTTTAATTATTAATTTACATAATTATGTGATTTGTACAGTTTGTATGTGTAGCTGCCTACTCCAAACATTTGCAGTTCATGTGTCTCTGCATTGGCTCTTCCTCCCGCCACATATTTGCTATTTCTTCACTTTTTATGTCGAGCTTGCAAGACCTGTTGTATTCAGCTTAGCTTAAACCCCATCCACTGCTTTTCATTTGTTTGTTTCAGTGTTGTTTAAAAATCCTTGCTTGCTAGTGGTCAGTCCTGCCTTGTTGTCCCTCCTTTTTCTCTTTCATGCCTCCCAGGGAGCAGGGGCTAAGTGCTGCATCATTATGCTATAGTTGTTTATCTGTTCTTTGGAGGACTTTTTAAAAAATGTCTTTCCTGTTCGTATTAAACTGTAGGTGCACGTTCAGCTACTGTGCCACATCTTCGCTTTTCCCTTTGTGTAAGAGCACTCCACACGAGCACTTGCTCCCACTGCAGTTTCTGTAAACAGGGTAATAAATATTGTGTAACTTGGGCCCCTCTTTTTTCAGCACTCCATCTCCAGTTTCACTGCTCCCCATGTCACCTCCTGTGGCCGTCGCCCAGTCCCTCTCTCCCGTTGCTCCGGAGCACTGCTTCTCCCCAACCTGTGCTTATGCAGAATGCCCCTTGTGTGCGCAGAGCTCGGACAGACCTTTGCTACTTCTTTTTTTTTTAGACATGTGGAGATGAAGTCATGTACTTACAATCACAGCATGATGAGTGAACGCCAGGACTTGAACTCAGTTCCCCATCTATTTTTTTAGGCACTGGGAGATGAATCATACGTCCATAATCACAGGCTGGTCAGCCTATGCCGGGACTCAAGCTTGGTTCCCTTATTACAAAGTTGGCAGCCTTGGGCTGTAAGAGGAAGCGTGGTAATGTCAGACATTATTATCCATATTAATTGTTCAAGTGGCAGTCTAGGGTTTACTATGTGCGAACATGCAGCAGGGCAGTGCCAGTACCGTCGTAAACTGCCCCTTGCGTGTGCAGAGCTTGGGCCGACCTTTGCTCCTTCTGCTGTTTTTCTTAGGCACGGGAAGATGAAGTCATGAACTTGCAGTCACAGGCTGATGAGCCAACACCGGGACTTGAACTCGGTTTCCCATCTATTTTTTTAGGCACAGGGAGATGAATCATGTGTCCACAATCACAGACTGGTGAGCCGAAGCCGGGACTCAAGCTTGGTTCCCCAGTTACAAAGTTGACAGCACTGGCCATAAGGGTGTGCATGGTAATGCCAGACATTATTATCCATAGTCATTGTTCAAGTGTCATGCAAAATGGTTTAAAGATTGTACAATTTGCACTGTTAGAACCGGGGGTCTCTAGTTGGCAATGGTATACACCTTTGACCAAATAGGGACCCTTGCTTCTAAGTCAGGGAAAAGGGATTACACTTCTTGACAACCCCTGCTTACACCCCTAGTAACTTGGCACAAGTCGGCTTATCTCAGAGGCAGGATGTTAAGCATTTGTGAACACATACAGTAATACAGTGAAAACACTACAGATGGACACAACACAGGTTTTATAAAAATCACTATTATTTATATAGACTTAACCCAAGACCACAACAACAAAAATCTCCAATACTGTACTTAAAATAGACTTAAAGATGGTAGCAGTAACTTAATTTCAGTTGATAATAAATGCGACACGTTTCTCACAAAAGTACCTGGATGCATAATGCAAAACAACCAAAAGGTCCGCATGGAGGGTGATGCATTGGTTCTTTACTTCGGGGGAGGGGATGCGTCGCGCCTCAATGCCTGCGCAGAGTAGGGGATGCGTTTGTTCCTTACAGGAGAGGAGGTGATGAGGTGATTCTCGAACTGCGTTCCGGTTGCGATAACATGGCGTCCTTGATGCGATGCGATGATGTGAAGATGATGCATGCACGCCCGACGGCCGTGCGGTGAACTCTGTAACTTTGGAGCCACGACAGGCCCTGCGACACGCTTCTCCGGTGATGCGACAGTGACCCTTGTGGTGGCGACGTGCTTCTCCGGTGATGCGATGGCAAACAGCTGCGACAAAGACACGCTTCTCTAGTGATGCTGCGGCAATATCCTTCTCCAGCGATGCGACGGCAACAGCTGGGACGGCGACATGGTTCTTCTTGTTGAGTCACGCTTCCACCTCCCAGAGACACGAAGACTTCTGTGGACAGAATTCCCAGCAAGGGAATTCAGAGGGGAGCTGGTGGTGAAGTCTTGTATCTCTGAAACCTCAGCAGGAGGCAAGCACAAGTTCTAGCCCTTGGAGAAATATTCTGCAAGATGATGAAAGTTCCTTAAAAGTTCCTTCTCCTTTCCTTGGCAATAAAGAAACCACTGCAGGCCAATCCAGCAAACAGCACACAGGCAGAGGGGCAGTCCAAACTCTTGCAGCTTCCTTGGTTCTACTCCTTGACAAAGAGTTGCCATTTTGTTCCAGAAGTGATCTGAAGTCCTGGGGTCTGAGCCCCACTATTTATAGCAGTACATCCTTTGTCCTCTGAAGGCAGAGAGTCCTGTACAAACACCAAGCAAATAGAGAGGCAGCAATAACATAATTATACAGTGCATCAACGCACTAGATGAAATACATTTTAAAAGATCAAAAAAACATAGCAAGATCTAGACACAGAATAGGAACAGGTAAAATAAAAATTAGTATCAAAGAGACGTCTCTTTGATACAAATTTTTATTTTACTTGTTCTTATTCTGTGTCTATATCTTGCTATGTTTTTTTGATCTTTTAAAATTAAAAAGTTCAAACCAAGAAAATGTTTCTGACAGAAATACCTTTATGTGATTTATTCTGTGTTTAGACTGATTATTTAAAAATGTTTGCGTTTGAGGTATATGGTGTGTTTGTTTTCATTTTGTTCTTTTTCTTCTTCTTTTCCCCTGCCTCTTAAATATATAAAAATAATATGTTTGATTTTTTCATGATACAAACATCAGTTGCAATTTCCTGTGTGATGTCCTTTGGAGAACAATATGCTAGTATATGAAATTAAGTGGGGCCATAACCCATTAGTAAAACAACTTGAAGCATATGTTTTAAACTTATTGATTAGGGTTTTGATTATATCAATGTTATGGTTACAGCCCTGAAGAAGCCCCAAATGGGCGAAACGCGTTGGCTGTTTCTCTGACTACCCTGTATCAAGCATATTGGCTACCTCTGTTGACATCTTGTACCAAAAGGATACATTAAAAAGAACTTTTTCCATTTTATTGAAGGGCATTTATTTCGTCTGGTGCATTGATGTACTGTATAATTACGTTATTGCTGCCTCTCTATTTGATTGGTGTTTGATTGTTTGTTTATGGTCCTTTGGCAGTGGACATGAGAGGTGGGCAGCATGTGTAGAGTAATCTATTGTGAGTTCTGTGTATAGGTAGGTGGTGCAACGTATAATTCCTTACTGCCTATATTTGTTGTCCTCTTAGAGAGTCCTGTACCTAGACCAAACCAGTTCTGGGTGCAATCTGCCAGTGCACACCTTCCTTTGTCAGTGTGGGCCAGGGTCATCAGACACACCACAGGTGGTGGAGCCAGCATTGTGGAAGGCAGGCACAGCCCTATTCAGGCCCAGGTGCCACTCCCCCCACCATTCCCAATGCAGATAGGTCTATTCAGCCTTGTGCTGACTCACCCTGTCTCCTGAAGCCCCCAGCCCCTGTCAATCACAAAACCAGACATACAATGTACAAGCTAACAGAGGCAGGCTGGATGGTTAGGTAAGAAAATAGCTACTTTCTAAAAGTGGTATTTTTAAACACAGAATGTTAAAACCAACTTCACTGAAAGATATATTTTATCATCCTGAGTTCAGGCATACTAAACTCGAATTTCTACCATGTCCCTGGGTCAATTAAGATTATAAGATGTTATATTCAATCTGCTTATGGGAACAGGTAGCCTTGCAATAGTGAAAAATTAAATAGTCTGTAATTAACTATCAGGACATGCCACACACACCTGGGCATGTCTTACCTCTTACATACAATGCACCCTGCCCTTGGGCCTACAATAGGGGTGATTACAATGTAGAAAAGGAAGGTTTAGGGACTGACAAGTGGGTGCACTTACCAAGTCGACATGGCAGTACTAGAGTCCACACAGGATCTGCAATGGCAGGCCTGAGACACACTTTTCAAGCTGCTTCTGTGGGTAGCACAACCAGTGCTGCAAGCATTTGATTTACTGGCCCTGGGCAAACATGGTGCACTGTACTAGGGTCTGACAAGTAAATCAAATAAGCCAATCATGGAGTCACTAATCCATTACATAAATTTAACATTAGGAGCACTTGCACTGTGGCACTGAATAGCAGTGGCACAGTGCCCAAAACACCTAACCAGCAAAAACATATCAAAAATAGAGAAGGCAATCAGTGAAAAATGGAAGGGAGACTCACGCCAATGGTACCAGGTCTAACACGTGTCCCCTCCAGCTGAAATGTGGAGAGAACTACCTTCCCCTTGGGAGTTCTCTTCACTAAGGCAGAAAAATCTGGACAGACCATCAGCATTGGCGTGTTCTGTACCAGGGCAGTGTTCACCGTGAAGTCATCCCCTGTAGGGAAATGGACCACCTCAACAACTTTGGGTTCCCACCCCTCATTTTCATCAACCATCTGAGTGGCCTGCAGTATGTTTGAACCCGGAAGTGAGTCCCAAACAGGTATGGTCTCAACTTCTGCAGTGCCCAGACCACAGCAAATGCCTCATGCTCAATTGCACTCCACCTCTGTTCCTGTGGAAGTAACCTCCTAGTGATGAAGGCTACAGGTTGGTCTAGGCCCTCCTCATTTATCTGTGAAAAAACAGCCCCCACACTATGCTCTGAAGTGTCTGTTTGGATAATAAATTCCTTTGAGAAGTTGGGTGCTTGAAGCATGGGTGCTGGGCACATGACAGTCTTCAGGTGTCGTTCAAGTTCACTTTCTTGGGCTGATTCCTGGAAGTCAGCTCAGTCAAGGGTGCAACTATATTGCCATACCCCTTGACAAACCTTCTGTAGTATACAATGAGTCCTAAAAAGGCTCTCACCTATGTCTGAGTCTTGGGGGGTTCCCATGCCAGGATGGTATCAATCTTGGGTTGTAGGGGCGCCACCTGGACACTTCCTACCAGGTGCCCGAAGTACATCAGAACCCTACCCGATCTGGCACTTACTTGCCTTGATCATGAGGCCTGCCTTTTGCAGTGGCATCAACATTTCTCAGAGGTGGCTCAGATGTTCTTCCCAACTGGCGCTGAACACTGCGATGTCATCCAGGTAGGCGGCACTGAAATCCTCCAGTCCAGCTAAAACACCTGGTTGACCAACCTCTGAAAGGTGGCAGGGGCATTCTTCATCCCAAAGGGCTTAACCCCGAATTGGTAGTGCCCATCTGGTGTGGAGAATGCTGACCTCTCTTTGGCCCCATCAATTAAGGTGGTCTTCCAGTATCCAGACGTCAAATCAAACGTTCTGAGGTACCGTGCAGCCCCTAACGATCAATGAGCTCATCAGCTCTGGGGGTGGGGTGCGCGTCAGTCCTGGTGACTGAATTGAGTCCTCGGTAGTCCACACAGAACCACAGTTCGGGTGTGGAATCAGGCGCGGCAGCCTTTGGGATCAAGACCACAGGGCTGGCCCAAGTGCTGTTAGAAGACTCAATCGTCCCTAAGGCAAACATCTTGGAGACTACCTCCTTGATGTAAGCTTTGACCCGGTCAGTCACTCTGTAAGCCTTGTGCTTAACAGGACGACTGTCCCCAGTGTCCACATCATGGACGCACCAATCAATGACACCAGGCACCAGGGAGAAACAGATCAGGGAATTGTCAATGCCCACCTGTTCAAAGGGGGTAATGACTGCAAGGAAAGGTTGGAGAGGAGCCTTGTGCTTTCTTCCACTTTTCCCACTTGCCTGGCAAGTTTGACAAGTCCTATAATGAGTGTCTGAACTCTTCCACTTCTGGGGCCAATAAAAGTGGGTGACAAGCCTTTCAAAAGTCTTGTTCTGCCCCAGATGTCCAGCTAACGGCACATAATGATCAAAACCCAGTAGGAAGGCACTGAAGTGCTGAGGTACGACCAGTGCACGGGCTGACCCAGGCTCAGCAACCTTAGGCTCGCTATACAGGAGGTCGTTCTCCCAGTAGATCCAATGTGATCCAGACTGATTACCTGTTGCCTGGTTTGTGGCCTGTTGCCGCAAACCCACAAGAGAAGGGCACGTTTTCTGCTCTGCACCATTTCCTCCTAGGACGGTCCTCCTTCTTGCTGCCAATGGGTCAGCTCAGGCAGGTCCCCCAGTTCAGCAAACTTGTAGGTTCCAGGACATCACCCTCAAGGTCTGCCTCCTAATGGACAGTGGGAACAATGGGGGCTGGTTTCCTGCGCCCCTACTTCTTCTCTTTAAGGCAGGTTCCTTGGCCATACTTTCAGGCTCCAGGACCTCTTGAACACCCTTACTGGCTGCTATAGACCGAGTGGTCAGACATGCCCACCCAGGCGGATTCAACATCTCCAAATGAAACTTCTTCTCCACCTTAGCCCAAGGGGAGCTCTCTAAATCATTGCCCAACAGACAATCCACAGGCATGGCTGGCCTCACAGCTACTTGGAGAGTACCCGAGACCCCCCCACTCAAAGAGAACCTGAGCCACCTCACACTGGCTCTCTGAGTTGTCCGTGGCAACTACAGGAAAGAATGAATGGGGGATAACCTGCTCTTTGGACACCAGCTGTCAACTGACAACTATCACACTAGCCCTGGTGTCTCTTAGAGCTTTCTCGCCATCTGACGGGGTGGTGCAAAAGGTGGTGCTTTTGAATCTCTCATGGGACGCTGTGCATCATACCAACAATGGCCCACCTGACCACACGTAAAGCACTTAGATGGGCCCCTGGGAACAGGTTCACCTGTTGGGCCTCTTGCTTTTTCTCAGGGGGAGGCTGAGAACCCTTCCGTTGGTTCCCTTGGGAATTACTTTGGGGCCCTTTCTGGAACTCCCTCTGTTTACCTTTGTCCCCCCCTCTCTTCTGCTGGGGACCCTGCCCACCTTTGGCAAAGTCTCCCACATGACCCTTGCGGACCGGGTGCTGACCCAGTAGTCTACCTCCTTAGCAAGCTTCCTAGGGTTAGTTAACCTGCTATCAATAAGTTGCTGGAGTAGCTCGGGAAAACAATTAGCAGACAAGTGCTCCCATGCAAAAAATCATAGAGCGCTTCAAATGTATCCACTTTGCTACCCTTCATCCCACTATCTATAGCTCTGCAAAAGAAAGACACTTACTCCACCCAGGCAGTTGCCTCCAGTTTCTTGCAGTTCCTGAACCTCTGTCTATAGAATTCTGGGGTACAACCATACCTTGTCATCGGGGCTTCTTTTATGTGGGCATAAGACATCCAATACTCACTGGGTCATTCTAACAAGGTATCCCTCCCATCACTCATCAACCTTGCTATCTCATAGGCTGCAAACCACTGCCCAATATCTGCACTAACTGTCTTGCTGCCATTTAGGGTTTACTTTCTGCGAATGTACACCAAGGCATTGCCTGGACCACCACAGACTGCCTCTTGTGTGTGCAGGGCTCAGTTACAAAGACATTAGCCTTAGCCATAAGGGTAAGTGGTAAGCATGGTAAATGTTTTATTTGACCAAAAATTGTCACTGTGTATTAAGACTGATCTTGAAAACACACCGTAAACCATTGGGTCACACATTTCCACTTTTATCTTCAGAAATTAAATTGCATGTGGAAATTAAATCAATCTAAATGGTGTGTGCCACCCGCCAGTATATTCATGTTTCATGCATGCAGACCAGCGCTGTTAGCAAAGGATGCGTCACCGACGCTTTTAGACGCTGTTTTGCATTCTTCCTGCTTAAGCTCCCTGAGAGTCAGGCATGGTGAAGATTTTGTGCTCTCCTAAACAAATGTTGTTTACAAGCCCAGAGATCACATTTCTGGTATTCCTCATTTCCCAGAGAGCAACAGAAGGGGCAGTATGCAGCATTATACAAGCGTTGTAGTGACATGAAAGGCAGCTACTTTGATTTATTTGCTTTGTTTGGGATTTTTAAATAAAGTGCGGCGAGTAGTTTGTCTACTTCTGAGTCAGCTTTTCAGTAACTCAATCTGGTTGCTTTAAAAACTTCGATGGCTTAAGTTTGTGGCTGCAAATCTTTTTGATAATAAAAAATATAGAGGCAATGGATGTGCCTTAACTCTAAGATTCTGCCATTTTTCCATGATTGCTCATTGTGCTTTAATGTAAAAAAAATTCTATCCCCTCCTGCAGCATGCAATGGTAACACTGCCGCTTTCATATACTCCTGATTCCATCATCGTAGTCCACACATTTAATCAATCTATATACAGCTACTTACAAATATAAAATTGGTATGTAACAATTTTTTCACCCACTGAAGCGATCTGTGTGCATTAGCCACAGCCCCTGATCCCTCCGAGAGTGATGGATTATGTGGGATTGAATTGTGACTGAAATGTAATGCTAAAATTTGATTTAACTTTTGGTGAACGCTTTCACTGGTTCCATTAGTATTATTTTTTACTCATTAGGTAGACCCTGTGTGGGGGATATACTCAAGAACGAGTGATAATTATCCCAAAATTACCTTAATGCAACTCTACGCATCGCGGGAAATTAACACTGTGTTAACATTGTATTCACAACACAGTGGTACCATGCGATAGTCTCACCATAACGCGGCAAATGTCTGCGATAAAGTCACTGGGACGGCGATAAAAATGTAAACCCCAACGTGAAAAAAGTTGCGATGGGCCCAACCGCGATAAAAAAACAGCAATAAGCTGCGCCAGGCCTGCAATTCACAGACATGAAAAATCTCTATAAAAGTAGAAAAACACATACAAACAAAAGCCAAACAATAGCGAAGCAAAATGGAGGTTGCCGGAGCAAGTACAGAGGACAATCAGAACCCCACAAGCCCCCCGGAGTACCAGCCTGGAACCTCAGGGTCAGGGAAAGGCAAGGACAAGAAGAGTAGGAAGAAGTGTTTCAGTCCGCAGAAAAACAGGACCCTAACAACCGAGGTGGTAGAACACCATCAACTACTGTTCATCACCTCCACTGTGTCATTGGCAACAAAAAATGGACTATGGCAGACCATCATGGACAAGGTGAATGCAGTCGGGGTGCTGAGGAGGAAAATGAAAGAGGTCAAAAGGCCCTGGAATGATGTGAAACGCAAAACCAAGCAGAAACACACCAACAACCAGAAGGCAGCAATACAGACTGGAGGTGGGAGTCCCGCGCCACAGGAGGAGCTGGACGAGATGGAGGAAATGGTGTCCACAGTCCTCAGGGGGGAGATGGTGGCAGGATTTGGGGGACCGGACACTGCTCAACGTGACCTGACACAACAGCACCAGGGTGAGTAACGCTCAGGGACTGGGGGGACGAGGGGAGATGGCCACAATGGCACACATGCACAATAAAGTAGAGCATATCTGCAGATAAACTATTCCCCAGACCCCCAACTCCCACCAAGAGACCAATGTACCTAAGTATGCAACATCTCAGCACTGTATAAGCACAGAAGTCAAAGGCACACAGCATGAAAGGGAGAAGGGGCAGCAAAATCAGAGCTGCAGGGGCAACTCCCCCAAAATGCAACACACACACATAACATGCAGAGCACATCAACATCGACAACGATGTGGTACAGACCGCAACATGTCCACAACAGAACAGAGGACACAACTGTTTCCGCTTTGTGTAGAAACTGTCCAATCACATTTGGCATTGCAGGGAAATGTGAGTTGATAATGTACAAGTACAAACACACATCCGTAATGTTGTCGAAATGTCCACTGTTCCACATCAAATAGGCAGCTCCACTCCAACAGTCACAAAGTACACTGTCATGCAGTCTGTATCTAAACATGTACAATGAAGAGGATCATGGAGACCATGAAGCAGACGCAGACGGAAAGAGCGGCTGCCCTGGCTGCACACCAGTGAGAGGTAGCTGGGTTCCACAATGCCCTAAAGACCATTCTCATGGCATTGCTGTCCCAAGGGCTGGTGCTGATGACTGCTGCTGCTACCACTGCATCCACATCTACTCTCCCTGAAGTGTCAGTGCCACACATAGCGGCGGACATCCCACATCTGGCCCCTGAGGTATTACTGCCAAACAGTGCTGGAGACCGAACACCACCACCACCAACATGGGAGGCACATGAAATAGCAGAGGACGAAGATGTGGCTGAACCTGCCTTTGTGGTAAGAAGGACGCAGTAGCATTCATCTCCGCCATATGGCCAGTTTCGGCTTGGTTCTGCCCTCTGCATCATCACCTCCCACTGTCCCCCGATACACTCTGCGACACTCACCTTGTACCTCAACATGGACTGCCATATTCTATTTGGTCACCAATGACACAGCATTCAGATTGGGAACTGAACTCTTCCTCTTCCGTTGGACTTGTCATTCCCTGAAGGACTCCGACTGGCCCCCCACGGGCCAACAATGTAAAGTGGGGTTTGCATGGACCTGTACTGCTCCAGCTGCAACACTTCACTGAATGTGCATTAAACATTCATATTCACACAGATGTGTCATCATTATGATCTTTCAAGTGTGGAAGTATGGATGAATGTGGGGTCAGCGATGTTGCTCATGTCGTTGGACTTGGGTCACAGGGTGACATATTGCCAATTGCGGTCCGGGTGGCGCCGACACTACAACAGAGACACAGGCATTAGTTACTTCCTTGTACAGCCCAGTACGGAACCACGCCCAGAGCCCCGGGGTCATTGTGCACACTCTTCCGCTGGACGGACATACGCCAGGCCAGCCCACTCCACATAAGCTCACAGGGGGGGACAACGCTACATGTCACAGGTCTTCCCTGCAGTAATCAGCTGATCACAGGTCTAGTTGTCAGCATACCACAGCCACTCCTTCATGGCGGGTTTACACCAACACACACCCATCCAGCACACGCATCACAGAACCCTGCCAATAAAGAAGGCCGGGCACACGTGCTCGACGCCATTTCTACTCTCTATCTGGGTGTATCTGTGTGGTTAATATTTAGGCATGAGGGCCTAGGGCCCTGCCACATCACATTCCCCAGGGCCGGAGGTGGTATGATGGCGTCATCACCACGATACTCAATCATAAAGGGTCCATGACTTGCGGGGCACAGACTTGGTGGCACCAGATACACTGCGTCCAGCACAGGCATACGGCCACAAAAACAGTATCCACTACAGGACATGAAATTTACTTAGAGATAATGTGAGAAGTTTGTCTGGTGTATGATGTCCACTATTCTAGTGGGCACCTGGAACCAGTCCAAACGACCCTTAATGATGGTAGGTTATAAAGTGAACCTTATAGAAAGCTATCCTCGTGGTAGCTGTGAAGAGCAGCCTTCAGGCTAAAACTTGGAGACGAGTTAAGCAGGTTGTTTTACCAATTATAATCTTTTGAATGATCAAATGAAAGCACACCACACAAGGTATATATCAAATATATATGTATTTATTCTAAACACAACCCCTCTGAACTCTTTATAAGGTCAGAGGTAAAAGTACAATACAAGGAACTTAATTAGCATACGATAAATTGCACAGTATACGTTATGCCCTAGGGGCCTCACAAACTATATACTAAAATAGTGGTATAAGAATTACTTGAGAGTTAGAAAGCATGCCTACTGCCTATGGAATTGCTTGGGCTGCTTAGAACCACCAACGGTTAGGATGTAGGAGGCCCACGGGAGAAGCGTGCAGTGTCTAAACAAAGCCGCGGGTTACCATTGACTTTCTATGGAAAACGAACAAGTTACAAAGTTACAATTTAAGGGCACTTCTAGGTGAACTACGATGGAACTCTTTTAGACTAGGACACTTCAAGAGTCAAGACCCATGGGAGCACCAGAGTACTTGTGTTACCTCACCCAAGGAAGCCGGGTGCATAGGTGTCTTTTGGTGTCAGGTTTCGTCGTCGATTCCAAAGGAGAGCTGCGAAGAAGTCCTGCAGGTGACCAGAGGAAAAGTGTCCGGGTGGATCTAAGTGTGGATCGGAGATGTGAGGAACCTGAAAGCAGAGGAGACAGAGTCTGGGTCTGTCAGGATTAATGTGGCAACCATGCACACTGCAGACATAACTGCAAAATCAAACACACACACTCACCGAATCAAATGAAACATGTGTGTCAACATAAAGGAATTCCAGTGACAAGACTTTTTGTGAGACGTTGCTTGAAATACCTTCAGAACTCTTGCATAGAAAATGGCGGCACAAGTAGAGACTATTCTTACGCAGGATCGCGGTCTAGTGTTTTAGATTGCGTGACCGGCACCAATTACGAAGTGCGCATTCCAAGAAGGAACTGCGCACTTCAACTGTAGCCCGACACGCGGAAGCAGCGTTTTCCATTCGCGCATGGGTTCTGTAGTTTTGTTATTTTTTTGGAGACGCCAGAAGTTCAGTCAAAGTTTATTCAGTTCATCTCTTGAGACTTCCAGCAACACATACGCAACGAGGGACTTTTCGACAGAGAATATCGAAGACAGCAAAATAACTCCGTATTGACGAAGCACCACAGAATACCCACCGAGGTTTGACACAGAGGGTTAAGAGAGTAGCGGTAATCCTTAAAAAAATTACTTAGAGCAGATTAGACAAGACAAGGCATCAATGACGTGTTCTAAAGATTAATTCTGACTGAAACGACATAGATGAAAGTTATTAATTAGCTCACTACAAGTAATAGGAAAACCTGGAATTAATCTTGTGACCTTCAAACAATTTACCTTCAACATTTAACAGACATTTAACAACAGCTTTAGGTGAATTAAATTGCACTAACGATACAATTTATTAGTTAGTAGAACTAGAACTGATACTAAGTAAGTGTGTTTATTTCCATGCAGTAATTTACTACAAAGTCTAACATATCACAAGAGAAGCAGCAGCCTAAGGTCAAATGGGTAAGGTTAATGATAGCACATGATGTAATTGTAATTCATTGACATTTAAAACAGTTTAGTTGCATGTCTGTCAATTATATCTCCATGCAGGTTTAATTCATGTGAAGTCACCACATTGGCCTAGTAAAGAAATACCTCGCTATCAGAAGGAGGCTGTGTCTCTCTTTTCTTTCCACTTCCCCTTTCCCCTCTGCTTGAGGCGCACCTCTGGATTGAGTATTCAGGGTGAGGTTTGAGGTGGAGTGGCGTTGTGACCATGATCGACTTCTGTGGACATTGGGTGACTTGACAGGGTCACTAGCCAGTGACCAGGATTGCCATAGGAAGATGCCAGCCGATGTCGGGTGATTTCAGGTGAGAAGGTGAAGCTTTTCTCTTCAGCCACGAGGACAAGGAGATGTCAACAACAGGAGCTGGGTTCGAGCTGTACCATGAAGGATCTAGTTGACTGCGGTGTTGGTATCTGGATTGGACCCAACAAGCCTTGGCAATTGCAATCCACACAAGATGTCAAGATGGACTTCGGTGCAGACCAGCAAGGTCTGGGGAACTCCTCCTTTAGAGAGAAGTTGGAGCAAGCTTGGAGCAACCAGGAAAGCTGAAGAAAGTGAAGATTGGTCTTCGTGGGGGTTTGCTAGCCAACAGACTAGAAACCGCAAAGACGCATCAAGTTGAAATGCGCAAAGTGGGCCCACGGGACACTCGTGGAGTGTGAGCCTCTGAGCTTCGGTGCAAAAGGTGCACAGGGCAGTGTCTTCAAATACCCCAATGCACAACTTCGGGATTCCTCGGGAAGTAGGTGCAGTAGCAAAAATGCAGGATGTCCAGGAGTTCCGGTCCCACATCTCTTGTGTCCGCCACTGGTCTCAGCTTTTCTGGGAGCGCAGGTCAGTGTCACAGATGTCTGTAAGTCTGTGTCCTGTGTCGCAGATTCTTCAGTATCCGGCTGTTGTATAGCATTTTAGGACCCTAGTGTAATTTTCCCGATGCATGCCCTTATATAGGTATAAATCACCATGTCCTTTTATAGTCATAGAAATCATAACCATATTTAGACATAGCTCATGCAGTCCAAATACGGCATGGCTACTTCCACTAATTCTGAAAATCCACAACAATTTCTTGGAAAACTCGGCTTCAGCAGTTAAGGGCTTCCCCTTGCTTGAATACTGATTTGTCCAAGAACTCATGGAGTTTTCAAACAACTGAGACTCTTTGATGCCGTTATTATGTCCACCTTGTGCAAATTCAGCACCTTTAAGGTATAAATATACCCACACTTTCCCAAACAAACACATGGTGGTTTGGAGCAGTTCGACTATCTACTTGCCTGACGCATCTCGCTACTGCAAGTGCCGAAGGAAGCCGACCCACCAGCAGACGCACTGAGAGAGACGCTGTCTTTTCTCTTACCGAGAAATCCAGCTCCAGTGTTTCCAAGCTCCCCTTGCGGGGTGTTGGGAAATCGAGTCCGGAGACAGAGAGATACCAGACTTCCTTCATTCTAAACCAAGGTACGGAGCTGATTAGACCCAAAGAGAAATCTTGGATAGATTCTTGGCAAAAGAATACTAAACATATGCTACACCACACTTACTTCTTCCCTCGTACTAGACTTAGGTTAGGTACATCGGGGTAGGCTTATTTTAGAAGCACCAGTTGAGTACTTTTAGTCTTTATTTATTTATATATGTATTTTATGGCTTAGAAACCATACATGCTTTTACAGTATTATTTTATAATACTCTTTTTGCTGTACGCATTATACTTTACAACCAGTATTACGATTGTAGCAGTTCATTTCTTCTGCATGAGAAAGAAGACTGTTAAATAAATACTTTTTATTCAAAACACCGTCTCTCTATTTCTCTGCACCTCTAGTGAAACTAAGCATGCACGAATGACTGAGTAAAATATCTAACTATTGTTTCCACGACTCTGAAGATCAGTTTTATCTTGGGGAAACAAATTTGTCATGTTTATGCGGTTGTCAGAAACAAATCCCTTCTTGTGAATTCGAGAAAGTTTCTAGTGACCTCTGAGCTAGCTGGCACTCACAATTAAGTTTAATATATTCGATAGAGACCTAGTAGACATAAGTCCTATGTCACATCTATAGGATATATTATTCCAATGTGCAGAGCCTATTGGGAATATAGGAACTACACTACATGGCTCCCAAAGTTTGGTAAGGCACTAATTTAACACTAGATACTAGAGTAACTCAGTTGTGCTTTTCACAGAGACCCCCTTGTCCCATACAATACTCCAATAGACGTCTGGAGTGGGTTAAAGGATAAAATATCCGCCATAACCGAGTAGGACGAAAATTCCTATGTATTAGTTTTTGGTTTTATTCAACGTTGAAGGATACAGTGTTCCAAAAATATTGTGCACCTTATCTTTGTTTCCTTGATACTTGCTCTGCAAGACTTTCAACAAAATGTCGAATAGCGACTCCGAGACAAGTAGACCTACAAGAACCGGTGGAGCTGCAGCTGCAGACCAACCGGGTTTAAACATTACAGGTTTCCCAGAAACCGATGCGGATGCTATAATCATCCCGGAAAATGTACGGAAAACAATAGCTATAGAGCTTATAGAAAATTGCCTAACACCAAGAGGTGGTAGGGTTATATTTGTGATAGAGGCACACGAATATTGGCAGACAGAGGTATTCTATTCATGGATTATCTTCCCTGAAGCAAATCCAAGAACACATGTGTTCCACTTCTACAAGATAGAGGAACCTCCAGCAGAATACGTTCCTTTTGAGGACATTGAAATTCCACTAACTTACCAAGAGCATCAGCTCTGGTTTAAAGGTGCCCTAGGGCACTCGACCTCGGACCTGGGGTTCTGGGTTCGAGTCTCAGTAACAACGCCAAAAACCTCCTGTGATTCTTGGCAAATCACTTAATCTCCCCGTGCCTAAAATGAATGTGTGTCCTCATGTAACTTAACTGGTGCTATGTAAAGCACTCTGATACCCGATTCGGTTCAGGTCTAGTTCGCGCTATATAAAACTCTGCACAAAAAAAAAACATCAAAATGACATTACCAGGCTCGGACCACTAGGTAGACCAGGAGCAACATGGCTGGTACTAGCCAGCTATACACCACATCCTGACATTGAAAGAATGTCAGATGTAGAACTGTTAGCTCATCTAAAACAATTAATTAATATACATAGTCAATTGGTTCAATATGTCATGCGGACTCTAACAGTCCAACCAACTATCAGAATTCCACAGCAAACCCTTCATCAAGGGAACACAAACAAAATTACACCACAGACTATACAATCAGTCTTTGGTAAATGACCCACAAAAAGGGAACAAATTCCATTCTGGTTAGCTCAACAAATTACTCAAATCGATGCAGTATTCCCAGATAGTACACCTCATGAGAAACACAGGATTCTAACAATCTGTTTACCAATGGGGATTGCACCACACCTGGAGGACTGTGACACTTGGGGTACAGTCTTTGCTGCAATCTACACAAAAATACATGGTGTTCAGTTCATGGCGGTAATACCAGAGGTCCTGAAACAGATTCAAAATGAATACAGGGCAGAGCCTGCTTTAAATCTCAGTATGACGTTACTGAAGGATTTCAAACAGGTCTCAGCTATAATATTATCTAATATTAATGGTGAAGCAGCATCCGTGGCAATCCTCCAAAAACTAAAATAACTTGATGTAACTGAGCAACCATATGAACTGGCCAGAATAATAGAAAAATCCTAAGAAGCACTAGGAAGAGATAGTTTGGGTGGGAAACCAGTAAAACCCAAAATAACAGAAAATCCTGTTTTTTTTTATTAAAAACACTCTCACTACTCCTAAAAGGAAGTGGACAATATTAGACAGACACTTCCTAAGGAGAAGCGTTCTCAATCAAGAGGAAGGTCTCCTCAAAAGGAGCCCTCTGAAAAAAGGTATAACCTCAGAAACAGGAATGCTTTGAGAAAACCTGATAGATATCAAGATAATGATAAGCGTTCCTCCCGTACCTTTCAAACTTCCTTGCAGAATTCCAAAAGAAGAGGACGATCAGAACACAAGGAAGAAAGACGATAAACATGTTCCAAAAAATAAGAAAACTCAATTCACCAAGAAGAAGGTAGCAATCTAAAAATCAGACATGCCGAGGATCTTGAGGACACAACTCAAGAACGGGGAGTGGGCCCAGGCAAGGCTGGACAGCGCAGCAGAAGTTACCATAGTTCACAAGATCCTGAAGGATCATCTGGAGACAGTGGACCTGAATGAATATATTCAAGTTGAAACTGCAGATACAAGGGTTAGTGTACCACATAAGTTATATGAAGTAACACTCCGGATAGAGGGGGACATAACTAGAAAAATAAAAGCACTCTTTTGGGAAAAACTATCTAAGGGTTATGACATCCTTCTGGCTGAAGAAGACTGGCCACCTGAATTTGTCATGGAGTGCACAGATGGCGAAGAGATCATCATGCCAGCCTTGTCCAATCATATTCCTATGCATAAAAAATACACCTATGCCAGAAAATGGGCAGTGGCCCAGGCTCCAGCATTATATAAAAATCATTTGGGATGGGATGAGGGCTCGAATCACCATAAGATCCAGTTAAAAAATCAACCAACTGCTCAGAGGCAGTATCCAGTTAAGCAAGAAGCTAAGAAACAGGTCAGGGAGATCTTAGATCAACTTGAATACCAAGGGGTGATTGAAACATGCACCTCGTCCATGAACAATCCTTTGTTTCCTGTCTCCAAACCAGACAATACATATCGTCTAGTTTTGGACAACAGACATTTAAATTCCTTGTTGCACAGCACCGCACATTATTGCTGTTTTAGGATTTGGTCCACCAAAATAAACAAACCGTCCATGATGACTGATCTTTTGGCGTGTCTTGTCCGCAGAATAAAGTTGTTAGAAGGAGGATATTCCATCCTATTTTAAGTCACTAATTTTCCTGTTGCACTTGTTTACTTTACCATCAAAAGATCAGTCATCATGGACGGTTTGTTTATTTTGTTGGACCAAATCCTAAAACAGCAATAAGGTGCGGTGCTGTTTGTCCCAATTATCAGAGGACCAGCCTAATATGCACCAGGGTTTGGCCAAATGATAGGACTGATCATTGAGTCTATTTGATGGAAACCCTATACTAATTGTGTTGGATAAGTCAGCCATATACGAATAACCTATGATGTACCGGTCTCTTCTATGCATGCAGTGTTCACCCCTCTCTCCCTTTTTTCAGAAATACGCTGTCTCTATGTGATACATACACTCTGAGATCCTGTGGACTCGATCACGACAGTGCAGCTTTAGAATTTAGCTGGTAGACCCCCTGTGTTTCGTGTGTTGTACACGAAGACCTCAATGGTCATAATTCAGTGGTAGAACAAAAACCCTTTGATATCAAAGAACGTTTGGCTGTTTTGCAGGACTTAAATGAAACAAGAATAAGTCTAAGCAGCACCATTCAGAAGCCAACGACCACTGAGGGAAAACCACCTGTCCCAACAAGACCTGTCTGGATTCCAAAAATTGGGGATCTGGTCAGAGAGAAAATAGCAGATAAGAAGGAATTTGGGCCTTCTTACAGAAAACCAGTACCTGTACTAGCAATCCACGGATCAAGACCAGTGTTACCGCCACCCCTTGCTGGAAGAAAGGTGAACCGGTTCGTATCAATTGACCTGGTAAAACCACACCATGTGGCTGATAATAAGTAGTAGGCCCAGTGGACTCCAAAGATGTGGCACACTACCAAATCTCGCTACTATCCAAGAGGTTCAAACTGAAAGACTCATCACCTTTGAAGAATCTGCAGTGAGAAAAGAAGGACTATGCAACAAAGCCATGGAACTTGTGCCTCTTGAAACCCAAATAACAGTTCGTCAAGAAACTCCCGTCTACAATGATGTAGCATCCGACTATACAAATATGTCAAGGGAACAAGCAGCGCCAGCGATTTCAAATAATCCGAATGCAATTCCAACAATTGACAGAACTGCCTCTGGCTATTTCATCAACTTTGATACCTTTTCTGAGGATCCCAGTGAGCCCGAAAAAACCCCAGCAAATAAAACTTTCAAGGAACAAGTAACAGAACTTTTTCACCAGCTTGCAAATACATACTTAGTTTCTCCATGGGTTGAATTTTGGATTGTGTTAGGTGTACTTTTTCTCATTCTTGTTTTAAGTTTGGGAAAGCTTGGAGAACCGCAGCCTTAAGGCCCAGCGGCGCAGGGTACGCCTGAAATCCCCGGGATTCACCTGCCTTGTCAGAAACAGAGACACGGACTCTTAGTCTGGCGTAGAAGATTGCATTTATTAGCTGCAGCTAGTACAGTGGTTCTTAGAAGTCGTTGGTATAACGAGGTTCAAAAGAGACTGCCACTTAACTCCGTGGCGCACAGGTTTATATACGGTACAATACAATGCAAAATGCAATCACACAAGAGCATGAGACATAGGCAAATGTTATAGACAGTGCTTTAAATCCAAAGCAACTCAAGTTCCCGGTTATGTTTGTCACTCGACCCCTTAAGAAAATTACAAACGAATCCACACAATTCAATTTACAAGTAGAGAAAACACAGTTGTATGTTCTAGAAGGACAGTCTTGAAACAAGAGAATGCATGAGACGTGTAGCGAAGGACAGCAGATAACTGATAAGATAACTTAGAGGAAAGAATGGTGCGAACCAACAAATGGTCCGGACGGGGATTAATCAGCTCAGACAGGAATTAGTGTACTCGGCCAGACCCTGACACTCGTTAGTAAACATAGGGTAAGAAGCCACCTGACACGTAAATGCAGAAACGACAAAAACATTGCGTTCGCCGCGCTGCCTGAGTGAGGGCAACACAAGATGGCGGTGATTACAAAATGGAGGCTGAGCACGAACAAATTCGCAATTTATAGAACCTCAGACCCTCCTTTTGCCATTACTCAGGCAAAAACAAACCTACTCATGCTAGTCTGAGTCCGAATCAACATCGATGTTTATAAAATCCTCAGCCTGTTGCTGCACCATCATCCTAATATTCTCTGTCTTCTGAGTTACAGGTTGTGGAACACATAAAGTAGCCAGTAGGCCACAAAATGCAGGACCACATTGGACACACAGACAACAAGAGAATATGATGGCCAAAATTGCTCCAAGGAACGTTAGGATCTTCCATCCCCAAGTTGACAATATTCCCCAAAACCATCCCATAAAAGACCAATCCCCTTCGTCCTGATGAATCGACTCAGAGAAGGTATGCAATTTGGAAATGGCCTGGTATATTGTCGGAGCATTATCTGGAATATAGATGCAGCAGCTAGATCTGATCAATCTACAGACACCTCCTTGGTCTGCTAAGATCACATCTAGCGCAATCCGATTCTGCAACGTCATAAGACGGTCAGCCTGAAGCTCTGCTGTAATGTTACCTATCGCACCTGCAGTAACATTAATAGTGGTCTCAACCACATGAACCAATTGCATGATGTTTCTGCTGTTGACCATTGGGCCCCAAAAGGGAAGGAATCCTTTAAGGAAATCTCCTCCCTCTTGTCCTGCCGTGTCCTTGGCATCAAATATACCTCGGCTATATCTAACTCTGTGGTGGTCTGACGGAGCAGTATATGTAGGGGGAAGAAGGAAAGCTATATAACAGGTTCCAGAAAAGTTAGAAGGGAGCCATGTATAAGCTCTGTCATTACAGACAAAATATGTTCCTTGAGACGAAACCACGGAGGGAAATCAGGGGACGAGAAAATATAGGTGTACAGACAACTCTGCTTGCTGTCAGTTTTCTTGCTATTGACTTGGAGACAAAAATTACCTTGATGGGGTAAAGTCCATACTGGAGAAGACTCACCCTTTCTAGTTTTGTCACCAAGGCTAGAAACATAGTGGGTAACATTCCATCCTTCACAAGCTCTCTTCTCGTCTAATGGGATCTTGTTCTTCTCTACGATCTTAGCCATCACCACCATACCCTTGATTAAAGAGCTGTGGCTAAAATCCAATCCATTCCCAAATGTTTTAGCAGGGCTTCTAAGTCTGTTGTGGTATGCAGCCGAAAACATAGTCAGATAGGCCCAAGCTGAACCTTCATATGAGAAAGGAAGAACAAAATATGGCATTCCCTTTCGTGTATTGTGTGGCATAAGTCCGCACACCCAAAAACCAATCATATTAATAGCCAACTGATGTTGGTGTAACAACTGGACAAATGTATTATTCATATATTCGGCTCTCCTTATCTGCTCATGCGGAGGTAGAGTATGCATTTTATGTGAAAGGACAGAAAGACGAGAAGGCAAAGAAGTTGTAGAATTAACAACATTTCTCTGCTGCAGAACATGTACAATCCAACCTGTGCAAGCTAATAATATACACAAAAACATAAAAACACACAAAGTTACACCAAATCGACTACGCAATAATTTACAATACTTCGATCTCATTTCCTGCTTCCTATTTTCCCTACCTATGGTTGTTGTACCATCCATCTTTATCTAAAAAAAATGTCACTCACGGCAATCTTCCTCAATCACTCAGCTACTCACTTCTGTATATCCTGAGGTACTAGCCACTTGCTAAAAGAACAAAAACTAGGTTACAGTCTGAGTCTCCTACCGTGACCCTGCGACGGAGACAGATGGTACATCTAATACTAAATATCACACAAAAAACAAGGAGGCAAAAAGATTTTAAAAAATGTCTTTGGGTAATAAGGAAAAGTGTTCAAAGTGTTCAGTTCCTTTGGTCAACTCTCGGCCTCAGATTGTAGCGTGTTGTGCTCGGCACGGTCTGGTCCTTAAACAAAGTCTCAGGATTGGTAGTGTCTATTCAAAGATGCGCAGGCACAGCGGCTTGAAGAATGTCGTCATCCACTTTCTCAGACTGAGTTCCATAAATTTGAGCGTCACTGAAAGGCACAAAACAAGGAATCGCTGCAAATTCAGATTCCCTTATGCCACTGCGGATCCACTGGTCGAAGGGTAATGGCAGTGGCACCTTTTTACACTGCATGCCATGTATCCAATTCTTCTTACCGACCACTTTCACAGCTGTGCGGGTGACGAGCAAAACTTGTCGAGGCGCAGACCAGCGAGGTTCCAAGTTTTTAGTCCGCTGAAAGTTCTTGGTGCAAACCCAGTCACCGGGCAAAATGGTGTCACCTGGGTCTGTGGAGGCCTCCGGCAAAGCACTTTGTACCTGTTGGCGAATAATACTTAATTTAGCAGTCAAGTCATGCAGGTAGTCAGTTAACAGAGGATGTGGTATGTCTGAATATTTCCTGGGACGAGGGACACCCCAAACATTAGCTGGGCGTCCGAATACCACTTCATATGGGCTAAGTCCCATACAAGAGTGCACAGTAGTTCTGGTTGACAAAAGAGCCAGGGGCAAGGCGTCAGGCCAAGCAAGGCCCGTACTGGCTTGAATCTTGGCTAGTTTAAGCTTGAGTGTACCATTATAACACTCAACCAAACCCGCTGACTGTGGATGGTTTGCCGCATGGAACTTCTGTCTAATACCAAGACCAGAACACACTTTCTGCATAATTTGACCCACAAATTCACTTCCATTGTCACTCCAGACAATTAGCGGAAAACCAAACCTGGGAAAGAACTCTTTAAGCAACACTTTAGCAGTTGACAGAGCAGTGTTATCTTTCAAGGGGTAGGCCTCTATCCAACGGAAAAAGGCACATACCACCACCAGAACATACTTAAGGTTGTTGCATCGATCCATGTGAATGTAATTGATCTGTAACACCTCAAAAGGATATGACGGGGGAACAAAATGACCTGCCGGGGTTGGGGTACCCTTTCCTGGGTTGTGCATTAGACAAACAATACAATGCTTAACCACATTCTCTGCACATTTTGAGGTTCCTTCATTCTGCCACACAGGAGCCAAGAGCTTATATATGCCTTTCGCACTAATGTGAGCTGGACCATGAGCCATAGTCACAACCGGCAACACATAAGCGTCCGGTAATAACCATCGCTGATGTTCCGACAACTCCGTCCAACAACCCATCGAATCTAACATTCCCGTACTTTCTTTCCATGTACTCAATTCCTTCTCAGTAGCCTCACCCTGAATCGTTTTCACACTCTCAATCGTGTCTTCACATATTCCAATTTCTCTAACCCAATTTGCAGGACCTGCCACATACATTCGGCTAGTGGTGTCTCTAGCTGTAGTTTTTGTTACCTCATCTGCAAATGCATTTCCACGACCCACATCATCTGTGACTTTCCTATGCGTGCTGCAATTTATGATCGCTATCTGTGCAGGTAAAGTAACTGACTCAAGAAGATCGGTCACCAACTGACCATGCTGGATCTTTGTCCCGTGAGAGGTGAAGAATCCTCTCTCCCTCCATAATTTACCAAAGCTATGTGCAACGCCAAAAGCATACTGACTATCAGTGTACACATTCACTCTCTTTCCCTTCGACAACACACACGCTCTAGTCAAGGCTATCAATTCAGCTGCTTGAGCTGAATTATGTCTGATACGTGCCGTCTCAACAATTGTGCATAAGGTGGTGACAGTAATCAGACAAAATATCGAAAATAAAATATCTTAAAGACAAAATATCGAAGAAAAATATCGAAGGTCAAAAATATTGGGAAGCAAAACTATCGGATACAAAAATATTGTAATAGGTAAGTAAGTATAAATATCGAAAACAATAATATCGTTTGACAAAATATCGACAATACAAAATATCGTGTAGTAATGGAAAAAATCAATAGTATAGGAAAAAATAAAATAATTGTACATAAAATTTTGTTAAAAAGGTCCATCTTAAAAAAATTAAATATGTTAAATAATTTTTTTTTTTAAAAAACATATCTAGGTTTAGGATCGGGTAATTGGGTTTATAGGGGATAAGGGTGGGGAGTGTATTAAAATGTATGTAAAAAAACCTAAAATAATAAAAAAATATAAATAAATATTTAAATAAAAAATTTTTTTAAATAAATAATATAAAAAAATAATAATAGATATCTAGTTTTAGGAGCGGGTTATTGGGTTTATAGGAGATAAGGGTGGGAAGTAATTTAATAATGATTAATTAATTAATATATGTTAGTAAATATTTCTAATTTATAAATAATTGGTAATTAATTAAAATTAATTAGTTAATTAATTAATATCATATTGTACATATTTTTAATTAATAATTAATTGGTAATTAAATAATATTAATTACTTAATTATATTAATTAGGTTAATTTTTGTTAAATATATATTTTATTTTTTTGTTAATTAATTTGGAAAAATAATATTAATTATTAAAATTAATTAATTACAGCTAATGTGCTAATATATTTACTTTATTGTTTATTAATAATTAATTGGTAATTAAATAATAATAATTAATTTTGAGTAAAGGAGTTTTTTTAGGGTTCAGGGTCAGTTTTCAGTTTTTGGGTAAAGGGGTATTTCTTGGGGTCAGGGTCAGTTTTCAGTTTTTGGGTAAAGGGGTATTTTTTGGGTTCAGGGTCAGTTTTCAGTTTTTGGGTAAAGGGGTATTTTTTTTGTTCTGGGTCAGTTTTTAGTTTTTGGGTAAAGGGGTATTTTTAGGGTTCAGGGTCAGTTTTTAGTTTTTGGGTAAAGGGGTATTTCTTGGGTTCAGGGTCAGTTTTCAGTTTTTGGGTAAAGGGGCATTTTTTGTGTTCAGGGTCAGTTTTCAGTTTTTGGGTAAAGGGGTATTTGTTGGGTTCAGGGTCAGTTTTCAGTTTTTGGGTCAAGGGTTATGTTTTGGGTTCTGGGTCAGTTTTCAGTTTTTTGAGTAAAGGGGTATTTTTGGGTTCAGGGTCAGTTTTCAGTTTTTGGGTAAAGGGGTATTTATTTGGTTCTGGGTCCGTTTTTAGTTTTTGGGTAAAGAGGTATTTTTAGGGTTCAGGGTCAGTTTTCAGTTTTTGGGTAAAGGGGTATTTATTGGGTTCAGGGTCAGTTTTCAGTTTTTGGCTAAAGGGGTATTTTTTGGGTTCTGGGTCAGTTTTCAGTTTTTGGGTAAAGGGGTATTTTTAGGGTTCAGGGTCAGTTTTCAGTTTTTGGGTAAAGGGGGATTTCTTGGGTTCAGGGTGAGTTTTCAGTTTTTGGGTAAAGGGGTATTTTTAGGGTTCAGGGTCAGTTTTCAGTTTTTGGGTAAAGGGGTATTTCTTGGGTTCAGGGTCAGTTTTCTGTTTTTGGGTAAAGGGGTATTTGTAGGGTTCAGGGTCAGTTTTGGGTTTTTTGGGTACAGTTGTACAGGGTAAAAATAAAATTAATTTAAATTCAATCAATTAAAGGAAATTACAAAAAATAAAATTACACCTACTCTAATTTAATGTAGACTGAGGTTGGAATATTATTTAATAATTAATTAGTGTCCAGCACCTACTACAATTTAATGTAGACTGGAGTAGGAATATTAATTATTATATAATTAGTGTCCAGCACCTACTCTAATTTAATGTACACTGGATTTGGTATATGAAGAATTACATTATTAGAGTCCAACATATACTCACATTTAATATACAGTGCAAAAGTTCTAATAAGATTGTTACTTTATAGTAAGATAATGATACAAATAGTTCAACATGATTGTAGAAACATTTTTTTTATTTATGTTTCACAAATAAAATGTTATTTCATAACAATTTCTTTTTATTACATTTGGTTTTAAAAACATATTTTATAAACACAATGATAACCAACTATACAGAAGCATTATTATTTTGTGAATTTTTGTACAAAAATGAAAATTCTTTATTATCTCTTTTACATATTGTAATTTCAGAAACAAATGTAGAAATATCCCAAGTATTTTTCCATTAAGATTTTTTCAGCTTCATTTGTAAAGATCAAATATTTATAATATAAGTCACACATTTTTAACACATTTTAAATTATTATAATTTGTGACAGTGTAGTTATATTTCTAGACATTGTTAACATAAACATTATTGTTTTCATAATATTTATTTATTACATTCATTTACATATTTGTTAATGAAATCATTGTAGGATTAAAGTAAATATTTTTTTACAATAATAGAAACTTAATGTTTATTTTTCCCTATTTAGTTAAGTATAGATATTATATTTTATACTTGGGACTATTTTATTGCATTTGGGTGCTTTATTTTGTAACCGGGTTAGGTCGTTTTGGGTTATTTGGAAGAAGGGCTGATCGCGGTTGGGAGACACTTCACGTCGCTTCAGGTAAGGTTGATTTTATATGTTTTATGTGTATTTTTATGATGTTTTGAGACTAGTGACCTTATATTTAGTGTTGTTCGATGTGAGGGAGTTATGTTTTAGATTTCGAAAACAGATAATTACTTATGGTATATACACGTAGTGTTAGTTAGTTAACTCTTTATTTATAGAGTGAATTTTAGTCTTTTAGGGTATATCTACAAGTGAAATCATCAATGTTAATATGTTTGTACCTAATTACTGTCTAATTAATGTGGGTGGGAATGTCTGTTTTCTATGTTTTTGTCATAGGTGTACGCTACATCGGAAGTTCTGTTTTTTTTTTAAAGGAAGTGTTTGTTTGTTTAATTCAACACTGCTTTACAAACACTTCTTTACATTTTTCGGGTTTCCAGGAGCGATTCTTTCTATTTTTCAACTTTTTTGGGTTTTTAATGGTTATTCGATGGCTCTGGACAACGTGGATTTCTTAATTTTGGAACAGTTGTATTTTTTTGGGGGTTAATTTTGCACTACCTGGATTACTTTGGTGGAGAAGGACGTTATTGGATTGACAACATAATTGGTAAGTCCTTGCTTTCTAATTTTGTGTGGGTGGGTAATGTTATTTTTATTATGGAATTGTTTTTTACTTGTTATTTAGTTTTAATGTGTGCATATATTATAATAATATCTCTATATATTGTATACATTAAATACTTTAGAAGCTCACATTACATATTTTTGCATACTTAGGTGATAGTTTTAGTGTTTTATAACATTTTGGGAATTAATTACAGTAGTGTTTTGGCTATGATATTTAGGTATTCTATGCCTTTTGTACTAGGGTAAAGTTTTACTTGTTCTTCCAGGTACTTGTGCATTTGTTTATTTTGCTTTGATGTTTTAGGGACAAGTTTAGTTACAGATTGGTCCATTCTAAATTCTTGGTAGCTCTGTTCTTTCTGTAGGCATTTAATGAAATTTTCTAGAGTAGGTTTGGTTCTGCCAGTTGATTGTACAAATGCATTGTGCCAACCTTCCACTGCATTGTTAGTTTTTGATTCTCCGTTAAGGGTACTTTTGTAAACGTTCCACCAGGGTATGAGGAATTTTGGATTTCGTCTGTGGCCAGGTCTGTGGAGTCTGCCTACCCAGGTGTCTTCAAAGTAATCGAGAAATGAACTTAATTTAGCTTCATTTTGTTTGTAGAATGGGCTGTCTATAATAATGTTGTAGTGTTCAGCTACATCTGTTTCAGGGACATAAGCAAGTGCAATGAGTTTTTGATTTGGAAAGCAAAAGATGAGTTTGTAGCATATTCGACACTTAGGGTAGTTTTTTGAAGGTGTCTCCGTAAACACTGGTTGAAATGATAATAGCAGCCTTGAATGCAGGTATGGGGTGGATTTTTAGGATAGTTGAGAGCATTGCATGCTCAAAATCAAGAATGATTTTTTCTGGAGAAAAATCATTAGTTTTTTGTTTTATTATATTTAATAATTCCATATATGTGGAATTATTTTTGTTTGGCAATAGTGCATATAGCAAAGGGATGTTGCAGTTGTGGTAGAGGCCATGTATTGTGTATAATTGGAAAAATGGTTTGGGACAGATGTTAAATGTTCCATCCATCATCCAATATTGGCTTTGCTGCAGTTTAACTAAATTCATATTGGTACCAAAAATTATAAGCCTTTTGTCATTGTTTTCGTTGTCGTAAACTATAAATGGTTGTTTATTTAAAGTTATTATTTGGTTTGCAGTTAAATTTATATCCTGATATGTTCTGGGAGATGGTGTTGTAGCAGTAGTAGCTTTTTTAGTTCATGCTATAGTTCTTTTTAAGGAGAGGATATTTGGCATTTGGGTTGTGGCTGTTTTGAGGATTTTAGGAATGGCTTCTTTTAAAATGACATTTGTTTGCTTTTGGGAACCTGTACTAGCTTCTTTTATATTTTCCAAAGCTGTTCTAACTTCTATTTCAGTAACATTAGGTGGATGATTGTGTTCCCTAGTATACAGTACTGTAGCTTCTCTAGTTGTTGCTCTTCCATAGCACTTATTAGAATAATATTTACAACATTTCCAATTAACTTTCATGCCATATTGCTTTTCTTGTGTATACGTGTAACCCATGTAGCATAGTAATAGTTTTCCTTTCTGGCTGGTCACAAATTCGGCTCCTTCGGTCATTTTGTACTTTGTATATCTATAAAATATATATATAATAGTTAATGTCAAATTAAATGTGATAAATAATCTATGTTAGTGATAAGTAGGAATGTTTATACTTACGTGTTTTAGAATTTACAGCAAAATTAGGAGTTGCTTGCTTCTTTAGTTGGGGATAATTGTTTGTGATGTTGTTGTAGCTGTTATGAAAAACATGAAAGTAGTATATTATTAATTAATGTTTCGGTACATTTGCAATGTTAGAGCTCATTTCTACTACAAAAGTGTATCTTCATGATTCACATTGTGAAGATACTTACATATTTTTTTAGGTTGGTATTTGGCAGTATAGTTGTTTCTTCAGCTTCTGGAGAGTAGTTTGTAGTGTTATCTTAAAAAAAAGGAACATATGTGTTAGAATAATCACCATGTTGGTACGTTTTTTAATACATTATCTGGTAATTATGTTCTTTAATATACTTACTTTGTGATTAGTATCTGTATTATTCAGAATGTGGAGTTCTGTATTATATCTAAATATCTATTCGCAGTGTTTGCTCTGTAAATAAACAATATATAATAGAAAATAATTAGAACAGTTCTAAATGTTTGTATGGTTTTTCCACATTTATTTCAGTTGCATAATACTTACTTAGTAAAATTTATTGTAGAAATAGTACTGATGTCCTTAGTTCATTAGTAGTGCAGTTTTCAGTAGTAGAATCTACAGAAAAAAAGAAATATGTGGGGCAAAAGTCATTATTTCTGTGTGTTTAAGTAGTAGTAGCAAATTATGCAGTTTCTATTTTATTTACTTACTTAGTAAAATGTAATGTAGACATAGTACTGATGTCCTTAGTTCATTAGTAGTGCAGTTTTCAGTAGTAGAATCTACAGAAAAAAAGAAATATGTGGGGCAAAAGTCATTATTTCTGTGTGTTTAGATTTATGTGCACATAATGAAACAATGTGAAATTACTTACATAGTTTTTAGAATCTGTATTCCTATGCTTTGTTCACAGTTATTTTGAGTAGAATATTCAGTAGTCGTAGTATCTAAAAAAAATAGTTTTATATAATTATTTAGCATGTTAAGTAGTATGAATAGCAAAGGGGCACTGGGTATTTAGCAGGTAAGTAAGTAGTAGTAGCAAATAATGCAGTTTCTATTTTATTTACTTACTTAGAAGATGTAATAGTAGGTTGATAGTCTGGTTCTTCTAGTTGTTGTGCAGCAATTCGAATAGAGATGAATCTCCTTCAGTGACTTTTGGCAAGTAGTTTGTGCTTAGATTTTCATTGTTTATATAGGGGAGTGTCAGTAGTAATTACTTTGCTATTGGTTCATTTAAAAAATTAGGGTTGTGATTGGTTAGTTAGTATATTTGAATTTCAGTTGTGATTACTTTGTAATAGAAGTGAAAAAACAAAAATAATTATAAAAGTATACAAACTAGCATAGAATATTTTTATATGTGTAGGTGATATAATTATACCAATAGGATATTTTTGATGAATTAATAGTGTGTCTATAGTATTAATGTAAGTATTGTGTGTTTATTTAGATGTGAAAACATATAAAACGTTAATTAATTATGCTAACAGATGCATATAAAAAGTCGATATAGCTTATAATCCGATATTGATGTGCACAATATTTTTGAAGTCGATATTATAGTTAATGTCATTATTTTTTGTAGAAAGCGATATTTTTGTTTTCCGATATTAATGTAGTCGATATCAAAGTAAACAATGTTTTTGTATATCGATATTAAAAAATCGATCTTTGTGTATATATCTAGTTAAGTATAGGAAGCCGATATTTTTGATTTCGATATATTTGTTCCGATATTTTTGTACGTCGATATTGTGAATTTCGATATTTTGTCAGACATTCGGTGGTGACAGCATAGGCAGAAGTAGTCTCCCCATTCGGAAGCTTGAAACAAGAACCGTCCACCCATAGGATCCCATCCGGATCCTTGAGCGGAGTGTCCTTCAAATCAATCCTACCCTTTGTTTCTTCTTCCGTTCGAAGAAAACAATCATGTTTTTCCTGAACATCTTTCTCATCTGGGAGTGGCAACAGTGTAGCTGGATTTAACGTGTTACATATTTTGATATGCACATGACTCGCCTGAAGTGTCAATTCGTATCCAGACAAACGAGCACTCGTGAGATGTTGTGTTCTTGTTCTGTTCAACAAGGTATCCACTGCATGTGGAACCATAACAATGAGTGTGTTATCCAACACTAATCCAGCAGACTGTCTAATAGAAATCGCCTCAGCTGCTGTAGCTCTGAGACAAATGGGCAAAGCTTTTGCTACTGGGTCTAGTGTAGCGGAGAAAAAGGCACATGGCCTCTGCTTATCTCCAAAGTGCTGTGTCAAGACTGACAATGCATAACCCTCTCTCTCGTGAACGTACAGTGTAAAGGACTTGCTATAATCTGGGGTACCCAACACTGGAGCAGAACACAGAGCAGTACGTAGGTCAACAAAACTTTTCTGACATTCATCCGTCCAAGGGAGCAGATGGGGCGTATCTTTCAACGTAAGTGCCAACAATGGTTTAGCCAAAAATGAAAAATTGGGAATCCATTGTCTACAGTAGGAAGTGATACCCAAAAAGGCACGCACTTCTCTCTGCGTGGTAGGTAAAGACATCTGTGAAATAGCCTGAATACGTTCTGGGGTCAATCGCCTTCCCTCCTTCAACAAGAGATGACCTACGTAGGCGGGCATTTTGCAACTTAGAGGGCGACACATTATGAATTAGAGCAGACAAATGATGTAACAACGCAACAGTCACACTCTTACACACATCTTCCGTATCAGCAGCCACCAGCAAATCATCCACATACTGAATAAGCGTAGCGCCTGGAGGCAAGGAGAAAGCATCAATTTGTGACTTAAGAGCCGTGCTATAGATGGAGGGACTTTCACAATAACCTTGAGGTGCTCTTTTAAATCGGAAACTTCGGCCACCTAGAGAGAAACCAAAAATATCCCTACTTTCTTCAGCAATAGGAATACTAAAGAAAGCATTTTTAAGATCTATGACTGAAAACCAAGCTGCCGAGGCAGGAATCATCGTCAACAAAGCTGTAATGTCCGGAACAACAGGAAACTGTGGCACAACAATTTTATTGACTTCTCTAAGGTCAATAACAAATCGATAAACAGGAGGCTGTGAAGGATCAGTTCCCTTAAGAATCAGGAGAAGAGGGCTATTACAAACATTGCCTCTCGTTTCTTCGACCACGCCCTTCTGAATAAAATCATCAACAATAGCCAAAAGTGCTCTCTCGCCATCACTAGAGATAGGGTACTGGGGAATACGTGGCATTCTAACATTCTCTTTAACTGTGACAACATACGGTGGGATCGTAAGACAACCCACATCATTTGGACCTGTACCCAAAGACTTTCAGGAAGAGAAAGCAACTCAGGTGGAAACTGGTCACGGAACAAATACATAGAAGATGTCAATTTCTTCCCTAACATAAGATGCACACCAGAAGGAGAACAATACAATGTTGCATGTAGTCTTTTCAACAAATCCAGACCCAGCAGGTTCCCACCACAACCAGTTGTCAGAATAAGTGAAGCATCCAAATTATAAGGCCCAATTGAAACAGGCAAGGGACAAGAAACTGGGTTACGGACTGGGGCACCAGAAAATCCTACAGACGTATTTATTAAGCCAGACAATGGTGCCCCGGGGAGTTTAGAATGAATGATAGAACTTCTCATCGCACCAGTATCCAAAAGAAACGGTTCTGAAACACCCATAGCATTGACCGTGACATACGGCCCATTTTGATCTACTGGAATCGGCACAATTCCCTTACTTCGTCCATGGCTGTCCTATTCGGTATGAAAATCATCAGCCCCATCTTCAACACGAGAATCGTCATTATAATACTGTGCAGACTGAACTCTCTGCTGATCAAAATAATTTGTAGTAGGTGGAGGAAAAGAACGCTGCTCCTGAGAGGACACACCTCGTCCTCTATCTCTAGATCCTGACTGGAAATTACCACAACCTCGTGGAACAGACGTCCCATTATTACGCTGTAATAAAACCGGACAACTATTCTTGAAATGTCCCTCTTCCCTACAGTAGCACATTGATTAGGACCTAACAACGGTCGCGGTACAAAAGACTCAGGCTTCTGGAACACCTTCTGAAACTGTGGAGGTTGAGAAAACGGAGGCTGTGCAGGGCGCGGAGGATAAGCCTGCTGTAAAAGAACCTTCGTTTTCAAATCTTTATTCTTCATCTCTTCTTTTTCTTTCTCCTCCTTATCTCTATTCTCATAATACTGTGCAGTAGCCAATATTTTAGCAGGAGAAGAGACAGCCCATGCACTTTCAGAACTCTTTAATTTATTTGACAATTCGGGGAGCAAATTATATACAAACTTATCCACAAACAACCGCTGACCACCCTCTACACTAAACTCCTGACCACTATGGTCAATAAACGTCTCTTCAAAACAAGTGAAGAAATCCGAGACACTTTCGTCTTTCTTTTGCTTGCATGCGGCCAGCTTATCCCAATTTACTTGCACCGCAGGCATCATCGTCTTCATCAATTCAATTATTCTGCCTGGTAAGGCAGTAATCAGATCATCGGGTTTCGCACCACCCACTTGACCTGCATCGGCGGCTCTAAGAGCAGCCCAATCACCACCTAATTCAGCATCATGATTTTCCCTACGAATCCGCGCCCATAATGCTTGCGGAACAACGTTTCCAAATAACATATCAATATCGGGCAAATTGATAATACAGGCCTCAACTGTTTGAGACAATTCTTTATAATATCCGGCAGGATTTTCACGGGGGTCCGCAAGAGTCTGTTTAAGTGCCAATACTTCAGACCTTTTCCAGGGTTCCTGGACCCATATACGCTGGAAATGAGCAGGGACAGGAGGTGGACCATTCACCGCTTCTCTCCATACGGGAGGAACTTCACGCATCGGATAATTCTTAATGCCCTGTTTATTAACAGGATCAGCCTCGGAAAAAGACAAGGATAAAAACATGCCTCTAAACACAACAAGTCTATTCACCGCTTCTTCAACCCGTGGTCCTACAATAAAACCTTTATCAAATCAGCTTGTAACTTCAGTAGCTCCGAAGGAACTGTATCTAACTCCATATCTTCCCATCCTTTAATAAGAGTTTGACACATGACATTAAAAACGTATCTCTATGTGGGCTCTACCCATTGATGGAAGGAACTCATAATGTCTTCTGTACTATATTCTAGTCCCTTCTCAATCCATTTACAAGCAAGGGAACCCAAAACTACTTTTTCGTCCGTAAGAGGAAGTTGACAACGAGGTTGTCGTCTAGAGAAAGCTGGCGACAGATTCAAAGACCCAAGAAGAGGAGAAAAGAAGTTCGAGACAGCATGTGCTATTCTCCTATGTGAGGTAGGAGGCAGCATCGGATAGCATCTATCTATCGCCATGTGATGTTGTCTCTCCAGTATCTCATTCGCACCATCTACTTCATTATTTTTAAACTGCTGAGCAGCCTGTATAATTGACATGTCTTGCGCTTTCTTATCTCTTTTCGCTTGCTTAATTTCTTTCTGTTTGGCTTACTTACGCCAAAGGCGAAAAGAGTCAAACATTGCCGGCCGGGCTTTTCTTCTAAACAGAATCGCTTCCAAATTATCTAGTATGGCGGGGTCAAAACTACCATTTTGGGGCCATCTCAAAACTCCACTATTTTTCGTGTATCGGACCCATGTCTCGTTAAAGGTAATGGGACCAATACCATGTTTCGAATAGAGTTCATAAGTGGGAGTTCCAACTGGAGGAATCGGACATGAATCCTCTAACTGGGAATCCCTAGTACAACCTAAGCAACAAATTCTTTTAAACTTACTCAGTCCAGGCATTGTTACTTCTCTAGACTTCTCACAAACAACAAGGGGTTTAAATCAACAAAACAGCACAAACGTACTTACCCCTTGGCTTCGGTTATTGCAATACCCGAATAAAAACCCAAAAACAAGACAAAACAAAGTTTGTGGGAGAGACCCACCAAATACTTAACTAAGGATCGACCTACACCAGCGAAGGTCTGTCTATCGTCTCGCTTTACCAAACATCATCAAAGGGTCCAAGGCAGGGCGACAGTCAGGGCAGCAGTCGTCAGCAGCCGTCAGAAAGGAGTAGCCGCGCTGTAAAAGACCTTCTGTCCACTTTCGACATACAGGGGTCGATCACGTGGTGCGCTTCCTCCGGAATTTTCTTGTGGGGCTCCTCATGACCCTCGGGCTCAACCGCTACCGCTGAAGTCACCCCACGTTGGGTGCCAGTTGGAGAACCGCAGCCTTAAGGCCTGGCGGCGCAGGGTACACCTGATATCCCCGGGATTCACCTGCCTTGTCAGAAACAGAGACACGGACTCTTTGTCTGGCGTAGAAGATTGTATTTATTAGCTGCAGCTAGTACAGTGGTCTTAGAAGTCGGTGGTTATAACGAGGTTCAAAAGAGACTGCCACTTAACTCCGTGGCGCACAGGTTTATATACGGTACAATAAAATGCAAAATGCAATCACACAAGAGCATGAGACATAAGCAAATGTTATAGACAATGCTTTAAATCCAAAGCAACTCAAGTTCCCGGTTATGTTTGTCTCTCGACCCCTTAAGCAAATTACAAACGAATCCACACAATTCGATTTACAAGTAGAGAAAACACAGTTGTATGTTCTAGAAAGACAGTCATGAAACAAGAGAATGCATGAGATGTGTAGCGAAGGACAGCAGATAAGATAACTTAGAGGTAAGAATGGTGCGAACCAACAAATGGTCCGGACGGGGATTAATCAGCTAAGACAGGAATTAGTGTACTCGGCCAGACCCTGACACTCGTTAGTAAACATAGGCAAAGAAGCCACCTGACACGTAAATGCAGAAATGATAAAAACATCGCGTTTGCCGCACTGCCTGAGTGAGGGTAACACAAGATGGCGGCAATTACAAAATGGAGGCTGAGCATGAACGAATTCGCAATTTACAGAACCTCAAGCTGAGAGATGGAAAATATAGTAAAATGGACACAGCAAGTAAGAACATCAACTTGCTCTGAAGCCACACAAATCACCTCATCGTGAGCAAAGAGACCTGTCGTCAGAAAACATCACAGCTGTTCCCCTGCAAGGTGGTATAGCATGGGACAGAACTGACTATTACATTTATGGTCCGGTCGAGCTGTTGAAGATTCCACACCATTTTAGGGTTTCCTTGAGTGATTTTGTTTCACTCAGCACATTTTCTGATGATTGGGACTTTGAGACTGTTAATAACATGATGGCAGACTTAGAAATGTCAGCAAAATTTACAAAACATGAATACTTAGAAGATTCATCAGATTATGAACAAATGTATTGTTTTAACCATTATGGTCACCATTATTTGCACAAATCTTCAAACCCTAGAAATGTTTTAAATTATAATCAATGGGAACATTGTCCAACGCCACCAAAGGGTAGCTCTAAAACATTCTATGAAAAATATTCATACTTCTCAGGCTTTAATGTCACAAAACCAGAAACATTTTACTTTAAAATGCTAATTAGACAGGAATGATAAGTATGTTGACTAATAATAAGCAAATTTATTTTGCAGCCTTTTATGCTCGATTGTCCACATTCGTTTTTGACTTTTGGAAAGACAACATTGAGACAAAAACTTTCTGGGGCACAAAAGACTGGCAGGTGCAAGTTTAGAAGCCTTATTTAGAGCCTGCATCATCCCAGAATAAATAATGTTTTTAAATGAAACTGTTCAACAGACATCTTGTCTTGGCCTAGCTAAGATTAAAGACTTAAACAAACCGTCCATACCTAAGCCCACACTTGATAGTAATAGAACTACAGATGAGGAGGTAGATGTAAATTATATTTTACAACAAAACAGAACTAATCCTGATTGGAAAAAATGGTTAATCTGGCCCACAGGCACGAATAACTGTTAAGATAGATTCCTGAACAAGACACAAGGGTTTACAGTAACTAGGCCAGATCCAAGATATATGCAGAGACAACATCCAGAGATAATACCAACTTACAGTGTAGGAAAACTGTGCCTTGAGTGGCAACAAAAATCCGCACTCCCAGATATAAAACAACACTTAACTTTGCTTAAAGACGGCATTGATTTGAGAGAATTCTTACTAGGACCTCGCAAACAACATCACAAACGTTTCATATACGCCGGTATTTACGCTGCTTATAATGAAGCATGGAAAGTCACACAAATGGAAACTGCAGAATGAATACGAGAAATTGATCGTATTCATTTAAAGAAAGCTCTCTCTGTAGTTGACAATGGGTTAACAACTCTGTCATCCAGAATTTATTCTTTGGACAGCGTTGTATCCTCTGCCATAGACATAATGGAACAAGACTTGCTCATGTTACAACATGGACAGTCTCAATTGTATTCTATAATGCTGTTAGGCTGGACGTTACAAAACCTTTGTTCAGGCTATGTGCCTTGGCGTCTAATCAACATCACGTCATTGTTTACTGGATGTAATCTTACAGATGAACAAATCTCTTTGGCACAGAGGGGAGCAGACTATACGGTGCTGAGCATAGAAAAACTGGAAAGATTACCATTAACCGTTTCTGAGAAACCAGCCGTTGAATGGATAATACATGGCACCATTACGATTCCAGTGACAATTTTCCAGTTTCAGTATTGCTTATTACACATACCAGCAGGCCTGTATGAAAGGTTGGGTAAAGAATACATAAAGTCGACCTGGGATTTACCATACGCACACAAATGTTGGAGTGGGGAAAAGGAGGTATTTCTTAGTGGTAAAAATTGCAAAACTACACTGAGCGGTACACTTCTGTGTCAGGGTATTAATTTACATGAAGCCTGTGACGGTTCTTCAACCAACTTATCATGCCACCTGCAGGGTTCCCCGGCAGCAGTGATAGATCCAATTTTTAGGCAGCTTTCCAATGGGAGCTACATAATGTTGAATGATCACAGCAGTTGTGGAATGATGCCAGGAATAGCCTATCTAGTTAGTGTGTCAGCCAGGGTGACTTGCTGTATGCAAGTATTCTTTCCAAAAACTAAGACAGACGGGGAATCACCGCTTAGGCCTTCACTAAACATCTCTTCTATACAAATTGATACTTTAAGCAGAATGAAAGCCTTTCTTTTACAAAAAACTGTGTCACTGACCTCGTCCAGAGAAACGTATGATCTGAAAGTTGCAAGGTCCTCTGCAGAGATACATGCCTTATTATCAACGAACTGCCCCATACATTTTGCAGGAATGTTAGGTCGTATCTTAAACATGTCTGATACAAGTGGTATTGTACATGTATATAAGACGATTTTTTCTGAACTGTTAGCACCCTTTGAAGCAGTCCTAGGCATTTTTGCTAACTTCGTGCACTCGGCGTTCGGAGGCCTGCCTCTCATCTTGGGACTCGTAGCAGGGATACTATTTTTGTTCCTTCTGCTCCGTTATGGCAAGTCCGGTCACCAGCGATACCCAGATTACCATGGAGAACACTCTTCTGGCAATGCAGTATCATGAGCGCATAAGACAGATACTTGGCTTGGCTCGTTTGAGAGATCTGAATACCACATGGTTCCTATCATTCAGACCAATCTGGCAAGATTGCATCTTACCTATTCTACGATGCCTGCTTTGTGGAGAGGAATGCGTGTTGGATATTTGTCTAACACTTCCATCAGCACTGCCAACAGATGTTGACATTTTGCTTGGTTCAGTAGCGCCTCATGCATTGCGTTTTCCCCAGCGGCTATCGATACTGATGACGGCATTCATTGAGGTCTCACCAGCAATTCCAGCTCTGAATGAGATACGTGGACAAACAGGCACACAGGTACCATCTACTGCGAACATTGCTAATGCGACTGACGCTGACAGCGATGCTTCTCATCTGTGTACAATTGATCTACTTAATGAAGTGGTTCACCTCTCACCTACTGTGGTAGACAATGTCTTTGCCAGATTAGAAGATTTAATGTTTTCTCCTGACACCCAGAATAACTTTTGAAATTAGCACACAGCGTTCTATCAACTTCTGAATTCGACATTCATTTTCAAAACAAAAACTTTTAACTTTGGAACTCTATTTTTCTACGACTTTACTTTTTTCCAAAAATTGAACTTTGGCACAAGGTAATCTGCTTAAAGTGAAACTATTCTTAGAGAACAAGAATTCTTTGAATACTTCCTAGAAACAATATCGAACTTATTAACAAACCAAAATAGTATATAAATTCTGCTATGGGATGGTCTGGACCGTTTTTCTTCTGTATTTAGAGATAGTTCATAAATGTAAATTCTGTGATTCATTCAGTTAGCATTGCCATTGTCATATTATATGCTTACAATGAAATAATTTTTTTTAAATGGGTATAGTACAAATGCTCATTTTTGTGTACAACCATTTCAAATGGATTTTATGTATTTTTGGGTGGGATTGTAAACACATGCTTTAGATATGTTTTAGTGCTTACATTTTAGTAATGTCGAACACAATAAAGTGGAGTGGGTGTTGTATAGCATTTTAGGACCCTAGTGTAATTTTCCCGATTCATACCCTTATATAGGTATATCACTATGTCCTTATATAGGCATAGAAATCATAACCATATTTAGACATAGCTCATGCAGTCCAAATACGGCATGGCTACTTCCACTAGTTCCGAAAATCCACAGCGATTTCTTGGAAAACTCGGCTTCAGCAGTTAGGGACTTCCCCTTGCTTGAATATTGATTTGCCCAGGAACTCATGGAGTTTTCAAAGAACTGAGACTCTTTGATGACGTTATTATGTCCACCTTTACATCAAACTCTGCATCTTCAAGATATAAATATACCCACACTTGCCCAAGCAAACACACAGTGGTTTGGGGCAGTTCGACTATCTACTTGCCCGACGCATCTCGCTACTGCAAGTGCCGCAGGCAGCCAACCCTCCAGCAGACGCACTGAGAGAGACGCTGTGTTTTCTCTTGCCGAGAAATCCACCTCCAGTGTTTCAAAGCTCCCCTTGCGGGGTGTTGGAAAATCGAGTCCGGAGACAGAGAGATACCTCCTTCATTCTAAACCAAGGTACGGAGCTGAAAAGACCCTAAGAGAAATCTTGGATAGATTCTTGGGAAAAGAATACTAAACTTATGCTAGACCACACTTACTTCTTCCCTAGTACTAGACTTAGGTTAGGTACATCGGGGTAGGCGTATTTTAGAAGCACCAGTTGAGTACTTTTAGTCTTTATTTATTTATGTATGTATTTTATGGCTTAGAAACCATACCATGCTTTTACAGTATTATTTTATAATACTCTTTTTGCTGTACACATTATACTTTACAGATAGTATTACAATTGTAGCAGTTAATTTCTTCTGTATGAGAAAGAAGACTGGTCAATAAATACTTTTTATTGAAAATGCCCGTCTCTCTATTTCTCTGCACCTCTGGTGTAACGAAGCATGCACGAAGGACTGAGTAAAATATCTATGTATTGTTTCCACGACTCTGAAGATCAACTTTATCTTGGGGAAACAAAGTTGTCATGTTTATGCGGTTGTCAGAAACTAATCCCTTCTTGTGAATTCGTGAAAGTTTCTAGTGACCTCTGAGTTAGCTGGCACTCACTATTAAGTTTAATATATTTGATAGAGACCTAGTAGACATAAGTCCTACGTCACATCTATAGGATATAATATTCCAATGCGCAGAGCCTATTGGGAATATAGGAACTACACTACATGGCAGGAGCCTTGAAAATGCAGAATGGCAAAGATGCTGTTGGTGCCTGTTTGGACAGGGTGGTCACTTCTTGACCACAAGGGAGATTCTTCCATCTTCCAGTCGAAATGGAATGTCGAAGCTCCAAGAATTATGTATCAGAGTTTTGTCCAGGGTAATCTAAAGTCCTAGGGAGTGGGGTTCTATACTTATAGTAAGTTTAGAGGTTGGACTAACTCTAAGGTCCCTCCTATAGGTGGACCTGGGGAGGGGGAGGTTACACCCCTGCCCCTTTGTCCAGTTTCGCGCTGGGGCTGAGTGGCTCCAGCAACAGGTTTGAACTGGGAAATGCATGAAGAACCTTGTGTGCCCCAGGCAGTGTCTGAAAAACATTCACTAAATGCAACCCTCCCTGCCCCAATGCACTAAAGCCTGTCTGGGGAGGTGCTAACACCTCCCTGGACAGTAAACCTATTGTCCAGGCCTCCCCTGCAAGAGTTTTGTTTCATAAGTGTGGCAGGGTATGCTCAGACGTGAGTCCCGGTCCTTGGAAGCTTGTTTCCGGTCCAGGGAAGACATGGCTTGGCAGTTCGGGCTGGACTGTTCCCATGAGGCACATGGTCAGACTGATTTGCATATGGCCATGTCTGAACTGGGGTGGCAGAGTGGGCAAAAGAAGTATGATGGATTAAACCCAGATCTTTTGACTGGGTGTGAGTGTTTGATTGATTCAGATGCTCTGTCCATCACCACCCCCTTTTGTACCGCTTTTGGCTGCCATAAGTGTGGCAGGGTATGCTCAGACGTGAGTCCCTTGCTCACTTTGCCACTGGATTCAAGCAAGCCGGGCTGAAGACGGCTGGAATGCCAGAAACCGGTCCTCAGAAGCTTGTTTCCGGTCCAGGGAAGACATGGCTTGGCAGTTCGGGCTGGACTGTTCCCATGAGGCACAGGGTCAGACTGATTTGCATATGGCCATGTCTGAACTGGGGTGGCAGAGTGGACTAAAGAACGGTGATGGATTAAACCCAGATCTTTTGACTGGGTGTGAGTGTTTGATTGATTCAGATGCTCCGTCCATCACCACCCCCCTTTTGTACAGAGTTTCGTTCAGCAGCAGGAGGGCAGACTCGTGTCTTTGGCAGCAGCATCCTCTGTTTAACTTTAACCGGGTTTAACAGTAACTACATGTCTTCTCCATCTAGAAGAGTGGAATGCTACCCCCGCACCCAGAACTGGTGGGGGGGAGATAGTATTCCAAAGTTGCTTGACATCCTACACGACATGTTTTGATAAAGCCAAACCAAAGTTAGCATTAACCACGAGGATTATAATGCACTTAAGAGTATATGGTATGGCTATATCATAAAAAAGCTATAAGGAGATAATTCAGAAACCTGCAGAGGGGCTCAGCTCATGCTAGGCACCCTCTCACACAAAACCAAGCACTCTGCCTCCAGGATTTTCAAGGCGTGCCATAGGAGTGACTTATAGGTTACTATGTGTCTATATATAAGGTAGATATAGATATACTATATCTAAGTAAGGGGTGATTACACCACCTTACCCAGGCTGTAAGGACAGACCTGTGGTGTCAGTTTGGAAGGCTAACTAGGTGTGGCACAATACATGCTGCAGCCCCTGCTAGGCCTATGGTGCACCTTTGCCCTGGGTACCTAAGGTACCATTTACAGGGGCTCACAAGCGTGACCTAGTAACCAATCGGGTATGTACCTAAAGCACATGGTATCAATTCAGAGAGAGTACAGCTAGGCTGTGAGCATTGATTAGCAGGGCCACAGCCATACTAAAGTAAAAAAAACAGTGAAACACAGCAAACAGTGTGGGTAACCATAGGAAGCAGACCCTACTCGCCTACAGATAACACCCACAATTATGTTCTTTATAATATAGCAGGAGAGAGAATGATAGAAATTAGTTGGCAAGGCAATATACATACAACTCAGTATCAACATTTAAAGACCCTCATATTGTAGCTGCTGGAGAGCTTCTTGCAGGAATTAGCAAATAACTTCGGAGAGGGTTCCAGAATTCTCGGTCTCACTAGTGTTACTGCAGCTACCAGAAGTCCTTTTCCCCACTAGTCAATTGCTTTTAGACTCCCACTTGACGGTACCCCTCTTAAGGAAGGTGGAGTAGACTGAGTCATCTGTCCTAAAGGAAAAGGAACAGTAGAATCTGAAGGATTTGCAGACGTTTCACCGCTGGGCAAACACCAACACACTCGCGATGCCGGTGTTTCCCCGAGGTGATGGTTTAGTTTCTTTTTTTTACCTGGGGTGCCCCTCTATTCCCCCAGCCCTGCCCTGCCCACCCTGCCAATTGGCATTTTGCCACCTCCAATTTCAGCCGTATTTAACTAGACGCTGGAGTGCAGGCGGTGAAATGGCAGTCGGAAAAATATGTGTGTCACACAGTCTGCCTATTGAATCTTGACTTTTCTTGTAACCTTCAGCTCCCAACTGATCTGAGTATAGGCATTCCTACCAAGTTGTCTTCCCTCCTCTGATCAGAAGAAGGTCTTATTAAGCTAGGGTGGTTACTTTTATTCTTCTTGTTCAGTTTCTGGTACCCAGGATGCAATTTGTGGCACCCTGGTGTCCCTTCCATGGACCCAAACTCAATCACAGGTACCATTCACATTGTTTCATTCAATACTGCTCCTACCACCATAGCTTTGACACACATACATTTGCCTGGCACTCTATCAGTGCCATTAGAGGGTGTTCAAAGCTCCTGTAGAAACACTTACTCATCCACCTCCCCTCAAAAGGCATAAATTGAGGGATCTTGATGCTATCCCACTCACCATTCCCTACATTGGTACAAGAGACCATGAGAATCGATGGAGAAACAGACCTGGTCACCCAAAGACAGTTCATTCTTTGTCCATGGGCAATCCTACTAGCTAGGTTCTGCTGTGACAGTATCTTTTGGCATAAGCAAGAAAAGACATTCTCCACACAAACAAGAGACAGAATATCTTGAAACGTTACCAAATGGCAGTCTAGAAGGAAGGTCAAGGCTATCATCACAACTTATGTGGCATGATCAGCATTCTTCTGTGCTCTTTCACTATACCAGGGAGGAGTGTATATTATTTAATCTGGAAAGAGAAGCAACTGATAAAACAAACCTGATGTCCCACGTACTCACTTATACAGCCACCCGGACAATGCACAAGCTGGCCTGGCTCAAGTCTTAAGATCTGAAACTAGAGGTCCAGTAGAAAGTCACCAACCCCCCTTTTGATTTGATCAATGCCAACAGGTTTATTGAGTACTACAAAATGGTCATGATTGAGACCAAGTAGCTGACTGTCCAAGATGTACCACCAAAGACCATAGTCCTTCTTCCAGCTTGCAAAATCCTTTTTGCCATTGAAGGTCAGAGAATCATTTCCCTAAAAGTCTCTGATGGGTGACTTCTTTACTGCCGGTATCACTTCACAGCCTAAGAGGGGTAAAGGAGAAACCTGTTCTCTGGCCTTGACAAATAAAAGTGGAACACGTCAAGTATTCCTCATGGTGAAACCACCATTTCTACAAGGGGCCCAGTGTTCCTACGCCCAGGATTACTGGGTGCTGGAAAACTGGGTCCAGTTTTTCTGTATGTAGAAAAACACTTGGTAAAACCTTCCAGAGCTGGACTTAGGAAGATGAGACTCAACATGGGCCACACCCAACATGCTTATACGCACGGATGTAACATGTAACACCCTGATCAGCCACAGCAGAGACATACATGGGCAGAAAAAGAGCAACAGAAGTGCTGTGAGGAGGGGGAGTTAAGGGAAGAGAAGTACATGAGTAAGACAGCTATTAAACACACGTGGGGTGCTTTAACAAATAGAAAAAACTAGCACCTGAAGAGTGAGCAGTGGAAGGTCCCAAGTAATGTGTCCATGCTCCAAGGGATGGACAAAAGCACAAAGAGTAAGTAAAGTCTACCCATGCCAATGAATAAGAAGTAAGTAAATGACAATGACCATTACGTCAACCAATGATAAGCAATGGGCGGACTAGAAGCCAACTTTAAGCTGACAATTTGTCTCAAAACACTTGGTAAAACCTCTGGGGCTAGGCCGAGCAAAAAAAGGATCTGCCTGGCCTGCACCAGACACCCTCATTTAGCACAGAAGCAAAATATAGCACTCCGTTCAGCCACAGTAGAAAAATAAATGAACAGAGAAAGAGCAATACAGGTGCGGCATATAGGTGGGGAGACAACACAAGCGTGACAGCTGGGAAACATGCGAACTGTTGTGATATGGACTGTTGTGGAGTGCTTAAACTAAAAGAAAAAAATAGCGCCTGAAAAGTGAGCAATGGAAGGACACAAGTAATGTATCCATACTTCAGGGGAGGGACAAATGTACAAAGAGAGGTTAAAGCTCACACAAGCTAACAAATCAGAAGCAAGTAAATGAGAGTGCCAATGAAGCCTACCAATGATAAGCAATGGGCAGACCTTAAGCCCACTCTAAGCTGACTATATATATCTCACAATAGACAGCACATGAGCTGTCTAGAGGTGAGAACGAAAAAGTGTAACAGTCGTAAAGGCAAGGAGTGTGGGGTTGTGTGAAAAACAGATGGGACAACCTGGGCACAGGAGGTAGATCATCACGAAGACTGCCACTAAGACCCCCAGGTGAAGATTATGCTAGCCCCAGATCTGCCTAGACCTATTTGATTACCCAGAAGTATTGAGGCAGCTGGAACATCTCTGCCATTAACAATTAAGTAAACACTAGGAGATGATGGACAGAACGCTGAAGCTTTTCACAGACTCACCCCCAGTCACAGGTCTAGGTTGAATCCATCATCGTTCTTTAGCTCACTTTACCACCCCAGTTCAGACACAGCTAAAGGCAAATCAGTCTTGACCCTGTGCCTCATGGGAAAGGTCTCATTGTGTTTGCTTCATTAAGAATTAACTGCCCTTACATATCATTTTGGTGCAAAGACTTACATGTAGAATTCTATGGGAATGCATGAAACACACAGTAATCACAACATATACCAGCAACGGAGACAGAGCATACAGAATCCCTTGAAAAAGATGGCGACTAGACCACTTGGTTTTCCACTGTTGACACCAATATCACTCTTGGCAAGCACAAATGCTATATCTAACTCAGGCAAACTCTTACCACTAAAGTAGTGCGTACAATATTGACATGAAGAATGTAATGCAACTGCTGCAAACTGAGGAGCTCTCAACATCATTTCACGTGAGGACACGGAGGATGATATTGATGACATGGATTGCACCCAGGACAACCTCACAGCAAAAAATCATGATGAGGTCTGAGAACCGAAACTCCTTTTGTCTGTGCAGTCATGCAAATTGAAATTCGAATATTACCCATGATTAGAGTAAGTCTGAACAAAAAGGAATACAGCCAGGAAGGAAGGTCCTTGTGTCGTCCAATTATCCAACTCTCTGGCACAAGCCTTACCATCAGATCGTAATAAAGATATAGGGTCTGCATTTGTCAGCTTTGCTACATTACTTGAAAAGCAGAAAAGTGTCCTACCCTAGATGATGCAGTTTGGCACAAGGGACACCAGTACCACATCCAATGTTTCCTCAACCTCCCTACTACATTCTTCTAAACTATCATGTGAAATGTGCAGGGGCAGCAAGCACAGCACAACACTCGGCCCACATAGTGACTCCCACTACAAGACTTTGAAGCAAATGTGTGGATCTCCTTTTTGGTATGTGGTAGGATGCATGATCCAGGATGAAGTGTGATGTGGTAAGGGAAAGGGTAGGTGCTGCTGTGTTCAGGTAGGGATTAGGGAGGTATTGGATATAGCAGCTAATGCAAAGGATCTATTGAGGTTAGGGAGTGTCCCAAAGAGGTATGGTCTCAACTTCTGCAGTGCCCAGACCACAGCAAATGCCTCACGCTCAGTTGCACTCCACCTCTGTTCCTGTGGAAGTAACCTCCTAGTGATGAAGGCTACAGGTTGGTCTAGGCCCTCCTCATTTATCTGTGAAAGAACAGCCCCCACACCATTCTCTGAAGCATCTGTTTGGATAATAAATTCCTTTGAGAAGTTGGGCGCTTGAAGCATTGGTGCTGTGCACATGATAGTCTACAGGGCATCAAAAGCTTTCTGACAGGTGTAGTTCAAGTGTACTTTCTTGGGATGATTCCTGGAAGTCAGCTCAGTCAAGGGTGCAACAATGTTGCCATACCCCTTGACAAACTTCCTGTAGAATCCCATGAGTCCTAAAAAGGCTCTCACCTGCGTCTGAGTCTTGGGGGGTTCCCATGCCAGGATGGTATCAATCTTGGGTTGTACGGGCGCCACCTGGACACTCCTTACCTGGTGCCTCAAGTACACCAGAACCCTGCCCGATCTGGCACTTATTCACCTTGATCATGAGGCCTGCCTTTTGCAGTGGCATCCACATTTCTCAGAGGTGGCGCAGATGTTCTTCCCAACTGGCGCTGAACACTGCAATGTCATCCAGGTAGGCACAGGGTCAGACTGATTTGCATATGGCCATGTCTGAACTGGGGTGGCGGAGTGAGCTAAAGAATGGTGATGGATTAAACCCAGATCAGTTGACTGGGGGTGAGTGTTTGATTTGCTCAAACGCTCCATCCCTCATCCCCTTTTGTATCGCTTTGTTCGCCCTAAGTTGGCAGGGTATGCTCAGACGTGAGTCCCTTGCTCACTCTGCCATTAGATTCAAGATAGCCTGGCTGATGAGGATTAAGAATCCGAAACCGGTCCCAGGATGCTTATTTCCGGTCCAGGGAAGACATGGCTTGGCAGTTCGGGCTGGACTGTTCCCATGAGGCACAGGGTCAGACTGATTTGCATATGGCCATGTCTGAACTGGGGTGGCGGAGTGAGCTAAAGAATGGTGATGGATTAAACCCAGATCAGTTGACTGGGGGTGAGTGTTTGATTTGCTCAAACGCTCCGTCCATCATCCCCTTTTGTATCGCGTCATCCAGGTAGGTGGCACTGAAATCCTCCAGTCCATCTAAAACACCTGGTTGACCAACCTCTGAAAGGTGGCAGGGGCATTCTTCATCCCAAAGGGCATAATTTCGAATTATAAGTGCCCATCTGGTGTGGAGAATGCGGACCTCTCTATGGCCCCATCAATTAAGGCGGTCTGCCAGCATCCAGACATCAAATCGAATGTACTGAGATACTGTGCAGTCCCTAACCGATCAATGAGCTCATCAGCTCTGGGGATGGGGTGCGCGTCAGTCCTGGTGACTGAATTGAGTCCTCGGTAGTCCACACAGAACCACAGTTCGGGTGTGGCATCCGGCGCAGCAGCCTTTGGGACCAAGACCACTGGGCTGGCCCAAGGGCTGTTAGAGGACTCAATCACCCCTAAGGCAAACATCTTGGAGACCACCTCCTTGATGTAAGCTTAGGCCGGGTCAGTCACTCTGTAAGCCTTGTGCTTAACAGGAGGCCTGTCCCCAGTGTCCACATCATGGACGAACCACTCAGTGACATCAGGAACCAGGTAGAACAGATCAGGGAATTGTCAATGTCTACCTGTTCAAAGGGGGTAATGACTGCAAGAAAAGGTTGGAGAGGAGCCGTGTGCTTCCTTTCACTTTTCCCACTTGCCTGGCAAGTTTTACAAGTCCTATAATGAGTGTCTGAACTCTTCCGTTTCTGGGGCCAATAAAAGTGGGTGACAAGCCTTTCAAAGGTCTTGTTCTGCCCCAGATGTCCAGCTAACGGCACATAATGAGCAAAACCCAGAAGGTAGGCACTGAAGTGCTGAAGTACGACCAGTGCACGGACTGACCCAGGGTCAGCAATCTTAGGCTCGCTATACAGGAGGTCGTTCTCCCATTAGATCCAATGTGATCCAGACTGATCACCTGTTGCCTGGTGTGTAGCCTGTTGCCGCAAACCCACAAGAGAAGGGTACTTTTTCTGCTCTGCACCAAATTCCTCCTTGGAGGGTCCTCCTTCTTGCTGCCAATGGGTCAGCTCAGGCAGGTTCCCCAGTTCAGCAAACCTGTAGGTTCCAGGGCATCCCCCTCAAGGTCTGCCTCCTCATGGACAGTGGGAGCAATGGGGGTTGGTTTCCTACGCTCCCCTACTTCTTCTCTTTAAGGCAGGTTCTTGGGCCATACTTTCAGGCTCCAGGACCTCTTGAACACCCCTACTGACTGCTATAGACCGAGTGGTCACACATGCCCACCCAGGCGGATCCAGCATCTCCAAATGAGACTTCTTCTCTACCTTAGCCTAATGGGAGCTCTCTAAATCATTGCCCAACAGACAATCCACAGGCATGGCTGGCCTCACTGCTACTTGGAGAGTACCTGAGACCCCCCCCCCACTCAAAGAGAACCTGAGCCACCTCACACTGGCTCTCTGAGTTGTCCGTGGCAACTACAGAGAAGAATGCATGGGGGATAACCTGCTCTTTGGACACCAGCCGTCAACTGACAGCTATCACACTAGCCCTGGTGTCTCTTAGAGCTTCCACCCTATGGCCATTGATGGTCACCCACTGCCTGTACTTCTTAGTGTTATCAGGCAGCTGGGTTTTAGGGACCATCTCAAAGTCTTCTAGAGAGACAAGGGACATTTCTGCGGGACCCCACCTACCTTAGACACCCATCTCCTCCCCCCGCCAGAGCTACACTCGTCATCTGACGGGGTGGTGCACGAGATGGTGCTTTGGAATCTCTCATGGGACACTGTGAATCATGCTAACGGTGGCCCATCCGACCACACGTAAAGCACTTAGAGGGGCCCCTGGGAACAATGTACCTGTTGGGCCTCTTGCTTTTTCTCAGGGGGAGGCTGGGAACTCTTCCGTTCGTTCCCTTGGGAATTACTTTGGGGCCCTTTCTGGAACTCCCTCTGTTTACCCTTGTCCCCCCCTCTCTTCTGCTGGGGACCCTGGCCACCTTTGGCAAAGTCTCCCACATGACCGTTGCGGACCGGGTGCTGACCCAGTGGTCTGCGTCCTTAGCAAGCTTCCTAGGGTTAGTTAACTTGCTATCAATAAGGTGCTGGAGTAGCTCTGGAAAACAATTAGCAGACAAGTGCTCCCATGCAAAAAAATCATAGAGCGCTTCAAAAGTATCCACTTTGCTACCCTTCACCCCACCATCCATAGCTCTGCAAAAGAAAGACACATACTCCACCCAGGTAGTTGCCTCCAGTTTCTTGCAGTTCTTGAACCTCTGTCTATAGAGTTCTGGGGTAAAACCATACCTTGTCATCAGGGCTTCTTTTATGTGGACATAAGACATCCAATACTCACTGGGTCGGTGTAACAAGGTATCCCTCCCATCACTCACCAACATTGCTATCTAATGGGCTGCAAACCACTGCCCAATATCTGCACTAATTGGCTTGCTGCCATTTAGGTTTTACTTTCTGCGAACATACAGCAGGGTGTTGCCTGGGCCACCACAGACTGCCTCTTGTATGTGCATGGCTCAGGCCGACCTCCACTGTGTCTGCTGCTTTTTTAGGTATGGGGAGATGAAGTGATGTGCCCACAATCACAGGATGTGAGCTAACGCTGGGACTCAAACTCGGTTCCCCAGTTACAAAGTCAACTGCCTTAGCCATAAGGGTAAGTGGTAAGCATGGTAAATGTTTTCTTTTACCAAAAATTGTCACTGTGTATTATGACTTTTCTTGAAAACACACCGTAAACCATTGGGTCACACATTTCTACTTTTGTCTTCAGAAATTTAATTGCATGTGGAAATGAAATCAATCTATATGGTGTGTGCCACCTGCCAGTATATTCATGTTTCATGCATGCAGACCAGCGCTGTTAGCAAAGGCTGCGTCACCGAAGCTTTTAGACGCTGAAGATTTAGTGCTCTCCCAAACAAATGTTGTTTACAAGTCCAGAGATCACATTTCTGGAATTCCTCATTTCCCAGAGAGCAACAGAAGGGGCAGTATGCAGCATTATACAAGCGTTGTAGTGACATGAAAGGCAGCTGCTTTGATTTATTTGCTTTGTTTGGGATTTTTAAATAAAGTGCGGCGAGTAGTTTGTCTACTTCTGAGTCAGCTTTTCAGTAACTCAATCTGGTTGCTTTAAAAACTTCAATGGCTTAATTTTGTGGCTGCAAATCTTTTTGATAATAAACAATATGGAGGCAATGGATGTGCCTTAACTCTAAGATTCTGCCATTTTTCTATGATTGCTCATTGTGCTTTAATACAATTTTTTTTCTATCTCCTCCTGCAGCATGCGATACCACCATTGCCGCCTTCATACATCCTGATTCCATCATCGTAGGCCACACATTTAATGAATCTATATACAGCGACTTACAAATATAAAACTGGTATGTAACAATTTTTCACCCACTGAAGCGATCTGTGTGCATTAGCCACAGCGCCTGATCCTTCCGAGGGTGATACATTATGTGGGATTGAATTGTGACTGAAATGTAAAGCTAACATTTGAATGCATTTTTGGTGAACGCTTTCACTGGTTCCATTAGTATTATTTTTACTCATTAGGTAGACCCTGTGAGGGGGATATTCTCAAGAACGTGTGATAATTATCGCAAAATTAGCTTAACGCAACTCTACAAATCGCAGTCTATCGCGGGAATATAAAACTGTGCTAGCGTTGTATTCACAACACAACGGTACCATGCGATAGTCTCACCATAACGCGTCAAATGTCTGCGATAAAGTCACCGGGACAGCAATAAAAAATGTAAACCCCAATGCAAGCAAAGTTGCGATGGGCCCAACCGAGATAAAAAAAAACAGCAATAAGCTGCGCCAGGCCTGCAATTCACAGACATGAAAAATCACTATAAAAGTAGAAAAAAAATACAAACAAAAGTCACACAATAGCGAAGAAAAATGGAGGTTGCTGGAGTTAGTACACAAGACAATCAGAACCCCACAAGCCCCCCGGAGTACCAGCCTGGGACCTCGGGTCAGGGAAGGGCAAGGACAAGAAGAGTAGGAAGAAGTGGTTCAGTCCACAGAAAAACAGGATCCTAATAACGGAGGTGGTAGAACACCATCAACTTCTGTTCGTCACCTCCACTGTGTCATTGGCAACCAAAAAATGGAATATGGCAGACCATCGTGGACAAGGTGAATGCAGTTGAAGTGCTGAGAAGGACAATGAAAGAGGTCAAAAGGCCCTGGAATGATGTGAAGTGCAAAACCAAGCAGAAACTCGCCAACAACCAGAAGGCAGCAATGCAGACTGGAGGCGGGAGTCCCGCGATACAGGAGGAGCTGGACGAGATGGAGGAAATGGTGTCCATAGTCATCAGTGGGGAGATGGTGGCAGGAGTTGGGGGACCGGACACTGCTCATCATGACCTGACACAACAGCTCCAGGGTGAGTAACGGTCAGGGACTGGGCGGACGAGGGTAGATGGGCACAATGGCACACATGCAGAATAAAATACAGCATATCTGCAGATAAACCATGCCCCAGACCCCCAACTCCCACCAAGAGACCAATGTACAATGCAACATCTAAGCACTGTATAAGCACAGAAGTCAAAGGCACACAGCATGAAAGGGAGAAGGGGCAGCAAATTCAGAGCTGCAGGGGCGACTCCCCCAAAATGCAGCACACACTCATAACATGCAGAGCACATCAACATTGACAACGATGTGGTACAAACGGCAATATGTCCACAACAGAACAGAGGATACAACTGGTGCCGCTTTTGTGTAGAAACTGTCCAATCACATTTGGCATTGCCGGGAAATGTGAGTTGATAATGTACAAGTACAAACACACATCCGTAATGTTGTCGAAATGTCCACTGTTCCGCATCAAATAGGCAGCTCCACTCAAACAGTCACAAAGTACACTGTCATGCAGTCTGTATCTAAACATGTACTATGCAGAGGATCATGGAGCCCATGGAGCAGACGCAGACAGAAAGAGCGGCTGCCATGGCTGCACACCAGAGAGAGGTAGCTGGGTTCCTTAATGCCCTAAAGACCATTCTCATTGCATTGCTGTCACAAGGCCTGGTGCTGATGACTGCTGCTGCTACCACTACATCCACATCTCTGCCCCCTGAAGTGTCAGGGCACACAGTGTGGCAGACATCCCACATCTGGCCCCTGAGATATCACTGCCAAACAGTGCTAGAGACAGAACACCACCACCATCCACATGGGAGGCACATGAAACAGCAGAGGACGAAGATGTGGCTGAACCTGCCTTTGTGGTAAAAAGGACGCAGTGGCATTCATCTCCGCCATATGGCCATTTTCGACTCGGTTCTGCCCTCTGCATCATCACCTTCCATTGTCCCTCGATACACTCTGCGACACTCACCTTGGACCTCGACATGGACTGCCATATTCTGTTTAGTCACCAATGACACAGCATTCAGATTGCGGTCTGAACTCTTCCTCTTCCGTTGAACTTGTCATTCCCTGAAGGACTCTGGCTGGCCCTCCACGGGCCAACAATGTTAAGTGGGGTTTGCATGGCCCTCTACTGCTCCAGCTGCAACACTTCACTGAATGTGCATTAAACATTCATATTCACACAGATGTGTCATCACTATGATCTTTCAATTGTGGAAGTATGGATGAATGTAGGGTCAGTGATGTTGCTCATTTTGTTGGACTTGGGTCACAGGGTGACATATTGCATATTGCGGTCCGGGTGGCGCCGACACTACAACAGAGACACAGGCATTAGTTACTTCCTTGTCCAGCCCAGTATGGAACCACACCCAGACCCCCAGGGTCATTGTGCACACCCTTACGCTGGACTGACGTATGCCAGGCCAGCCCACACCGCTTATGCTCACAGGGGGGACAACGCTACATGTCACAGGTCTTCACTGCAGTGAGCTGCTCATCACAGGTCTAGTTGTCAGCATGCCACAGCCACTTCTTCACGGCTGGTTTAAACCCACACACACCGATCCAGCACACGCATCACAGGACATGTGACCCTGCCAATAAAGAGGGCCGGGCGCACGTGCTCTATGCCATTTCCACTCTCTATCTGGGTGTACCCGTGTGGTTAATATTTAGGCACGAGGGCCTAGGGCCCTGCCACATCACATTTCCCAGGGCCGGAGGTGACATGATGGCATCAGCACCGCGATACTCAATCATAGAGTGTCCATGACTTGCGGGGCACAGACTTGGTGGCACCAGATACACTGCGTCCAGCACAGGCATACCACCACAAAAACAGTATCCACTACAGGACATCAAATTTACTTAGAGATAATGAGAGAAATTGGCCTGTTATATGATGTCCACTATTCTAGTGGGCACCTTGCACCAGTCCAAACTACCCTTTTGATGGTAGGTTATAAAGTCAACCTTATAGAAAGCTATCCTAGTGGTAGCTGTGGAGAGCAGCCTTCGGGTTAAGACTTGGAGACGAGTTAAGCAAGTTGTTTTATCAATTATAATCTCTTGAATGATCCGATGAAAGCACACCACACAAGATATATATCAAATATATATTTATTTATTCTAAACACAACCCCTCTGAACTCTTTATGAGGTCAGAGGTAAAAGTATAATACAGGGAACTTATTTAGCATAGATAAGTTGCACAGTATACGTTATGCCCTGGGGCCTCACAAACTATAACCTAAAATAGTGGTATAAGAACCAGGTGAGAGTTAGAAAGCATGCCTAGGGCCAGTGGAATTGATGGGGCTGCCTAGAACCACCAAAGGTTAGGATGTAGGAGGCCCACAGGAGACGCGTGCAGTGTCTAAACACAGCGGCGGGTTACCTTTGACTTTCTATGGACACTTCTAGGTGAACTACGATGGAACTCTTTTAGACTAGGACACTTCGAGATTCAAGACCCACGGGAGCACCGGAGTCCTCATGTTACCTCACCCAAGGAAACCGGGTGCATAGGTGTCTTTTGGTGTCGGGTTTCGTTGTCGATTCCAATGGAGTGCTGCGAAGAAGTGTTGCAGGTGGCCAGAGGAAAAGTGTCCGGGTGGATCCAAGTGTGGATCAGAGATGTGAAGAACCGGAAAGCACAGGAGACAGAGTCTGGGTCACTAGCCAGTGACCAGGATGGCGATAGGAAGATGCCAGTCGATGTTGGTTGATTTCAGATGAGAAGGTGAAGCTTGTCTCTTCAGGCACGAGGACAAGGAGGTGTCGACAACAACCAGGAGCTGGATTTGAGCTGTACCATGAAGGATCCAGTTGACTACGGTGTCGGTATCCGGATTGGGCCCAAGAAGCCTTGGCAAACGCAATTCACGCAAGATGTCAAGATGGGCTTCGGTGCCGACCAGCAAAGTCTGAGGAACTCCTCCTTTGGAAGGGAGTTGGAGCAAATCTGGAGCAACCAGGAAAGCTGAAGAAAGTGAAGATTTCTCTTCATGCGGGCTCACTAGCTAACAGACTAGAAACCGCAAAGATGCGTCAAGCTGAAATGCACAAAGCGTGCCCACGGGACACTCGTGGAGTGTTGGCCTCTGAGGTTCAGTGCAAAAGGTGCTTGGGGCAGGGTCTTCAAACACCCCAATGCGCAACTTCAGGATTCCTCAAGAAGTAGGTGCAGTAGCAAAAATGCAGGATGTCCAGGAGTTCCGGTCCCACCTCTCTCGTGATCTCCACAGGTCTCAGCTTTGCTGGGAGCGCAGGTCAGCGTCAGAGATGTTTGGAAGTCTGTTTCCTGTGTCGCAGATTCTTTAGGATCTGGCGGAAGCCTAAAAAATGCAGACTGGTAAAGATGCTGTTGGTGCCTGTTTGGACAGGATGGTCACTCCATGACCACAAGGGAGATTCTTCCGTCTTCCAGTCGAAATGGAATGTCGAAGGTTCAGGAATTATGTATCAGAGTTTTGTCCAGGGTAATCTGAAGTCCTAGGGACTGGGGTTCTATACTTATAGTAAGTTTAGGGGTTGGACTAACTCTAAGGTCCCTCCGATGGGTGGACCTGGGGAGGCGGTGGTTAGTCCCCTGCCCCTTTGTCCAGTTTCGCACCAGAGCTGGGGCTGAGTGCTCCAGCAACTGGTTTGAACTGGGAAATGCATGGAGCACCTTGTGTGCCCCAGGCAGTGTCTGAAAAGCATTCACTAAATGCAACCCTCCCTGCCTCAATACACTAAAGCCTGTCTGGGGAGGTGCTAGCACCTCCCTGGACAGGAAACCTATTGTCAAGGCCTCCCCTGCCGGAGTTTCGTTCCGCAGCAGGAGGGCAGACTCGTGTCTGTGGCAGCAGCATCCATTTTGTGATGCTGGGACTCTGTTTAACTTTAACCGGGTTTAACAGTAACTACATGTCTTCTCCCTCTAGAAGGGTGGAATGCTACCCCCGCCGCCAGAACTGGTGGGGGAGATAGTATTCCAAAGTGCTTGACACCTTGCACAACATGTTTTGATAAAGCCAAACCAAAGTTAGCATTAACTGAGAGGATTATAATGCACTTAAGAGAAATTGTATGGCTATATCATAGAACATATAAAAAACACAAGAGGGAGGTAGAGCAAAAGGGTTGGATTCCTGCTCCACAAAAATGCTTAAGTAAACAACGAGAATCCAACGCGGGGAAAGGGAGGGCGGATGAGTGATCGACAGATGTTGAAGCACTCAGTGTTTTGTAAAATACCCCTCACACACCAAAAGGCCCCTTGGTGTCATGCTTCATCATCGGGGTCTTCGCACCCCTCTAACGGGATGCGGCGTGCTGCGACCAACGACTACGCGGGAGCACTTATAGATATGACTATGTGTGGTGTGAAGTGTGTGGGGTGTATTTATAAGTGAGTGGTGGGGTGTGGTGAAAAATTAAAAATTAAAAAGTACCTGGCACATGAGTATAAAGAAAAAAACTTTTTATTCTGAACTCTGGCTGGTACTGTTAAAAGAAGTGCAGTGTGAGGTCGAATCTGTTATATTAAAGAACAGGACCTCTGGTGTGCGTCGACATGTTTCGGAGGCAAGTTCCTTCTTCAGGACGGGGGCACAACTTCCCCACCTTACTCACGTATTCTTAATAAAACTATCTGTGTATTTACAGAAAAGTGAATTTTTAAGGCTAAGTGTGCCTACAGCGGTCTGCTACAAGTACAATGACCTGTAGAAAGACAAAAAAGAAAAATAAATAAACTAATGGTTACCCATGTAGCGGGTAGTTCAAGCAGGTGCAGTCACCTGGAACCTCACCAATTGCTTGTAATAAGCTCTGTTGAAAGAAGGGTACTCACAACACATACAACATATAACACAAAAGTACTAGGAGTTACTGGCAATGTTAATCATACTTGTGAAGCTTGCTTGCTGGCTTCATGAGCATAAAGGAACGTCAGGGGTGTTGCTTGATTGCAATCTGTAGTGAGGAATGATGCAGGTTTTAATAATTCATTCTCACTTACTTTGGGGGAGATGTTCAGATAGCCGTTTTATGGTTGCTCTGGTTAATACTCACAAAATCAGGACGCAGTGGTCACCGTCTTACCCCTCACGCTGCTCCGCTGTTATGAGGTGGTCAAAGGGTTTTGTGCTATTTATACCCTGTATTGTAATTGGGCGGAAACGTCTGTATGCCCAAACAAGGGTATTCCGCTCTCTGTTTTCTAATTACATACCCATGTATGGAGCATCCGCTCCTCAGCCATACATAATGCTTGTATGTCCGACACGGACTCACATGGGACCAGCGTCGATGAGCGCGTGTGTTGCTCTCAGGCGCATACCACTTGCATCGTTCTTAGCCTTGTAAACGATATGGTTGTGGGTCCCCAGTACTACTTTTGCAAACATTATCTCCCTCGTAATTTAAAAACCATCGAATCAGGTTACGAATCACTACCCTCGCCCCGCAGTGCATAGAGTACAGGCACGCATGCGTAAAAAACACATGTCCCACAATCGAGCGCAGCAGCATAACACGCATGCGCGATGGAAAACCAGTGCGGAATCTAAGCGCATGCGCCTGAGAGCAACACACGCGCTCATCGACGCTGGTCTCATGTGAGTCCGTGTCGGACATGCAAGCACCCTGGGTTAGATAATGGCTTTATGCAAATCAGCTCTGACCCTGTTGATCCACATTCGGTCCATCACCTGTTATGTTTGCATATTCCGCCCTAAGTGCGCTGGGGATGCCCAGACGTGGGTCCCAGGCACTCCACACCACTGGAGTCAAGCTAGCCGGGCTGATGAGAGGTGTTACCTCGAAACCGGTCCGGTCCTCGGATGCTTGATTCCGTTCTGGGAAGGACATGGCTTTTGTAGTTCGGACTGGACTGTTCCCATGGGGCACAGGGTCAGAGCTGATTTGCATATCGCCATTGTCTTACCCAGGGTGGTGTGGAGTGCAAAAAAACGATGGATTTGGGCCCAGATCTTTGGACTGGGGTGAGTGTGTGACATTGATCCACATTCGGTCCATCACCTGTTATATTTGCATGCAACAGAGACACAGCATACAGAATCCCTTGAAAAAGATGGAGACTGGACCACTTGGTTTTCCACTGTTGACACCAATATCACTCTTGGCAAGCACAAATGCTATATCTAACTCAGGCAAACTCTTACCACTAAAGTAGTGCGTACAATATTGACATGAAGAATGTAATGCAACTGCTGCAAAATGAGGAGCTCTCAACATCATTTCACGTGAGGACACGGGGGATGATATTGATGGCATGGATTACACCCAGGACAACCTCACAGCAAAAAATCATGATGAAGTCTGAGAACCCAAACTCCTTTTGTCTGTGCAGTCATGCAAATTGAAATTCGAATATTACCCATGATTAGAGTAAGTCTGCACAAAAAGGAATACAGCCAGGAAGGAAGGTCCTTGTGTCGTCCAATTATCCAACTCTCTGGCACAAGCATTACCATCAGATCGTAATAAAGATATAGGGTCTGCATTTGTCAGCTTTGCTACATTACTTGAAAAGCAGAAACGTGCCCTACCCTAGATGATGCAGTTTTGCACAAGGGACAGCGGTACCACATCCAATGTTTCCTCAACCTCCCTACTACATTCTTCTAAACTATCCTGTGAAACGTGCAGGGGCAGCAAGCACAGCACAACACTCGGCCCACATAGTGACTCCCACTACTAGACTTTGAAGCAAATGTGTGGATCTCCTTTTGGGTAGGATGCATGATCCAGGATGAGGGGTGATGTGGTAAGGGAAAGGGTCAGTGCTGCTGTGTTCAGGTTGGGGTTGGGGAGGTATGGGATACAGCAGCTGAGGCAAATGAACTATTAGGGTTACGGAGTGTGTAGAAAAATGCTGATAGAAGTATGGTGTGTTGCAGCCAGAAAACAGCCTGTGTTTTGGTAAGCGGGGAACAATGCAGCAGTGGCACAGGATGTGCTGGGGTTAGGGAACAGCTACGATATAAGGTGTGTTGAGTTACAGATGGGTTGGATAATGTTACTGAGAGACAGGGTGTGTTGAGTCATGGGGAGGGTAGGATATAGCAACCACTGAATACGGTGCAATGTAGTGACAGAGTGATTACATATATATTCAGAGAATTTCAGGCGTCATACAGAATAATATTTAATAAAGTGGGTTAGAGTCCAAGAAATAAAGAAAAGTATAGAAAAAAAGAAAAGGAAATGAGGAAGGGTAGGTAGAATTAAAACGTGTCACGTTTGAGAGAGTGGTGCAGTCTGTTGATCAGGAGTAATTCTATGTAATGGATCTGGCTATTCATAGAGTTACAAAGCCATCCAAAGCTGGTCGGGCCCAGGTGTCTCTCTGCATTCTTCTTCATTGCGCATATCTGGGTTTATTACGTTGTATAAATCTGACAGAATCTTTTGCAGATGAGAGGTTCCTGTGCCCTATTTCTCTCTTCTTGCGTGATGAAGTGGTTTCCTCTGGCGCTCCTCTGCTCAGGTCACCTACGCGAAAAATAAGGGCCTTAGCATTTTTTGTAGGATTACTTTTCATTTCTGGATTTAGTGCGCTCTCTAACAATCTAGCCACATACGGGGGGGGGGTGTATGAAAAAATGTACGTTACCTGTGGCCCTGGCATGCACTAAAATCGCTTGTGCTCATTCCTCCAGCCAGATTTGCTGAGAGGTATTCTCACTGCCATGCTCTAATGACAATACACCCACACTTTTTACGACCTCGTCAGTATTTATCCAATCTGAGCGCCATTTTGTTATTATCAGCATTAATATAAAATCCAGATTTGAGTGTAGGAATTATTGAATCCGAGAGCAAAATAACAACCCATCGGCAACTATGGAACACTTCAGGACTTAGGAGACAAATATAATGAAAGGTTTATTCTAGGCCTGCATTGTCAATGTGGTCTGCCACAGCCCACTCGGACAACTGTAGGTCGACTGTCAACAAACTGAAGGAAAAGGTGGAATTAGGAGGCCATTCAAAATCAATCCCAGTGCCCCAGTTATGGCCCTTCACGGACACATGATGGTGCCAGGTCAGTAAATGTGTGCAGGAATGCATACAAGGGGTAGCTGAATAATGCCATTTTACTTACCAGTGATTTTCATTACTGTTGTCCTCGTCCGTTCATCTCTAATACGAACAAGAAGAATGCTAAGTATGTGCCCTTCCCTTGGAGCTGGCGCCTATAAAGGCTATACATACCCAGCATTCCGCCTGAAATACCAAGTCTCCAAGACTGCATTACAGGTTCAAGGGAGGGAGGGGCGTGATGAATAGGATGAGGACAACAGGACCAGGAGTAATGAAGATTGCCAGTAAGTAATATGACATTACCGCCAGGCCCCCTTGTTACCGCCAGGCCCCCTTGTCCTCGTTCCATTCCTCACTAATGGGGAATACCAAAACAGTGATTTGTTGCAAACTGATTGGGAAAATAAAGATAAAGCAGACTGCAGTACTCTCGGTTATCAGACAACTCATTATGCAATAATGGGGTACAAAAGTGTTTGGTGTGGGCTAGGTCATTGCACTACAAATCTCAGCAAAGGACGTACCATGAATCTCTGCCCAGGTGGCTGACACCCCTCTGCTGTAATTCCCCCACGCCACCTCGGGAGGAGGAGGTCCTGACAAAGTATAAACCAAGGAGAACTCCTCCTTAATCCAGCGACGTAGGGACTACAATGAAGCCTTCTCCCTCCTTGATGGAGGACCCAAAGGACCCATGGGACACAAACAAGCAATCAGAACAAAAGGTTTTAGATCTATTAACATAAACCCAAAGGACCACCACGATTAACTCCATGCGTTCCCACAGCATCCTGGACAGGAGTTTGGAATTTAATGATATTAGGGAGAAAGTATATAAAAGAGACCTTGGCCAAGGGATCAATAAGGCATCCACCTACAGGCCCTCTCATGGGGTACCCTGGCACAAAATCAGGGAACCTGAGTGTTGTGGTGGGAAGCAAACAAATCCAGAGCTGGTTTCCCAAACCTTGCATAGATTTGGAAAACTCTCTTGGTTAGGGACAGCTCTTCAGAAGAAGGAAACACCTGCTGAGGGAATCTGCCACCACATTGTCCACACCCTTGATGTGCACTGCTCAAAGGGGCACCAGGTGACATTCTGCCCAAATGAACAACTGAGCTGCAAACCAGGTTCAAGGACTTTAACCAGGTACCCTCCAGGGTGTTTCAAGTATGCCATCGCCACCATATTGTCCATTTTGACCTTCAGATTACAACCCTCCAAAATCTGTCAGAAACCCAAGAGTGTCTAGAACACAGCCATGAGTTGCCACCAGTTTGAGAAACATCTGCTGTTGGGAAGGGACCACCTGGCTTGAAGTGACTTGCCCTCCAGAGTAGCCCCCCAACCAAATGACCTGGCGTCCATTGTCATTTGATTTGGGAGTTGAAGAAATACTCCTTTTGACAGACAGGAAAGAACCATCCGCCACAGAAGCTTCTGCTGAATGTCTCAAGTTACTGGGACCTGAACATTAAAGTTCCCCAAAGCTAGGCGTCCCAAGGCATGCAGATGATTCCAAAAGGGTTAAAGATGTTACCTGGCCCAAGAGACTGTTAATAAAGCTGCTGCCATGTGTTCCAGAACTTCAACAAATGCTTTACCAGAAAAGAATGAATGTTGAACATCTGTGGAGCCAGGGACCGCAATGCCATTCCCCTGGACTCTGGAAGAAAGACCCTGTTGAGATGGGTCCGGGACCTGGCTCCAATGAAGGTCAAATCCTGCGATGGGTCCCTTATTCATTTCACTTATTGAGAAGGAAGCTGTGACTCTGGACACAGTTGCAAACCACCATGAGCTACTGACATAGCTGGAGTCAGGAAGAAGAAGGAGGTGCCAGTTATCCAGATATGAGTAGATGCGAATCCCCTGCAGGTGGAATAATGCAATCAAGGAGCCACCACTTGCAAGAATTCTCGGGTACCATTTTGAGCTCGAATAACAGGACTCACAGATAAAAATGTTGGCTCAGAATACAAAAACACAGGAACTTCTGGTCGAGTGGATGAATTGGGACGTGATAATAAGTCTCCTGGCGATCAAGAGTGCACATCAAATGGCCTTTTGATTTCCAGGAGAATTACCCTCAGCAAAGTTTGCATCTTGAAGAGTGGTGTCTGTATGAACCTGTTTAGAGAGGTCAGGTTCAGGATCATTCAAAAGTCCCTGTTGACTTCTCCACCAGAAAGACAACGGAGTAGTACACCCGTCCTCTTTCAGAAAGAGGCATCTGCACTATCGCTTTCTTCTGCAGAAGAGATTCCACTCCTTGAACCAGAGCCAGGCACTTATTCTTCAGCTGAGGACACATGGTCTTACTAACCCCTGAATCCCTGGGAGGAGATACAAACTAGATTGTGTAGCCCTCCTTTTGATGGTGTGCAAAATGCATTAGTCGAAAGTATGCCTCCCATGCCGCCTGGAAATGGGGAAGTCTGCCTCCACCGCCAACCTTGAAGTAGTGTCCATATAACCAGGAACGCTTAGTGGGAGACTTTGCCTTCTTCTGCCCCCCCCCCCCCCCTTCTTAGGATAGAACTTTCTTTGAGGGGTAGGTTGTTTCTGCTGTTGATGCCCAGAAGGTTGATGATAAATTGGCCACTTTTGTATATCAAATTTGTCTGCTCTAGACTGTTTCAAAGAGGAACAGCGCCTTTTCTCTTTGAACAATTCATGTAGCTGCTCCTCTAATACCGAGCGAAACAGCTATGACCCCTTGTAAGTCTACTTTAGAGCTGAGGACTTTTGGGCAGCATCTGTGTGCCAATCTTTCACGACCAGATTAAGCCTTGCTCCCATACAAGCACCACCAGTTAAGGCCAAAGCCTGAACCACATCAATAACAATGTCAGACATAAACTCCACCTGCTTTTCAACTTGATCCAGCAAAGAGGAACATTCAGAGGAGTCCTCCATTACACTAAACAGTTTCTTTATATCCAAGAGCAATGACAGGCAAAAACATAAGAGCCACAAATCTCAGCTCAAAGCCAAATGAGAACCAGAATAATCCTTCTTTTAGTCCCCCTTCTTTTCAGTTATGTTCCTGATAATAACATCCTCAGTCAAGGAGGTCCTACCCACTAGAGTTGCAAAAAAGAGCAAATAGGAATGAAATCTAGTAATTTTGTGTGCATGTCGATATCATGTTGCCATGAAGCGGGCCAAAATGATTTTATTCTGGTCCTTCCATTTCCGCTCAAGTGCATCTACAAAGAAGAGATGTACCAGATAATCCAACACTGATGCACTCTGGAATTGGTCAAATAATCCAGAATAGGTTTCTGGTGCTACCTCTTCCTGGAAACTCACTATCTTTTACATGAGCAACTCAGGCAAAATGTCTTTTCCGATGTACTTGCCCTTTGCGCTTCCAACCCCTGAACTGCCTCCTCAAACTCGGAGGAAACTGGTTAACGATCTCTGAAACAATCCTGTAGCACTTTCTTTACAGAAGTCAATTTCAACAAAGTCTCTCCAATTAGGAGGCACTTCAGACGATCCTCTGAACTCCCACAAGGAGTGGAGGAAGAAGAGGAGTGAGATGAAGAGGAAACCTCATGCCTCCTCCTGTGCGAATGCTTGCCACGCTAGCACCAAATTCCACAGGGACAAACATTACAAAATAGACATGGATACCGCTGTGCAGACTTACTTGCCTGTATCGTCTTTAAAAATCCTCTTCCAATAGCAGGAGAAAGACGATCAGCCTTCTGCATATGTGCGGACCTGTGATAATCGGGCATGCATGGTCCAACAACCCAATAGAAACTCACAACACATCCAGAAAAGAAGACATAGAGGACGACCAGCTCCCCCAAACCACATCATCACTTCCTGTGCCTTCAGGTCCTCGAAGCATATCAGCGAACTGAGCCAGCAGGTTCCGCCTGCTCCTCGTCCCGGTCTGTCCAGCAAGACAGAAAAAGAACAGGAGGAATGCTGGGTAAGTATAGCCTTTATGGGTTCCATCCTCATCAGAGGGGCATACACTTAGCGTTCTTCTTGTTCTTATTCTGTTTGCAGGGTGGAATCACCTCATTAGTGGAGAATGGGACGAGAACCAGGGGACCTAGGGGTAACTGAGGAATTACCAAGTTGTAAAAAACTACAGTTACCCTTAATTTGAGATTGTTCGAATCGCTTGTGGAAGATATTTGAATTTAATTGGTGTTAGAACAAATTTTGCACTTTTTTCCATAATTTACCAGATTTATGGTAGTTTAGAAGTAGAGCACATGGAAAATGGACAAATCAGGAAAAAATCATTGATGTGCCAGTTTCATGGGTGAGACTGCTTACCAACTGAGAGGGAACCTAAAGTCCTCTAAGTTTTAAAATGGGTGGCAACAAGCTGACAATCTGCTCATATGAAACTGGCAGCTAGCAAGCCTCCAGCTCCATATATAAAAAATAAACTTTATTTCATTTCTCAGCATCCAGAAAACAACTCCATGGCAATGTCAGTTTTTCATGTGAGATATTGTATTGGGAGGTTACAGGTCAACAACAACAGGAGCATATTTCAGTTACCAAGTTTCAGCAAATGCAGGTGTATGTGATCGAGGGAGAGGGGTATGAGTATAATTAAGAAGGATTTATTGTATTAGATGCTTGGTTTGGAAAGTTAATGTTTTGTATACTTACTATTGTTTTTAAGTGGTACAAAATAAATACAATATACACAGAAGATACAGCACAAGAGATAGTGAGTAATCTCTAAAATTCCGTAATATAAACGGCAAAAAAAACTGGGTTGCCACAACAGGACACCAATTTAATGAGTCCAACCATTCATATTGCTGGATTCCAAATTAGAGCTAGATGTCTCTAGTTCTTGCTAGCAGGCAAGATAGAGATGTCCAGTGCTTAATAATCCACAAAGAAATTCCATCAATGCCTCAAACTGGAGGGTTTCCACTCAAGCAAATTTTGGCTACAGGAGTCTAGAAACTGGGATAGCTGAGAAGACACCTTCATGCTCCGGATATATTGCTGTTGTATATCCAAGCACAATTAGCTTAGAGTAAGGTGTAAATGACGTCCCTAAAAAGCAATAACTACATTAAAAATGTTATTGCAGAATTGCTGGACCTTGTTACAGCAGGTGAATAAGATTTCCATCTTGCCCACCATACATAACATAATGTGTCAGATTGATATACCCATTAGCGAGGCTTCTCTTGTATAGTCTAGATTTTTTTTCCATTTTTCATTTATAAATGCCAAGATTTAAGATTGGATGTGTTAACTCACTATGGCTCTGCTTAACACTATCTACTAGCTCATCACTTGATTTGTGTTTCCTCTATACTGCAGCAGTTTATCTTCATGCTTACTCATGTACAGTGTATATAGGCTGCTATCAGATCTTTCTCTTTAGATCCAATCTACATCGCAGAGAGAGCAAAAGGATTTGTATTTAGAACAGATGGTGCTAAACTCATCAAATAATCCATAACTTGTAGGTATTTATGGAATCCAACCTTTGGGATAAAGTATCGGATTGCAGCTCCTCAAGAAAGCAAATCACTGAATGCTTATATATCTATTTAATGCTTCTGATTTAGTTGTGTCTGCAGAATACCCCATGAAGACCCCAGGTATGGTAGCTTTACCCCAGAGTGGAGTATATTTCATAACTGTAAGAATAATACAATGTCTAAGCCAACACTTCGAAGATACAGGTGAAAACTCTGTTGTCTTGTATCTAACCTTTTTGAAATAATACAGCTCGATGCAGCCAGCTCTAAGGACAAGAGGGCCTGATTTAGATATTGGCGGACGTGTTACTGCTGTGACAGATATCACATTTGTCGAAAACTAAATTCCATAGGATAAAATGGGACTTATATTTTGGTGGGCGTGATATCTGTCACCGTTGTGACGAAGTAACCCATCCGCCAAGATCTAAATCAGGCCCAGAGTCTCTATATAATTTCTGCAGATACCATTTACATTTACATACATATTATCTGTAAAATTATATCAACCACTGAAGTACCTCAAACTGGATACAGCCAAGCCCCCTGAGCTTTAGTCGACATTGAAAAAAACAGAAAGCTCTGTGTGGGTTTTTGTATGGCCCCTTAAAACAATTCCAAACAGCTTTCACATGACAGAAACATTCTCTCAAAAGAAAAAAATGGATTTGGTCTGAATAATTTAAAACGTTTGGTAGGACCACCTTCATGATGTTACACCATCCCACAATACCTAAGCAGACCTTTTAAGGTCTCGCCTGAGCAAGCGCATGCGCTACTCTGGCGAGACATTTAGTAACTGGCTTTTCAAAGTGCTACCCAAAGTCTTTTGCAGGCCTCCAGCGTGCGGTCACGCGTGCGTGGACGTGCACAGCTGCCATCTGTCTTTCTATAATGGCTCATTAAGCCTTACACCCTTACAGCTTTACAGCGCATAAATCCCCTCTCCTACCCCCTCACTTCTCCCACTCCGTCCTCGTCAGCTTCATCTTCATTTTCCACTAGCATGCTTGCTGTGGCGCATGCGCACCCTGCTTTCACTTTTGCCTTCACGCGCGCACCACTCGCGTCCTTTTTTTTTTCTTCTTCTTGCATGCTTGTTCCAGCTTGCTGCCTGCATATAACATGGCTGCCAATGTCAGCCCTGTGCAGGCTCCGGCTCCCTCGGCACTCTGTACCGTAACCCAGCTCCTGTGTCTCTCTGACTCGCTCTACAGTCCGTGACTAAAAGACTTTAACCTTCGCCCTGCAGCACGCGCCATCACGTGATCGGAGAGCCCCACAAGCTATTGGTTGACACAGCTCCCATTCACTTGCCTTGAACATCGAGCTTGCACGGTCTCACAACCAAGTCGTCCTTGCTTCTTAATTTTGAGACACTCGAAGCTCTCTCGTGCATGTCACCATGGCTACCCGTGGCGGCGATGCGAACGACTCTTGCAGAACCTACCAGGTGGCAGTGCTTGGCGCCTCTGGTTTCACTGCCCAGTTCATGGTGGAAGAGCTAGCAGGGGTTACGTCCGAGGAGGAGTTCAGAGTATCATCGCTGCGCTGGGCCGTGGCAGGGAGAAACCGGCAACGGCTGATAAGCTGGGTAAGGGGCGGAGATAATTACCTTGGGTGCAGCAAGAGTCATTTGCTGATTCTCCCAGAGCCTTCTTGCTTTGACTGTTCATCGTTTTTCCATACGAGCGATCTACTCTATGTTCTCAATGCGGTCTCGTTGTATGCCCTCTTGTCGTTTTTCATACATTCTCAGCGGCACTTGTGCAGCAGCTCATTGCTTTCTACCACCAGTGTCTGCTGGCAGATGTGGTTTCCGCCATGGTCTCTTACCTATTTGACTTGTGTCGCTTCCTTTACAAAATGGGATTTGTAGTCCAGAATAGTTTTTTACGCTTATGTTGATTATCTTTGTGGTATGTCTATGGATGTCGCTTGCCAATTTTATATTCTTGTGGATTCATGGCTTTCTTCCAAATCAACGATCGGGGTAGATTTTACACAATGAATTTACTGGCAAACAGAGGATTTGTACCAGGAGATCCCTGCATCATGTCAGGCTCTCTCTGTCTCTCACTGTCTCTCTCTCTCTCATCTCTCTCAACTCTTTTACTCTCCCTTTCATCTCTTTTACTCTCCCTCTCTCATCTTTTACGCTCTCTCTCTCATCTCTTTTATTCTCTCTCTCATATCTCTTCCACTCTCTCTCATCTCTTTTACTCTCTCTAATCTATCTTTCTTTCCCCACAACCACCGCCCGCCTCCCTCGCTCTCTGGGATAAAGAGACAATGAAACCTATTGTTTTCACATGTTGAAGCTGCAGTAATACGTGGTCACATGTTGCATTTGCACGCCATCCCTTTGTGTTTTTGCCGTGGGTAGAATTCTCCAGCCCCTCTTCTTGGGGTGTCATCCCAGCCACACCCCCTCTCCTCAATCCCCACCAGGGCCTTCACACATCATTATTTGCTGAATCACTCGGATGCTGTAATGTTCTACAAAAACAACAAGTGTGTAGTTCGGACTGGACTGTTCCCATGGGGCACAGGGTCAGAGCTGAATTGCATATCGCCATAGTCTAACACAGGGTGGTGTGTAGTGCAAAAAAACGATGGATTAGGACCCAGATCTTTTGACTGGGTTGAATGTGTGACATTGATCCTCATTCAGTCCATCACCTGTTGTTTTTGTAAACTCGCTATAAGTGTACTGGGGATGCCCAGACGTGGGTCCATATTTACAACAAGGGGTGGTGAGGGACAGAGTCTCTGAATTAAGCAGAAAGCTCTCACCCAGTCAAGAGATCAGGGCTAGATCCAACACCGTTTTTTAGCTCACTGCACCATCCCAGTTTCAGAACCTGGCTGTATGCAAATTAGTCTGTTCCTGTCCTAGTGCATGATGGGAACAGGGCAAACCAAACTACAGAAGCCAATTCTTACACTGGGAAGGAAACAAGCTCCCGGGGACCGGTTTCTGGCATTACAGCCGTCTTCGGCCCGGTTTGCTTGAATCCTGATGGTGCAATGAGCAAGGGTCTCACATCTGAGAATACCCTTCCACGCTTAGGGTGGACAAAAATATTTACAACAAGGGGTGGTGAGGGACAGAGACTCTGAATTAAGCAGAAAGCTCTCACCCAGTCAAGAGATCAGGGCTAGATCCAACACCGTTTTTTAGCTCACTGCACCATCCCAGTTTCAGAACCTGGCTGTATGCAAATTAGTCTGTTCCTGTCCCAGTGCATGATGGGAACAGGGCAAACCAAACTACAGAAGCCAATTCTTACACTGGGAAGGAAACAAGCTCCCGGGGACCGGTTTCTGGCATTACAGCCGTCTTCGGCCCGGTTTGCTTGAATCCTGATGGTGCAATGAGCAAGGGTCTCACATCTGAGAATACCCTTCCACGCTTAGGGTGGACAAAAATATTTACAACAAGGGGTGGTGAGGGACAGAGTCTCTGAATTAAGCAGAAAGCTCTCACCCAGTCAAGAGATCAGGGCTAGATCCAACACAGTTTTTTAGCTCACTGCACCATTCCAGTTTCAGAACCTGGCTGTATGCAAATTAGTCTGTTCCTGTCCCAGTGCATGATGGGAACAGGGCAAACCAAACTACAGAAGCCAATTCTTACACTGGGAAGGAAACAAGCTCCCGGGGACCGGTTTCTGGCATTACAGCCGTCTTCGGCCCGGTTTGCTTGAATCCTGATGGTGCAATGAGCAAGGGTCTCACATCTGAGAATACCCTTCCACGCTTAGGGTGGACAAAAATATTTACAACAAGGGGTGGTGAGGGACAGAGACTCTGAATTAAGCAGAAAGCTCTCACCCAGTCAAGAGATCAGGGCTAGATCCAACACCGTTTTTTAGCTCACTGCACCATCCCAGTTTCAGAACCTGGCTGTATGCAAATTAGTCTGTTCCTGTCCCAGTGCATGATGGGAACAGGGCAAACCAAACTACAGAAGCCAATTCTTACACTGGGAAGGAAACAAGCTCCCGGGGACCGGTTTCTGGCATTACAGCCGTCTTCGGCCCGGTTTGCTCGAATCCTGATGGTGCAATGAGCAAGGGTCTCACATCTGAGAATACCCTTCCACGCTTAGGGTGGACAAAAATATTTACAACAAGGGGTGGTGAGGGACAGAGTCTCTGAATTAAGCAGAAAGCTCTCACCCAGTCAAGAGATCAGGGCTAGATCCAACACCGTTTTTTAGCTCACTGCACCATCCCAGTTTCAGAACCTGGCTGTATGCAAATTAGTCTGTTCCTGTCCCAGTGCATGATGGGAACAGGGCAAACCAAACTACAGAAGCCAATTCTTACACTGGGAAGGAAACAAGCTCCCGGGGACCGGTTTCTGGCATTACAGCCGTCTTCGGCCCGGTTTGCTTGAATCCTGATGGTGCAATGAGCAAGGGTCTCACATCTGAGAATACACTTCCACGAGAAGACCCAGATCTTTTGACTGGGTTGAATGTGTGACATTGATCCTCATTCAGTCCATCACCTGTTGTTTTTGCAAACTCGCTATAAGTGTACTGGGGATGCCCAGACGTGGGTCCCAGGCACTCCACACCACTGGAGTCAAGCTAGCCGGGCTGATGAGAGGTGTTACCTCGAAACCGGTTCGGTCCTCGGATGCTTGATTTCGTTCTGGGAAGGACATGGCTTTTGTAGTTCGGACTGGACTGTTCCCATGGGGCACAGGGTCAGAGCTGATTTGCATATCGCCATTGTCTAACCCAGGGTGGTGTGGAGTGCAAAAAAACGATGGATTAGGACCCAGATCTTTTGACTGGGTTGAATGTGTGACATTGATCCTCATTCAGTCCATCACCTGTTGTTTTTGCAAACTCGCTGTAATGTTCTACAGCACAATTCTTTTAGCGTTATCTTTCCTCCAGATGGCTTGACCGTAAACATCACACACCTATCCTGCCTGTAGCCAGCAGGTGTATTCATTCGGTCCTTCCTTGTGAACATGAAGTGAAAATTAGAACTATTTGCAAACAAAATTAAGTGCCTTGAGCATTTTGGCAGGAATATATTAGTAAGTAGCAGTAAAGAAGGAGCTATACCTTATTGTTAGGTCTCGGCTTTAGACGGTCCATGCGGTGTCTCTAAAACACATTGATACCACACCACATAAAACACCAATAGCCCTTGGATTGCTGAGCCGATTGGCCTTGCCAGTGATTGTTTTCTTTGCTTTTTTTATCAACACTGGTGCGGAGCTCTCTGATTTTTACTAAATTCTACTAAACTTTTCAACCTTGCTTTGCTAGGGCATGTGATGACTGGATGAGAAAAAAATGGTTTTGTCTCAGTAGTTCACAGGCAGATTGTTCATCATCAAAGGCCCACACCTTCTGACCTAAAAGTCTTAACAGCCCATGTGTCCAGATGATTCGAGCATCTTCATTGAAACTGAAATCAAGTGCTTTCCCTATAGCACATCCAGACTGGTGGCCCAATCATTTCAACTCCATTGGTATAACGTTTTTTTGCCTCGAAACAGTTTGCTCTTAAGCACTGTCAATGCCATCTTCTCACGCACAATTTAAGTGCCCTGTAGAAAATCGTGAAGTTGGATAGAATTAATCTCTGAGATTACATGAAGACCAATTAACTGTCGGAGTTTGTTAAATACTGCTTAGACACTTCCATGCAAATTCAGAAATATACACTTCACTCAGCTGACACTAATGCCCACACTGGGGCTTCTGCGTTTACCTTGCACAGTCGAGCCTGTTTGCACTCAATAAGATTTTCTGGAGTCCTCCAGTCTGCCCTAATATGACTGCCTACTAAGAGGAACATGGGACTTTGATAATGCACCCTGGCAGTTCATGTTGCATCTTCAACAATTGAACGTTTCACCATCATCATGAAGCATGGATATGCCTTAAACCTCTCTGTAGTCCCTTCTTCATGTTGTCCTGAGATTTCCGATGTCATCTACAGAGCTAATTGCAAAGACCACTTCTTAGAGCAGTTAAGCCAATTATGAAAGAATTAAAATGCTGCCAGTTTTTTCCACTAAAAAGACTATGGCTGTTTTTAAGCCTTTAAGATCTCAAAAAAAGGTTCATTTTGCAGACTTTCTACATGGTTATGCTTGGTCACGCCTTCGTAGCGATGAAGGTAGGGTCCTGGATGATATCTTTTGATTTCCAGAATGTGCACTTCAGTATTTCTAGTAAAGAAGTGCATCATCTTCATTTGAAGGTTGCCATCAGAGGCCTACATTATCTGTACTGATGTATGATTTATTATCCTTTACATTGCCTTTGAGTTTACTGGTTGGATCTATGTTTGACGGTAATCCCGGTTGTGACCCTGTAACCTGGAAAAGGGCCGTGAACTGACCTCAGATATGACATCTGCATTTGGTGGACTATCATTGGACTAAGCATTGGAATTGCCAATAGGTCTCGCTTTTGGGACCTTATAAGTATTTAGTTATGCAGCGCAATATTGTTGGTGCAACAACATCAACTGTTGCATGGCTAAACACTTATAAGGTACATGGTTTAGCCATGCAACAGCTAATGTTGTCGCAACAAGGATATTGTGCTGAAAACTAAATACTTTTAAGGTCCCAAAAGCAAGACCTATTAGCTATGCCAATGCTTGTTGTTTTGTGCAGTAGCCCAACTGAGTCCCATAAGCAAGGCTCATAATTAGGATTGATCATCCTAATGATCTTGGGTTTGACAGTATTCCTCATAAGTAACTAATTCAGCACGTCTTCAATCCTAGATTGGTACATTGTGTTAGCCAACATCTGCCTCTTATCAGGGTTCAGAAAACATCTGCTATTATTACCTAAAGGGAGGGCTTCTCTTTCTCAACTTTCCATTCTGGATCAGGTGTAAACACAGGTTACGTCATCTGTGTTTGCAGTGAGATTCCACACTACAGCAAGACGAATCAATGGGATATCTGTGATTCTCCCTAGATGGGATTAAAAGGGATCCACATATAGCACAAAAAAAGCTAGTGGAAGAGATTGCACCCTGATCAGGGGCCACACAATATCCTTGCCTACTCCCCAACAATGTTTATTAAGCATTAACAAGGAGGTGGTGGTAGGGAAGCCCTCCATTTTGGAAATGAGTTGCCATATACTTTGAGGTGTTGATGACTCTTCAATCGTTGGGAACCAGAACTGTGGATGCAAGCCATCAATACATTTGAACAGGTCAGTTAAAATGGTACCATTAAAACTACAAAAATAAAACAATGCTATAGGTTACTGAGCTAACTCGAACTTGTACTCTTCAGCATGCTCGGCTTATGACCTCACAGATTGCATCACTCTTGACACGTTCAATGATAGCATGAAATCATTGATAACATCACTGATAGCATCTCAAATTACATTATTGATGACAACACTGAGCATGGTGGGGAAACATGTTCTAGCTAGCCCCTATGCCAAATTTCTAACATTTCATTACAGCTCTAAAGGCTGGTTTCCACATCAACCAGATCGAAGATAAAGGCCCAGATTTCGCTCTTGTACATTAATGACCCTTGCTTCCACTTGCAAACACACTGTGTGATCCTGTGCCATTCACTTTTTCTTCTGAATGCTTCAGTGCCATTATGTAACAAAATTGCAATTATACGAAGGTTACTGCTGCTGGCACATTAACCTAGTGAATTATCTTTCAAAGATGTTAAGCTGTAGAATATATACAGAATCACTTCCATCAGTTCTCTGATTAACAGCTCCCTTTTTAGGTCAATCATTCAAGACCTCTTATATATACTTTAGTATATACTTATATGTGTATGTACTTTGGGGGCTCTGGAGATCAGCCCTAGGACAGGTCTGCTTCCGCTTAGGGACTTTTTTCTGTTCAAATGCCTCTATTTATCTGTCTTAATAGAAAACAGCCAGTTGAGGTCAGTAAAATACCAGCATTCCTTTCTGCTTGTTCAACTGCCTCTATTTAACTGTCTCGATAGAAAACGACCAGTAGAGGTCAGTAAAATACCAGAATTGCTTTCTGCTGAGGGACTTTCTTTTTTAAATTTTTCTGGCAACTACCTCTATTTAACTTTCTTGATAGAAAATGACCAGCAGAGGTCAGTAAAATACCAGAATCACTTTAGCATTCTCTAGATTCCAGTCAATAGAAATTGCCTTCCACAAGCACCCGTAGACAATAATATTTTTTCAAATCTTTTCAGTTATATTACCACCGAAGGCCATGATTTTATATTAAAAACAGAGCTTTGGTCTATACCATTTCCAGCTGAACGCCAATATTTCTCTGCATGTGTTCCCATACCTGATGTGTCACACAGTTTGGTACTTACTTTCTTCCATGTTAACACCTTGGCTGCTAAGGGGTTTTCCCGCTGGGTGCTGCAGATCATTGTTTCCCATTGTTCATGACAAGGTCAACTCGTCATAAGCACAGGGCAGGTAAAACCCATGACGAGTTGACCTTGTCATTAGCAGGGAAGTGGTTAAAGAACAGTAGATGTTTCAGCACCCAGGCTAATGTGCTGCATTGCTAAATACATATAAGGCGAGGCCGATTGCATTGCAAATGCTGTTCATATAATATCTCCATTCCTTGCTGTTCAGATAGCATAGACTCTGGGATGAATGTCTAACTGTCAGGGACTGTCCGGGACTATGTCAGGAACACAGTCAGGGGCTTGGGCAAGGACTGGGAACTGGGTAGAAAACATACAGTGCACAGAAAGAAAGAATAATACAGCGTTGCCCAGGATCACACAGGGAGTCATAGGAGAAAAAGTGATCCACAGGGGAAGCCTGTACATGATAGTTAAGACTCAGAAAGGAAGGGCACTCACGAGGCAATTTAGCATTCAGACTAACTACACCCAGGACGGACGTGCAAGACATATATATATAATACAACATTAACAATAAAGGGAATGTGGGGTAAAGCACTCAGGAGCCCCACACGGTAAGACTGAAGCTCAGTAAGTTCCTTATCCACAATTGCTGTTACAGATACTGACTGAAACTCCCCACCTATAAGATATGTATACAAAGGCAGGATCTGTGGAGCTTATACCTATGGTGATGTTATAACTGTAACTCAAAGACAATACTCACAGTGAACAAGAAATACCAACTAGGTAGTCAGCTCTGCCCACAGATCCTGGCAATCAAACAGGAACACGCAAGGTAGTAACAGCAAAGGGGTAGAACTAAACACAAGCACAATAGACAAGGAGCTAGCAAGGAGGTGTGCTTAACAGGAAAGAACGGAAATGACAGGGCACATTTGGCAGAAAGCAGGTAACAAACATACAAGGTAACAGAAGCAAGACAGCAGGAATAGCAAGACAGTAAACTAGGAACTGGAATCAATGAAATGGGAAGAAAAGCAGGGAATGTAAAAGGATATACAGAAGGGGAGGCTACAAGGGTATACTAGAATAGTGCTAGATCAGGAGTCAAGAAAACAAAGTAGCACTGAAGGCTGTGCTGGAGCAAGCAAATTTAGCAAAAGCTCAAAAGCCAAGGTAGAACTGCAGACAGTGCTAACTCAGGAACAAGGGAAACTGTTGTAGCTCAGGAACAAGGAATGCTAAGGCTCAGGAGCAGGTACTAGAATTGATATAACGCTCAGGAGTCAAGGTAGCACTGCAGGCAGTGCTAATTCAGGAACAAGGAAATTACTAAAACTTCAGGAGTCAAGGTAGCACTGCAGGTAGTACTGGTTCAAGGAAACAGGAAATAGCTACAGCTCAGGAAACAAGGAGTCAAGAGAGCACTGCAAGCGGTGCAAATCAGGAACAAGAAATAGCTAAAGCCCGGGAATAGGAACAAAGAATAACTATAGCTCAGGAACTCAGGAAACAAGGTAGCACTGTAGGCAGTGCTAATTCAGGCGCAATGAGTAGCTGTAGCTCAGGAATCAAGGAACATCAAAAGCTCAGGAAACAAGGATCAGTCTCACCTGAATTAGCTACAAATACCAACACTGGGCTGAAGGGAGCTAGGGCTTAACAGAGCTCACAGTATTCATGCGCATCAGGTGTGAGCAGGCTACCAGCAGCCAGCCACAGTTGAGCTGAATTCCTCTACCCATCCTTGGCCTGCAGGGATGGAGACAAAGCAGTGAGCAGGGGATGATAGGTAATGGAGTTTTCAGCATGAGCAGACTGGTTTCCACATATCTCAGCATGGATTTGGAATGGATGTCAATTCCTAAATGATGTCCATATGCCTGGAAGTCAGGATATGCATACTGGGGAGTGTCTGGAAGCATATTAGAATACTGGAAAGCCCCACAGTTCAGCCCCCTGGTGGTGGGAACGAGAGCACAGGGCATGAATCGTGACAGTGCACCCCCTCCAACGACAGGCTCCCGGAATCTGAGACTCGATTTAAACCCTTAGCTGCTATGAAATAAGTCAATTTCCATCAGAGATGGATACCAGAGGACTGAAGGAAATATGTGATGTTCTGGAGGGTAGAATAATATGCTGTAAATTAACAACAGTGTTGGAGGCAGGATCTGAAGAGTCCAAATCCAGTAAAGGGGGCTTAGAAGCTTGAATCAAAGGTTTTTGAAGTTTAGATGATGGAAGGCTAGAGTAGCACTCTAATGAAAGCAGATTGACTGCAGGGCCAAAAGCAGATAACGGATTGGCAGGAGGCACAGCGGTCAAAGGCAAGCTGGCTGAAAAAAAGGAGGTGACAGGAAGCAGACCTGAAGTTCTGGCCCTGGAGGAAAACATACAGAAGACTCACATGCAGGACACTTTGGAAGCGGGTATGCAGGAGACCCAGGACCTGGATCCTTAGGTTTTGAGAATTGTATCTCTGATGCCAGAGGTTCAGTCCCTGCATGTATACTTGCTGAGACCTCTGAAGGCTGGCAAACTGGAAGCACAGGGTCAAAAAGTAGGTAAGACAGAGGCTAAAGGTCGGAAGGCAGGCTGCTTGGAAGCACCGGTTCTGAAGTCAGACAGGCTGGAGCTCGGGCACGGAAATCAGACAGGCTGGAAGCACTAACTTAGTAGGCAGGTGAGCTGTGGGCTTGGGCTCTGAATGCAGGCAGTCTGGAGGCTCCGGTACTAATGGCAGGCAGGCTGCAGACTCGGGCTCAGATGGCAGGCAGGCTGCAGGCTCGGGCTCAGATGGCAGGCAGGCTGCAGGCTCGGGCTCAGATGGCAGGCAGGCAGGCTGGAGGCTTGGGCTCAGATGGCCGGCACGCTGCTGGCCCGGGTTCAGATGGCCGGCTGGCTGCAGACTGAAGTTCAGAAGGCAGCAGGTCGGCTGAGGACTCTGGAGACTCTGAAAGCAGCAGGCAGGCAGATGACTCTGGAGACTCTAAAAGGAACAGGCTGGCTGAGGACTCTGGAGACTCTGAAAGCAGCAGGTCGGCTGAGGGCTCTGGAGACTCTGAAAGCAGCAGGCAGGCAGATGACTCTGGAGACTCTAAAAGGAACAGGCTGGCTGAGGGCTCTGGAGATTCTGAAAGCAACAGGCCGGCTGAGGACTCTGGAGACTCTAACAGCAGCAAGCCAGCTGAGGACTCTGGAGACTCTAACAGCAGCTGGCCAGCTGAGGACTCTGGAGACTCTGCTAGACGATAAGCTGGTGGCATGGAGGCACAAGGATGACAGACAATACATTCTGGGAATGGTGATTGCCCATGAACAGTAGATTCCTTGTTGTCAATAGTGAAATCTTCACAGTTCCTTGGCACATTAAAACACACTGACGTTCTGTCTTCAGGTTGGCTCAGAATAGTGCTTTTCTTAAAGTCTCTGTTGAGCAGACTTCCTTTACCATTTGGCAGTTCACAACTCTTAGTCACAGGAAATAGGTCAGAGATTACTTGGTCATGGGACATCTTTTCATTTTCTTCAGCATTACAAGGTGGTACAAGTATATCCATCAGAGCATAGATCATTATAATTTCCTTACTTTTCAATTTGCATTGTATTTGAAGGCAAGGGAGCAAACAAGCGGTCAGGATTTTGTTTCTTCTCAGCAAAGAGGTTGACTTCAGTCACAGACGTTAAATCAAGAGCATGGTCTGAGTACAGGATATTGTCACATCAGGGATTATGAGGGTCACTGGTTCAGGTTTTGTCTGTATGTCAATGGCCTGTCCATGGGTTATCTCTGAGATAGAACTGACCTCACTACCAGGAAAAGCAAGCAAAGAGCTGTTTTTTGTTTTGGCTGGCATTTGGGGTTCCTGAATAGTGTAGGGACACTTCTCAGATGTAGCGCCTGGATGTAATTTAGCACTCGAGAAGTTAGAAAATTCAGACTTCAAACACATACTTTCATTAACTGCACTGTGAGAAAAGGTAGTAGGGCTTGTCTAAATGGAATCTAAGTGATCAGCCACAGTATTATTCGCTTATACTGGAAAGCACCACAATTTGGCCCCCTGGTGGTGGGAAAAAGAGCACAGGCAGTGAATCGTGACACTAACAAGTGTCTTGGAGATGATCAAGCTTTAGGAAGAATACTGAATATATCCTCAACAGTATGGAAGAGAGTGGAAGTAGAAAGAGCTTCTATTTCATGTAAACTGCACTGGGTGCTGGAAAGATCTTGACATTTCCTTGAAAATATATACAAGTAATACAAAGGTCAATGGGGCAGGTACATTAACACTCCCATTACTACTATTTCACCAGGATCAGAGCCTGTGACCTGCAGTTTGCACTCAGACCATGTCTCCAGCCTTTATAACCTTTATGTTAGGGTAGTAAACAGATTTTTGAATGTGGCTATCTGTGCATTCTTAGGGGAGCATTGATAGCATGTATGCAACCGGTTGCTTCACCATCAGGCAACCATAGATTGACCATTGCTGAACAAAGGAGATACAGAGCTGTTCCCACAGTAGTCTGTCTTTTGGCATATTGTCTCTAGTGTGTTACTGGCAATGGTGGAATGGAATGTGATGGACATCCCAGAAGGATATGGTGTGGGACCCCTGAAATTTCTTTACCTCAAATGGTCAAAATTAGCATGCCTTTGTGACATCCCGCAATACAAAAATCCTCAATTCCCCTCAGCTGACTGTGAATACTGACTGAGTATATCGGCCAATAACGAAATGTGCAACGATGTGAAAGCCTGTAATTCAGAGGGTCTCACAACTCCTGGTTCTACAGAAACTATATCGTCTGACAGTATTCTGCCCACTTCCAATGAACTACTTCACTACGATAATGGGAATACTGGGAACAGACTTGTCAAACATGGAACCAAACACGGCTTATCAATACTAAGCTGGAACGTTGCAGGTTTAGAATCCAAGCTCTCGGACCCTGCATGGATTGAACTAATTAATGATGCGGACATACTTATGTTTCAAGAAACTTGGGCTGTTGATAATCTGTACATTGAAGGCTACCACTGCTTTAGCCTGACGTCAGCAAAACCTAGTTTCGGTCGAGCAGTGGGTGGTCTTTTTATGGGGATTAGAATCCTGGCTGGTGGTGTAATCAGAGATCTGAAGCTAGATAACCTTGCCAATCCCAATATTCAAATCCTTGAATACAAACTAAAATCAAAGACCACAATTTATTTAATTAATTTTTACAACAATGATTTTTATGGTGTACTGAACAAAAACTTTGTTGCATTATCCAAGGTCCTAAATATGATTGATTGTTCCTTATCAGTAGATACAAAGACTGGCATTCTGATAGGGGGTGATTTTAACGTGAAACTTGTAGAGAACTATGGATCTACTAACTCTGTTTATTGTGATGACCGCAGGGGATTGGAACTGATTAGAATACTATCTGATTTTGATCTTGCTGATGTAATGAGTGTAGGATATGATATGAATCTTCCTTATGCCCCCACGTTCATGGGCAGGGATAACGGTTCAATTATCGATTACATATTTACATCACCACTGCTAACAGATTGTATAACTAAAACGTCTGTGGTGCAAACGTCTTTTAGCGATCACAATCCATTGTTAGCTACTTTTAATTTTGTACCCAGTCCAATTTTTATGAATCTAAATGGGGCAAGGGACATTACACCTTCAATTGATGGCCTTCGCTTAAAATGGAGGGGAATTGATTGTGGGGCCATCATAGATACTGTTCAGGAGACATATCCCGATTTGTTGAAATCTCTTTCGTCCCCAAGTACAAATACCGAAAAATTGATTGTAGACTTTGAAGCTTTATGCTCAAATATTAAAACCCTCCTGTCAGTCCCACTTCCTAATGAATGCAAAGAGCCACGGTGGTTTGATTCATCTTGCTCCCTGGCCAACAGAGAATTAAGAAAGGCCCTCTCTGCCAAACCTAGGTGCAAAGATGTAGTTCGAGCCGCCAGGAAAAACTACAAAGATAAAATATCGGAAAGGAAGGCAAACTTGCTCTCCGAACACTGGGAAAAGCTGGTTATTAGCGCCAACCTGGGTGGCAGCGGCCCATTTTGGTCGGCTGTCAGGAGAACGAGGGAAATGGGCAAAGAGCTTACACAAATCAGCTGCAATATAACAAGTGCAGCCTGGGAGACCCATTTTTCTAAAATTTATGCTGCCCCCTCTGATGAGCAATCTCTCCCTAATACAGGTCAATCAGAGGGTTTACAGATTTTGGATCAAGAAGTTAGGAAAGCCATAAAAGAGAGCCTAGGTAACAAGGCACCCGGACCAGACGGTCTTCCTATCGATATTATCAAACATAATGTCGAGCTATGGTCACCAATACTCCTTAACATCTTTAACAGTCTCCCAAAAGTAGCCATGCCTGTCACCTGGGCTACGAGTATCATCGTTCCTATTTACAAAAAGGGAGACAGATCAGACCCAGCAAATTATCGTCCCATTTCCCTTCTGGATAATACTTTAAAAATACTAGGACGTATAATTTATAATAGGGTATTGGAATGGGCGGCTGATACTGACTTTTTAGATCCCTGTCAGATGGGGTTCAGGAGCGGGGTAGGAACAGTGGAGCAATGTTTAAATCTCAAATTGATAATCGACAAATATTGCATTGCCCGCTCATCCCCTGCCTACCTAGCTTTTATGGATCTCTCATCCGCATTTGATCTTGTGAACAGATCTAAGCTATGGTCAATCCTCCTGTCCAATGGCCTTGATGCCACTCTCGTTAGAGTTTTAGCCTATCTCCATACTGACCTGAAAGCACGGGTACGTATCGGGATGGGCGGAGAGGTATCAGGAGCTATTGAGATAGGGAGGGGGGTGAGACAGGGGTGCGTTTTAGCACCCCTGTTGTTTATCATTTACATTAATGGCCTGTCCAATTGTCTAAAGAAAGCCACTCCTGATGTCCCAACAATTCTAGGCAATCCCCTACCTGTGCTTTTATATGCAGACGATGCTGTCCTTATGGCACGCACACCTAACGCTCTACGTCTGCTTGTACATAGTTTTGTAAATTTTATGGAGGGACTGGACCTGAAAGTTAATTTTAAAAAGTCTTTTATTATGTCCTGTGGGCCGGGCAAAAGGAAACTCAGTACAATTCGAATTGGAACAGATAAACTAGAATCTGTTCATAAGTTTCCTTATTTGGGGTTGGTTTCGCTGCGAACAGCTCGTGGAGTGGGCATTTGGCCCACGCCACGAGCAAGTTCTCGAAAGCCAACAATTCTGTTCTGAGTCTCCCCCGCCCAAAGAAAATTGGTGCCTCAAAGGCTATTGTTAAGATTTTTAAATTACAGTGTTCTCCTGTCGCTACGTATGGAGCTGAAGTTTGGGGATCGGATAGTAGCATCTGAATCCAAAGAGAGGAAAATCGTTTCTGTAGAAAAGTGCTGGGTGCACCGATTTCCTCTTCTGATTTTATTTGCCATAATGAACTTAACCTCCCCTATATAAGTGATTTTATCAAAGCAAGACCAGCTCTCTTCTGGATTAGAATCTGGAGGAATGATGCTGCTGTCCTTACACAAAATATCATCAAGGACTGCCTAAATTGTGAATATGGTATGCAGATTCCCTGGTTTAAAGAAGTTCTTAAATCACTTAATGAAATTGGTAGAGGCATTCTGTTCACTGACCCAATGGCAATTGAACCAAAGGATAAATTCGAGGTACAAAAAGCGCTTTATGCACTTTATCACAATGGGCGCATAGGAAGAGAATCTCAGAAATCAAGGGTCAAGAAATACATAGGAAATGGTCTCTGTATGCAAATTCTGCCGCCCTACCTTTCCCTCCCTATGTCAAACTGGAAGCAATCTTTATTGTTTCGTTTAAGGGCTGGTACTGTGAAATTTTTGCTGTCTTTTCCTTTGGGGTACCGACATAGTACAGACCTTACTTCATGCCCTTGCGATGGTATAAGCACTCAAGATGACCTGCACTTTCTATTTTTCTGTAAATTTTATGTGAGATATATTAAATGGTTTTTAACCCCATATTTTAGAAAACATAGACCTCTCACACTCAAAGAATCTTATATGTTGCTGCTTACCCTGGATGCCGATGAACTGACCTTTCGCACTAGCACTTTTTTGAGATTAGCCATACGTGCACGCAAGACAATGGAAAGTCCCTGAAATCAGAAACTAGTCACAATGATACTACTGTAAAATTTTTATAAGAAAATGAAATTTACTGCTCAATCACTGTATGAATTACTTTGTTATCATGGAATGCTATTTATATAATTGTCTGTATTACATGTATATGTGTGTTTTTGCTGTGTTCGGTACTTTTATGAATTATATGAAATTCGAATAAAGGTCTTTTGAACTGAACTGAACTGACTGTGAAGCTTGCAGCACATAAATTATTTTGATGAAGATTGAGTAGAAATGATTTTAGAAAGTACTTGGAAATTGACAGGACTGAATTACTATATTTATAGATCAGTTAAGGTGTTCTCTCTAAAGGAGAGTTTGAGAAATCTGATTGGGGAAGGTCAGTTCTGCATATTTCTCTGTAATGTAAATGGTGCCACGATCACATGCATATAGGTACACGTGCCAGTTCCCCCATGATGGATAAACATTCTTGTACTGCCTTGTAAAAGCTGTGTGAGAGAATGGATTATTAGTTGGAGTGGATGTGAATCCTCACCAAGTAATGTCACAATTCTGTAAAAAGTTCAGCTAGGCCTCTATAATGTAATCCTGAACTCAACTCTAGGTGGCTGTAACACAGAGCACACAGGCTTAAATTAGAAGAAAAGTGTAAAGCATGTATCAGTATTAAAACAGTTAAAACTGAAAAAGCACAAAACAATAAATATCCCACATCAATTTAATGAAAATAGACGGCATTTTAATTAACAAATAGACACCAAAACAATAAAAATCGGATGTAAGCACCCAGAGATATTATTTTAGACATTTTAAGTCAAAACAGTGCCTAAAAGTGCAAATCAGCAATTTCAGTTAAGTGGTCATGCTAGACCAGGTCCAAGTCAAAAGGTAACGTCAATTGCTAACTACTGCCGGTCAGATATGAGGACTAGGTTTTTCATGGTGGAGAGTTTATCTTCTGACTTAGATGTTTTACTACAGAAAAGTCCTAGTTGGCAGATCGTCTGTGGGTCAAGCTTCAGGTTGGATCCAAAGGAGGGCTCTACGGTGGCCTAATGAAGCAAGGGTCATCGGTGTGAGCCTCACCTCCAGTGGGAAACTTTGCATAGTTAGCGCTGACAGCGGGAAAGTTTGGAACGGGTGACATCCGGAATCTGTGCCCAAGACGGCCTAGTCGCCTATCGGCTGCTGTTCGACATCTACCTTGGTGAAGACTCTCTATGTTTGGACTTAAAAACTTTGTGGAAGTCAAGATTATTTCAGAAGGGGAAACCTTCAAGTTCAATCCGATTGCCGATTTGATGCCAGTGGCTTCGGTCCCGGTCTCCACTGATTCTCTTGAGGAAAAAGCTTTGAAAACTTTTCGAAGTGTCCAGTCTTGTGGGTTTTAAGGGCAGATGAGTTCATTCTAACACCAGCCATAGGTCAAGGGCCTCATGGGAACCACTTTGGTGTTAGGACTTACTCCCCCAGAAGCCGCCAACAAGGTCCAGGCCCACTCCAACTCAAACTGGTCTGCTGTGCCCTTGGAAAAGGGAAACTTCTTTCAGCTTTTGTGGCCCCTAGCTTAACTGGTAGTCAGCCAACTGCCACTTGGAGTCCACCTCTTTGCACTGGGTATAGGTGGGAGCAGGCCCAGTCCTTTGGATTTCTCTCCACAGTTCAGCAGAAGGTGCAGTCCTACTGTCTTCCACAGGTCTCCAGGGGTGCTCTAAAGTAGGTACTCTGGGTGCCACATTTACGCCTGGCACAAGCTTGTGACCGCATGAACAACAGGGAAACAGTTCTCATGTGCAAACCTTCCCATTGCGAAATTTCCTCCTGGGAGTTTGGCCCTAAAGAATCCCATAGAACACTGCTCTGCCAAAATCCAACATGGCAGAAACATTCTTCTCCTGGGAAGAGCGCTGGGCACACCCCTTAGGTATGTCTAGGAAAATGAGAAACTCACCCAGCTAACCAGTTCTGAAAACAGGGCCGGCTTTAACACAGGTTGCCTCCTGTGTGACAGTGTTTGTTGCCCCCCCCCCCCCACCCCCAATGACCACCTCTGCCACAGATTCTCTCACTAGCACCCTTTAACAGTGCCCCTCAAGTCTCCATAACCACTGCCTCTCAGAGTAATTTAGTTTTATAGTACCACTCATTCCAGAGTACGGTGTCAGAGCACTTTACATCACACTCACATTGCACAGAGACAATCATATGTGTGTAAAACAGTGCATAGGAAATGTTACATCAGACAGGACTACAAGGTGTAGTGTAGGAGTGACATGTCATTGATACTGGTAGGCTATATAGTTTAGGAATCCTTATTTTGGAAATGCACAAATTCAGAATTTAAAACATAACATTGTTGGGGGTTCTCTTTAATAATAAGAATAGATTTCTACTCGAATGACCCCTTTTGGCAATGTTAGGATAATGAAAGAGGGGACAAAAAACATATAGCTATAACATATGCCTTGCAGTGTGCATTCAGCTCTTTGAGGACAGTTAATAACTCAATGTACTATTTTACGATTTTGACTTATAAACGACAAGTACCAAAAGGTGCTCTCTTACAGAAAAAGTAACCCACTGACTCATTTACATTAAATGCACTTTGTTATCTGCATGGTACACGTTCTTAGCAGCAGGTATTGTAACCCTCTGCGCTACCTTAAAATTAGTCAAAACGAAGACGATTAATCACAGAGTTATCTTGACTTTTTAACTGATGCCTGAAAATTGTTGGAGGCACGGAATGTTGCAGCAGGTGCTTCTAAAATGATAATATACTTGCAAAAATGACACCCCCTACCAGCAACGTAGAGCCGGCCCTGTCTGAAACACTGGGATAGTTGTGAGTTGGAGCTGCCTGTGACAGGGGATACCCCTTTGACGCTTGTGCAGTTGGTGGGCACATCTCCCAGGCCATCCTGTCACATCTCCTCCCGCCCAAAGCACTTTAGTTCCCTTTCCTGGGAGCCATTACACCTTCTGGCGGTGGCCAGCAGGCAGGCAGGCAGGCGAACGTTGGGGATTAACTCTGAAAAGGCTATCATTAGCTTTAGGCAGGAAAATAGTGACTTACTCAAGTCACAATTTCTGACATAATTAGACATAATTTGATTAAAACGAGTGTTTGAAGTATTTTTCTAGCTGGTCCCATTCAGAAGTTAGCTTCCTTAAGTGTAATACAGCAACTCGGTGTTTCCTATCTCACAGTCAGCCTTGCTACAGTGAAAAGTGGATTTTGGGCCTTTTGCACTGTAAGGACATGTAGAAACATTAAATACATGTGTCCTACTTTTAAATACAATGTACCCTGACTTATGGCTGGTAAGAATCAAGTTAGGGGTGTGGACTACTATTTAAAGGAAGGTTTAGGCCTGTCTGTGTAAAGGATGATTTTGACAGGTTTAAATGGCAATTTTCAACCTTACCACATAGGCCTCTACAGCAGACATAGAGTCATGTTTTACATGGCCATCGTTTTGGCACCACAAGAAATGCTGTTGTCCACTAGTGACATTTAACTTACAGACTCTGGGTACTACAGGCAGATGTCCTGTCCAGGACAAGGGCACTAGGACCCTGGGACAGCGCAAGGGCAAGGGGACACCGGACACCACATCCGGTCAAGGGGTGGGGAAAGGGACACTCGGCGGTTGGACCTCGGGGGAAGAGGTCGCGCTCTGGACATGATGTAACAGAAGTAATAAAGACGTACCTATTTACCAAAACCTCGTCCTGTGTGGTTTTCCTGGGTTGACCGGCACGACAACTGGCGACAAAAGGTGAAACGGACCGACGTGCAGATCGTTATACATCGATCGACGGCGACATCGGAGAAGAACCAGAAGATCAGGCAGAACCAGGTGCCCACCCTGGATGTGCCAAGAAACAGAGGAGGAAAGAAGCGACATCGGAGCCCACCCGACCGCTTCTGAGAAATTGCCTGCAAACGGCGGTAAGAGCGAAGGGACGTGTGATTTCAAAATAGCAGCGCGAGCTCTCGCGAGAGTCGTGGCGGCCATAGTGGGGTCAGGCGCAAGAGCCAATAGGAACAGCGATTGAGAGCGGCGGCCATTTTGGAGTCAGGCGTCGCGTTGATTGGACGTGAAGTCCCGCGAGAGCACCGGCGGCCATTTTAAGGACAGGCGCAGGAGCCAATCAGATCAAAGGAAACGGTGGTGGCCATTTTAAAGGGTCAGGCACAGCGCAAAGATCGGCGAAACAAGGGAAAGAATGGTGGAAAGTGAAAAGCACTGGCAATAGCAACACAAAAAGGACAAAGAAAGCCCAGAATACAAGGAAAAAGAAGAGAATACAAGGAAAAAGAAGAGAATAAAAGGAAAAAGGACGAAGAAAGCCCAGAAGAGGCCACATAAAGTAAAACAAAGGAAGAAAAAGGGACAAAAGATCACAAAGAGAAAAGGAAATATAAAGAAAAAGGACGAAGAAAGCCCAGAAGAGGCCAAATAAAGTAAAACAAAGGAAGAAAAAGAAAAAGTTGAGCACCAGGAAAAAAAAAAACACAGGCAATAAAGATAAGAGGACGAAAGGAAGAGATAATAGATGAAAACAGAACAGTGCCAGAAATAGCACAGAGAATAGAAGAGTGCCGGAAGAGCACGGAGAATAGAAGAGTGCCAGGAAGAGCACAGAAGACAGAAGAGAATAAAGAAAAGAGGACAAAAGAAAAAGACAATAGAAGAAAACAGAAGAATGCCAGAAAGAGCACAGAGAATAGAAGAGTGCCGGAAGAGCACGGAGAATAGAAGAGTACCAGGAAGAGCACATGAAAGAGTGTCAAGAAGAGCACAGAAAAGAAGAAATGACAGACCCCAAGCCAGAAAGACAAAGTGCACAATGCAGAAAACCACCACCACCATTCAACTTGTCGGAGCCACAAGTAGGAATAAGGTGGGAGAATTGGATCAGACGTCTGGAGAGATACATGGAAGCGACTGATGTGACAGAGGCAAAGAAACTGGGTCTACTACTAAATTTTGCAGGTGATGACATTGAGGACCTCCTAGTGACGTTACCAACAAAGGAAACAACTACTTATAAAAAACTAAAGAAATGTTTAACTGCGAAATTTGACCAGCAAAGAAATATTAATCTTGAACGATACACTTTCGCAACTGCGTCTCAACAAATAGAGAAACACCAGATGACTTTGCGACCAGACTGAGGAAACTTGTAACACATTGTGAATTTGACAAATTTGACAACACCCAAGCAATAAGATTGCGAATCATAGAAGGCTGCCGTGACACGGGATTCCGTGCAAAAATACTAAAAGAGCCAATGTCACTAGAAAACATCCAGGCCCTAGCAAGAACGGAGGCTAGAGCGACAGCAGACGCAAAGGAAATGGAGCGAGGAAAGTTCACAGAAGAAACAGCGCTGTGCCTGTTGAGCAACATCACAACGCAAATGATGGGTCTCATGGCAACTGAAAGACTGGAAGTAGATGACGCTGCCTACACCCCACTGAGGGGGCTAACAAACAAAGGAAAACGTTTCACAGGGACCGAAGAGCACCACAAAGAATTGAAAGAGATCAGATTTGCTATAACGGCCGAGGACGACCCAGCACACGCTGACCGGAGGCTGCGCAGAGAGCCAAATTCAGATGGGAACGAAATGGAACTGGTAGCAAAGGTGACACAACATCAACAAGAAAAAAATCACCGAAGACAGGTGGTGGCACAAGAAAGCAGAAATGGAACGGCGATGAAGGAATACAGAAGAGTGAGACTGTCACACACAAGAAGGGTAAAAAGAGTGGAACAAGAAGACACTGCTGCAAGAGCTCAAACAGCAAACGCAACAACAAAGGCCCATGAAAAGAAAGGAAGACATGCGACAAAACGAAAAAGAAAGAAAGGAGGCATCGCGATGGTCAAAGAAGGACAAGCGAGGAAATGGAGCAACGAGATCCCAGGAGGCAAGTTGAAGATGACAAAAGCAAAAGAACGGATGGCAAAGGTGGCAGTTTGGCCAGTGTCACGTCACAGGGCACCTTTCGCATGTCAGCAAGGCAGAAGCAAGAGAAGCGCAAAGGTCAAAGCAAGAACTGTAGAAAGACACACCAAAGGAAGAAACTCAAGCGGATATCAGAATACAGCGATCAAGAAGGAAACACATTGAACCAAAGACACTAATTGAGGAGGTGCAAATGTAGGTGCCTATGGGCCATCGAACAACATCTCTCTCTCTCTCTCTCTCTCTCTCTCTCTCTCTCTCTCTCTCTCTCTCTCTCTCTCTCTCTTTCCTTTTCAAAAAAAAAAATGTTTGTTTTGCAACAAGGGGGGAGATGTCCTGTCCAGGACAAGGGCACTAGGACCCTGGGACAGCGCAAGGGCAAGGGGACACCGGACACCACATCCGGTCAAGGGGTGGGGAAAGGGACACTCGGCGGTTGGACCTCGGGGGAAGAAGTCGCGTTCTGGACATGATGTAACAGAAGTAATAAAGACGTACCTATTTACCAAAACCTCGTCTTGTGTGGTTTTCCTGGGTTGACCGACACGACAACTGGCGACAAAAGGTGAAACGGACCGACGCGCAGATCGTTATACATCGATCGACGGCGACATCGGAGAAGAACCAGAAGATCAGGAAGAACCAGGTGCCCACCCTGGATGTGCCAAGAAACAGAGGAGGAAAGAAGCGACATCGGAGCCCACCCGACCGCTTCTGAGAAATTGCCTGCAAACGGCGGTAAGAGCGAAGGGACGTGTGATTTCAAAATAGCAGCGCAAGCTCTCGCGAGAGTCGTGGCGGCCATAGTGGGGTCAGGCGCAAGAGCCAATAGGAACAGCAATTGAGAGCGGCGGCCATTTTGGAGTCAGGCGTCTCGTTGATTGGACGTGAAGTCCCGCGAGAGCACCGGCGGCCATTTTAAGGGCAGGCGCAGGAGCCAATCAGATCAAAGGAAACGGTGGTGGCCATTTTAAAGGGTCAGGCACAGCGCAAAGATCGGCGAAACAAGGGAAAGAATGGTGGAAAGTGAAAAGCACTGGCAATAGCAACACAAAAAGGACAAAGGAAGCCCAGAATACAAGGAAAAAGAAGAGAATACAAGGAAAAAGAAGAGAATAAAAGGAAAAAGGACGAAGAAAGCCCAGAAGAGGCCACATAAAGTAAAACAAAGGAAGAAAAAGGGACAAAAGATCACAAAGAGAAAAGGAAATATAAAGAAAAAGGACGAAGAAAGCCCAGAAGAGGCCAAATAAAGTAAAACAAAGGAAGAAAAAGAAAAAGTTGAGCACCAGGAATAAAAAAAACACAGGCAATAAAGATAAGAGGACGAAAGGAAGAGATAATAGATGAAAACAGAAGAGTGCCAGAAATAGCACAGAGAATAGAAGAGTGCCGGAAGAGCACGGAGAATAGAAGAGTGCCAGGAAGAGCACAGAAGACAGAAGAGAATAAAGAAAAGAGGACAAAAGAAAAAGACAATAGAAGAAAACAGAAGAATGCCAGAAAGAGCACAGAGAATAGAAGAGTGCCGGAAGAGCACGGAGAATAGAAGAGTACCAGGAAGAGCACATGAAAGAGTGTCAAGAAGAGCACAGAAAAGAAGAAATGACAGACCCCAAGCCAGAAAGACAAAGTGCACAATGCAGAAAACCACCACCACCATTCAACTTGTCGGAGCCACAAGTAGGAATAAGGTGGGAGAATTGGATCAGACGTCTGGAGAGATACATGGAAGCGACAGATGTGACAGAGGCAAAGAAACTGGGTCTACTACTAAATTTTGCAGGTGATGACATTGAGGACCTCCTAGTGACGTTACCAACAAAGGAAACAACTACTTATAAAAAACTAAAGAAATGTTTAACTGCGAAATTTGACCAGCAAAGAAATATTGATCTTGAACGATACACTTTCGCAACTGCGTCTCAACAAATAGAGAAACACCAGATGACTTTGCGACCAGACTGAGGAAACTTGTAACACATTGTGAATTTGACAAATTTGACAACACCCAAGCAATAAGATTGCGAATCATAGAAGGCTGCCGTGACACGGGATTCCGTGCAAAAATACTAAAAGAGCCAATGTCACTAGAAAACATCCTGGCCCTAGCAAGAGCGGAGGCTAGAGCGACAGCAGACGCAAAGGAAATGGAGCGAGGAAAGTTCACAGAAGAAACAGCGCTGTGCCTGTTGAGCAACATCAGAACGCAAATGATGGGTCTCATGGCAACTGAAAGACTGGAAGTAGATGACGCTGCCTACACCCCACTGAGGGGGCTAACAAACAAAGGAAAACGTTTCACAGGGACCGAAGAGCACCACAAAGAATTGAAAGAGATCAGATTTGCTATAACGGCCGAGGACGACCCAGCACACGCTGACCGGAGGCTGCGCAGAGAGCCAAATTCAGATGGGAACGAAATGGAACTGGTAGCAAAGGTGACACAACATCAACAAGAAAAAAATCACCGAAGACAGGTGGTGGCACAAGAAAGCAGAAATGGAACGGCGATGAAGGAATACAGAAGAGTGAGACTGTCACACACAAGAAGGGTAAAAAGAGTGGAACAAGAAGACACTGCTGCAAGAGCTCAAACAGCAAACGCAACAACAAAGGCCCATGAAAAGAAAGGAAGACATGCAACGAAACGAAAAAGAAAGAAAGGAGCCATCGCGATGGTCAAAGAAGGACAAGCGAGGAAATGGAGCAACGAGATCCCAGGAGGCAAGTTGAAGATGACAAAAGCAAAAGAACGGATGGCAAAGGTGGCAGTTTGGCCAGTGTCACGTCACAGGGCACCTTTCGCATGTCAGCAAGGCAGAAGCAAGAGAAGCGGAAAGGTCAAAGCAAGAACTGTAGAAAGACACACCAAAGGAAGAAACTCAAGCGGATATCAGAATACAGCGATCAAGAAGGAAACACATGGAACCAAAGACACTAATTGAGGAGGTGCAAATGAAGGGGCCTATGGGCCATCGAACAACATCTCTCTCTCTCTCTCTCTCTCTCTCTCTCTCTCTCTCTCTCTCTCTCTCTCTTTCCTTTTCAAAAAAAAAAATGTTTGTTTTGCAACAAGGGGGGAGATGTCCTGTCCAGGACAAGGGCACTAGGACCCTGGGACAGGGCAAGGGCAAGGGGACACCGGACACCACATCCGGTCAAGGGGTGGGGAAAGGCACACTCGGCGGTTGGACCTCGGGGGAAGAGGTTGCGCTCTGGACATGATGTAACAGAAGTAACGACAGCAATTTAAGTATGTTAATCAGGGATTAGCAAATTGCTCACATTTTAGGGGTTAAATCATATGCACAGGGGCCTGGTTAGCAGAGCCATAGTGCAATGGAGTTTAAAATCCAGCAGCATTATACCTGCTATTTGGGGGTGATCATGAAAAAGAGGTATTTTCTAACAAACTCTATCTCCCAATTTCTCTTAGATGTGCTTGACACATGCATGTACGCACACAATGTCACACAAACATCTGCTTATCAACAAATGTGCACCAGTACTCTCCAACATGTGCTCACCTACACTTTAACATGGTTATTTCACATAGTTGGCTCACATACATGCACAGACACAATCATTGTCACACACTTAAACATGAGTAGCCTCAAGGAGAGATAGTGAGTCAGAGAAAATCAAGGAAAAGGGAAAGCCGTAGGCGTATGCAGACAAGTATATCAGCCTAGGTTGTTCTAGTGAGGCCTGGTTTCTATATGTACTAGTGTTGGCTCAGCTTGTGACATGATTTAGATGGTACCACATTTTCTTAAGGGATGAACCAGATCAAGAGCAAGTTTTATGCACTCTGCGAGAATGGGAGAGAAACACAGTTAGACAAGAGCCAGTCATAAAGTAGAGTGAGACTTGAGAGAGGTAGAGACGGTAAAAGAGTGTGACAGTCTCTGATAAGGAAAGGTACAAGAGGAGATATAAAGCCAGAATGTAAGTGTGGTCAAGGAGTGAATGACAACAGATGATAATGGATTTGGAGGGGAGACAGACTGAAAGAGGATGTGTGACGGCACAGTCAAAGACAGAGAAGGAGATTGAGAAGGAAAGCCCATGACAAACAGTAGATACAGACAGTTAGTGAGTGACAAAGGAGCCTTCTTATAGAAGGTGAGAGAGAATAAGTAAAAGATATCCATAGAATAAGACTGTCTCAAATGAGGGACAATCACAAAGCATAAGGGAGACCACATGGAGGAAAAGGGGAGAGGCACCGAAGATAGATACATCATATGGATAGAGAAAGGAAAAAAAGTAACACACACACACAACTTCCTAAGAACCAGGGAGCTTGGTGCTCCACCCATGAGAGTTGGCAAAATAGTGCACTCTGGGATTTCTAGATGCCACACATAGCCGGAAGTCATCACATTCACAAGGCGGGAGGGATCCTGGTAGCCGATTGGCTAATGATCGCATCATCCCTCCGGGCACTTTCTGGGCATAAATATGGCACCCCGGGCTCCCTGAACCTGCGATCACATCTGGACTGGAGAACGGACGAAAGAAGCACTGCCCTAACCCCTGGACCTGGCAAAAGAGGCTGTACCAATCACCAGACCACACCTACTGCTCCTTGGGCTAGTGAAGAGACGTCTATGCCTATGGTGTCTGGCTCATTCAAAAGCCACTCCAGAGCCCTAGAATGAAGCAGTGATTCAAAGGGTCAGTCAGCTATCCCTGTGTTCTAGCACAAGGGACATAAAAACTGGAGTAGCCTATTCAGACCAGTCAGTAGTCACCTTCACAGAACCACGGCTGATGTGCAGTCGAGAAGACTTCCTCTTAGGACTCAAAAGTGGAACCCATGTCTGCCAGAACCAGGAGAGTCACCAGAGTGTGGTTTGGTCAACAAAGACGAACACACTAGCTCTCACCAAAGGAAACTGCTGGACCCGCTGTGACCGGAAATCTGTAGCCCAGCCACTGCTGAACTTCTACAGACCGAAAGAGTACTTCCAGGGACGCCAGCTACCACGGCCAAAGTCTCCCCACCAAACTCGAGGACCAAAGAATAACTGCAAGGAGATCGCCCTTGACCGCACAGCATCCAGAGCATCTTTCAGCATCCTGTATCCTTAGCATCCAGACTACTCAAATGACGTCTATGGCAGTTTTGATGTGCAGTGTGGAACTGGAATGGAGACTGCTTTGGTGACCAAGGAACTGTCCAAATTGTCCTTATTGGCCTCCCTTACCTGCTCCCTCTTTGAATTGGTCACCCCGTCATGGCCAGAGGAGTCACAACTCTTCCAAACTTTTAAAAAGTGTTCAAACCTTATTGTTACCAATTCTTGTGTGCAGATTTATATCTCTGGAACCCTCTGGTGGATTTTGCTCATCTTGCTGTCTAACAATTCTTAGAAATATAATCTATTTTCATAAATGGGTGTCAATTAACCAATCACTGGTATTTGTATAGCAAAGCACTGTCACCCCTAAGGATATCTGGGCACTTTGAGGGCAGTGTCTCTGGCAAAAAGCCAGGCCTGGAGTTTCTCTCGGATGTCTGCCAAGGAGGGTGCTGTTCATAGGAGATGAGGTAGGTTGCTCTAGTTCTTGGCTGAGGTGTAGGAGAAGCAGCGGCTCCCACTGCGGCTGCAAAGGATGTGAGGGGGAAGCAAGGCAGAGAGCTGGTGTCTTTATGGGAAGTGGAAGCCTAGTGAATGGTTGATGTAGGTAGGCATTTCCTTGGTTGTTTAGAGCTTTATATGTGAGTGTGAGGATCGTGAACTAGCACCTCTTCTGGGTCAATAGCCAGTGGAGGTTTCTGAGGTGAGGGGGTGACGCTGGACCATTTGGGGAGGTTCAGGATGAGTCTGGCTGCGGTGTTCTGTATGGTCTAGAGTCTTTTGAGGAGGTGGGTGGAAATTCCAGTGTAGAGAGCGTTGCCTTATTCAAGGCGGCTGCTGATGACGGTGGCATGACTGTCTTTCTGGTGTTGATTGGGATCCATCTGATGATTCAGCAGAGTATGTAAAAGGTGTGGAAGCAAGTAGAGGCGACTCAGTTGATTTGCCATTTCATGGTCAGTTGGCTTTTGAGGATGATGCCAAGGTTGCGGGCATGGTCTGTCGGAGCGGCTGTTGGTCCAAGTTCTGCTGGCCACAAGCTGTGGTCCCATGCAGAGGTGTTCTTCCCAAAGGTCAGAACTTTTGTTTTGTCAGAGTTTAGTTGGAGGCAACTGTCTTTCATCATTTTTTTATGTCGGTCATAGTGTTGCAGAAGTCGGTTTTGGCATTGTGGGGGTCCTCAGTGAGCGAGAGGATCAGTTGAGTGTTGTCGGTGTAGGAGATAATTGGGGGCTAGAGCATTTGATAGGCACATGGCCTAGAAGAAGCGTGCAGCAGGATTGGCTTGAACCGGACGGAGACCATGATGCATGAAACTCAAACACAGCCCTTGCTCTTTGTAGCTGGCCGCCTCTGTAGTCCGACTTCGATATTGGATTTTTACGGAAACATCACAGCACAAAACTGAGGTCTGCCTTCATTCATCCACCCAGCCCTTCTGCAAGAACCTTCGACCCACTCCTGAAATTAAAAAGACTGTGGTAGTACCTCCTGACCATTCAGCAGCTTCCTAAAACGTCTCTGCATAGCAGTGTCAATCAGTTGCACTGTTTCTGCACACGGAACAGCTGGCTGCAACCTGCTGCAATATATCAGCACAGTAGCCAAGCCAAAAGGCCAGTAGTGCCTCGTGCACTGTGGGGGATATTGGGTGCACTGGCGCTGGAACTTGGGCGCAAGAGATTCTGCTGCACCCCGTAAAACTTGGAAAAGTGTATGTGGAGAATGAATAATAAAAAAAACCTTCAAATGTTTATCTTCTGGCAGCATTTGTTGTCTTTTTGAAGTCAGACACTCACAAGAGTTGGTATACGCCAGCACTCCCACTCTAAAATGTATTCTAGCACCACTACAACAAGTGGGTTGTTAGGTGTGTGAGTGCGTGCAGGTGTACATACACATAAATACAGACACATCCACTGGACTCTCTCCTGTTTCTTTATATTCTCTCCCAGCAGTGTCTCTGTATTAACGTCTTCCTGTGCTCTGCCTTAGTACCTTCTCCTGGTCGCCTCTCCGCTCTATTGGCTGCTTCTTTCTACACTCCATTACTAAAGTTTACTGAGCAACCCTATACAATACCTTCCTTCCAGAACTTTCTACACTAGCAACAGTGAAAAGATATAAATGTCAACGTTGTTACTTTTTCTGCCTATGAACGCCACCATGTTGGTATGGAAAACGACTGTACAATTGTGGCTGAGGGCTCCTGCCCCCATCCCCCTCCCCAAGTGTGAGGAGCCTCTGGACCCCACCTGCTCTGCAGAGGCTTGTGGTACGCCCCTGACAGCAGGAAGAGTAATAAAGAGTACCAAGATACAGGAGCAACCGGGTAGAGAATACCTTGTAGCCTAACGTTAAAGCCAAAGATAACAGGAAAACTGCAGAAGAAAAACTGGAAAAAAACAGCCCATTTCGGTTCTTAAACGTTAAACTTCTGCGACCCCAGTTGAATCAGCACTGGAAGCCAAAGATTTCTAAGCCATCATAGGCAAGTGGTTAAGCAAGTACTGGGCAAATGCCGGGATTTGATTGGCAGCGAAATGTACGCACAGATGTATTATGATTTTGAACAGATGCTTATGCGGTGCAAACAGCATTGATCAATTTTCGCACTCAAAATGGTTTTTGCGCTGATGGTTTATGCAAACGAAATAATAAAATTAAATATTTCATGTAACACAAAACTACAATAATAGATATAAAGTGGCATAATTGAGCGAGAAGAGCTCAAATAGCCACAGGATTCAACTAATTCACACAAAGCAGCACAAAATTGCTGTGTGTGGTATGCCAGCACCATGTGAGAACAGGCGCAAGCAAAAGGTAAGAGGAAATTCTGAGATATTTACACAAATAATATATGCAATTCCCACCAATATTACACATACTGCTTGATTTAGCCTTGGTCCTCGATAACTACGCTCATACAAGACACCACTTGCTCTGCCTTTGTGTTTGCATGGTCCATGAAATTCTGTGCATGTGATGCACTAAAACTACTACGCAGCACACATTTTGAGTGTTTGCACAATGCAGGAGATTCTGGCACTGCATTGTGTTTCCCCAATATTGTTACAGCTGTCCACCAGTCTTTTACCCAAATCAGCAAAAAGGTGATCAGCAGAAAGGAATATTTTGGACAAACTAAAGACTCCAGAGTTCAAATATAGATCAATACTACAATTACACAATGGCTGACAATATTTGTGGGTAAATAAGACGTATACTGCAGATCGCAGGATTATCAAGCACCACCAGAAATTTGACATGGAACCCTGTTTACTGAAAAATTGAACAGGTATGGAGTGCACACTCATAACCTTCATTCACAACTCTAGCAATCCACATTATCCATGTAAGTGTTTTACCCCACCACAGTTATAGGACCTTGAGTCAGGGAAAATTATTATTATTATTATTATTATTATTATTGGGACATTTGTAAGAGCGCTGCGTTACGCACACCGGCGTGTCCGCGCGCTGAGAGTGGGAGAGGCAGCGAGCAGGGAACACAAAAACTGAGCGGACAATTATTTAGTATAAAGGAATGTTTTAAATGGGTGCAGTTGTCTGATGTAGATCGCCTACCTGTTTTCTTAGACAAATTCCCTCTGTTATTTAGTATCCTATAATCCAAGGGACAACCACTGTACCAATACTAGGCTACTGCTTAATAAAGATGGGATCTCAAACGAGTTCCTATTGAGTTCAAAAGAAGTTTTTTCACGACTCTGAAAGAAAGCTCGTGGAGAGCTTTAGTATTTTTGTTTATACTGACCAACGAAGTATAAATTTCATGCAGCCCTCATTAATTGGAGCCTCTTTCTTCAGTCTTGAGTGAACAATGGAATTACTGAGCTGTTATTGACCACGTTTTTCTGAAGAGGGTTGTGTATATGTAATGGGTCCCCGAGATGTTATCTTTCGTCTGCTGCCCTATCTCTGTAGCTCTTGTTTTTTGGTCTTCCATGTCTGGTTTTGCTGGGGAATAGCTATAACCTCCCACTCAGCCAGGCCTCTACAAAAGATGGAGGAAGAAGTCAGTGCAGATGTCCTGAAAAAGAAAGAGCTCCAAATAAGGAGTGTTTTTCGTATGTGTCTTGAAAGCTGGATTCATTATTCTGCTATGGTTACAGTCATTTTTCCGTAGTGAATGTCATGTCAGTCTCCTCGCTTCATGGGTTGGCTGAATCGCCAAAACCTGAATGTTGCTCCTGATAGGTCTTCTACCCGTGGGATAGTGATGTCATAATATGTAAGGCACCCGGAATTACTCATACTGTGGGGATTGTTTTTTTTGTTTTTTTTGGAGTGTGGAGTTACACCTCCTAACTACTCTTGAGCTACAATAGATACTGCCCTCTTTGACCATAGATATGCTAGAAATAGATACTCAAAATGTGCACAATTTAAACATTCCGGTAACCGCATGGAATAGAACAGTGAACACACAGGTAAAGAAAATATCCCACGAAAGAGATCTGGAAAGTTTACACCATCATCCCAATCTCTCTGCACTGGACCCCTCCTACACAGTGGGAAAACCACAGCAATATTTTGAGCAAGCACTGACAGTCCAGGCCCGGAAAAAAATTGCCTATATGAGACTACTTGCACTGCCTATCGCGGATTTTAACCAAGCCTGGGCCCGGAAGGACAATTTAGCAGCATGTCGTCTTTGCAGCTATCACCGGGAATCCTGGCTCCACTTGCTGTGCTGCTGTCCTAAACTGGCTAGCGAGCGGCACCAGCTGGTTGTTCCTATCTGCAGGTCGCATGCCCTAGTACGATGTAGAGAAGTCTCAGACCTGTGTTTTTCTGCTAAAACACCCCAAATAGCCGCACGGCTAGGGAAATTCATAGAAGCAATCGGGGCAGCCTTGTCACAGAAAACTGAGTCACTAAAACAAAACCAGCCAGGCTTCAAGCAAGAGAGACTATAACAATACTCTCCACAAAGCTTTATGTACTTGCACTTTACTGCCATTTTTTGATAATCGTTTTAATGTTTTAAACTTCTCTACAGTTTGTAGCAAGTTGCCTGAGATTTTAACTTTTCTTCTTTTTTTTTTCTTTTTTCTTCTTTTTTTCTCTTCTTTGGAAGTTTTTTTTGTTAAAATAGTATATTGTAACGATTTTAAGTAATTGAACAATAAAGCTTAATACCATTACTCTTGAGCTACAATAGATACTGCCCTCTTTGAGCAAGTACTGCAATTCCTCTAAGGCCTTTTACTTGGGTCCATGAAGCACTGTCCTGCAGGTGCCTTGTAGAATGGAAGAATTGTGAATGGCCGTGCGCCCATTTGTCGGACCAGCTTGACAAGGCCTGCCATAGGCAATGCTGCTGCACGTGCTGGACAGTGAGCCAAGTGATATTCTCAGGACATAGTCACCCTCCCTAACATTTAAAGGAACCACAGGAGGGTCGGGATCACTCAGAAAGCCACCCCTGTCACATATAGTGGGGCACTGAGTGCAGCAAGGTTTGCATCTGGAATTAGGACGTTCAGCCACATTTTAAATGATGCTGGCTTCCTGTTGTACTCGCAGCTACACCAGTATTCAAGCTGCTATACATTTTTCAGACAGTTGTTAATCTAATTACTCTTCAACATCTGACCAACAGAATGCATCGCTCTATATGTCAAAATTATAATCTGCAACATTAACGTCTTTTTTACAGCGGGGTGGGAAGAAGGGGATTAAATAAAGGGATAGCCAATGGAACAAAAATTCCAGAATGGTACAGATATGAAATAAAGTTAAGGGATAAAATAATGTTGGCATAAGAGAAGAGTTAAACTTAAAGAAAAAAGGTTAGCTTAAAGGAAAAAGGTCAGGTTAAGGCAAGAAGTGAGGAATATCCGTGCTATTAACAAAAAGTAAATAAGGAAAAAGTAACCTTTAAGAAAAGATATTTAGATTAAACACCCCCAGATTAATCACCTGTGATTAACCTTTAAGCAACTAATGCATTCTAAAACAACACACGGACACCCTGCAAAAGCCTTCAGTGCAACTTCAAATAACAACCCCCTCTTGGCTTCAACAAAGCGAGTAAAATGTAATGTTTTAAGTTTACTGGAGGAAGGATTCAGTTTAAGGTTTGCGTCGCCTAGACAAACGCACTGCGGGGCATATTACCAAGCAATAGCGATAATTATCGCTATTGCTTGGTTAGCGGGAAAAAAATATCGCCGAGCACCGAGGATTTTTACCGCTGAGATACCTTGATATTATCAAGGTTTATCTCAAAAGCGGTAAAAATCCTGCAAAATGCATGAATATCGCTGAAAAATCTGCGATATTCATGCATTATCGTGACAATGCTCTTAGCCATGTTATCCACCTTCCATTGGATAACATGGCTAAGAACTGCTTTTAGCAGGCGTTAGCTTTTGGAGATATTCGCGCTTAGCGCGAATATTTCCAAAAGCTGTTAATAGGAGTTAGAGATGTTAGCGACTGTTTTCAGTCGCTAACATCTTGGCACGCCCACTTTGCATGTCATTAGCGATAATTATCGCTGACATGCAAAGTGGGCCCCTAAATGCCCGCTATCGCCTACAAGCTGTCGCTAACTGGTGTTAGCGACAGCTTGGTAATAAGGCGATGAAATTATCGCTGCATTAGCGGGAAAAAATCCCGCTAATGCGGCGATAATGCCCTTGGTAATATGCCCCTGCATTTTTTCTCACTAGAACTTGTTGAACAGCGCTCATTCACGCGGTCGCCAGAGCCTAAACCAGAGAGCTTTGCCGTCGCTGACATCAAGGACCAGACACGCACTCGGCGTCATCCTTCCTGTACGGAGACCCCGAGTGAGGATTCCGGGGTTTGCAGTAATTACCGAACCGGCTGGTCGTTCACAACAAGATTTTCACGAGGTATAAACCTGTTGGAATTAGTGCAGGAAAAAAAATCTAATATTCCGAATTTCCGACTCAGAACCAGGAAAACAAGGAGCATTTCCACTTGTTGTACTTGTAAAGCGCACGGCTGCCCCAGAGTTGCAGAGTGGGATCCATGATTAGAATAGGCACCGAGGCGAGAATTGTCGGGTCGAGGAAATTGAGCCCAAGAGCCGCCTCTGCATCAGGGTCTGCTGCTCTAACCATTGAGCCACACTTCTTCACTGTAGTGTCCATTCCGATATGCAATGTAGTAACTCCGCACTTTGTAGTGTCCTTTCCGATATGCAATGCAGCAACTCTGCACTTTGCAAAAAAACAAACAAAACAATCCCCACGGTAGGAGTAATTCCGGGTGCCTTACATATTATGACATCACTATCCCACAGGCAGAAGATAGCTAGCGGCCTGTCCTCCTCCGTCGTACTAGCTGTAGAAATGCAAACCACGGTGCTTTGAGCAGTATGCCACTAAGCGTTTGCAAACATATAAACTTCCGGTCTTTGGTATGATAATGGTGCTGCGCTCAGCAGTTTTCGTCCTGATGGATATATGTTGTGTTGTTTGGTTGCCCACTCACTCCTCCAGACGTTGATTGTGAGCTACAGAAAATGTAACCAGAAAAGAAATGAAGGCCCGAGGGTGGAGCAGCCGCGGCCCGCTCTGCTGTGTATTAGTTTCCGAGGCGGGATGGAAATGTCCCTGATTAGACCCATTAAGCGGAAACCGCGGCACGCGGCCAGTAATGAGGTGAGAATTTTCACAGCGTCAAAATCAGCAGTAAAATAATTCACACAGCAGTTGGAGAGCACCCCAAACATATCAAACAGCTCCTTTCTCATTCTGCCTGCTTTCTAATTACCTCAGCATGATTCAAAGCGTCTGAAAGTTCCATTGAAATGATCTTATTACAAGCTTTCTAGCATCTGAATAGATGAACGTGGTATAGTCCCAAGTCCCTATTTTAAATGGATGAACTGGATTAAATTCAACATCCAGTTGTTATCAAAATGGCTTCTCTTCTCCGGGAATAGAGTTGAGCTGATCTTGGCTCATTTATGGAGCGCGCTTTAAGTTGATAAACCTCTAAGCAGTAAGAATGAAAATGTAGGTTGTTAATAACTGTTTAATATACCGGCTTCATTAGTTAATTAATGACATGCTATAGTGGTATCTGTGAGGTGCTTAATATCAGGGGCGGCTCCATCGCCCCACTGCTATCAGAGCAGTGGAAAAGCAAAAATAAACAATGTTATTATCATTTTATTTTTCATATCTACGGGGCTAGGATAGGGCGAGGTGGGGCTGGTGTCACAGGGAGGAGGAGTGGTTTGTGGACAATAAGAGCACATGAAAGTTTGGCCGGCCACCTTGGGCCGGCCAAACAGTCATGCGCACTTAGCATGTTCTCCACCCGGCTGTATTACACAGGAGAGCATGCACAGTATCCCACACCCTGTCTGAACGCTGAACCACGGTACTCAGACCAATCACGATGCTGCGGTCCTGCTTGTGACAGCAGAGTCGTAATTGGCTTAGGGGAGCCTGTGTGCTTCATGCTTCTGGAACTTGGAGTCCAGAAGAGAAACAGAGGAGAGACCGTGGCTGTGAAGAGGTAAGTGTGTTTTTTAATATTTTGTTTTTTCAATCTCCCCTGCCCCGACTCACCATCCCTGTTCCCTACCAGATGACACTGATTTTACAATGGCAAATCAACACTATGGTCAGGAAGGCACAATATCAATTGTGTTTTCTCTGAGTAAATTTGCCGCTACGTTCCAGAGCAAGATCTGAAAACTCTTCTTCAATCACTGGTGCATTCCAGAATCAACTACTATAACTCCTCATCACTGGTCTCCCCAAGACTCATCCCACTCCTCTTAAATCAGTTCTAGACACTGCAGCACATTTCATCTATGCGGGCCAAAAGGAATGACCATTTTTTACAATGGTTACATTTATAAAACATGGCCATATACAAAACAATTATTCACACTGAAGAGGAGGGTTGAGGGTTATGGACACTACTACTTCGGACCCCCAGAAAACACTTACATGCACCAGAAGGTCAAGGGAGTGGTAAAATATCTCTATATGTGGTGGCACGTGCTGTGTGTCTTAATATTGCCCTCATTCACACAGTTGTGTGACATGCTTATTCATAGGGCTGCTTCAAAACACCACTGCGCAGCCAACACCTGGAGTGGTAGGGGAAGACAAAACACAAAGCCCCTGCAGCTCCACTCTGCCTATTGCTGGAAGACTTAGCCCCACCCTGAACTTTTTATTGGCCCCCCTGAAATTTGGCTCTAGTTGCGCCTCTGTATGTGGGTGTCATTTGATTCAGACCTGGTAGTGTTATCACTTCAATGTAGCTAATGTTTCTTTGAATTTATATAGTCCCTGAAACACCTAAGGTTGAACTTCATGGTGGAGTAATAGTGGCCTCAGTAGAAAAACCCCAAATACTTATAGTTTACTGAGCTCCCACCTTGCTTATCTAAATGTGTAGATTTTATGTTGGTTAAGGTTTTTGCTTTAGTCCTTCTTTTCTTACCTTGTCAACACCCACCCTCTTATAACTTTATGATTTTCCACTTAACATTTCTTGCTTTAATAGAGGCATGTCTACAATAATGTTTGACTAAAAGATGAGTTACAATAGAGAGTGCAAACAGGATGACATAGCAATTGTCATCTCTCAGCCTTGCATGACTTTTTTGGTGGATGAAATATGCTTCGGACAAGTGACGGCTCCCAAGCACTTGTGTGGCCTATAGCCATCCTCTGCCTTAATCAAAGCAGGATACACAATCCCGCCCCACCTTGTGCAAGGTCGAAGAGTGGTTTTTATTAAGCAAGCCCCTGGCTGGAACAGCTAATGTTTGAACTGATACATATTGTTCTCTTACAGCGAGGCAAAGAAGGAGCATGGGGCTATATCCCTGGCCTTCGGAACAGCATAGTTCTATGCAACCTGCTCTGTTTCTGTCCTTGAACACGGTGATGGAGAAAGGCAGTTAGGGCTGCTGATGCCTCTACAATATTTTTTTTAATGTCTTCCCCAGTGTTAGCTCTAATGCTTAAGAAAACATTGGCAAAGCCATTCAGTATGGCTTTGGGAGCACATATTGGAGGAGAAGAAGAATACAGAGCAGTTGCAGGGGGTAGATGGACATGCAGAGGGCATCATGAGAGGGGCGTGAATACACACAGAGGTTGCAGGGGACAGGTAAGGTCAAAGAGAAGGTGCAGGGAGGCAGAGAATACCATCGCCCCCTCGCTTGACATAAGTTTCGAGGGGAGTGGGAAATGGGTGAAAGGTTTTTAAAGGAAACCCTGCTACTTTGCCAAAGGGCCTTATTCCCTTGCATTGCACAAGTTCACAGAGGGCTCAACAATCAGCCACCCCTAGTCTCACCCAAGACCGATGGAGGATATACACTCCTAATTCTCTCCTTGCCTGACAGGGGGTTTACTCACACACACACGTACCACTTTGCCTTGCCCAAGGAAGAGGAAACATTACAACATACTCTTTAGCCTCACCTAACAGAAGGGATTGTCCCTCTCCCTGCATTGGTCAAAAATGGGTGGATGCCCAGGCAACAACAATTCCTTTGCCAAGTGCAAGGGGGGTGGGTGGGTGGGGGAATGTGCACTCGCCTTCACCAAGGGCTTTAAAGAATACCTTTAGAGAATACCTGTTGATTTGCTCTTCTTATAATCAGCGCATATATGCTGGAAAACGTTTCCCTCTGTGCCCTGTTTGCAAACAGGGACACAATTCCCCAAGGTTCTGAAAAAGAGAACAGACGTTCTGGAAAGTTCATAAAAGTCTAACATATGTTAGACCTGGCATCATTGGCGTTGGTTTCCCCGATATTTTTGCATTTGCCTCCTGTGTTTGTGCTGTGTTTTGGACTTCGTTTTGCTGTTCCAGATGCTTGGACACTTTGCCACTGCTGTTGCCAAAGTGCAACTGCTCCCTTTGTAAATTATTGTTATGTATTGGTGATTCCATGACTGGCATATTTGATTTACTAATAAGTGCACTGTGTGTGCCCAGGACCTGTAAATCAAATTCTGCTATTAGGCCGCAGCACTGATTGTGCCACCCACATAAGCAGCCTGTAAATGTAACTCAGGCCTGCCGTTGCAGAGCCTGTGTGCAGTCTGGTACTGCCATGTCGACCTGGCAGGTGCACCCACTTGCCAGGCCCTAACCTTCCCTCTTCTTATATGTTAGTCACCCCTAAGTAGGCCCAATGTACCCCTGTGAGCAGGGTGCAGTGTATGTGAAAGTTAGGACATGCCCTGGTGTGTGGCATGTCCTGATAGTGAAATACTGCCAATTTGGTTTTTCACTATGGCAAGGCTACCTGTTCTCATAGGATAGAATGTGGAGTTTCCTTATAACATCTTATAAACATAACTACCCCTGGGAACAAGGTAGGAAAATAAAATTTAGTATGCCTGAACTCAGAATGTTTAAACATCTTTTTAGTGAGGGTGAGTTTTACATTCTCTGTTTGAAAATACTACTTTTAGAATGTAGGTATTTTCTTGCTTAGCCATCCAGTGTGCCTCTGCCAGGATGTATATTGACTGTCTGGCTATAGAGTGAAAGGGGTTGCGGTTGCGGTTGTGCAGTGGCTCCAGAGAGTCTGGAGGAGTCAGGCTGGGCTGCATAGACCTGGGCTGCATTTAGAGTAGGGGGGAGGAGATTTCCTTTCACCTGAATGGACCTGGTTTGCCTTTCACAATGCTGTCTCCAGCTCCTGCCAGGAAGCTGTACCAGAGAGGACAAAGCTGGTTTTGACTGAACACTGGCTTCTCTGCCAGAAGATAACAAAGGATTTTGCTGTGTGTGCATCCTGCTTGAGAAAGTATCTCCAAGGGCTTGAAGTGGAGCTTGGCCCCTGTTCAAGAGGTCTGAGGAACAGCAAAAACCACACCATCCTTCTGGGCACAGTCACTGGTTCCGCTGGTTCCAGTTGCCAAAGGAGAAAAGGGCAAATGACTCTGTCACTGAGTCCGTTGCAGGATTCTGTGTCCTGAAGGCACGGCAGAGAGCATTGTCTCGCTTGGCAACGCAACCCTGGTCTCACCGACTCCGTCCACTAGCCGCTGCTTGCACCATGTCCAGTGGCCACCGCACTCTGCACCTCTGCGCTGCACACTGCACAGACGTCACCAACTCCATCGGTGCCCGGTTCAACCATCAACTGGCACTGACGCTGTACCATGAACTGCCAGCACCGCATCGAGCACCGTCTCACCATGCAACGTAAGCCTTGCTCTCACTGACTGCTTGCACTGAGCCATGAGGACACCGCACGCCTCATCGCTCCCATCTCACAACGATACCACGCCGGCTCATACCATTGTGTCGGCTGTAACAAGAAAGGTACTGTCTACGAGTCTGTTGATGCTTTAGCTAGCCCGTACTGATGGGGTTGGCTGGAATTGTTAGACTCTGTTGTGTTCAGTATCATGGTAGCCCCCAGAGGAACTACTGAGTCGGAGGAACTGTGTTTTTACTTTATTCCTGTAATTTAAAGGTTATTTTGCCCAGTAACTATTTTTACATGTAATGTATGTTGGATTTTTCTTGTTTCTAGTCATGTTGGTTTAGATAAAGTTTTGCTTTTTTTTGGCATGGTGTACATTTGTAGTGTTTTCACTGTGTTACTGTATGCATTCACAAACGCTTTACACAATGCCTCTGAGATAAGCTTGTCTTCCCATGCCAAGCTACCAAGGGGGTGAGCAGGAGTTCTTTTAGAACTGTATCCCCATTACCCTCACTAGGAAGAATGGTTCCTACTTGGTCAAAGGTACCTACCTCTGCCAACTAGAGACCCCCCATTTCTAACAATGTATTTAATGTAAAAATGGCTAGCAAGCATCAAACATTTGCTAGGTGTACATTGCCATATCAATGGGCTACAGCTTTGCCCCTGTCAGTTGGAGCATGAAATATTAAATTCCATATATTTTAGTGGTATATCTATACACTTTTTCTCAATGAAATCGGATGGAGGGAGGAAGACTTGATACAACTGAAACTACAGATAGACACTAATGAGCAGGTGCTAGGCTATTCTGGTAGGAAGAATGTGAGTGGACCTTGAAGGCAGTACAGTGAGCTAGAGTAAACAGTTGATTTTACTAAATCTGCAGTTCTTACTTCATTGTGCCATATTCAGAACTAGGTTATGCTTACTCCAGTAGTTAGGCTAAATGTGTATTGTGAAACATGGAGTAATAAATTGGCTCTGCATTCAAAATACATGTAAATTTACAATAAAGCTAAGGGTTTTGCATGCTTTAAGTTGGAAAAAAGGAGCTTGCAAATATTAATACAATCAGAAAGATAAATGAAATTCAATGTCATCAGTTTATGTGTATTACCATTGACACGGACTATACCCGACAACCACCATGCCGAATGGTGAAATAAAGACTACTTAGTACTGTAGATCAGACCTTGTTCACTGTGTCACAGCAAAACAATATAAATGAAAATATTGCCCATGATGATCAAAGCTCTCTTCTGGAGCCAAAACACAGCAGGTCTGTTTGTATGCTGTACTATAATGAAACAGTTTAAACACCTGCTCCGGTTTAGGGGCTTGTTACTGCAGAGAGAGAGAGCAGTGTATATATATATATATATATATATATATATATATATATATATATATATATATATATATATATATATATATATATATATATATATATATATATATATATATATATATATATATATATATATATATATATATATATATATATATATATATATATATATATATATATATATATATATATATATATATATATATATTGATCATGTTGATGGAAATGTTGAATATGTCTTAACACCAATTTTTTCAGATTCCAGGGTCAGATATCTCAGCAGCTGCGTGGTGTGGCGATGGGCTCGTGTTTCTCCCCCAGCTACTCTTGTTTACATGTGGGCTGGTGGGAGGAACACAAGCTCAGGACCACGCACCGCCGCTGGCTACCCTATATTGCGCATTACTGGCGCTTTATAGATGACGTCTGTATTATCTGGAAAGGCTCATCAGAAGAGGCGGAAGCATTTGTTAATGAACTCAATGCTAATGTTTTCAATCTCAAATTCACCTCTATCATCACCACTGATTCAGCTGAATTTTTGGATGTGAGCATTTTCATCAAGAATAACCAAATTGAAACCCGCCTGCATAGAAAGGCCACTGCGGGCAATTCAATTTTACATGCTCGTAGTTCCCATCCTGCCCACACAATCCGCAGCATCCCCTATGGGGAGTTCATTCGTATTTTCAGAATTTGCAGTGATAAGGACTCTCTCGATAAATGTTTAAGTGAGTCTAAACAGCGATTCATTTACAGGGGTTACTCTGAGTCTATTGTGGATAAAGCCCTCCACAAAGCTTGTACATTTGAGCGGAAAACATTACTCACACCTAAGGCTCCTAACATTTCCACCACCAAGTGCAATGTACGTCTGATCACCAACTACAGCACTCAGGAGCGCAAAATTAGGCGCATCATTTCTTCTGAATGGCCCATCATCCTAACGGATGTCATTCTTGGGCCTCTACTCCCAAGCATCCCTAACATCACATTCAGAAGGGCTCCTACTATGCGAGATGCCCTTGACAGACCTATGCCTGAAGGCCCGCCCAAAAAAAGCCTCACAACCAAAACTGGCTTTTTCAGATGTACATCTTGTCGAGCCTGTACCTTTGCTAAGAATAGCACACACTATGTTACTGCATTCTGTTCCACACCTATTCCCATTCGAGAATACCTGACATGTAGATCTGAGTATGTCGTGTACAAACTAAGGTGCACCTGTAATCTTGAGTACATCGGTAGTACTAAACTTCCGGTGCACCAACGGATTTTGCAGCACATCCGTGCAATTGTCAACAGCGACAATAGTTATCCTGTCGCTAGACATTTCCGTATAGTACACGACAAGAAATTGAAGGATCTCGAATACACAGTTCTATGCTCTGTACCCCAACCCGGCCGGGGGGGTGACCGAATGAAGCTTCTTCGGCAGAAAGAATCGCACCTGATTCTTGCCCTATATACTAAGGCCCCAAATGGACTTAACCTCACTGAAGATCTGAGTAATTTTCTATGAGCTGTTTTCATCTCATCATGACTTTGTTTTCTGTAACTTTTTCTGATGCGATCTAGATTTTCACAGAGTGGTTGGCCGTCTGGTTAGCCTTCATATGTATATATTTCGGTCTGGTGTTTACTTTATTTCTATGGTATCAAATGTGTATATATTCAATGATGTGACACCAGTGTGCAGGTTCTCTTGCATTGGATTATTCCTTTTTCTGTCATCTGTATTTTTCTCAGCTGTGGCTTTCTCATACTCTTTGTATATTCTTTTTCTCTTTTCATTTACTTTTAATTTTCTTGCTTTCTCTGATCGGATAGCATGTTTTGCCCTTTCAGATATAATTTGTTTTCTCTCGTTTATATGGACTACTTATACTTAGTGTGTTGAGGTTTGCTCCACATGACTGTTCACTTTTTTCATCCCATTATCTAGGATATTTCATCATTATTCCTTTGCACAGGGCAATTACAATATGTAGTAAATAGCTATGTTTTTTGCGATGCAATTTGACACTATGTCATCATGTTCTTTTCATGATCTCTTGATCAGCATTGCTTTTTGTGGTCCATTTTGGCACTATGCCATCATTATGTTTGAAAAACTTTTCAGACCTCCACTTACATTTTAACTGGTGGCTTTACTCATTGTACATACTTTATTTCGTGTCCATGTGCGGAATAATTTGATTTTTCTTTCTTAGTATTGTACTTATTTGCTTGTGATCTTGGAACCTCACTATTTACTAATTTTGGTTCATTGTGTTTTCATTTTGTTATTACTTTAACTCCTCTCATTTCATGAGTCTTTCCATTATGTCCATTGTTCAGTGAAGGCGTGTATTATTGGTTGTTTTCAATTGTCCTTTGTTTATGTTAATTATATATATGCTTCGTGTGTTCCTGGCGTGTTGTGTGAACAAGCTCTCGTGTAGAGTGAAACGCGTCACCTTTATTCAAATAAACGTCTTCCCTGTCATCCATTGTCGGATTTCTGATTCCTGCGAGGCTATGGTTGTTTGCTGGGCGTGAGGCTCCTGAGGTCCTGACCTTTCGGTTCCGCTTCACCTTTACGAGACCTGGACTGCTTTTATATATATATATATATATATATATATATATATATATATATACATATATATATATATATTCACTCAAAAAAACCATAGGTTTCAGGGGCGTTATAGCTAGTTGGACATTTCACTCGTACAAAACCATTGATATTCCCCCGTAATAGTTAGTTCAGCTAACTATAACTCGGCGCCCGCAATGCACTGCTGATGATGTCACATATTACATCAGTCATGACATGGTCAGTGACATCACTCATGACATCACTTATTACATCTCAAATGACATCACTTATGACATCAGCCAGTGATGTGTGTTTTTCTGAAAATTGAATATGTTTTATATATGTATATCTCAAGATCGATGGAAGAATAAATGGGTATATATATGTCTAAATGGATGATTTCTTTTTGAAAAATTGATTGTATAACTGACTAAGTGTATTTTAGTGAATACATGGGTTAGTGAGTAATGTTTAAATATATAAATATCTGTATCAGTCTCTCACTTTGTGTAGAAGTGGCTGCATGGGTTGGTGAGTAGCTACATGAGTGTCTATATAGGTTATTAGTTGTTTTTTTGAGTATCAATATGAGTGTCTGTATGGTTCGGTGGGGGGTATTATGTAGTGCATAGATGCATGAATGAGTGACTCACTGTTTGTATGTGTTGAAAACAGCATGTGTGCAGGACCTTATGGGTGGATGAGAAGGTGTATGGGTGTGTTAGTGAGTGAATGACTGTCTCAATAGTGTCTTTATGAATAAGTACCTATGTTTTAAACTAGCATACATGAGTATTGGTGTATATAAGTGAGTATATGTGAGAGGGAGAGATTGGCAGACTATCTGTATAAATTAGTATATGTTTCTATAAGTAAATGCTTAAGAGAGTAAGTATGTGTACGTTTCTGTAGAAGTAATTGTGGTGGTGTGTGTATAACTGTATATGCAAATTAATGGATGTTTGATACTTTGCATGTGCGACTATGTGTGTGAGTAACTCTATGGATGAGTGTCAGTGTGTAACAGGATGTATAGGTGTATGAGTACATATGATGAGTGAGTACATGTATGAGTGACTGTATAGGACTGTTGGTGAACGAGCGGATGTGTGTTTAGATCTTGGAATTACTGAATAGGTGTGTTGTAAGTGGTATTGGTATGTCCATTGTTTTGAAAATGTTAGTTTCTATTTTTGAGTGTGTATAAAAGGTTATATTAGGGTGAGAGGAGGTCTGCCACTCTATTACAAGGATGATGTCATTGGTGATGTCATCAGTGATGTCATTTGAGATGTCATCAGTGATGTCATGAGTGATGTCACTGACCATGTGATGAGTGATGTAATATGTGACATAACTATAACGGGGAAATTTCAATGGTTTTGTACGAGTGAAATGTCCAACTAACTATAACGCCCCTGAAACCTTTGTTTTTTTCAGTGCATTTCTAAGGTTTTTTAAATGCTAATTTCTAACTATAACGTGCCTAAAAACAATGTTTTTTCCAGTGAATTTCAAAGGTTTATTAAATGCTAATTTGTAACTATTACATGCCTGAAACCTATGGTTTTTTCAGTTAATTTTAAAGAATTTTTAAATGCTAGTTTCTAACTATGCTTACAGAGGTAGGACATTTGAAGAAAGAAGAAAAAACACAAAGAAAGAAGAAAAAGAAATGCAGAAAGAAGCAACAAAAGTCCTCAAAGACGAAGTAAAGTGCAGGAAGAAAGAAGACGTGCATAAAGAACAAACAGAGGAGCAGAAAGAGGCCTTGTTGCAAAATCATCCGGTACCCCCAACTTTTTCAGATGGCTACTGGTGGTAACTGACCCTGACTAACCAGTCCTAGAGCCATTGCTATGCTAAAAGACACTTAAAATACAGTTAAAACACCTACATACACGGCCTGGAGCACCTCTCTGCAACGCAGCGCTGTGGCGCTTACTGGAAGCACCTGGTGGACTAGTTGGCACCCCCGGGGCCCTCAGGATTGAAGGTGAATTATTTTCCCAACTTAAAACACGTCACCTCAGGCCCAGTTTCCTCCCTTCGCCACTGTGTAAACCTGCCCTTTGGCCTTTTTAAGTTTGGAGATTAAGTCCCCTTGAATTCTGAGGGCCCCAAGGGCCCTCAGGATTGAAGGGGAATTATTTCCCCAACTTAAAACGCGCCACAGGGCGTATTTGCACATGTCACCTCAGGCCCAGTCCCCTCCCTTCACCAATGTGTAAACACACCCTGTGGCCATTTTAAGTTGGGAGATTAAGTCCTCTTGAATCCTGAGGGTCCCTAGGGTCCAACTAGCCCACTAGGTACCTCCAGTAAGCGCCACAGAGGTGCGTTGCAGAGAGGTGTAAAAAGGGGCAATGCCTAGACCACCTCTCTGCAACGCAGCACAGTGGCGCTTACTGGAAGCACCTGGTGGGCTAGTTGGCCCCCAGGAGCCCTCAGGATAGGAAGGTAATTATGCGCCCAACTTAAAACGCAACACAGGGCGTGTTTGCACACATCACCTCAGACCCGTCCCCTTCCTTCACCACTGTGTAAACACGCCCTGTGGCCATTTTAAGTTGGGTGATTATGTCCCCTTGAATCCTGAGGGTCCCTAGGGTACAACTAGCCCACTAGGTACCTCCAGTAAGCACCACAGAGCTGCATTGCAGAGTGGTGTAAAAAGGGGCACAGCCTGGACCACCTCTCTCCAACACAGCGCAGTGGCTCTTACTGGAAGCACCTGGTGGAATAGTCTGCTCCCAGGGGCCTTCAGGATTGAAGGGGAATTATTTCCCCAACTTAAAACGTGCCACAGGGCGTATTTGCACACGTCACCTAATTCCCGGTCCCCTCCCTTCAACAATGTGTAAACATGACCTGTGGACATTTTAAGTTGGGAGATTAAGTCCTCTTGAATCCTGAGGGTCCCTAGGGTCCAACTAGCCCACTAGGGACCTCCAGTAAGTGCCACAGAGCTGCGTTGCAGAGAGGTGTAAAAAGGGACATAGCCTCTGAACACCTCTCTGCAACGCAGCAACCTGGCGCATACTGGAGGTACCTGGTGGGTTAGTTGCCCCCCAGGGACCTTCAGTATCGAAGGGGAATCCATTCTCCAACTTACAACTCGCCAGGGGGCACGCTTGCACAGTGGTGAAGGAAGCGGGCAGGGCCTGAGGTGACATGTGTGCAAACACGCCCTGTGGCGCGTTTTAAGTTGGGGAATTAATTCTTCAATCCTGAGGGTCCCTGGGGGCCAACTAGCCCACCAGGTACCTCCAGTATGCTATTGATCACCAAGGAGGGAGGAGGAATAGCTGTCCATTCTGTTCCCCTAAGATAATCCAAATAATCAATGAGAGAATGTACACTTGTAACTGCGTTGCAGTGGTTCTCTTAGACAACCCTCATAAACGCTATGTTGATCTCGGTTGCGGTTTATATTGTTTCTCCGCCCCATATATGCGTTATGGCATTATCATCGGGTTATCTAAATTTGTGCTGTATGCCAGCCTCAAGCCGGAGGCAACCTCTGGTGTAGCGCAGTAGTGTCCAGAGATATATATAGGCCCACAGAAATTATCTAAAAACAAACCTACATCATAGAAAGTATTTTTTTTGCCGAAAGAGGACGTTTATTATTAAAATAGTCGGGTATACACACAGATCGAGTTACTTGGTCGGATTATACCACTTAAAAGTTCAAAAAAATCGTCAACATGTTTCTGCCCCACCTCGCCCAGCCGGGTCTAGGGGGCATTCGTCAGGACAAACAAACTCAAAATGGAACTATACTCACACGATTTGTGTAGTAGTCACAGTGGATTTTGTGTTACCACTTAGTTTCTAAGGAGGTATTGTTTACCTCTGTAATATTTTCGCCGCGTGTCTTCAGGGGAAAGTGGACACAATGGTCCCAGGCCGCTAATGGAGGTTCCTCCGCATCTTGTCCAGGGGCAGAGCCAGCACAAATTTAGATAACCCGATGATAATGCCATAACACATATGTGGGGCGGAGAAACAATATAAACTGCAACCGAGATCAACATAGCGTTTATGAGAGTTGTCTAAGAGAACCTCCAGTATGCGCCATTGAGCTGCGTTGCAGAGAGGTATTCAGAGACCAAGCCCTTTTCACAACACTCTGCAACGCAGCTCTTTGGCAAACAGCAGTGTTCCAGTGATGGGCACCCCGGACACTGCAGGAGCCGGCCGTGGGGGGTGGCGGTCCCCAGGGCCATCATTGGCTTCAGGAGGGGGCTGCATGGACCCCCTCCCACTTAATGCAGAGCCCGGGGGTGGTGGTTCCCAGGGCTCAGAGGTCCGTACCGGAAGCCCTATTTTGAATATTTAGTGCCCCGAGGCGTGTGAGGGGGGCTCAAGCCCCCCACACAGGTTACATATTTTTTTTTTTAAAGCTCCAGGGTAGCGGTCCCCGGGGCAGCAGGGGGGCAGTGTGCCCCTCACAATCATAATTAGAGTCCCTGGGGGTGGCGGTCCTCGGGGGGACATTAGAGGCCCCCACCTTTTAACTTAGAGGCCCTGGGGGGTAGCGGTCCCCTGGGCACCTGGCCCACCCGGGGGGCTTTAATTAAACGAAGCACGGGAGCCCGCAGTTCTTTTTATTTTATATTATTTTCGGCTGGATTCTCGGATCCTCTGTGGATTTTGCCGATTTTTTAAAAAAGCGAGAGCCGGAATTGCTATTCCATAGGGGAGTTGCTGACATGCAGCTCCCCATATGGAAAAGCAATTCTGCTTTGCTTCATTGAAGCGAGAGCAGGTTTCCCTGCTCTCGCTTCAATGAAGCAAAGCAGTTTGCAATGACACGGTGGGAGCCGCGAGGCTCCCGCCCTGTCATTGCAAACAGCAATGTCCAGGGTGGGCACCCTGGGACACTGCAGGAGCCAGCCCTGGGGTGTGGCGGTTCCCAGGCTTCAGGACAGGGGCTGCGTGGCCCCCCTCCCACCTACTGTAAAGCCCCAGGGTTGTGGTTCCCAGGGCTCGGGGTCCGTAATGGACTCCCTATTTTTTATATTTAGTCCCCTGGGGAGGTGGCGGTCCCCAGGGCTTGGGGGGGCTCGAGTCCCCTCCCCCCCCCACAGGTTCAGGCATGATTTTATATATACATGAGGCACCGTTACAATATGGCGCTTAAACAAAGTGTGTTGTATTATGGTTGCACTAGTCCTTTGTTGATGTTCATTATTATTTTGAAATGTGATCACAAGGTTAACATATGAAATAATGGCCGCGTCCGGCACGCCCTCGTACCACAGAGGAAGGCGTATGCCGAAACGCGTCTGGTGCGTTAGAAAGTCGAATAAAATCTATTTCTTTCGCCCCGCGAGTGCTGTGTCTCTTTTGGTAACAAGTAAGGGGACAAGGAGCGTGATATATTGCGGTAGCACTTTCCGCATTAACAGCACCCATGTAAAAGTGCTCTGCACTTTCTGCATTAAATGTTCCCCTGCTCTTATCTGATGGTGTGAAGGCGTTTTACTTCAGAGCCTAATCTATGCAACTGAGAAGAGGTCTGCGCCTGCTGGGTTACCGCTTCGAAAGTGGTCAGGAGTGCTGTTTTGATAAATATATATATGTGTGTGTGTATATATATACACACACACATACATACATACATAAGTATATATACATACATACATAAATATACATTTGATCAGTCAAACAGGGACCGACAAAAAGAGAGGCCCCCAAAACGTGTTTTCCCCATGATAATTTCCATAGGAAAATTTAGAAATGGCTACAGTCTAAACTGCTAAACAGAATTATACCAAGGCAGGAAGGTAGCTGTTGGTCCAGAAAGCGCCCTTTTTGTTAAATGGTGTAAATCTGTTTAGTAGTTGCAGAGTTATTTAAAAGTTTTTCAGCTATACAACTGGGGATGCAGAGGATCTGTGACCCCATCAGAGATCTCGTGCTGAGATCTGATTGGCTGCCAACACTACAAACCAGGAATTATTGGCAGCCATCCTGTTACTCGGTTGAACAGAGCCAAAGGAAAAAATGTTTAAAAAAAGAAAAAGGGGCAGGGTAGATACACCCTAACTACCTAGGCCTCTTGGAGGGAGGCAAAAGGGGGATACCACATGGATGCGGGCTAGGAACTTAAATACTCGCTGCTGTTGGCAGATTGACAGCCTGAGCCTGGTCAGAACTTGCCTGTTTATTACTTTTTACTCAAACTTTACCCAACCTGGCTTTTAATATGTGTGCTTGTCTATTTGCTTTTTAATGTTTTTAAACTGCACTTACCTCAGACACTGCCTTGTCCCCGGTCTACCGCGGTTCTATCCCGATTGTTGTGGAGGGATTTGGCTACTTCCGGTTGCGAGGAGGTTGGTGTTCTAGCAGCCCCTACCTCCCTTGATAAAACTGTATGCCTTACAGAACGCGAAGCGGACGTGCGCAATGGGCACACCGGCGGCGCACCAAAGGCAAGCCCGTCTGCTCCCGTCCGCGCCCGGACGGGACCAGGGGCCATAACCCCTGGCCAAAAATCATTAAAACATATTCTCCCAATAAGATATTCCTTCGCACAGCTGGTGAACTATTGTAGTATGCCCCAGTCTGAGTGCGATCGACTTGATCCACTGGATGAGGTTACTAAGTGCTCTTGCTGTAGTTTTACATTTCGTAAATCACTTCCAAGAGAGCTGAGTAGCTCACGTACTGCGACCATTTTTCCCCCGCAAGACTACTACCTCTCACTACGCTGCAAGTCTTCCAATATGGCTTTCGCCTTCTGGAATATTAATTGTCGTTCCCTTCCCAAACATAAAATAGACATCTTTGACCTGTTAAGTAGTGAACAGCCTGATGACATCTTTTTAACCGATACATGGCAGCATACGAGCTCGGCCCGGATGTGGCTTCTGCTTTACCTTCTAACTACGCCATAGTTAGGATAGAAAGGGAATGTAAGATAGGGGGTAGCATTACCATAATTTTCAAAAAAATCTTTTTCATGTAAATTAGAAGTACTCCCATTCAAGGGATGTGTGGCAGGCCTATTTAAACTTGTGTGACCCCTCACTTTACCTTATCCGGTATTCTTGTCTACCACCCCCCTGGTCCATCGTCCCCGTGGGCTGCTTAATTTCCGGAGTTAATCTCCCTTCATCTTCTTAAAGCAGCAAACTTCACTATCTTGGGTGACCTTAACATTCATCTGGACAACCCTACATGCTTTACCAGCAGCACACTGATTTCCGACTTTGCAGCAATTAATCTGCTGCTTTGTAATAAGGGTCCTACTCATATGGCAGGCCATCTACTGGATCCTATATTTTCCAACTTGTCTGATATTCAATGTCGGCCATCTATCCTTTTATGCTGGTCAGATCACTGTGCAGTCAAATTTTATTGCACTGTCCCAGCTTACCTGACCACAGCCACTTCTGGTGCACAGCAGAAATCTAGGAATTGGAGCAAATTGGAAATGAAATCTTTAAATAAACTCCTCTCCGATAGTGCATCCTCTATTTCTCAAGTTTCAACCTCTTCCTTAGACATAAACCATAATTGGACTCTTAAAGCATTCGACAACTGCCTTCCTACTTAAATTAAAAAGACATACAATCATCGCTCCCCTGCCCCTTGGTTTACGGAGCAACTAAAAATAGATAAAACGAAATGCAAGACCCTAGAAAGGCATTGGAGGAGAAACTACGCAACTGACTCCAAATTAAAATATAAAAAGGCATTAAAAGAATATCAAGCCCCTTGTAAATCTACTTGCGCAAGTTATGTTGCATCCACCATTTCCAATGCACAGAACTGTTCGCAAACTTTGTTCACAATGGTTAAAGAACAATCCGGCTCGGACACTCAACCCACGCCCCCCGCCCTAGACAGATCACAGTGCGAATACCTTGCTAATTGTTTTGTGAACAAAGTAAAGCATATTCCCACTTAGTAGCTCTCAGACAGTCATGCCTTTGCAGCAAAAATCCAGTCCTGAGTCTATTTATATGGCAGAACCCATCAACAAATTGCAATCTTGGTCACTACTAGATAATAATTAAGCATGGGCAAATTTTGCGAATTCGCGATCCGCGAATTTGCGGATTTGCGAATTCGCGATCCGCAAAATTCGCGAATTTGTGGATTTTTAGTTTTTTGCGTGTTCGCTGGGTTTTTTTGCGTGTTCGTGGGGTTTTTTGCGTGTTCGCGGGGCTTTTTGCGTCTTCGCGAGCCGCTTGCATAGCGAAGTTACCCATGCAGTCGTTTATGGGAGAGGGAGAAAGAGATAGATAGATAGATAGATAGATAGATAGAAAGAGAGGGAAAGAGAGAGGGAAAGAGAGAGGGAGAGAGAGAACGAGAGAAAGAAAGAGAGGCCGGATCTCTGAAGGGCCAGATTCCTGAGTTGCCCCTACAGAACATACAGCATTTTATTTTTAGCAAAATGCATATGAAAATTGTGCTGTAAAGGTCTCTTTTAGTTTAACCCCTCCTGACAACTCAAAATGGGTGTATTTGCCATCCTCTCCCTTCTTCCTGTTTTTTATATCTGTAAGTGCTTCCTGATGAGGTTTAATTCCTTGGACAGGTGCCTCGTTGCCTACTTGTAACTATTCTCTGATCCTGCTTCAAGGGTCAGAGAATAGTTGCAAGTAGGCAACGAGGCGCCAGGAAGCAATTAGCAGCAGGTGTCCAAGTTGAAGTTAATTTGTTTGTAACCCTTTTGTAAAAAGTTACAAAGAAATTAGGTTCAACTTTTGCACCTGCTGCTGTAACCCTTGCTTGGCTGAAAATTCGTCCCCGCTGATTCGCGGATTTTACCGCGATTTCGAGAGATTCGTGGATCGCGAAATCGTGGAAAATCCGCAAATTCGCCCGCGAAACGGATTTTACACCCACCCTTAATAATAATTCACTTAAGAAAATCCTAGGTAACATCAAATCAGGTTCCCCCCGTGACCTTCTACCTATCATGGTGCTGCAACAACTTGATACATCTTCTCTTGAATTAATTATGGACCTTCTTAATGGCTCCTTACAAGAAGCAATTGTTCCACCTGAATGGAAGCACACTATGATCCTTCCGCTCTTGAAGAAGGCCAACGCTGATCCTGCCCAACCATTCAATTTTAGGCCAATCTCCCTACTTCCGATATATTCCAAAATTTTGGGAAAGTATATAAATTCTCAACTCACCCAGTTTGTTGAATCCTCCAATTTCCTACATGGTTCCCAGTCTGGATTTAGAGCCGGTTTTTCAACAGAGACAACCCTATTGGGTTTACGGAAATGCTGAGACATCATTTGGATTTGGGGACACAACAGCCCTCATATTACTCGACTTTAGCACCGCTTTTGACCTGGTGTCTCACACAGTGTTAATAAAATCCCTTCAATCCCTGGGTATTTCTGGCTCAGCACTGGACTGGTTGACATCTTTTCTCACCAAATCGTACATTTCACATTCTTTCTTCTACTGCCACTTCTAAATCTCACTTTTCTCCCTACATGGTCCCTCAAGGCTCTATTCTCAGCCCGCTGCTATTCAATATTTATGTTAAACTGCTGATGACCACTGCAGAGGAGGCCGGGTTGTCCCTTTTTTTCATACGTGGACGACGCTCAGATTATCTTTTCGCTTTCCACTGAGAAGGCGCCCGGTCCATAAGTTCTTGAGGACGGCCTAAGAAAAATTGCAGCATGGTTGCAAATTAATATGCTCAAACTTAATGGTGATAAAATCGAGGTTTTGGGAGAATAATAAAGATCTATGGGGCCCCCAGCATTGGCCTACCAAAATGGGAGCCCCAACCCAGCCCACCCAACAAGTCCGCAATTTGGGCTTCATTATTGACAATCAGATTTCTATGAGACAGCAAGTAGTAAAGGTGGTGGCTACCTGCTTTACTGTATTGAAATGACAAAAAAAAATGGACTGAATGCTTCCCTGCTCCACCTAAAGAACCGTGGTCCAGGCTTGTGACCTCAAGACTGGACTACGGCAACATCCTCTATCTAGGGGCTAACAAGGACATACTACGGAGGCTGCAGCTGGTACAGAACGCTGCGGCTAGACTACCATGTTGAATTCCCAAAGCTACCTCCATTTCCAGCTATCTACGTGATCTTCACTGGCTGAAAGTGGATATCTCTGTCAAGTTCAAAGCCTTGAGCTTTTTACTTAAGATCAAGTTCAGCACAGCTCCTTAATATCTGCAAGCCCTTACCCAGCCTTACAAACCTATACGCCTGCTGCATTCCACAACCCAGGGAAAAATGTTGGTTCCCAGAGTTAGACTTTCACGGATGGGCGGCCGCTTCTTTGCCTTTCTTGACCCTACTTTGTGGAACACTCTTCCTACATCCCTTTGTCATGAAAGAAGCTTTGCAAACTTTCGCAAAGATTTAAAGACATGGCTGTTCAACCAATCATACCACTCTTCAGGCTGGCGCTGGGAAACCCTTTTTTCGGTAGCTGTGCGTCTTACAAAAATAATTTAACATAACGTAACATAATACAGGTTCAAAAAAGCATTAAAAAAATGAATTCATTGGGATTCACGTTGGATCTGTGAATCCTGAAATAAAAAAATTAAAAAACAAAGAGTGGGCTCCTGTGCTTCATTTCTAAGTGGCCATGGTCTTGGGGGCATTATAAAATAGGAGACGGGTACCCCCCACCTCATGAGACTCATTGATGCTCCGAGGACCCCCACCTCCCCGGGGCTCCTTTTACAAAAACATGTGGAGGAGGACGTATGGCTTCGCCCAGGGACCACCACCACCACCCTGGGGTTTTAACAAGAAAGAATGCAGGGGGCCCGCGTGGACACCCCCATGACCCAGGAACCACCACCTCCCTTGGTCTTAAGTCAAATTAAATTCTGGGTGCCATGCAGCCCCGGGGACCACCACCTCCCCAGGGCAGATTAAAAGAAAGGAGGGGTGCCATGCCATAGCCCAGGCTGTCCCCAGGGCCATGTCTGGAGATAGACATGGCCCTGGGGACAGTCAACCCCAGGGCCGGCTCCTGCTATGTCCCAGGGTGACCATACCCAGGTTGGGGGATGAACTTCCCTCGACTCCAGAGGGTCCTTGGGGGGACAACAAGCCCTGCTATTACCTCCAGTAAATCCCAGACAGCAGGTTTGCTGAAAGGTCTTTGTAGGCCACATCCCCTTTCTCCATCCTCTACAAATGCGCCTCCTGGTGCACTACTGGTTGGGGGATGAAGTCCTCTTGGAAGATGATGTTCCTTAGGGGCCAAGAAGCCATACTGTTACCTCTAGTATGTGTGACACAGCAGGATTCACAAGAGCTACTCGGAGGTCTGCCCTCTTTCTCCACCACTCTACAAACATGACTACTAGTTAAAAAACATAGAAATTCAATGAAAAAAACTAAAGATTACATTGACGTTGCAGTTAGGAAATAGATTTCTTTTTAAATTAGAAATTCACTGAAATAAACAAAGGTTACAGGGATGTTATAGCTAGGCTCAGATTTCCCTCATACAAAACCAGTGAAATTGAGCAGTTATAGTTACCTGTGCTAACTATAACTTACGCCCTCGCAGTGCTCTGCTTATGATCTCATATATTACATCACTCATCACATGGTCAATGACATCACTGATGCTACCACTAACAACATCATCCACAGAACCACTCACACCCCCATACAACCTCTTGTACACCCACTCACACACCCATACAACCACTCACATACCCATTCACAGACCCCCATCAATACTCACACACAGCCACTCACACAACCATTCACTCCCCCATGCAGCCATTCATACAACCAGTCACTCACACACCCACTCACTAACCCGTAGGAGCCTTTTAACACAGCCACTCTCATCCATTTCAGCACTCACCCACGCAACCACTTACATACCTTTTCACACATCCATAAAAGCACTCACACATATGCTCACTCACCCATACAGCCATTCACACAGACACCTACTCTATAATACAGCCACTCACACACCAACTCACTTAACCAAACACTTACCCAAACAGCCACTCACTCACCAATACAGCCAGTTACACAACGAGTCATTGACTTATACAGCCATTCAGACAACCACTCACTCAACCATACAGCTACTGACACACCCTGCCCACTCACTCACCATTACAGCCACTCATACAGCATCTCCCTCACCCACAAAGCTACGCTACACCCATACACATACGGATACAGTCACACCACCACCTACATAGTATATGTTACAAGTAGAAACACTCAGTAGTAGTGCACCTAATATACCAATTTAACTTTGCAGTAGGTTACTTTATATGTTTAACATCCCTAAACTCCTAAAAAATACTTACCTCACTTGATGATGTCATCAGTGATGTTATTTGAGATCTCATCAGTGATGTCACTGACTATGTCATGAGGGATGTAATGTGTGAGGATATAAGCATTACATTGCGGAAGCAAAAGTTATAGTAAACTCAGGTAACTATAACTAGTGAATCTCACTGGTTTTGTACGAAAGAAACCTGAGCCTAATTATAACATCCCTGTAACCTTTCTTTTTTTCACTATAAATAGAGGGGCAGCAGATCATTTGCTGTTCTGACTACAACTAGATATTGGGGTACTGACTCTTCTATGCCCACTTTGGGGAATACATAACTATATTCTACCCACCGAAAAGCAATTCATCATGTTGCATGTCTGTCTTTACAAAGCAGAAAATGAGGGAATGTTGCCTTCAGCCTAGGTTTTCTTGACAGTGGGAAAATCATCCTGGAAAGGCATCTTAATATGAGACTCTGCCATTGCCAGGAGGAGAACTGCGTCTGAGTTGTTAAGAGTTGAATAGTCAGTGAGGATACCAACTGCTGACCCTTAGACGATCTATAACTTAGCCGGGTCTGGTGGCTCAGTGGACTAATGCGTCTACTCCAGGGGCCTGTGTTCGACCTCATGGTCACAGGTTCAAATCCCGGCGGGTCCACTCAGCCTTTCATCCAACTGAGGTCGATAAAATGAGTACCATTGAGTTGGGTAACAACAAACATCTGTTATTCAGCGCCAAGATACCCGTAGTGGTGAACGTGCGCTTTACAAATACACATGTTATGTTATGTTATAACTCTGCCTCCAAACTGCAAAAATAGTGCTCGAGATGTGAGGAGAAATCACTGGTGAACCGCAAGCTGAAGCAATCGAGTAGTGAGGGATATGGAAGGAAAGATTCTGAAAAGAGAGGCTCAGTTGAACATTCTTGTAATTAAGGGTATGACTGGCATTGTCACTTCATATTGGTTGAAAATTGCAGACAACTTTGCATTCTTTTAGCAGCCTCATATACATCTAAGGCACCATGCGACACATGTCCCAAGAAGTTCTTTCTGAAGTCCTTAAAGCTCTGCTATTTCCAGAAGACAGGGTCTTGATTGAGGGTGAACTCTCAGTTGATGTGATTTTGTTGCCATTTCTAGCCTGCCCACTTGCAAATCCCCTGGTGAAGACAGCTTCCCGGGAGAGGTTTACGAGAATAAGATTAAGAAATTACTGTAGGTGCCCATGTTTTACATGGAATTAAATGAATCAAAACAGAATAAACTGCAGGGTCCTCTGTCCAAATGGACACTTATATGGCTTACCACCAAGGAGAGTAATGACCCCTTGGAATGTGGCATCTATATCGCTCATCAATGTAGACCTCAAGATGATGGAAAAGATTCTTTCCAAAGGTTGCACATGGTATTAATATCCTCCTTTAAACATCACTTTCAAGCGGGTTTTGTACAGGGCCAATAGTCCCAAAATCACCTGAGGACCCTTGTACACTTGTTGTAATGAGCAACAGATCTGAAGGAGGATGCCTACATGCTCTTTAAAAAAATATCTTTATTAAGTGCTGCATTGCTCTGACCTGGGCAGGGATACAATTTGTAAAGTTTGCTGGCTCGATGAGGGACCTTCACCAGGGTCAAGTGCGGAGGCTTTATCACACAAGCAACACAGATTGAAAGGAAGACCCATCAGGATGCTCCTAATCTTCCTTACTTTATTTTGTTAGTCATTGAGCCTTGTCTCCTGTGTTCAGGGCCTCTCCTTCGATTGTGGGTATTCCCACTATTGTTGGGTCTTTATATGCAGATGACATTCTCCTCATCAACACTTCATACTAATGGTAGTAACATCCCTCATACAATCATTATCAGACTTCTCTGGGTATAATGTTAACTGGGAGAAAATTGAGCCTCTGCCTATGACATATACATCCACGAATTACTACATGGGGGACCATAGAGTGAGGTGGGTCTTTGAGAAAAGGAAATATCTTGGGATGTTTGATAAAAGAGGAGTGGCGGGCACGGTGAGGGATAATTAGGAAACAGATTCCCAAATCAAACAATAATTTCATCAAATGGTCTGGCCTCAACCGTCGGTTGCTTAGTGATAGCTTTTTCTCAGCCCCTTATTTTGTTTGCTACAAGGCTATTTGGTAAATAGCATTCAGCAACGAACTTCCTGAGGATGACTGGTTATTGCTACTAGCATCACAGGGCAGATATCGAAGGGAGGCATGTCTGAAATACTCTTTAAGATTCTAAAAAAATTGGTTTTAGACACCTGTGAGTATTTTTTTTTTGTTTTTAGTTTTTGTCCTACATATGAGTGGAGGTTAGATTATTTGGTAGCTTTATATATATATCTTTCCTTTTTGTTTTTCTGCATTTGAATTTATAAATACAATATTTTTAAATTGTAAATGTCATGCATTTATGATTTTTTGATTGTCACAGCCCTGAGGAAGTTCCATCTCTGTAGGAATGAAACACATTGGCTGTTTTGTGTGCTAAAAAGATTTATAAAATTGGAAAAAACTAATTTTTAACTATGGACATACACAGTGGATTCCTCTATTTATTTGTTTTAAATGATGGACTCTCTTTTCACCCTTCAAGAAATTAGGGTACTACAACATTACACTATTTGGTTGATAGTTGTGATGCTTCTCCACCATTTTATTATTTCATTGTGTTTCGTGCATCGATAGCTAGCCCTTGAAAATTAGTTAAACTGTGTTTATCACTACAGCGGTTGCCTTGAAATATTATAGAACTCCTGCTATACTATAATGCATACTAGTTGATTGGTGGAACAGTTTGTATATAATAGTATTGTGGCATATTCGTTAAACCACATAAATTCCATCCTACCACCCGTAGTCATCTATTTCCATTGTTGGTTTACAGCTTTTTTCCTCCATTGAGCTATGTTCGGATTTCGAATATCTGAAGACTACTTTTCTTCTGTTGTTCTGGAACTTCGTGCACTGCTTACACCCTAATTTGTTCCCATGCTACTGTGTCAAATATGTTTCTATTGTTCATACTATTCCAGTTGATGTTTCTGATTCATTTACTGTACGGGTTTTCTGGCCTTTTGCTATTTGCCTCTTTTCAGTAAAGAATTGTTGAAAAAAAGAAGCAGAGCTTCTCTTTTGTGAATGTACAGACAGTACATCTTGACCTGTCTGCTTTTATATTAACACTGATGCACCATCTACCTCTTTTCCAGAGACAAGACTCAAAGGTCATAGTTTTAATATGGGTGTGTACGTCTGCCCTGAAACTAATCACCCTCAGGCACGGAAACTGTGCGGCACCCAGACCAATGGATCTGTTTGGCAGATTTCTATATCTGCTAAAGGAAGTCTCATTTATTCAGCTAGCACATGCTGGAAAATCGTTTCTACTCTAGTGTGATTTTCTGAAAGCTACTAAATGAGGGATTTTATTATCTGCTGTTTTAGTTTGCCAGGGGTCCTGCTAAAGTAGAAAGTTGTATAACTTTGGAAGCAACCCAGCTAGCAAGGGCCTTAAACTTCTTTCTTTTGTTGTCTGGAGGTGGGCCTCTTGAGGCCAGAGCGTATTCTATGTTTTCATTGTTCTAGTAATAATTACAGATTCAGCTTCTGGAAAATACTACACCGAAGGCAGTTCCTGGGTTTGTAGTATTACAATTTTGAGAATTTATCTGATGCATAACACCTGATTTCGGAATATTTCCTTAACCTACTTGATAAATTGAGACAGAAAATATAGAGTTTCCAAACACCCACATTGGTCATTTGTTTCTAAGTCTTTCGAGTGATGATAACAATCAACAGGAAGTGCGTGACGAGGTAAAGAAATGGGACTATTTTTCATCCGCACAAGGAGACTCGATCCTCCCAAACACTTTCAGTCATGTAAGGAAGCTGGTATTCTCCTTCACTTTTTATTGTGGGGACTTTAATTATCATTTGCTCCTCAGCAGACGGTCTCTTGGCAGGTGCTGTAGAGTAAAATCTCCAGATTTCGAAAGCTATAATCTTTAGAGGAATCTGTGTGAAAATATTCAGCTGCAAAATATCTATTTTCAGCTTTGTTTGATCACCATGGATTCTTTCTGTGTTGTATTTAACATTCAACATCACTGTACTCAGATTTTATATGAGGCTAATGGCTTTAAGATTTTGACTCTTTTTAAAGTAAATTCTAGGGACCATTTCCAAGTATCTCAACTGAAGCCTTCTCAATCAATCCCTAAAGAGCCCAGGTAGAGTTACCCAATTTGGGTCTAGTGACCTTAATTTAAGGCAGCCTTCAAAAATGCTGGGGTCTTTTCACTCAAACAAAAACTTTATTTGGTTTGTTACAACCATAACATTATACAATTTACATCTTATCAGTCTGTTAAAAAACATAACCACGGCAGTATCATAAAAAATGTGGCACCTGTTCATCACACATTAAATAACACATTCCTTTTAAACTAAAAGTCAAATATCATCCTAAAATTATTAAAATCAAATAATTTATACATATACATCAAATCATTCCGATATAACGGAAGCAGTACTGTTATCCATTAGTAGCACAATCTCTTATTATTCTAAGGAAACCACTTATGAAGCTTACTCTGTGCACTTGAGGAACACTAACTTTACTCATAAATTTCCCCATAGCACAGGCTATATCTAAGCTCTTCATTTCCACCAAAAGGTTAACAGCTTGCATCCGATTCTTAATCCTATATTTTAAAAAAAATCTGGCATAAAATCTACTTTCGTATATCTAAAATCTGCATGCAATCTAATAAAATGTGTAAGATATCACAGGGGGTACCTAACGTGCAAGTGCATTTACCATTTCTATCTATCATAAAGTTTTTAGCCCCTTTATTCACGTATCAAGGGTTTATCCAAATTCGCATTTTTAATACTTCCCCCCTTAAACGGTAGCTGGTCTACATAAGGAAAATGTTGTTCATTTTTCCACGCCAAGGTCATATGGGCCATTGATATTTTTCGCGAGAGATACTCCCGGTCATGTAAACAAGATATATCAGTTCCCCGTGACCCAAGTTCTTTCTTGTCTATTAACACATGGCCTAGCTGCGGGTATAGCCTTAAACCAAGCACTTCATGCGCTTCACTTATTGAGGCTCTTGTCCCTTTTGCACAGGACAGTTCACTAGTGGCAATTTCACCTTTACACCATTGGGACATTTTAAGAGACTTCCCTGACCCTAGACGCTGCCAAAAGCGTATTAGGGCCATACAGGCTTTTATAGCCCAGGAGGTAATTCCCAACTCAAGTCTTGCTGCCTGTACCATTGATGATCTGGGCAGCAAGAACAAGTTTTTAGGATATTTCCCTCCTCTTTATCCCAGCAGGTCTTGCCACTTAAGTAAAGTACCTCTGCCCCATACAGAAATTGTGGAGGGACTATTGCTAGATAGGGCTTTATAACCGGCCTATCCGACAATTCTCCCTAAACACTGTTAAATCTTTTTAGGCCCTTCACAGAAGCTGATGCCCTCATTTTTAAGCTTCCAGATGAGTATACAATTTCAGGGTACTCAAAAACCACATTCCTAGATATCTATATTCTGTTACCCTTTTGAGCAATTCTGTGCCAAGATACCAGGAGAACTTTAATTTGCTCCTCCCGAAACATACAATTTTAGTCTTCTCCATGTTCACTACTAATTTTTTATTTAGGTAGTATTCTTTAAACCTATTTAATTTTCTCTGGATGCCTATCTTCGTCTGGTTCATGATCACCAGGTCATCTGCATATAATAAGCAGGATATATGATTTCCTCCCAATTTCGGGCTAGCCCCTCTAACCTCTCTTAATTTTAAAGGCAGGTCAGCTAAGAACAGGGAAAGGAGTAGAGGGGCAAGTACACACCCCTGCATCAGGCCATTACCAATCTGGATCCTCCCAGACAATCCTCCCTCCTCATCCAAGATTATCTGGGCCCAGTTTTCAGTATGTAAGGCTTGGATCAGGGCCAATAGATCACCATGTATTTCGTATCCTACCAAGATTGTCCACAGCTGCTCCCAGCCCAAAAGGTTGAATGCCGCACGGAAGTCAACAAAACAGCAAAATAAATTATCCCTCTGTTCTATTGACTTCCAGGCAATGGACCAGAGAGCAAAGCAGTGGTCCACTGCTGAGTGTCCTTCTTTAAACCCACCCTGTTCTGGGGGTACTATTGGTTTGTCATCTGCCCAGTCTTTTAGCAAACCTAAAATTACTTTTGAAAATACCTTTTCACCTATGTCCAGGAGATTTATCAAACGATAGTTTTTAGGGGAATTTACGTCACCTTTTTGTGTATTGGTCTCACAATCGCTCTTTTCCAACTATCTGGCATAATTCCGGTATTTGTTATCCCCTGGAACATATTCGAGAGGAACTCGGCCCACCATTCTGGATTTGTTTTTATAATAACTGCTGGTAGATTATCTAGGCCCGCAGCTTGTGTTAAATTTAGCCTAGCTATTATACTCCTAATATGACCTGGGGAGAATTGCTCTTTTACTTTTTCCCTAACTCGAGGCCAGCTTTTGGGTATTATTTCCACCATCCTTGGCCATTTACCATAAATTTCCTCAAGATAGACCACCCACTTATCTTCTGGCACAGAGCACTGCAGGGTCCCTACAACTTTCCCCGTACATTCTTGTATTAATTTCCAAAAGCCTTTCATATTTTTTTCTTCAACTACTTCGAGTAAATTCACCCAACATTTATCCTTATATGATCTTTTTTTGTCTCTAATAATTGCCTTGTATTTTATCTTTAATTTCCTAAGTTCAGATGATGCTACTTCATTGTACCTACCTCTAAGGCATCTCTCATGTTTCCTAATACCGGCCTTTACTTTCTGGCAAACATCAAACCAGGGTTTGTTATCAGGATGTAATTTAGCTTTACTTACTACCTCGTGTTTACCACGTTAAATTTTTACCCTGAGGCATTCTACCAGTTGCCTTATTATACCCTCATACCAGGATATATCCTCTCCTGGTAGTGGGTTATCTAACTCGACTTAACTGGAGTGCACTCAGTTTCTTTATATATTCTTTACTAATCCGGGTTGTAAGTCGCTTTGGGTATTCAACCTCTACTTGCAATGCTTTTTGTCTCTGCGGGGCGCTGTTTACCTGTAATTCTACCAGCAGTGGGTAGTGGTCACTGCTCTCCAACCTAAGAAGGGAGAGCTCAGGCATTTCCAGTGGCGGTCAGCGCTCCAGTCGCTGCAGCAGAGGATAAAGGGCACATGGGTGAGCGGCCACGCAGCGTACGCGCGCCAAAGGCAAGCCCATCTGCGCCCGTCCACTGCCGCGCCGGCGGCTCGCCAAAGGCAAGCCCATCTGTGCCAGTCCGCGGCCGTTCGGGGACCGGGGCCATAACCCCTGGCCAAAATCCGGTAAGAGTCCAGTGGAGTGTTAGGCAACTTTATGAGCTCTGCCCCAAAATACCTAGTGCATGTGGCCATAGCATGAAGGTAGACCAGGACGTAGGATGCGAACATTGGTCATTTAGATATGACATGATGCGCAAGATAAAGCGAGGGGCATCTAGCTTGTCCTGCAGTCTGCTTAATTGTAGATCAATATGTAAACACAAACTATACATTTATGATCTACTTGCAGATAAAAAGCTTGATCTCTTATTCCTCAGGGAGACTTGGCTGGACGCCGATTCCGAGCCAGAAATTATTGAGGTATATGATTGTTAGGCTGGATAGGTTATCTGGCAGAGGTGGTGGGATAGCTATTGTTTTTAAATACCCTCTAAGCTGCCAAATGGAACCTATGGTTATAGCTGATAGTGAGGTAGGTGCATTTACAATTGGGGTCAGTCCGCACCTTACAGTTAAAGGACTTTTGGTCTATAGACCTCCTGGCCCAAATGCACGCTTCGTCCCCAGCCTGCTGGAAGGCTTTAGGGATTCCGCTCTACGGAAAGATGAATTCCTACTATTGGGGGACCTTAATATTCACTTGGAAAATCCCCTTGATAGGAGGGCTGCAGATTTACGTCAGGAACTACAGTCATTACAATTAAACTTGAATTCCTTGGCCCCTACTCATCAGCATGGCCATCTATTGGATCCAGTATTTGACAATTGGGGGGAAGTTGAAGTGAGTACTCCTATCCCTATTCCCTGGTCCGACCACTTCTTTGTACCCTTCATGGTAAAGACTCTTGAAACTAGAGCGCATGAACAACCTGTACTCAACAACCCGTGTCGCAGATGGGCTGGCTTCTCACAGCTGATGTTTAATGAAGCTCTGGCTAAAGGGGACAGCTAGGGGGTACTGATGTTGAATCTGCTTGCTGTAATTTAGAAAGACTCATAAGAGAAGCCCTTGACATTGTAGCTCCACTACGTCTGAACATAACAGTGAATAGACCTCAGAAATCTGCACCTTGGTATAACGACGATTTGCGCCTAGCTAGGTTAGAGTGCAAACGGCTAGAGAGGCAGTGGAGGATAGCTTTCCTTAGTCGGGCAAAACTGGAATACCATAAAAAGAGGAGAAACTATCATGGCCTTATTAGACGGGCCAAAGCCACTTACTATGCTGAGAGAATTGGGGCGGCGGGAAATTCTATGAAGGAATTATTCAAGATCTATAAGGAGATTTCCTCACTTACATCGTCGACCGTTCCCACAGAAAGTTCTGGGGAATCCTGCGACCGCATTGCGGGTTACTTCTTAGAAAAAGTTGGAAAAATATACTCTTCCTTCCCAGGAGAAAAAAAAGCGGGTGCAGAGTTTGTGGAACCAATTGGTGGTGTTGAGGGAAATCAGAGGTTGGATAGCTTTTTTACCCCTCCCTCTGAGGCGCTCTGCAGAATCTGAAGCTCTATAAAGTCTGGCTCACCCAGGGAACCTGCCTCACCAAAACTGCTTGGGGAGAGTATTGCCACTCTTGAGCCGTATATCAGGCATCTTTTAGATGTATCATTTAATATGCACACGGTGCCTGAAAGCTGGAAGCAGGCTGTGTGTGGTATTGCCACTTCAGAAGAAGCCTAACATCAGCATCGAGAAACTGGATAACCTCCGACCTATCTCGCTGCTACCTTACTTGGCGAAAGTGGCCGAGAAGGCTGTAAATCTACAACTTATGGCCCATGTGGAAGAAGCTAATCTTCTTCATCCCGCACAGTTTGGGTTCCGGTTACTCCACTCTATGGAGTCGGCTCTACTCATGGCCACTGAGGCCATTAGGCAGGGAGCCGATGAAGGGCAGACAATGGCCCTCATTCTTCTGGACCTGAGCACCACCTTTGACACTGTAGCACATTACAACTTGCTGCAGTGTCTGAATAAGGGCGGTGTCTCAGGCGCGCTGCTGAAATGGATACAATCATTTTTAACGGATCGTAGTTTCCAGGTGAGACAGGGTGCCCACTACTCTAGAGCTGTGAAACTGGATCAGGGTGTGCCGCAGGGGGCTTTGGAATCCAGATCGTGTCATATGCCGATGACACGCAGCTGGTGATCTCGCTATCATGTGCGCCGGATCAGGCTGCCTCCAACTTCAGAGCATGCATGCAGGAACTTGCCTCCTGGATTGCCAACAACTGCCTGAAGTTGAACGGTAGCAAGACAGAGGTGCTCGTTGTGGGGGGCCATCTGTGTGGTCATCAGCATGGTGGCCATCCTGCTTAGGCCCAGCCCCAACGCCGTGCGCCCAGACTAAGAACCTGGGTGTATGGATAGACTCGGATCTTACATTTGAACATCAAATCAGACCTGTGGTGGGGACGTGCTTTGGCGTCCTCAAAGGTCTGCGTAAAACTATGGGCCTTCTTCCAATAGAAGCTAGGAGGACACTGGTGCACGCTCTTGTCACCTCACGGTTAGATTACGGTAACATACTGTATCTGGGGGTGACGGTCAAGAGTCTTGACCGGCTTGTGGTGTTACAGAATGCAGCTGCCCGGCTTGTCCTTAGGCTTCCAAGAAGGGCCGCTTCTAAAAAGGCCTTGGACGCTCTTCACTGGCTTCCTGTCAGGAAGAGAATTGTGTTTAAGGCCCTTTGTACATGTCACCGTATTACTCAGGGAACTGGGCCGAGGTATCTGCAGAATCTCATCACTGTCACAGGCCCGTACAGTCCCTCAGATCTACTGGGACTGGCCTGATGGTGATTCCAAAAGTCAAGAGAGCACAAATGAGTGGCAGATCATTCCGGCTCTTGGCGGCCAGGAGTCGGAATAAACTCCCTCTTGAGCTCCGGTTAGAACCTTCTGAGACCAGGTTTAGAAGAGAGCTTAAAACATAGTTGTTCCTTCACTAATGGGCCGGGCATGGGTTGGATATTCAGGGCTCTAGCATCATCCCACTTACTACAGCGCGGGGGAAACCGGTGGGCGTAACCAGGCGCTTTACAAGCTTAATAATAATTTCAATTTTTTTAATTCAATGAAAGCTCCATGCCTGGATAAATGCGTAATCTATAGGGCACTTTTGCTGCCCTATTCTAAAAGTACGTTTAGCTGGCTGATCCGCTTCCTTTCTTCCATTTGCACAGATCAGACCCATAGCCCCCAGCAGCTGACCGAGCTCAACATCTTGTGTTGAGATATCACAACTAGGGAACTAAGCAAACTCTATGTTATATACTCTTAACAGATCACTCTGCCAAGAGTACATTTTTGGGGGATATAATCTATGGTTAAAGTCACCCATTATCAGGAGCACATCTCTCGGGTAAATATCACATAAACCTTCCAAGTCCTTTTTTAAGCACTCCAAACCCGCTTTATACTCCATTATTTTTCCTTTTGTATGTACACATTTATAATGCATAGGTTTTTACCACCTACATTATTATTTAATATCCGCACTCTACTACCTAATGCCCAGTTACACTTAAGTTCAATGAGTTCTATGTCTCTAGCTATCCTTCTTGAAACCAACGTCATCTACCCACCTGATGGCCTACCTACTATGTTCTTTCTTGCAGGTTTTACATAGTGAGTAAAGCCTTCGGTAACAGGGGTTTCGTCGCACAGCCAAGTTTCCTGTAAACAGACAATGTCGGTCTTCTTAAGGATGTTTTTAAAACTTTCCTGTCCCAATATTCTTTTATATTCATTAACGTTCCAAGACAAAATGGATAGGCTGTGCGACGACCCCAGGGTCTTTACACTCTAAGTACTGTCACCCGTTTTTTCACTTATGAGACTCTGGTTCCTCCTCTGTAACCCCACATTTTATTTTGTACCACTTTTTTCACAATTTTGGAAAACATCTGACAGCCTGGTTCAAAAAGTTCAAGGTTTCTGGCAATACATCTCTTGTATATGCACTTGAATAGCTCACAAACCGAGTATGTGGACTCACCATTCTCATGCGGCAAATACTTTAAAACCTTGGAGTTTACATATCTGCGAAAATCAATGGTTACATCCAGGGCATAAGTTACATGGGATATGATGCAAATTTCAAAGTTAACACACAACAGGTGTTAATGGATAGTGGTACTGCCCTACTCTATGGCTTCCCAGACTCCACTATGACATGCCTTAGGGTCATCCTACACGCCACAGCACAGCTAGTCCAGGGCCCAGAGAAAGATGGTCACATCACCCCCCACTCTGATGGAACTCCATTGGCTCCCTTTGCCAGATCCCAACATCTTCAAAACTAGCTGTATCATTTTCGAAAACAATCACAACCAGCACCCTTACTTTTTTTACAGACCAGCTCACTATCTCGGTGGTTCTCGGCACACCCACTGTCAGAAGGCCATCAGACTGCACACTAAAGGCCAGATTACAAGTATCGGTGCTATATATCGCACCTGGTAAATAATTATACTACAGGGTTCCTTATGTATCTGGAGCGATAAAAGGCACTTATTACTAGTTTCTGGGGAGTAAATAGTGAGTTCTGATGTTTAACGCACCAAAATCCAAATGATACTGTAAATATTGAATGCTTTTCCCTGTTAAATTTCAACAAGTTTGACCTGCCAAAATTGAACAAATATTGAGTTATTTAACACATCCGATAATTATCGAATGCGTTAATTAAAACCAAACTCTTAATTCTAACCCATGCCTAAACAGAGCTTTACACATGGGTCAGAATTTAACAAGCAACTCGTAATCAGGACCGAAGTGTAAAAAAGAAAAAACAAGATAACTGGCATTTCCTAATTATGCACTCAGAATTTGGAACAACAGCGCTGGAGCAGGACTACTCCACCGCTGCTCCAATTCAGGGAAGAGTTGAAGACTCACCTCTTTAAAGAACATTACATCGCAATCCACTAACTTTCCACAACTCTGCTTTTTCTCCTAATAATTGCTGAATTTAAGGTTGCCTTTGAACATATATATTGCTTGGCTTTTTTTTTTACGTTTGCGCTATAGAATTCCCATGTAGATACATACATACCTACATACAAAATACTAAAATCCCTTCAGTCCATGAAGCCAAGTGTACCATTCTGATGCCTTAGTCTAGTACTGAATTTCAGTGTTACTAGATTAGAGCCTGGAAAAAAAATCCAAAGATGCAAGAGGTATTGAGCCACACGATTAGGCTGTCTCGCAATAGGCAATATTATGCTTGATGTCTAAAAGAGAAACCTTTGAGAGAAACAAATGAACATTTTCAACCCAATCAACAGATGGCAGGACATGAACATCTTGTGGCTCTACAACAGTTGCATACAGCAAAAATAAGAGTGCTGTAGACTTGATGGCAAAATTATTCTGTGTTTCATCTCAGATACTTCTAATCACAGGAATGGTTGGCTGACAGGATCCATCAACTTGACTAGAACTAGCGGCGTGGCCTGGGAACATGGCCAACAGGACGTGATAGGGGAGAACTCAGTCTTCCCCGACCTTTATCTTGCCACATCCTGCAGCCAGCGGCTTCCACCTGCACACCGAGAGAACCTACAGACTACCCGTCACCCAGGTCTACCTGATACACACTGGGATTGCAAGACTGCCGTATTAGTCTGGGAGCGGCTGTGGCTGGGCTCCGTCGAGGGAGCTAGTGGCCATTTTTTCTAGGCCACGGCCGGCAGCTCCGGGGATCACATACTGGTTGCCTGGTCTGCTCGCCGGCGGTCATACTGGACACCTCTCCTTGCCACAGGCTGGATCGCTCAGGCAAAGGACTACCACTATGGGGCTGCCTACTGGAAGCTGACAGCAACACCTCTCCAGCTACCAAACGCCAGCTGTAGATGCCTTGTGACAACGTCCTGACTTTGGTCAGAAAGTTGACAGACCGAAGTGGCCAGGGTAGCAGAGGCATAAACTTCACTGCAGGCAGGACCCTGCCAAGGGATTCTGGGCTCTGCCCCTACCACATTGCGGAAGAGAGGGGTAGCTTGGCACTCTGTGGGCCCCGGAAGGGGGATGGATATCAGGTGCACTGGGCCTCTAATAGGTCCTAGACTGAAGGAGGCAGAGGGACCCCACAGTGACACAAGATAGACTGCACTGCTGTGGTCGGGCAATGATCCCCCCCACCTGGAGAGAGTCGAACACACCATTCCTGGGATTGCCTGTCATCCACATGTGGACAGCTGTCCTGGAAGCGGTGCACATGCCAGAGCAACTAAGAAGGTGAGTCCTATCTGTACGAGGAGATACAGGGGTATAAATCTGGACTGGGGAGTCTAGCTGTCCCCCCAAAAACACAACCTCAGACTCCCCTGAAACACACCGCGATATACAAGAAGCAGGACTTAGGTGGAATGGAGGATCTGCTCCTGTGACCCCACTTTCTGAGGTACGAGCTGTTCCATCCTGGTTTCCCTACTAAGGCTGCGAACCTACCAGATTAGAAAAGACAGGGCAGCACCATAACAGCAACACAATATGATGACACATAATACTATTCGCAGCTACTGCCACAGAGGTCCACAAGATTAACAGGGGTCCATATTATGCCAACCTAGGGAACTCAGGCAGACAGAGGAGCGAATGTGTGCCGAACTCCTGGTGGCAATTCAAGGTTTCAGACAAGCTTTGGTGTGGAAAATTGAAGATTGTCGTGGTGACGGTAAACCTGCTGTGTGCCGACCTACAAAAGGTCTCAGACAGGGTCCAAATGCTGGAAGGTAATGCAGTAGAGCTGCAGATAGAGGTCACTACCCTTAAACATCACATGACTGCCTTGTTTACAACGATGACAACGTTGGAAAACAGAGCAGAGGATGCTGAAAATCACTCTTGCCGTAATAATATCTACTTTCTCCGATTCCCAGGGAGAGCAGAAAGGAAGGAAGTGGAAAGAGAATCCACTAAGAAAATAATTGAGGAGTGGACAAAACATGAGTTGAAACCATAGGAACTGTTGAAGGAGGTTGAAGGGGAGAGAGTGCTTGGAGCATTGGTGGCCAGACCACTGCTGTTGCCCTCTGATGCTCTGATTGTACATATTTGAAATCATCTAGACAGGGATTGTATATTCCACGCGGCCACAACAGCAGACATGCTGAAATTTGAAAAACAATCCATTGTTGTTTAACCACCTTTTACTAGGATGGTCCAATCTTAAAGGAAATCCTTCTTGAATGTAAAGCAGGAACTTTGTGAACTCAATCTACAATATATCCTGTTATTCCGGGCGTATCTCTGGGTTATCACTCTTGGAGGAGCCATTACTCTGAGCAACCAAAGGAAGTGTGACACTGTCTGGAAACTTAGGATAAGGCACTCCCCCTGAGAAAAAGGGGCTCATTGCATTGTAGAGGGCGCTCACAGTCCAGAGGAAGAAGTGAACAGAGACACTAGCCCTCCCAGAGACTCCAGGATGACTTGCTGTGCACCCCCAGAGTGATCATACAGGAGGAAGGTAACATGGCCACAGAGGGTGATACGGACTGGGATGTTGTGATGGACTTGGACACACCACAGTCGGAGGAACTTGACATGGAATCTGGCCAAAGTGCCAGAGAACTGGAGCTATGGGAGATCAGTCTGGAATTACTTTGACCACATGTAAACTTCTGAACTGCCTAGTGAGTTCTAGCAGGCCATATGATTGTATTCTGTGAATGTAAAAAGGGATTTGGGGAACTAGGTTTGTGTAATGCTGTATTCCAGATGGTGTATGGACGATGCCTGCAGGATATACCAATTGTGATTCGGGGGGCAGGGGGGAGTTGGCCACGGTTGCTTGAGACCTTCCTAGCTGAGGGGACCTCTTTGGCTTCCTAGCTGGTGGGACCCCTTTGACATCAGCCGGAAGAGGATGTCCCTCCGGTAGGGGAGGTCTGAACTGGATAGCGTCCACCTGCATTTTATTTAGCTTCTGCTAGTTTATTGAAGATTGTTTGCTATGTTGGGATATCAATGGGCACTGTGCATGTCCTCTTGTTGGTGACAGAAGATCACATTTCTGCCCATGGGGGGAGAGAAATTGTTCTCCCAGAGGCAGACGCCATATTGGAAACCCAGCTGAGGACCATGACACAGGGAGAAGGTGGGGAATTGAGTCTTCGGTGGCCTCCCTGTACACACACACCAGATTGACAAATGCAGACCACAAAAATAACTTGAAATGTAAGGGGACTTAATAGCTGCCCAAGAGCAACCCAGTCCATTCTTACCTCAAGCACTATAAAGTAAATATAGTGATGTTGCAGGAAACACATTTATTGCAAGCAGAAATGGAGACCCGCAACAAAAAAATGTAGGGGACACATTTATGCCATCAGATACTCAAATTATGCCAGAGATGTCGTGGTCTAAATAGCAGCGAACACCCCGTTCAAATTGTCAGTCTGTGATAGACCCATTGGGGGGGTATGTGGTGGTGGTGGTGGTGGGCGTTCTACAAGGTTATTACACCTGTCTGATAAATGTCTTAACCCACAACATTAATGGCAGGACATTTTTCTCTGAAATCCAACAGATTTTAGCCCCCAATATGTGTTGCAGGAAAATCAGGGCTGGAGACTTTAATTGTGTTTTAGATTTGAGGCTCGACATATACCCTCCAGACCTAGGATGAAGCTGGGAATGGAGACAATGCTTAGTAAGGTTATTACCACTTTTGACCTGATGGAGGTGTGAAGTTTCAACATCCACAAAATAAGGCGTTCTCACTTCAGTCTGGGATACACGGAGGGTATAGCAGACTACACTACGAGCCATAAAGTCTACCCGAATATGTTTCTTTTGGGCCATACTCCATTGCTTATTGTCCTTCAATGGTAGAGTGTAGACCGCAGATTCCCATATGGTCATTGTGCGGTGAGGTACTGACCTATATATGCCCTTTGTGGATCGCATAAAAACATTCAACACCCAATTCTTTGCATTCAATCAGGGCTAAATCCAGATTAGGGCCAAGGAATGGGAGGCATACAAGGTTGTTTTATGGGTGGTGGGGCTGGGGAGAGTGGACAGACGGTGGGGGTGAAAATACAAATGGAACACTCCCTGACAGAACTAGGGAGAGACTAGATAGCACTGGAGCACCAAATGAGCACGGACCCTGCGACCTCCAGGAGGTTGATGGACTTGATGAGACAGATAGTAAATACCTGGGCGGGATTAAATAAATTTCCCCAAAACTGCCAGACACTTTTCAAGGGGAGAGACAAAGCCGGTAGGATGTTGAGTTGGCTACTAAAGAGGGAAACACCTCAAGGAAACTTTCTCACAAAAGCACACCTTAACCCCCAGCGAATGTAGCTTATTATAAGAAGCTGCTATCCCGCGGATCATGAGGGAACAACAGCTGATGCCGGAGGCTCCACTCACACTGGAGGCTCTGTTAGGTATGAAAAAAATCTAAAACCTGGGGTGCAGATGGCATCCTAGCTGACCAGGACCCATCTAACACTGAGGTTGCATGAGCGGCTAGGCAGTGGCTCTTCAGTGCTCTTGCGGCTACCTCAACATAGGCTCATGCAGGTACACACATCCCCAGCACGGCGAACAAGCAGTTGTTTGGCAACCCAAACAAGGGGCCTCCCTCAAGTGCGAGAGATGGACTTGATGTTGCCCCACCAGCAGATTCCAGGAAGGTATCAAGGCTGTCTAACAGAGACTACAGCTAGTCTCAGTACACCAAGACTGTCCTCATTTGATCAAGCAAGCCCTGTGCTACCACACTCCTGTATCAGTGTGATGCACGCAAGGGGGCTGCCTCTATTTTGAAGTACCAGAGACTGAAACCCCCCAGCAAAGAAGGCTGCTGTGGTTCAAGAAGAGAGGTGCTGCCACGCCACCTAGTGTACATGTGCTGCCAGATTACCTTGCCACAGTGAGTAGTGAGTAGTAGGGAGAAATGTGAGGAGAGGCATATACCCACGGCCAGTGGGAAGGACGGTATAGCTCAAATGATAGGCAGGAAATGAGCAGAAGAGGTGTACTGCTCCCAGGCACCGCAGCAAGAGACTGTAAACCCCCGCAGAGTGCCCCAAGGAGCCCAAACTGCCTCAACCAAGAGAGCTGCCAGATGTCCAGTAGGAGTGAAGGCTGTGAAGCATCAAGTAAGCCAAGAAATGTTCAGGGAAGGTAATGGAACCAAACGCCGACAAGCAGCAAGCCCCATAAAAGGTATGAGGAGAATGTACACAGCACCCACACCCCCAATGGCTATATGACACCACCACAAGTGAGGAGATTGTGCCTCATGCCCCAGTGGTGTACAGCCACCACTGCAAGAGAAAGGAATGACACGCAAAATACCAGAAGACAGTGCCCATAAAGAAGACCACATCTGGAAGGCTGACAGAACTGGCAGGAACCCGGGAGAGAGAGAGCTCTCCGAAAGGAAGAAGCAATGCTGAATGGAGGAGACTGTGCCAGCCGGCTGCCCCAGCACTGAAAGGCCACTGTTAGCCCGTCATGGAACATGTCACATGGAGTGACCAACCCTGCCGAGAATGTACAAACCAAGGCAGGATCCAGCTCTGCGATGGCACAGCATCGAGGCGCAAGCAATGCACCCTCGAGTGACGAGGGGGGGGGGGGGGGTTTAGGGATGTTGCCGCTGTCTACAAAGCAAAGCACCAAAGAGATCCAAGAGAGGGGCCTGTGTCTGCCCGAACACAGTTCACCCTAATTGCACCAGCATCGCCGGCAGTGGGCCAAAGACTGAACCAAGAGTGTCCCCCACACTGCCTTAAGGTGGAGTTGCCAGTGGCCTAATACAAGCAAGAGGAGAGTCATATACCTGAGTGGCAAACTGTCACCACCACAGCTCCTTACTGTCTGAAGAAGCTATTCTCTGAATAGGGAACACCCAGGGTAGGAGCTTCAAAACGTTCCTGAAGAGGGAGCCAGAGACATGTAGCCAGACGCCACCCAGCGCTCAAGTAGAAAAGGAGAACCAGATCAGCAACTTCCATCATCCTCACTAAGCCAGAGCCCAATAACCGAGGCCAATGCTGAACTAAGGAAACAGTCGACCACTGTGTGGTCCTGTTGGCAGACCCTGGAGAAGGTGCATACTACTGCAACCAGATGAAGAGTTGGAAGTGTGACCTGCTGGTCTACACACAGAACTGATCAAGTTCAGGAGGGAAAATCGTGATACGACAGGCCTGAAAGGCATGCTCAAGAAGACTTGAGCTGCTGATGGAGCGCATCCAGAATCACAAGCAGCAAGCTACCAAGGAGACACGACACGAGAATGACACGGTGACCTCACTATGGGAGACTGAAGAGTATGCCGCATACATATGCCAACAGAGTCTCTGCCTCACACTTCTTAGTGTGTCTATCCAGTCACAGACGGATCAACAACTCAAACATCCAGGCACAGGAATACCTCCATGAATGAAGAAAGGGAACCCTTGGCCACCATCAATCCTGGTTGTCGACGGCTCAAGAAAGAAGGCTTGCAGTCTTCAGATGATTCGTCACCACCTGTAGTCCAGGTACACCACGTAACTGGCAACTCAATCTGCCAGCCCAGGTCAAAAGCGTAAACACTACCACCTCTGGAGTACCGAACAATCAGACTGTAGTTCTCCACCATTGCCATGCCAATTGACAAGAAACACCAGTGACAAGCTGAAGAGCAAGCTTGTGTCCGGATCTTGGTAGCGGGGGCACATCTTGTCCAGGACCCATCTAACACTGAGCTTGCGTGAGCGAATAGGAGTGGCTCTGAAGTGGTCTTGCAGCTACCTCAACACTTGGGTACACACATCCTAGCGCAGCCCACAAGCAGTCGTGTGCCAACCCAAACAAGGGGCCTCCTTCAAGTGTGAGAGATGGGCTTGATGTTGCCCCACCGGCAGATTCCAGGAAGGTAGCAAGGCTGTCTAACAGAGACTCCAGCAAGTCACAGTACGCCAAGACTGTCTTCAGTTGATCAAGCAACACCATCATGAACCTACGCAATAGACCACGACCCAACTCCTGAGGCACCCTGTTTCTGAACTATTGAAACCTACTACAGATCATCCTCAGCATCAGCGTAGTGGAATGGTAAAGACCAAGAACACATTTCCACACGTATGCTGCCAGAGTCCTGCTGACGTATCCAAGCCAGCATTCGTGCACTAAACCCCGGAGGTTAAACTATGGATACAGGCATAGATGTCCAGTTGCAGTCTGTGCCATAAGCCCCATGTCCACTGCTGTCCCCTGATCAGATACAGATGCTGATGGACCCTTTGGTGTTCATTTTATTGCTGTTTACTTCCACAAGTTGGACTTGTGTCTGTTTTTCATAAAGTTTATAAGGAATGTAGTGCCCTGCTGGACACGTTCTATTGACCCAGCATAGATTAGTTCACCAGCAACTCCTTTGAAGGGTGGCCTTCACACACACCCCACACTCATCCAACAGAGGCATCAAAAGTGACGTGGGCCTGCTAATAAAAAGTGCCTGAGCGCAACTGCTACGGGCCAGTTCCAGTTACTGCAACTGTGCCTCTGTGTCTTTAATGCATTGGTATGAGGGCCTAGGGCTCAAGCCATTACAAGCCTCAACATAACCTTCATGAATTTAGTAAATTAATCAGAAAGCAAAATGATAGACTGAATATAACAATTTAGATAGGAATGTCTGTAGGATTTTTGAATACTTCTTTATTTATGTAGTTTATGATAGATACAACAAAGTTGCCTGCGCTGGCATTGGCTGTGATTTTTGAATCGTGTGCAGTGGTGTGTTTGTTGCGGTTTTCATTATCTTAATGGCTACACTCCTACAAGTCCTCTCTCTATCCAAGGAGTCTGTCACATTCAACTAGCTCTCAAGACAACGTAATGTGTTGTGACCGAAGCCACTTTCCAGGGGGCTTGCGCTCTCTCCGTCTACTCCAATTCTATAAGAGGCAGACAGCAGCCGTGCTGCTCTGCTTTTTAAGGAAGAGCTGGCATCACAGTAACCTGTAGTGTGGAATCTGCAAAGGTGAGCAGGAGGGTTTCATGTGTCTGGGGTACCACATGCGTCAGTGGCACAGAGTGGGGCAGTTTGTGCTGTTTGGTTAACTGTAGGTGAATGCTGCTCTTACTACATAGGCTGCTGAAATGAGAAAATAAGGGTCTTGTGGCAAGGATATTGTATTGGGGAAGAGGGGGAGCATCACAGACCACTGACACAGGATTTGTGTGCAAAAGGCCACTTTTGTTGAAACAGGAGCACATCAAATATATATATACCCTGGGCATTTTCGTCTTACAAAACTAAAACCTCACTATACAAATATGTTACCTATGTTAAACTAGCCCTTACCCCTAAAAGTCCCCCTCCCCCCACAAAACCTAAACCTGCAAGTCTGAACTTCCTCCTGAGCTGATCTTCAGCAATTAAGACCTTTAACCTCCCATACATTTTTACTACAAGTATTAAGCTCTATCTTAACTTCCTAATGAATCTCAAACTCCCTGCCTTATCGAGGCTTGAGCTGATACTCGTCAGGTAGTTTGTTCCCTGGATTTATTGCGTTTTCCACATGGATTTTGCGGATTCTCCTACGTGGGCCGGGGCTTTGGGCACTTTCCCACTGCAAATACATGTGAAAGCATGTGCGCCCTTCCTATCCATGTTGGGAAGTGGTGCTGAATCAATGTTCTGAAACATGGGCCTATGCAGACTAGTGGGTGCACACTGGAATCTACTGAGAATATACTCATGAGCAGTTGGTCAGTGCAGGCTGCTGTAAGTGCACACCCAGACCTACGGGGCCAATGTAGGCTTGTGCAGGCGCACGGACACATGTATTAGTTAAACCCATGACCGGTCTGTTGACTCGGGCGCAAGTGCATCCCTGGTGCTGGGAACAATGTGCCCACCTGCTATCGCTGGTCGGTGTGCAGATTAGCACACGTGCGCCCAGGTAGTGAGGTATTCCTATGGGTGTTTTCACTACCTATGAGGCCTTCTCTTCCCATAGGTTGACACAGGGAAGCTGCTACTTCAGACTGCAATAGAAGAGTTACTTGCCTTCGGTAACACCTTATCTGGGAGTGACATGATCTAGCTGTAGATTCCTTGCTTTGAATTTCCCAGGCGTCAGACTGGATACAGAATTTTTTTCCTCAAGCAATACCCTTGCACTCCGGTGTGTCGCGCCGGTCAGCTCCACATGATGTCATCAGCGCCGCCTTTCCCTCTGGGATGTCTGCGTCACCTATATAGGCACCACCTCGAAGCCCTGACATTAATTACTTTCCACGTCAGGAGTACAGAGCCATGAAGTGCACTGACACAGGTGTGTTTAGACCAACTAGGGCCCTGAAAGGGAACAACCCTGAGCCTAAAAACCTGTCTACACTGCGGGGAGTATGGGTGGATCCGTAAGGACTTTGCGGCTAGATCATGTCTCTACCAGATAAGGTGTTAACGAAGGTAAGTAACTTGTCCATCTGACAGAGACATCCAGCTGAAGATTCCTTACGTTTGAATAGATATTGAAGCAATGCCATCCCTGGAGGAGGTACTGCAGACAAGTTTAGACCCAGAAGCCCTGCAGGACAGAGCGGCCAAAAAAGTTGGAATTGACTGTCCAGGAGTAGTGCTTGGTGAACGTGCGCAGTGATGCCCATGTTGCTGCCTGACAAATGTCAAGGACTGGGACTCCACATTGCAAAGTTGTGGTAGCAGCCGTAGCTCTGGTAGAATGAGCCCTTAAGCCTTCAGGAGGCTGATTCTTGGCCAGAGCGCAGCAGAATTTAATGCAATGGATGACACCTCGAGAGATCGTCCTTTTCTGCACCGCGTGACCTTTCTTCGCTCCCACGTACCCCACAAAGAGCTGGTCGTCCAACCAAACTCTTGTGTGGGCAAGAAAGAACAATACTCTCAAGGCAATGGAGTCACTCCTCTTCTAAAGAGAGGTGCGTAGAAGCATAGAAAGTGGAAAAGGTGACAGAGTGGCCCACGTGGAATGGTGTTACTACTTTCCGTAAGAAAGAGGCTCTAGTGTGAATCACTAACTTAACAGGAAAGTTGGTCAGGTAAGGAGGCTTAGATGAGAGAGCGTCCAATTCACTCACCTTCCTGGCACTGTCACTAAAAAAGCTGTTTTGCTGGTAAGTGGCTGGAGGAGGCAGTTGTGCAGAGATTCTAATGGAGCACACATCAGGAAGATGAGAATCAAATTAAGGTACCACTGAGGCATGATGAAAGGGGAAGGTGGAAACATATGTATAGGCCCCTTTAGAAATCTATTTACAATAGGGGGGTTAAATAAAGAGGGTTGGTCTGGTAGCCCCAAAATGGCAGATAAGGCCAAAAGGTACCCTTTAAGAGTGCTCAGAGCAGAGCCCTTCTGGGCAAAGGTCAAAATAAAAAGGAACCTAGAGAGAGAAGATGATAAAAGGTAAATAGATCTGTCTGTACAATAGGATACAAATGTGTTCCACCGGCAGGCGTACATGGTCTTGGTAGACTGACGCCTGGCTGCCAAAATAACATTACAGACTTTGAGAGGAAAGTCAAGCGCTATCAATTGACACCGCTCAATCTCCACTCAAGAAGGCATAGAGTTGGCAAGTTTGGGTAAAGAACTCTCCTCTGCTACTGCAACAGAAGATCCTCCCAAGAGGCAGCCTGATTGAAGGATCAATGCTCAATTGGAGAAGCTCAGGATACCAGACTCTCTGTGCCCAGTCTGGAGCCAAAAGATCCTGTTTTTCATGAGCACTCTGGGCAAAAGTAGTATGGGCGAATAGGAATATAGGAGGACTAAGCTCCACTCAAGATGAAAAGTGTCTCTGTGCGAGCCCTGCCTTGGAAACTCCAGTGAACAGATCTGACCAAGGCTCTCCCCACTGCTGAAAGAGACCTAGCATCACCTTCGGATGGAGCCACCATTTGGGATCTGCTAGACACCGACTGCTGAGTTTGTCTGCTCTGGCATTCAAAGAACCTGCCAGGTGTTGAACTACCAGGGATTTGACCTGCTGTTCCAACCATGTCCAGAAAATGAGGGCCTCTTGACAAAGGGTCCATGACACCCACCCGCCCTGTTTGTTGCAGTACCACATGGCGGTGGTGTCCATGAGCACTTGAACCAGCTTTCCCTTGCTTGAAGGAAGAAAGGCTTTCAGTGCCAAGCGAACCGTATGGGGCTTCACAAGACTGATGTGGAGAACGGATTCCGCCAGAGACCAGCGTCCTCTGATCTCCACCTCTCCCAAATGGCCGCCCCATCCAAGGAGTGATGCATCTATCACTAATGTGGGATGAGGGTGGGGAAGGGAGATGAGACTGCCTCTGACCGAATCGCGGTTGGACAGCCACCACACAGTTCCCTTCAATATCTGAACCAGGTCCGAGATATACCCTGATGCTGCACCCACTGGAATTTCAGGTTCTACTCTAGAGCCCGCTTATGCCATCTGGCATGTGTCACAAGCAAGATGAAGGCGGCCATGAGGTCCAGCAGCCTCAGAGTCATATTCACAGAAATTCAAGATACAGGCTGAAATATAATTATCATAGCCAGAATATCTCGGACCCTCCGCTTGGGAGGATAGACCCAAACTGCACTGTGTCCAGAATAGCTCCAATAAAAGGGAAGGTCTGAGAGGTAGTCAGGAGGGACTTCGGCACGTTGATAGTGAACTCCAGCGAATTCGGGAGATGCGCCGTAGTCTGGAGGTGGGAGATGCCAGATCAGAATGAGGTCACCTTCAACAGCCAGTCGTCGAGATAGGTGAAGACAGGCACCCCTGATCTGAACAGATCAATCAATCAATCAAAGCATTTGTATAGCGCACTACTCACCCGGGGGGTCTCAAGGCGCTAGGGGAGGGGGGCTCCGCTACTGCTCGAACAGCCAGGTCTTGAGCTGCTGCCTGAAGGCGAGGTGGTCCTGGGTCAGGCAGAGGTGGGTCGGGAGGGAGTTCCAAGTCTTGGCGGCAAGGTAGGAGAAGGACCTTCCCCCTGTGGTGGCTCTTCGGATGCGGGGGACGGCGGCGAGGGCGTGGCCGGTCGATCGAAGCTGGCGTTTGGGAGCGTAGAAGTTGAGGCAGCTGTTGAGGTATCCTGGGCCTTGGTTGTGCAGGGCTTTGTGTGCGTGGGTGAGGAGACAGAAGGTGATTCTCTTGTTGACCGGGAGCCAGTGCAGGTCTCTCAGGTGTCCGGAGATGTGGTTGCGACGGGGGATGTCCAGGATGAGTCATGCTGAGGCGTTCTGGATCCGCTGGAGTCTCTTCTGGAGTTTGGCGGTGGTTCCGGCGTAGAGGGAGTTGCCGTAGTCCAGTCGGCTGGTGACGAGGGCCTGGGTGACCATCTTCCTGGTCTCGGTGGAAGATCTTGCCTAGCATGCGTAGGATGTTGAAGCATGACGAGGAGACGGCGTTGACTTGTCTGGTCATGGAGAGGGAGGAGTCCAGGATGAAGCCCAGGTTGTGTGCGTGGTCTGTTGGTTTGGGTGCGCTGTCTAGGGCGGGGGGCCACCAGGAGTAGTCCCAGGCGGAGGGTGAGGATCCCAGGATGAGGACTTCCGTCTTGTCCGAGTTCAGTTTCAGGCGGCTGTTCTTCATCCAATTGGCTACCTCTTTCATCCCTTCGTGTAGGTTGGCTCTGGCGGTGGCGGGGTCGTTGGTGAGGGAGAGGATCAGCTGGGTGTCGTCGGCGTAGGAGATGATGTTGAGGTTGTGCTGGCGTGCGATGGCTGTGAGGGGACTCATGTAGACGTTGAAGAGGGTTGGGCTGAGCAAGGAGCCTTGAGGGACTCCGCAGATGACTTCGGTGGCTTCTGATCTGAACGGGGGAAGGCGGACTCTCTGTGTCATTCCGGCGAGGAAGTAGGTGATCCACTCCAGTGCCTTCTCCTGGATTCCGACGTTGCTGAGGCGCTGTACTAGGGTACGGTGGCAGACAGTGTCGAAGGCCGCGGAGAGGTCTAGGAGGATGAGGGCCGCTGTTTCTCCGTTGTCGAGCAGGGCTCGGATGTCATCCGTAGCTGCGATCAGGGCGGTCTCGGTGCTGTGGTTGGCCCGGAAGCCAGACTGCGAGAGGTCGAGGGATCCGTTCGTCTCGAGGAAGGCTGCCAGCAGATGAGCTGCTACCACCGCCTTCACCTTGGTGAACAACCGAGGGGCGCTGGTAAGGCTAAAGGGGAGCACGGTGAAGTGAAAGTGCTCATGGCATTCCATAAACCGCAGGTAGCACCGATGAACAGGAATACTGCGAATGTGAAAATAGGCATCCTGCAAGTACAACTCTACCATCCAGTCTCCTAGATCCAGGGCAGAAAGACCTGAGCTAGAGTGAGCATCTTAAACTTTTCCTTTTTGAAGAATTATTTGAGGGCTCGTAGATGTAGGATTGCACACAGGCCCTTTTCCTTCTTCTGCACCAGAAATAGTAGGAATAACAACCACAGCCTACTTCTGGAACCAGAACCCGCTCTATGGCTTCCTTGGCCAAGAGAGTTATTACTTCCTTCTGAAGCAAAGCCATGTGATCCTCATCCCGTCTGTTGGAGGCATGGAGGGAAGGGTACTCTTTAAATGGAGGGAGTAGCACATTCGGACCATCGGAGAACTCACCTGTCTGCCATGCTATTTTTCCAGTGGCTGAGGCAATGGCAGATCCTGCCACCAGCTGACCACCCATAATCTTGAAGGGCCGGACTAGGATTGTTTGGAGGCTGAGGTTGCAGGGTGGATGGTGGACTGACCTGGTCTCTAGCTGCCTGACCAATGGGTCGGAACGAGCTGCACCCACGGCTGTGCAGAGGTTGCTGAACTTGCATGGCCTTGTGGTTGGGTATGGCTAGAGCGGCTGAAAGACCCTCCTGTAGCCATGCACAGGGTGAAAAGCAGACGGAGGACATGCCCCACTGAGAGGCCCAAGGACTTGGACGTAGCCTGAGAGTTCTTAAAGTGTTCTAGGGCCCTGTCCACTTTGTCTCTGAAGGGATGGGTGCCTTAAAGGGCATGTCCATGAGTGAGGCCTGGACATCCACTGAAAAGCCAGATGTTCTCAACCAGATGTGGCCTCGAACAGCCTCCATCAATGACCGCTCTGCCAAGCAAGTTGGTCATGCCAAGCCCACAATAATTGCGAACTTTGCCGCATCTCTTCCATCTCATTCCGCTTGGGAGAGGATGGCCCTGGCCTCCTTCGGGACTTGTGGTAGCACTTGCACAAATGTTTCCCACAAGGAGTGGGCATAATGGCCCAATAGGCATGCAGTATTCAATGAGTGCAATACAAGGCTGGCGGAAGAAAAGATTTTCCTACCCCAACTATCCAGAATCTTGGATTCCATGTCCAGGGGTGCGGAAGGGAATGCACTTTGTGAGGTAGAGGCTTGGAACTACCGATCTCTCGGGGTAGGGTGGCTGATGAGGAGATTTGGGTCGTCCAGTGTAGGGCGATGGCCGCAGACAATTGTCCTCTTCACAGGAACCCCTGTACTGGGCTTGGACCAGGTTTCTCAAAGGACATCAGTCAATGCCTCATTGAATGGGAGGAAGGGTTCTGAGGAGGAGACACCCACCTGCAAGACCTCTGTCAAGATGTTAGTCTTGACTTCCACTGAAGGGAGCTGAAAGTCCAGGCACTCATCTGCCCTTTTCAACACCATTTCATATGAAGCTCTCTCCTCCGTAGCCACAGTAGGGGTAGAAAGCAGGCCAGAATCTGGAGATCCATCCAGTCCACTGGCCTCACCCAATTCTTCATACCTGTCCAGTTCATGTTCAGGATGGTCTTGTAAAGGGTCCAGCGACTCCTTCCAATCTTTCTGTGTTCCTAGTCCATCAAAATAAGACTGAGGAACTGACCTAAGACCCAAGGATGCTGTTGGTGCCAGAATCAGCGTCGGTAGGTGCCGATCTGGCTCTGGGTTGGTGGGGATAAGAATGGGGATAGCGCTGGTCCCGGTGCTGGGGCTGGAGCTGGTCTTGGTGCCGGGGCTGGCCCTGGGGAAGGTAGCAGTAATGCAACCGGTGTTGATCTTGATCCACTACTAGATCCAAGGGGGGCATCGGCACCGGAGTCAAAGGCGTGGAACCTGATGGAGCTTCCTCTGAGACTCTGGGGCCCGAAGTCGCGCCAGGAGGGTCAGGTCGCCCAAATATGAGGGCCATGCCATCATAAAATAGTTTGAGCTAGGCAGAGAAGCACAAAGCCGATCCAGACACAGGTTCCGCAGAACAAGGCCTAGATCTACAAGGCTCCTCTGTCACATTGGTTAACTGATGGTATGAAGTCGAAGCATGCTTAGACTTCTTGTGTTTCTTATGCCTCTTACCTGACCTCCCCGACTACTTCGAGTGGGAGGACGAGGACTTAGGACACCCAGAGCGGTGCCTGGACCTTCCTCTTGACCAGGACTGAGAACAAGACCTCCAGGGCGAACGACACGAGGAAGAGCGCTGGACCACAAGCCACTTTAGGGACCACTTCCTCAAAGGTTTTGGAGCCATGGTGCAGCAGTGGGAGCGCAACTGTAAGTCGTGGTCATGCTCTAGGCACCACACACAAATCAGGTGTGGCTCCATAACAGACATGACGCGGCGGCAGCCACTGCACAATTTGAATCCAGAAGTCTTCTTTGATATGTTGGAAAAACCTACACAACAAAAAATTTTCAACAAAATGTTGGAAAATGCCTGCCAAATGGGACAAGGGGTAGCTCTCTCCACGAATCTGCGCTGACTGGTGCAGAAAGTAAAGAACTGATGTCAGGGTGCCGAGGTGGCGCCTATATAGGTGACACAGATGTCACAACAGCCGAGACAATGCTGACCTCATCACATGGAGCTGACCAACACCACCTTCCGGTATGCAATGGCATTGTTGAAAGAAAATTCTTCCAGATCCAGCCTGACACTTGGGGTATTTAAAGGTAAGGAATCTGCTGCCTCATGATGTTTCAGATCAATGGATTCGCAGTTCCAAACACATTCCACTGGTAAAGGGGTTTTTGGCATAACTCGCTTTAAAATGCCACTTATAGAATATTGACATTTCTATGCTCCAATAGTCTTGAGGGCCATGGTGCCTGGCTCCAGTGAATACCAGGGGTCGGGGGGAGCACATCTGTGCAGTCCCCAATCGACAGGCATAAACCATGGGCATCCCAACAGAACCCCTGCCATTTGAGGGCCCAATGGGAAAGATTGAAGATAGAGGTTTTGTCACTTAGCCTCTAGGGGCTAGATCATGGCCCCACTAAAGATTAATATCTGCATTTCAAGGCACCATGGCAGACAGGCCTACAATTCAGGGAAGACATCTGTGGTTCAAAGGGAAAATCCCCTAAACCACCTGAACTTCAAAGACGCACAACAGGTGCCAACTTTCAGCAAGGGTGGAGATGCACATTTGGGAATGTGAGACTGGAGAACCCGGACTGAGTGGTGTACCATGTCAGAGGACTCTGTGGTGCACATGGAGGATAACTGTCCAACTAGAGACTGGCCTGTGCCGAGGACCTGCTGAAGTGTGGCTCCCTGAAGTGTGCTCTCCAAGGGCCCGTCTGAGGACTCCTGTTCTCACGGAGAGGTCAGGGACATCAAAGATCTCCATCGAGTGACCTACACCATCTACCTGTAATGTCTAGAGAGCGGTGCCCTCCAAGTGCCCACCTCAGTTATTGATACCACCCACTATGTTGTAAACAAAAAGTCAGTAATTCCAGCAAGAAAATTTTGTTGACACTAATTTCTGGCATTTGCAGCAAAGCCCACTCACAGGCCTCAACTCCCTCTCTTAAGGGTATTGAGGTGTACAAAGATATCACATTGATTGTGCACATTAACCATGATGTTTGTAAGTGATCTTGGAGTTGTAAAAGTTTAAGGAAATTAAGCATGGGCGAATTTTGCGAATTCGCAAATCTGCGATCCGCAAAATCCGCGAATTTGCGGATTCCGCGGATTGTGTGGGTAAAGGCCGGGCGGGAAAATGGTGCACATCTCTAGTTTGAGGGGCAGGGCCAAACGGGCGAGGCTTATATGAGAGTTCACATGCCTCTTGTGTGTATAAAAGGACAGGCACGGATCAGAGAAGCTTGTGGTCACAGGAACTGCACAGGGATTGAGCTCGTGAAAGTCAATAATGCAAGGCCTCCATCAAGCATCATAGCTATTTTTCGACGATAGATATGGGGAGAACGCACACCTGCCCAGCCTCGACAAAACTCACATTTTGGCGGGGGCTGATTAACTTTGCCATCACACCGAAGAGCACCGGGGTCCCTTGAGTGAGCTGTTCTTCATCGTGGGTAAAGGGCTGGAAAACGGTGCACATCGCTAGTGTGAGGGGCAGGGCCAAACGGGCGAGGCTTATATGCGAGTTCACATGCCTCTTGTGTGTATAGAAGGACAGGCACGGATCAGAGAAGCTCGTGGTCACAGGAACTGCACAGGGATTGAGCTCGTGAAAGTCAATAATGCAAAGGCCTCCATCAAGCATCATAGCTATTTTTCGACGATAGATATGGGGAGAACGCACACCTGCCCAGCCTCGACAAAACTCACATTTTTGGGGGGGCTGATTAACTTTGCCATCACACCGAAGAGCACCTGCTTTATTTTATCTATTAGTGCTTCCTGTTGAAGCTAACTTAGTAACTATTTTAGGATGGCGCTGGCAGCTTGCGGCGCCATCCTAAAATAGTTACAAGTTCAACAGGCTTGAACTTTTGCACCGCAAATCCGCCGCTCGCGGATTTCGCGGATTTTCAGTAAATTTGCGGATCGCGGATTTACCGAAAATCCGCAAAATCCGCGAGCGGAACGGATTTTGCGCACATGTTTAAAGGAAATGGGTGCTGTCTTTCACATAGCTGCGCCAAGATTGCACAAATTTTTGCAAAAAATGATCAACTAGTTGACCTGCTGGTGCAAAAATGGATTCGCAACCAGAGACGATCGGACGGAACGGAGGATCTGTTAAACTTTTGTGCACCTTAGGGAGCATATAAAGTTTTGTTCTTCTAGGGTACTAGGGTGTGCACTAACTATACTACTGATTGTCTCAAATTTTCCCGCCAAACCCCTAGTTGGTAGCACCCGCCCCTCATTGACCATGTCTTTCAACAGTATTTCTAATCTTACTGACAACAGAGCAGAGACCCTTACATACACCAATGCACAAGTACAAGACATTTATTCTTTAATTCAGGACGCACCATTATTCAATGCCCAAGGAAGTTCAGTATCGCAGCAAATTCGACAATTAGAGTTCGTTACTCGCAGAGCACTAAGCCAACGATTACACGCATCCACACTTATTCAATACCACAAAGTTCAATGAATACCACAAGGTCTTCGATTACCAATCAAACCTCTTCTTTACAAGTTCCAATTCAATAAGGCATTTATGGAAAAATGGCAGGCGGTTCTTAACAAGTGTTCACTTGATCTGATTTTACTTCTCATAGAAGAACTGTCCAGAACTATTAAAGAACTAGAGGAGTAAATTCATATAATTAAATCAGATTTGTCCAGTAGTTGTGAAACTGAGTACTGGCGAATTAAATTAGATGACATTAACAGCAAGCTTGACGCCTACGGCAAAGATATTCAGGAACGTAAATTGCGGAATTTCCGCAGAGATACAATTGACTATAAGTTGAACGAGGTGTACACCTGGGCAGAGGTGTACGCCCGTAGAAGTCCATACCAAAAACCAAATACTTCTTCACAAGAGTCAGTGGTTTCAGACAACGACTTAGATCCTTCTGGACCATCAGCAGCAGCTCAACTTGTATCAGTGGCATCCGCCAATAAAAGGGGAGAAGAGGCAACAGTACAATCTTCATCTTCATCAGCTCCCACTATTTCTTTTTTAGAGAAGGGTCCAACCAGTGGCAGACATCTAGACGCAAAAAAACAAGGAGGAGTAAAAAACATAGACAAAGAAGTGAAGGACACAGAAGCAGAAGCACGGAGCATGAGAAGCAGAGGCAAACGCTTGTCATAAATATTTCTTCTAAACAATTGACAAAAGCTGAAGAAGAAGTTCTCAAATAAAAAATAACTTTAGCGGGATTTGAACTAACTTTATTCTCGGAGGCATAGTAGTCTGCCCGGGCCCTGCATATAGCTCTGTGATAAGCTTTGAGTTCCTCTAAATAGCAGGTTTTTTTCTCCGAGGAGTATTCTTTCCTCCACTCCCGTTCCTGCCTCTTGCAGGACTTCTTTAGGGCTGCCAGGGTATCATTATACCAAGGATTAGCGTCCTGAGTACGTCCTTGGACCCAAACAGCAGGTATAAGCTTATCAAGCGCCCGTGTGATCCAGGCGCAGAAAGAGTCATAGCCTGACTCCACCTCGTAAAGAGGACCTAAAGGCTCGGCTCCCAGAAAAACATGGAGATCTACTAAACGGAGCTTACGCCAGGGCCTTTTAAGCACAGCTCTTTGGGTATTACAGGAGTTGGAGGCAGGAATAGAAAACGTCATACCCACTAGAAAGTGGTCCGACCAGGCTATTGGAGTAGGAGTAGCAGTGCTGGACACCTCAATGTTCGTAAAAATTGGGTCCAACACATGGCCTCCAATATGAGTGGGACCAGTTACGATCTGATGAAGATGAAAGGCAGCTAGATCAGTAGTCAGGGTGCGTATAGTTGGATCGTGCTCCAATTCAAAGTGGAGAGTAAGGTCACCCAAAATGCTGAAATTTGCTGTCCCCACAGCAAACGCCTCTACAAACTCCAAAAGGGAAGTACTAAATCCACCCATAGCTCCAGGGGGTCTGTAAATTAACAGCCCCGAGAAGGTGAAGTTAGTATTAATAGAAATGCTAAAATGCCCGCATTCCCCACCCTCCATACTGATTTTCTCAAAGCGGCAAGAATAGACAGCTCTCGTGATCACTGCAATACCGCCTCCTCTGGTAGCTCTATTAACCAAAGAGATCGAAAAATCAGGGGGTAGGGATAAATTCGGAATAGACAGTTGATCCTCTCATCCATGTTTCAGTTAGGTAAAGGATGTCTGGGGATTCATCATCTATAAGATCGAATATTTCTGCATGATGTTTCGTTAATGAACGCACATTCAACTGTAGCACCTTTACATGTTGTTGCACATGAGGTTTAGTGAGGGCTCTTATAGTGGTCGGGATAGGAATGTAAATGTATGTAAATGTATAGGCATTTATATAGCGCACTACTTACCCGTAGGGTCCCAAGGCGCTTCGACCGCTGCGAAACCCTTCCTGGCTTCCCTGAGAGATGGTCCCTTAATGGGTATCTCCAGGGTGAGACCAGGCATCCCCGGCGGTCTGGTGGGGCCGTTAGTGAAGATGAGGCAAGCTAATGCCCAGAGTTGCCGAGTGTGATCGCTGATCAGAGTGGGCACCGAGGCGAGAGAATTATCGAGTCCGCTGACCCTGGTCTAGAAACCTGCCGCGCCGGGAATCGAACCCTGGTCCCGGGCCGTCCTCTGCTCTCGGGTCTGCCGCCTCTAACCGGTGAGCCACACTAAAGGGAAAACTGACCACACTGGCAGGAGAGCGGGCCACTCAGAGGATGAGAAGGGACACAGCCTTCTCGAGACTTTGGGGGACGTAACTTATACAGGTCCTCTCGTGAGTAGAACTCCCTAACCGGCAAATTTTGGGCAGCATCTCTGGCGAGAGGCGACGGCCTGGCGCGGACGGACGCAGACGGGCGCGCCTGCTGCACCCGCCCACTGCGCGGACGGAAACCAGATGTCATTTTATAAGGCGAGAGGAGGGTGGGAGGTTGCCAACAACTAGACCGCAGCCCTCGCAGTCCCCCCAAGATGGCGGCTCCCCCTATCTCCTACCGCGTCAGCGCCTAATCGGCTGCGCGGGGAACAGGGGTCGAGATGAACAGACAATCGGGTAAGTCAGCACCAGAGTGTGGTACAAGTAGGGGTGTAGCAAACAATACAATATTAAAAGGCAAAACAAATTATAAATTTAAAATGCTGTCTGAGGACCTAATCCCCTGGTTCAGGGGAGAATCGAACTCTGAATCAGCGCGCCCGCACTAAGCTCGCGGTTTAAATCCCATGGGAGGGCGGGAGGCTGCCAACAACTAGACCGCAGCCTTCGCAGTCCCCCCAAGATGGCAGCTCCCCCGATCTCCTACCACGTCATCGCCTAATCGGCTGCGCGGGCAACAGGGGTCGAGATGAACAGACAAGGTGTTGGGTATAAGCGTTTTTACATACATCCGGTGTGAAGTCTCTTTTGTGATGTATAGTGCATTTTTTGCGAGTGGCTGCTGTGCCTTTGCTTTACATTTTGCCTCTGTAGTGAGCCCGACTGCTCAGTGCCAACCTACCCAAAGGTGAATACGGGTTACCCAGCAAGTATAATCACCTGCCCTTGATGGGAGCAGGAGTTATGTCTGGTTGGGGTCATCCCTTCAGCCAACCACACACTGCTGGTTCCAACATCTCGTCCACCCGCTCCCTTTCAACCTGGTTGCCACTGTCAACAACAATAAACTTGGCTCACCCATGCCAACTTCTCAGCTAACAGCCACCCAGAAAAAAGCCCTGACAACTTTTTCTGCCCATCCACTTCCCAGCAGCACCCCCAGCCAGACACTAATGCACGTTCAGAGCATTGGCCACTACGTCATGTACCTACAACAAATATAACCTCATACCATTGTACAAAAGATTAACTTCATCCTGAAGAAAAAGTTCAAGGCATCGTACCTCAAGTGTGCATGCTCGATTCTATTGCTACCTCTATCCCAGCAAAAGGTCCTCATTTCTCTCTTACTCTTCCTCCTCACAATAATTGCTGGCTCGGTGGCCCCATGCCACTCTCTCCTAGGTATGAACTCTGCCTACATGATGTGGCATTCCGACCACCGACCTGGTACCTCCATCAAATTATCCTTCATCGCTCTCATCCAAGCCAACCCATTCTGTACCACGAGGTCATTCTCACCAAGCTGCACCAACAACTGATCAGGGCGCTTCCCTCCTACCAGAAACATATTCAAACAAGGTAACAGTTCCCTCCATTGCATGCCTCCTCTGCCATGTCCAAAAAAACCAATGGATGGATGGAATACTGAACAATATCAAACATTCACTTAAGTGTAGAGATCTGGGCCTAAATCCATTGTTTTGTCTTTTGCTCACAATGCCATTCCAGTTTTGACCCAGTCATATGCAAATCAGTCTTGACCCTGCTCCCCATGGGAACAGTGCAGCCTGAACTATCAGTCTAGGTCCTTCCCAGACCGGAAACAAGAATCCTGGAACTGGTTTTGGGGTATCACTCATCAGCCAGGTTAGCTTGGCTCCAGTGGCATGGAGAGAACAGGGTCCACGTCTGGGCATACTCATCCCACTCAGGCTGACAAATTCAAAAAGAACTACTGATAGATGGAATGCTGAACAATGTCAAACATTCACCCCCAGTACAGAGATCTGGGACTAAATCCATCATTCTTTTGCTCACCATGCCATTCCAGTTTGGACCCAGCCAAATGCAAATCAGACTTGACCCTGCTCCCCATGGGAACAGTACAGCCCGAACTGGCAGGCAATGTCCTCCCAGAACGGAAACAAGCATCCTGGGCCCAGTTTCGGGTTATCACCCCTTATCAGCCAGACTAGCTTGACTCCAGAGGCATGGAGAGCATGGAACCCACATCTGAGCATACCCCTCCCACTTAGGGAGACAAATTCAAAAAGAACAATTGATGGACGGAATGCAGAACAACGTCCAGCCTCACTATAAGCCCCCCTCATCGACAAGGCCAGCAACTCTACCATCAGCTGGAGCATCCTCTGTCGCTTGCCTACTGTCCATTGCTCCTATGGCATCCTGGTCCTTGGAATCACTCCCACTATGAACAAGATTAAGCATCTACAATGTCATTGTCCACACCTGGCAAATGTAGCTCTTAAACTTAAAACAGAAAGTCAAATTTCAGACACTTCAAAGACAATAACCCACAGCAACTTTCTGAACACTTGAGTGTCCATGGATTACTGCCAGTTATCATTGAGGAAGCGAACCTTCTTATGCCATAGCCGTTGTCGCCACAATGACACAGACACTACAAGGGGGAAAAAGTCTAAGAAAGCTATGCTCCTCCCCAGCGCTTCCTTGTAGGAGGCCATGCCCCCAGACACCATTTGCCTTGTGAGTATAACCCAAAGCCTGTACCTCCAACAGCATCAAAGTAAACATTTGCAACCCACTCCAAGTCTGTCATTGACACCAACGGCACACCTCTGAGGCATTTAAAAAAGAAGCGTAACCTTCTCAAATCCTCCTTAGTCTCCACTGACAATCTGATGTTGTGATGTGGCAAAGGCAAGCCAGACAAAGACATCCCGACCGCCTACAAAATGTCCTCCGTGCTCACCACCCTTCAGGCAAAATTCAAATGCCCCAACAGCAGCTGCACCTCTTTAACCATAACTTCCTTTTTTGCCAAAATGGCATCCAACAGCAATTGCATAGTTAATTTTTATGCTACTGGTAGTCGGGCCGCCTTTGCCCCCGAGTCAATTTTAATGCCGAAGAATGACAGTACAGTACTGGGTCTGGCTGCCATCTCTGGTACTCACGGCACCCAGAGGTCCCCTATGAGCTACTGAAAACTGACCAGCATCCGCTGGTAGTCCATGGAACCCGGATTCCATACAAAAAGAAGTCATCAAGATAGTGTGTCACGTGTGTTTTCCTCTGAGCTTCTAACATAAATCCAAACACACCAACGATACATATGTTTCAAAAAAGGGATGCCAGTAACAGCTGCCAAATCAGATCACTCTATTTCTGGGTAGTAATAACTATGCTCCAAAGATGACTTTGCCATTTATGTGAAACTCACCAAATGTCACTTGCAAATACATCTGAATGATGGTCTTGGGATAGTCTTCAGGTCTTCATTGATTATTTCAATTGAATGCTCAATATGTTTGGCTTGAATATTCCAAGTAAGAGTAATATTTGCTAGTTTTAGTACAAGATTTTCACTGAAATTCTGTATAAGTTTCAAGTGTCCACTGTTAAAATGCGCTCAAACCCACACCCTTTCTTGCACTTTAAAAGGCGACTTTCTGATTCAGTCTCCTGTGTATGCGGGAATCAAAGACAAACATCCCCAACTCTTAGCTGGGGAGGCCAGCATTTGGTTCCTTGGCTACAAAGTGTTGAAAGCTTTGATCGAAAGTTCCACCATTTGGCTAAAGGGCTACTCTGAACTTCACTTGTTTTTCCAAAAGTTGTTTAATTTTTACAACTCCCAACTTCACACATCTGGGCGAGCTAAGCCAATCCTATCCCTTCCTCAGTCCACGCAGGAAAAATAGGAAAAACTTTCCTTCAATAAATCACACGTGACTGAATTTGTGGTACACTGGCTCAATCACTACATACAATGAGAGAAAGGGTACTTCTGGCCTTTCTGCAAAGCAATGGTCACTCCCCCTTTGCTTGGCACCAGATCGGCAATATCAGGGGCCCTCTACAGAATTCTTACTTGATAAGCAAAGTAAAGCCAGGACAGCATTATGCAGGCTAGGTGGGCTTCATCTGTGTCTAGTACCTCTAATTCAAAAGACGTTATGTATTTTTGGAAAAAACTCCCGAGAGATTTGGGCATGCAAAATACCGACATACAGCCTTCTGATATAGTTGTTAGAGTTTTCTTCTACACAAATGAAACTGAAAGTGATTAAATCAAGATAATCTGGTCCTTATAAGGAACTTTTAACTAAATACCTATAAAATCGGTATTTTTATTTGAGTCACCCTATCCAGTCGATGGAGTTTGTTTCTTTAAAAGCTTGGTCACTCCTTAGAGAGATAATCTGACCAAACGCTGGCACCCTTGTACACACTCATTTGAAGGGGCCTGAGTACAGTTGGCAAAGGTTTCCTACTGAGGAACTCTTGAAACATGGATGTAAAAGCCAAGTAAACTTTCAAAGGGTGATTAAAATACAGGGTAATTTCATCTCCTTTCCTGTTGGCCTCCTTGTGGAGGTTGCTCCTCTTTGTGGGTGGTTCAGGAATGGAGGGCCTCCATGGCTTTTGCCATCATTTTTTATCTGCTGTAGTGTCTCGTCCACTGCTGCCTAGAATAGTTGTTCCCAAGTATAAGGGCTGTTGACGATGTTGCTCTGCATCTCATTTTTTAAGCCTGACACTGCAGGCAGGTGCGTCTCCTCGGGGTCGTCCCCATGAGCAGCTGCCTACGTTCTGTATTAGCAGCACTCAAAGCAGATTTAAGGCAGATAGCAGCAATGTTGATCCCTCCTCTATGGGAACAGCCACCCTTTTCTTGTATTAATCTGGAAGGGGCTTCATTAGTTTCTTTACTTCCTGCCATTTTTGGTGAGCGAGCAATTTATCAGGTCGCATGACAATTGTTTATTAGTTTTGTGTTCACTCTTAGTGTTACAGATTTTCAGCCCACCAGATAATTGAATACATTTCTCCCTTGATTTAGAATGCTTTGTGTTGTAAGGTCTTTTCTGGTCTTCCTCCTTTTCACCCTGTCTTCCCTCTTTGTTCAGCCGGAGCACATTTAGAATGTTGTATGATGTCACAGAATATGTGGCAACTCATGTTAGTCAGTTGACTTCAGGCTACGCAGAAGTAAGCTGCTCCTGATGGGGCCTTCATTCCAACTTACTTCTGGCCTTTGCTACTTACCTTCTCTCCTCTGTAACTGAACCATCTAATAAACTACAGCTTGGAACCACTACCTGGCCTCCTGTGGACTTCATACTACAACACTTTGCAGCATAAGAAGACACAGATTCCAGCTCTGCGAGTGTAGGAGAGTCTAGCAGAAGGCGTGCACTTTTTCTTCCTCGAATGCCACCCCAAACTTGTCTGTGGCTCTCCCGATCACTGCGTTATACCCCACTATGTCATCGGTTGAGATAGTCTTGATGGGTATTACTCAACTCCCTCCTCCGGCGACTCGGCATTAAGATTTTTCTACTGGTCATCAACGTTTTCAGTGTCCTGGGACATCTCTTGACAATCAAGTTCTTCTTCGTGGAACATTTGCACTTCTACCTGGGGCGCAGGCGTAGGGCGTGGTTTGAGCTTACCATGCTCTTCCTCCTTTCTCTTGGTTTTGAAGGGATTCAAATTTCCCTGAGGGATGCCTCAACTCCCTCTCCTTCTGGAAGCTCATTGCCATTTCAGCCTCAAGGTACTTCTTTTTCAACTCACGCTTGGGTACTCTTTTTTTCACTGTCGAGTGTGACAATCTGCCTTTTCTCCAGGCTCATAGTCTCTATGATCACCTCCGTTGTTCTTGGACGCTTCTGATCGCCCTTCATCCTTGAGTGTTTTTTACGGGGATGCCCTCCATTGGTCCCATAGTTTCCGGACCCATGAGGCTCTTCTTGTTTTGATTTTACTATGGTTGATGAGGATTTCGGCGTTGAACCATTCTTGTGAAGCTTTCAGTATGAAGGCTTGGACTCTGCTCCATCAGGTGTTTTGGGCATTATCTGAGAACAATTGTTTTAGTTCTCCTTCCTTATGTCTTTTCGGCAGCTGTTCTGGTTCGATCTTGACAACCTCCCCTACGGCCGTGGCTCCTCCTACCTGCGCCACCTCTGTGTCTGCTATGTTCTCTTGAACATCGCTTGACAGTCTGAGATCCTCCAGCAAGAACATTCTTTCTTTTGTGGCTGCATGGTAGCGTAATGCGCTTGCCTCTGCTTCTTTATCGATCCAAGCATTTTTGGTTGGAACTCAGCACAAGGTTTGTAGACTGAAGCACTGTGATCCCTTGACAAGCAGACGTTGCAGACCTGGTGGTTATCCCTTTTGGAGCGAATACATGATGAAACATGGAACAGAATCTAAAGGGCATATTTTCCATCTTCATTGACAATATGAAATTCCCCCATTCGTGCATTCTCTGATCATGCGGTTGGTCGCCCACATGGACAACCTACTATTTTGGTATTCTTCCATTTCTTTGGTCTTTGCCTATGAACGTTGTGTGTAGACTGTATTTTTCTCTAGAATCCCTTGACAATCAGTCAAAATCTTGGGCTTCTTTTCAGCATCTGGGAAGTTCAGGTTTTGATCCAATGGTGGAAGATTTTACGTGAATATGTCAGCCATGCACTGGGGCTTCTGGGGACTCACATTTGAAGTCATAAGGGGACACACATATCACCAAATGAGAACAGAAGACACCCAGCAAGAAAAAAAGATGAGTCAGGACAACATTCTTTGTTTCCAAGAAATACATCCTTATAGAAATATTGCCCATTTCCCAATTCATTGATAATAAAGTTACAAATATTGTGAATTCAGCAGTACATATTACTTAATTAAATCAGTTTGACAAACATGTATCACCAGCCTAAAATTAATATAAAATGAAATATAAAATATAATATCTTCTCACTAAAACTCATTAAGTGATCTGCATCCTATCATCCCACATGTATTAAAATATTTGAATGCGCAACAGTTTAACCATTAACATGTAACTCATTTTAAAAAACAAATGAGCATTACACAGGTTAAAATAGCATGCATGGGAGAGGCAATCTACGTAAAAAATCTCATTTGACAGGGCATCATTGATGAGAAAAGAGGACTTAAGTATTTCGGATACAACAACTAGATGGTGGAATAATGCACAGTATATGCATCCAGAAAAGATTCAAGCTGCAAAATCATTGTAATTGGGTTATTAGCAGATAATCACTATGAGGTTCTTCCTGGAGAGATGTTATAGCCCAGAGTAGCCATCATGCATAACCATTGACTATGCACTAGGACTGTAGGGTCATGAAACAGTAAGAATTAGTAGAAGTGCCTGATTGAAAATGCAATTTCTTTAGGCTGTCTGTTCCTCCTCCTTCACACTCATTAGAATGCCATCTAAGCAAATGTGCATCAAAACAATAAAGAAACCAACACATGCAGTGGTGTGTTACCTTGCAAACTCTTCCAGCCTTACAGTATAACTTATTTTCAAAGTTGAAAAATGGATGATATATGGTTGCATCCCAAGAGAGAGGATATGGCGATGAATGAATGGCCACTGCCACTCAGGGGGCCTGAAAGTAGCAATGTTCATTAAGTTTTAACCCTATTCATTGTCACTATTGGCAGAGGTCCCAAGAAACAAAAATGAATAGGTGTAATCAGCTGCATTATGTGGAATAGGTCTAAACAAAGATGCTTTTCAACACGAATGGACCTAACCAAACAGTTATGAAATGCATCTTGAAAGCATGCTGGTTAGAGAACATGTGGGGTACAACTCTTGTAACAGCTTTACATAGAAGGTTGATGAGAACCCACCTCTAGGCCACCAATGCTACTGTGGAACTAACAGCGTTATCGTAGACTGCTTCTGAAGGGGAATTAACAAAAACAGACGATAATCTAGAATACATGATACAACTACTAAATGACTCCATAAGCACTTCCTTGCCTAGAGTTAGGGCCATCATATAAAACAGATTTCTTAAATAAACAAATTGGACATATTTGATCTAGAAAAAACTTTTATTTTCCAAAAGTCTATGAGGAGGACACCATGCTTTGGAAGATGGAGTTGAAAAAACGTGAGACAAAACTTTCATCATTAAGGATGAATCTGATTATATTTGGTGCAACAACAGATTTATTCAATGCACCAACCTATGTATAATCATCAAGTTGGCAAGTATAAATGAAGAAAACACCACATTAAAATAATACATATGATTGTGTTAAGGTGTCAAGGAGTCGACAACGTTTTGATCCCATACATGAAATAGCAGGATCATCATCGGGACATAGATCCCTACCAATTTGATGATTCCTTTGCCAAGCATCAAGCAATGCCTGAGCCTTTCTGTTTGTTAGTACTCCGATTGATGCAGAGTTTGTGTTCCCACTTTTGCTATGTCACAAATTCTCAAAATAGTAGTAGTATTCTTATCCGGCTGGACAACGCAATATAGATTTCATTACATTTCTATATTTATTGTTTCTTTCCTATTTTTCTTGTGAGGGACCATTGTGTTTGTAACATACTTGTACCCAAGGTCCCTGACCAATCCTATTGGGTTCCCCGGTTTGTCAATGATATGACCTCCCATATGACCTCACTAATGACATGTTCTATGACATCATTTATGATATCACTAGACATAAACGTTCTGTCCAGAGGGCAGTATTGCAACCATTCTTTTCAGTAAATAGACAGCAGTGAATAGTGTTCTCCATGGCACAAGCCATCACCCCAATAACCTTAGCATGCCACAAACCGGACTTTATCGACACTCTTGCACCAGACAGTCTTCCTCATTGACACCTGGCTCAACCCTGGATCAGCCCCCAACATCGTCGCCATACCGACAAGATACAGAATCACTGAACCCAATGGAACACCTCAACTTCATTATCCACACGGACGATAAAACCACCATAAGTGGTTCCCTGGCTTACCACACACCAGTACACCGCACTGCCTTCTGCAACCTCATCACCGTTTTCATTGCCCCTCCGCCACTGACTCCAAAGATTGCATGTTCTTGGGTGACCTCAACTTCCACCTTGACAACCAAACATACTTTAACTCTGCCAACTTCCTAGACACGGCCCCATGCACAATCCAGGACACATGCTCAATCCTATATTCACTTCCAGCAGCCGCATCAAATACACACCACCAAACTCACATGGACTGCCCACTCCATCATCCACTTCAGCGTCACAACCGCTATGCCCCCTGTTAGAAATGGGGGTCTCTAGATGACAATGGGTTGCACCTTTGGCCAAGTAGTGAGATCTCTTTCTAGTCAGGGTAAGGGGGATACACTTCTAAAAGAACCCATTCTCACCCCCTTGGCACAAACAGACAGGCTTATCTCAGAGGCAGTGGGTAAAGCATTTGTGCATGCATACAGTAACAGTAAAAAATACTACAATGGGACACCACACCAGTTTAGAAAAATAAGCAAAACTTTATCTAAACTAACAAGACCAAACACAATAAAAATCCACAATACAGTAAGCAAAATCTCCCCAAAACTAAGTTATGATCAAAAAGAAAGTATGTAGCAACAAATAACTCTCCCTGGAGTTATCACAACGTTGTGACAGAACAATCCCAAAGTAGGGGACCAACCGCGAGATGCGTGGCATCGGGCCTGGAGTCGCAGGCACCCCAAAAAGAACAGTACCTTGGGAACGATGAAAGCAGAGACAGTGAATGGCGTCAGGGAGGTGATGGTTCGTTGGCACTGGTTCTTTACGACCACATGGGAGGTGATGCGTCAATTACTTATGACCTCATGGGAGGTAAGGCCTCTGTTCCTTACTGCGAAGCATGGGAGGTGAGGCGTTGGTTCCTTACTGTTGTGGGGGAGCTGATGCGTCGGTTCCTTACTGGTGCTGATGAGATGACTTCACTGCGGCAGTGAGGTGTTGATTCCTTACGAAGTTCAGTGTTGATGGATTCAGGAGTCACCCATATTGAGCAACGACTCCGTGTTGATGAAGCACGGGCGTCAGTGAAGTTGGGGCTGCAGTGCGAGTCGGGACGGTGCATCGTGAGGGTCACGAGCCGTGTCCCCTGCTCCAGTACAGGCAGCGGCATCGGTGAAGGCTTCGGAGTCGATGCGGCGCGGTGTCTGCAGGTGCCCGGGACTACGGTATAAGTCAGGGCGGCGTCCCGTGCTCTTCACCAGCGGTGCCCACAACTTCGGTGCAGGTTGCGGTGTCGCTCGCCGGCATTGGTGTTGTAATTTCCCTCTGTGGTAGCTGAAAAAGAAGTCCCAGTTGCAGGATGACAGAGGGGATGCAATCTTTGTGTCCCTGAGACTTCCGAACAGGAGGCAAGCTCTACTTCAAGCCCTTGGAGATCTTCCTCAAGCAGGGGACACAGCAAACATCAAAGTCTTTGTCCTTTCCTTTGCAGAAACAGTCACTGCAGGCCAAACTCCAGACAGCACACAGCAAAGGGGCAATACTTCTCCTTCAGTTTCTCCAGCTCTTCTCCTTGGCAAAGGTTCTTTTTGAATCCCAGAAGTGATCTAGCGGTCTGGGCCCCAATATTTATACAGCATTTGTCTTTGTTCTCTTGTTCCAGAGAGGCTCAATTAAAAACAGTTCTGTCCTCTCTAGTCCAGCTTCCCGGCAGGAGGAGGAGACAGCATTGTGTAAGGTAGACCATGCCCATTCAGGTGCAAGGAAATCTTCTCCCCCTATTCTAAATGCAGCCCAGGTCCATTAGCCCAGCCTGACTCATCCAAGGAAAGGCAGGACACACCTCAACCCCCCCCCAGTGGCTGTCTGCAGTGAATACACATCCCAGCCCCTGCCACTCCAAAACCTGACAGTCAATACACAAACCGGCAGATGCACACAGGATGGCTAAACAAGAAAATACCTACTTTCTAAAGAACAAGTTACTTACCTTTGGTAACAATATATCTGTAAGAGACATAGATTAGTTATAGATTTCTTACCTGGTAAATTACGCCAAGGTGTCAGATCCGAAGAATTGTTTAGTCAGTAGTACCCCTGCGCGTCGAAAGGTGGCGTCGGTCGGGTCCGCGTTAGTCGTTGACATCGTGGTCGCCGGGATGACTTTGTGGCAGCTACTTAGACGCCACCCGCGTGTGTTGATGTTAGTTCTGTATACGACTTTCCACACCAGAAGCGCAGGGCAGTGCAAGACACTGATCACTGGTGCACAAAAACTAGGGCCCTGAAAGGAAATCCTTAACCCTAGAAGCCAGTTCGCAGAACGGGAAGGATAGCTGGGACGGTAAGGAATCTATAACTAATCTATTGCTGCAGAATTCTACACATACACAGAACTATGCGCAGGAAACCAGTACCTGGGTGTGCAGTGGTGTACCAGAAAACTCACCTCGGTGCCCAGAACCCCAATCCAACTAGCTATAGTGGCTCATTCGTTCTCCATACTACAGCAAAGCTACCAATGATTAAACATCCTAGAACATGTCACTCCGTCCCTGTCAGGAATTGCGGGAAGAACACTCTTTCATTCAAAAACTCATACTTGTCCACAACGTGAGTAAACAAAGACACGGTATAGTGTAAAATGTTTATTTTAACTAACATGCTCTATAATGCAGTACACAAGCCACTACTAGCAGCAAAATGCATAAGAACAATATAATCAGCATGGTTACAATTCCATAAAGCACAAAAGTGGAAACCATATTATAATGACAGTGGAAACAGGGCTGCAGCGCCTTACCACCCTCCCCGTGCTCTAAGCTAGTTTATTATAATTATAGAAGACCTCTGGGCTTTGTCAGGGGGACCCCATACCTCCAAGTCTAGATGCAAGGTATCACATCTCAGGACAAGCACAGCTCTTCTTCGTTAGAATAAATCTCTCCAAGTGCATTTTTAAGCATGCAATGCCTTATTAAAAGCACCCGAATTCCAGGAGTGCAGCTGTGTTCGATGTTGTGTCTATGGACGCGGGCCTGACCAAAGTAAATCAACAGCATACATTGTTTTTCGATCTTGAACACACTGTGCAGACGAGGAGCACAGTTTACAGCTAAATGTGTGAAAGGCAGAGAGTTCTCCTGCGAAAATGCACCATCAGTCTATCCATGAAAATAAAGCGATATAGTAACGCGTACAAAAGCGGCAAGATGACAGTCAAGCATATACTAACTAATGCTAACTTAGCAATGTCTGCAGTTAATCCCATGACCTCACTACACCCTCCCCTGGTCAGGCCATCGGACAGAGGTTTATGAAGAACACAGAGTTCAAGAAGTCTGAGCAAGAAGTTAGAGCATCGTAATTTGAGATTCCCGCATAACAAATTTGCAATGGAAAAAATATCTTTTGTCTTTCAATGAGGTTGACATATACAAAATATCAACAAAAGGGAAAGAGAGAGAAGAATCATAAAATAAATCCTGCAGATGATTGGTGCTAGCCAGGTTAATCCATCAAAGTGTATGAGCAGTAAGTTGCAACAGCCTCCAAGAGTAAGTCATTGTTATCGTTAGAAAAAAGAGACACCATCCACTCAAGCAAATTGAAAGAACAAACATGTTCCTCAATAAGTGGTGCCTCCAGCACCATCAGCGGACAACTTGCATGATATTCAATGTAACTTTGTTGTAGGAAATCCGGTGCAGCTGCACAGATATGCCACTGTGCCAAAACTCCAAGAGCAGCTGCGCAGGCCACTTGAACACTCCTGGTCATGGGACACTAAGGGACTCATCATCAGATCAAAATCCGGGGCAGGAGACACCGTATTGGAGAGGAAAAGGTCCAATGCCCATTCAATTGAGCATTCAAAGCAGGTGAAGACAGGTTGCACGCAAGTGTAATATACAAAAAAAGAAAGGACAATCGTTAAGACTTGCGCTGGGATACTTACGGGTGACTACGCGCTCTATAAAATTAAATAATAATAATAATAATAATGCTGAGTGTGGCCAGGAGCAGAGTACCATAGCATTCACGCATACGGCTATAAAGCATCTGCAGACGGTCTTGGCTGTGTAGGGCCACAAGAAAAGCAGCCATTGGGCAGCAGGTAAATTAACAGCAGTACTCCAGCAGCTAAGACAAGTAATAGTTGCAACCCACCGAAGACGCTGGAAAAAATAGAATGAATAAATGGCGGTATCACACCAAATATAGTTTGGAAAGAAGTCACAAGGCCAGAGCCCACAACTTAAAAAAAAATGGGCCAGGCCGGAAGTAAGAGAGGCATTGAAAATGGTATTAATCAAAGCACCGAAATGCAGTTGGAGGTCAGTATTAAGAAGGGCTTGTACCTCTGATCGGGTATTGGCCACATGAAGGACGAATGACTCAAGTGCAGATGTGAGAGAAACTTCTTTTTGGGTTAACAATGCTCTAAATCTGCTCAGCTTATCGAAGTCTGCCCTCAAGGTCAGAATGGAAGGCCAGACCGAGTTATTGAGTCTCCCATGTGGGGGCAGAAACAGTACATTTTTACAGCAAATTATACAATGCGAAACTGTCACAATGTAAGGGATGCTGGTAAGCATACCGCAGCATTCTTCATTATGTAAAAGCAGATAGCAGAGTGAGAGTAGGCGTAATAACTGGTACTGGAATACCTTACAGAATGCATGCGAGATTCAGGGCCGTAAGGTTACAGGCTCCATACAACTGTATATTTTTGCAAAACACAGAATGACATATGTCTGAGTTACATGATTCCCCAGTTAGGTTAACTTTTTTGTCATCCGCAAGTTATGTGTTAGCGAATGGTACTGACCACACCTCTTGAAGGAAAGCACTGCCTAAGGGTTCATAGCGGCCTAGGGGCTAATGCTTCATGCAGGATCTCAATTTAAACAAATAAATGGTAAGGTTATTACCCCGTGGATGAGCCAGACAGCAGCTTCAGTTTCGGCCACACAAAAAGGCAAAGGTTCAAATTTTTCAATGTGTAAAAGCGTGTATGTAGCATATTTCATGAACATAAATCGCGGTTTGTCCGTTAAGTTAAAAGGCAAAAACAAAGAGGACGCGTTCAAATAATCCCAAGGAACTTTCCCCATCTTAAGAGTTTGTAATGCCCATGAAAACTGCATTACTGAACGCAATTGATTCTGTCCATGATACAAAACAGACACATCATCTTGTACAATATCAACAACAGATGAAACAATACTGCCCAATGTGTAAATGCGGGAAGAAAGTGTGTTAATACTATTATCAACGACAGCAAGGACTTTTTCTAAATTAGCCTTGTCTATGGCCCTTAAACGGGAAGCAGCCTCAATTGAGACAGCTTCCCTATTTCATTATAGGTTGCGTAAATAAATCGTTTAGATCAAGCACCAGCCAATCTGTCAAATCAATGTCACCTGATAATAACAACAAATGTTATTTTACTGACGACAGTGTCGAGTGTTTTAACCAGTTCTGACATAATTTACCAACAGAGTGCAGCATGACCAACCAAGTCAACGCAGTCTCCTCCTCCTGCTTCCACACCCTCCGTATGCTCCGCAAGATCTACAGATGGATCCCGGCGGACACACGAAAAACCGTCACCCACGCCCTCGTGAGCAGTCGACTCGACTACGGAAACGCCCTATACGCCGGAGCCCCGTCCAAGCTCATCAACAGACTCCAAAGAATCCAGAACGCCTCCGCACGCCTGATCCTAGACGTTCCACGCCGAGACCACATCACACCGCACCTGAGAGACCTGCACTGGCTCCCCGTCGACAAAAGAATCACATTTAAACTTATGATCCACGCACACAAGGCATTCCACAAGACCGGCCCAGCCTATCCCAACAGCCGACTCTCCTTCTACGCCCCCAACAGGAAACTCCGCTGCGCCGACCTGTCCCTGGCCGCTGTCCCGCGCATCCACAGAACCACTTCCGGGGGCAGATCCTTCTCCCACCGCTCCGCCAATACCTGGAACACCTTCCCCCTCCACCTACGACAGACAGCAGACCTCCAGGCCTTCAGAAGACTGCTCAAGACCTGGCTCTTCAGCTCCCCCCCGCCCCAGCGCCTTGAGACCCTAGCGGGTAAGTAGTGCGCTTTACAAACCCCCTGAATGATTGACAGAGTAGGTGGTAACCGAATGGGAGTTAGAAAAACGTGGATCAGGCCTATCTTGTGTATAGCAATGGGCCTGGTCATGGAAACGAATTAGGCAAGCATCTGAGCTTGTCTGCCAAACCAAGCAACCTAGGGGTCTATAGCAGAAATTTTAAAAGTAACACTTTGAAAGAACGATTGTAAGTTGTCAATGGAATAATCAGTATGATTGGTCCAGTTCAGATATCTAGCCAGAGCAGGACAGGCAGGGGCATTCATTTGCTTTGAACTAGCCAATCCAAAACACGTAGTCTGATATACCGAATGTTTTAAAAATAAAATTTGAGTCGGGATGAGGCATGCATGATGTAAAGCTTCAGTGCCAGGATCTAGAACCCCACACAGATTTAACATCTAATGTGGTCTTCCACAGATAATAGCCACCCACTGACAGCTCATTAATAAAGGATTGGAAATACACTAATTTGGTGTGGGTGAGCATCACCTTAGGATTGGACGAAACATTTATTTAAAATAAAATGATTCTGGTTTGGATTTTTAAAAATCTGTAAAATATGTAAATGTTTTCAAAAATGTTTCCAAGCTACCTTCCAATGGAGCCGGGCAATGTTCCCACTGTGTGTAATTAAAAACATTTCTAAATGTATTAGCTTTATGCAGGTAATGATGGCCATAATGCTGGTAGCAAAATAAATTAGCATAATTTGCAGTATTTAAATACAAATCTTCAGCATCAAATGCAGCATAATACTTCAAATCTGAAAACAATGATTGTATGGCATGTACATCCCAATCATCAGATCTTATATTGTGTTTCACTACATCACCCATGGAAACATGAATTACATTTGGTACGTTAATTATCTCTGTAGGCCATGAATTTGGAACTCCACTGCATCCCAAACTATGCCATCTGCAACTGGCCAGGTGGAGGGGTTGACAGAAGTCCGGTTCCTTTTCATAATCTGAGAAGGCGAATGCGGGGCCAAAGTTCCATCGACCAGTTTCACAGCAGAGCGTTCAGGTATGTAGTGACCATTTATGAGAAGGTAAAAGAATGTCACAAATCCAATTGACATAAATAGAAAAATGGCAAAGAGGACCATCCAGATGTATGTCCAAGGCAGAACCAAATAAGTCTTTTTAAACCAGGCCACAAAAATAGAGGATTTGGTGGGGTTCAATGATAATCTAGAGTTCGAGCCAAAAGAGAAACGTGACTGGTTAAGGGCATCCGGTTGCAAACGAGGCAATGACTCGGTAGTGGGATAAGCATACTCTGTTTCTTCATTAAGACTTGAACTAGGGAGGTTTAGCAAAGGGTTAATAACAGAGTCCATTTCGATGGCAGTGTCACACTGCATGGCGTCGGAAGCGCCCAAAACCGGATTCCTAGAGATCGCTGGACAAGACGCTGGTGTTATACTATTTAGGATCGGTCAGATGTTGTAACTTGACATTGTCCACTGAGACGTTTGTTGTCTTTCCGACCAAGAAGTGGTGGTAAAATGACTGTACGAGTTCCCTTCACGCCAAGCACTGGGACAGGGGCACAATAAGACGGACCAAACTCTTTTTTGTTGTCCACCTTCTCTCAGACCAGGTCTCTGACTTTGGGGAGCAAGCCGACTACCGGAATCTGCAGTGCTGCATCAGTGACTGAGGGTAAGTGTTCCTTTGCAAGACTGTCTCCGATCTCTTGCAGCTTCTGTAATATAGCAGAATGATTATCTACATCAAAGGAGGTGGCAGCCGCCGCCATGGCTAGACCATCAAGGTCTGGTACAAACATTTGCATGCCAAAGAGCATTTCGTACGGGGTCCGCCCACCCAGAGATCTTCTAGGGAGATTATTTAGTGCACGTTGTACGCTATACAAATGGGCGAACCAGTACCTAAGACCCTAGCTGTCAAGGATTGCTTTAAGTCACGGTTTATTTGCTCCACAACTGAAATACCCTCAGGCCTGTATAGACACGAAAATTTGACCTGCACTCCCAAAGACCTCATGTCCTCCTTGTACACCTTAGAGACGCATGCTGGACCCTGGTTTGAATGGAAAGTGCCACATGCAAAAATTCCCACAAAGACACGCAAATCCCTGATGACAGTTCGAGCGTCAGCACTGTATTGTGGCCACACCCAAAGAAAACGTGTGCATGAATCAACTGCAACTAAGATGAATTTGTGGGCAGTATCTGAAGAAAATGGATCGCAGTGATCCAAATAAACACATTCAAAAGGTCTATTTGATATACACAGCGGTGTTTGTGGTGGACATGTTACTGTAGATGGCTTAATCTATTGGCATATGTCACACGAAAGCACATAATTATGTGTTTGTTTATATAAACCACGCCACCAGTAACGCTGTTGTAAGATAGAAACAGTCGCAGACACTCCAGCATGGGCCGAAGCCAAGCCGTTGTGTGCGGTGTTATCAGTGAAAGTCTGCGGTAAATGTTGGGAATCAACCTGTCACCAACGTCTTTAATTCTCACATAAGGAACTTTATCAGGACTTAAGTGATAAGAGTATCTCGAAGGAAGTTTCTCGTGGGTAATTGCCACCCTTCTCTGTAGCAACAATTGCTGCCAAGATGTCAAATGTCGCTACTGCCGATTTAGCTGCATCATCAGTCAAACTTTTGCCAAACGCGTTTACTCCTACGCGCTGGTGGCCAAGAGCATGAATTACATGTGTGAGAGGCAGACGCTCTTTAAGATCTGCGACTCGAAACCATAGCATCTTATGCTTAATTGCGCTGCCTTTAGAATCACGATAGGGCAGCAAGGAAGGTTAGGGTCCTGTCTCTGACCGGCTTGGACCACTCCAATATACCAAACAAAACAGATAGCTAGTCAGGTTTTACTTTTTTCTCATTTGATCGCACCCTGCCTACAAGTACTGAGCGGTCAATGTTTTATTTGTGTTTTTTTTGTCTTCTTGTATTTTTATATTTCTTTTTTGTATGTCATGAAAAGAACTGTTATCAAACAATAAAGAATGCATTCAGAAAACAATGTGCGCAATATATAGAAGTGTTCAATATGTACATCATCAATACTGAGTGCGAGCACCAGGGCGCCCAGCTCAGCTAATTGGGCGGTACAGCCTCCTAGTGCCTGAGCGTGTATAACACTTGACTTGAACTCTCCGTTCACTATAGCACAATTGCGCATGCTGCTGAATACGAACGCTTTGACACCGTCGCTGGGTGCGCTAAACCGTCAGTGTAAATGATACAATGGTACTCCAACGGACGCATAGCCAGAGGAGCGGGATGAACAAATTCATACTGTAAAAACTCCTGTGTTTGAGGGGAGGAGTCGAAGATGAAGGTGACATACGAAGATGTCAATGAAGTAGCCAATTGTATCCAAAGTGGATGCAAAGCTTTTGAGTTTGGTACACTTGCCTTCGTCACTGCTTCTAGAGAAGGATATGGTGTCACAATCAAAATGCGCTTCTCCTGTGCCAGTGCACGTTCCTTCAGGATCGCCATCTGGACAGCTGTCAAGATCTTCTTAACAGTGGGAAACCGCAGTTCAGCCAAAGTGTACAAATGTGACTTGTAAGCAATAGGCACTGTGTTGCCTTCATTAAACGTCAAGTATGTGAAACTCACCACGCCTGGCACGATATGTATCACCAGGTTAGTATGGTTATGGTAATGTTAATGAGATTTATAAGAGCGCACGAATACCAAACGGTGTCTTGGCACTACGGACCCAAAATAACCTAACTGTGCGCCTAGACCTGGAACAGCCATGTTTTTAGGCTTCTTCTGAAACCAACAAGTGAGTTGGCGCTCCTGATCTCGAGTGGAAGAGCGTTCCACAATCTTGAAGTACTGTAGTGACAACCACGGCCACCCCAGTGAGAGGTCCGGATTCTGGGGACCGACAGCAGTCTTGCCCCCATCAAGCGGAGCTGTCTGGTAGGCTGATACCAGACAAAGAGTTTTTGGAGATTAACAGGACCTGTCTGCACCAAGGCCTTATATGACAAGCACAGTGCTTTGAACTTAACGCGCTGAGCCACTGGGAGCCAATGTAACCTGCGGATCTCATTTGAGATCGGTTTGTGCCGTGGAATATTCAGCAGTAAACGCGCCGTCGAGTTTTGAACTACCTAAAGCTTCCTGAGACATTGCTTCTGGGCATTTAAATAAAGCCCATTACAGTAGTCCAATTTAGATTACACAAGTGCCGTGACTACTGTTTTTTGAGAATTCACGGGATATATGGAAGTATCTTTCTTATTAATTTTTTATAAGGAGGTAGTTGCTGACACGATAGCATTAGTTTGTTGACAGAAAGTGAGTCTGTTGTCGATCAACACCCCTACATTTTTTGCTTTGACCGTAGGTTTAGGAGGTAAACCCATCTCTGCTGGCCATCACAGATTGCTCCAGGTAGGCTTCAAATTGCCAAATACTAGAACTTCCGTTTTTATCGGAGTTCAGTTTAAGGCAATGCCTGCTCATCCAATTGTTAATTGCAATCATGCAGTATTGAAACTGCAGAGTAGGAGAGCTCTGATGTTTAAGAGCAGCTACCACTATCTGGGTGTCGTCAGCATATGACGTCAGCTTAAAGCCAAAATTCCTAATCAAGGGGGTCAGTTCAGAGACAGATATTGAACAAGGAAGGACTCAACGAACTGCCCTGCGGTACTCCACAAGGTAAATAGTAAGGCTCAGAGTTGAAGCCATCAAGAGACACCGTAGATTTCCTCTCTTTAAGGAAACTTGATAGAAGGGCCAAAGCCATTCCATCAACTCCCAGATGTTTTAACCGATTCTGCAAGAGAGTGTGATCCACCGTGTCAAACGCTGCAGATAGATCGAGGAGCACTAATGCCGCTGTTCCCCCTTCATCTATTACCACTCTGAGTTCTTCCTTGGCCTTAATAAGCGCTGTTTCGGTGCTATGTTCGTTACGGAAGCCGAACTGGGAGTGATCCAACAGTTCATTTTCATTAATAAACTGAGTCAATTGGATGTTCATAATTCTGTCCACAATTCTTGCTGGTAGGGGTAGGCGGGCAATAGGACGGTAATTAAGAGTATTAGTGGCATCCAAACTGGGCTTCTTTAATAGACGTCTCCTTCCAGCAAGAAGGAAAAATGCCAGAGGAGAATCTCATATTGAAAATTTCAGCAAGCACCGGGCTTAAAAGGTCTGTAAAATCTTTAAGAAGGACTGGTGGATAGGGATCCAGAGGAGAACCTGCCTTAGCTTTCTTTAGATGTTTTCTCACTAATTCTGAAGAAACAGGGGTAAAATTAAGCAGGCTACTGTTATCTGCATCTAAATCATGCTCTTGAAGAGTGACACACACTGATCGAACTGAATCCTTATTAAAAACTTTAAAAATATCCAAAACTTTAGATTTAAATGTAGCTGCCATATCATTTGAGAATTGTTGGTTCCCTGTCCTACCCACTACCGTAGGTACTGTCAGCTTATTGATAACAGAAAAAAATTCTTTAGAGGATTACTTTGCTGATGTAATCAGTTTACTAAAGTAATTACTCTTCTGCAATCAAAAGTTTTTTATAATTTGTTAATGCCATCTTATACGCTTGTTTATCTGAGTCCAGATAGTTCAGACGCCAGTGTCTTCCATCCGTCGACAATACTGTTTTTCCTTGCGAAGCCGCTCAGAAAACTAAGGTGCCGACGGCGCAATCCTATTGCTAGATATTTTTTTAATAGGAACCGCACTACTGATCGCCTCAGAAATCCAATCCGTATAATTAGTGACAGCAGTATCCACATTATCTAGAATTTGCGGGTAAGAACCTTCCAGTTGGGTTCGGAGGATTTTTGCGTCCACTTTACATGCTTTACAAGAGATCACATGTCAACAAGTATTTAGATTCAAGAAGATCAGACTACAAAGATTGCAGGATAGCTGAATGTTCCGGAAGCCAGCAGGCTTTTGAAAAAGTAGGTTGTATCAAAGCATACAATGGTTTGATATGCTGGGCATACTTGGGAATATAGGTTTGACCGAAGTTTAGAAATCCCAGCTAAGAGTGTTTTTTTTCAGGGTTGTAGGAGGTCAAACGTTCGCATTTCTCCAAGAAGTGAGGCGCCAAGCCTCTACATTCATTATTGAGCTCGTAGCCCAAGATAAATACTGTGTACTCTGCAATGTCTGATTTCGCAAAGTTAATCCACCGTGTCAAACGCTGCAGATAGATCGAGGAGCACTAATGCCACTGTTCCCCCTTCATCTATTACCGCTCTTAACTTATAGCCGTAGTCCGCAAACAAAACTATGATGTGGTCCAATCGACACAGATGCGGCCATAAGATAAATATCATCAAGGTACGAATACGCACTGGGGTCTATGCCGTCTAACAAAGAGACGACACGGGCGACTAATACACCTTGGCTGTTCTTATTGACCATGGCCAAATGCCGGAATTGTTTCTGTTTTCCACCGGCGGTAAAAGCGATCCAATGACTGCTTGCCAGTGACAGGTTTTGACTGAAAAAGCCGTTGGAAATATCAAGGGTAGTTTTATATTTTTTTAAAACAATACTGTCCGCTAGAGCAGAACTATGGGTATTCTGAACCGCACAGGTGCGACAATGAGAATTCAAATGTCGGTAACCCAAAACTATGCGGTACGACCCATTGGAATAACTCCTTGATACTTTAATTGATCTAGAATCTCAGAAAGGGGAGCTTTTGCCTCCCGCCAGATAGGATACTGGGGTTGTGGTTGTGGCATAGACTGTAATGGTATCTCATGCGGGGAAGAGTCTTTATCCCAGCCCACCTGAGTACCATACTGTGCTGGTGCAAGCACCAAAGCCCACTCTTCTGCAAAAGCCTTCGCATGCTCCTTGGAGACGTGATGTGAAAAACTCAGGAGTATTACTTCCTCCCCCCTCGAAACGGCAAGAACAAAAAAGGCTGGGCCAATCTGCCTCTGCCAACAAAATGTCATAAGAAGAAATCAGATTCTCCTAAAAAATCCCTTTAATTACCTGCTGTATGTCACCTTTAATCATAAGGACTATGCCATATTATCTGTCAGGGAGAGCCACTCGGTTGTCAGCCGTTTCAACTGTGAGGAACGTTTCAATTGCTATCGCCTCCAGAAATGGTAACCTCCGAAGCACAGTCTAGCAGTGTTACTGCCCATATTTGGTTCCGGAACAGAGTCCTCACCGTCTGTGGCATATCTTGCTGTCAAAACAGGAACTTTCTTTTTCTGAAACTGTGGGCGCTGATGAGGAAAATCGTCCTGTTTCCCTTTCCTTGATGTTGGAGCCTACTCCTTATGAAATCTCTGATTATGCCCAAGTCGACATAGTCCAACATTCAGCCAGAAACTTTGGAACAGTAGCAATGATAGACTTTAGCACCCTGGCCCCTGCAAATGAAATGTCCACCCTTGATCATGAACTTACACCCTCAACAGATGAGCCTTAAAATCATCAAACTTTTTCATCTATTACAATTTTTGGTTCTAATCAACCACTGAAGGCAAAAGAAGTTACACCAATAGAAGAACAATTTAATAGCAACAACCATTTTTCCGTACAATTTTGAAACACACAAAAGATATTCAAGTGGAAGACTTTCAATACTGAAAAATACAAATAGGTACATTTATTTTATAAAGATTCAATTTCAGAAGTCAGCAAAACACAGGCTTCTTTAGCAAAAGTAAAAATCAGAAAGAGTTAGAAAATTTCACTTCCTGGCTGGAGGATCCAAGCAGATAAATGGATGCATTAAAAGTAAACAGAAAATGTGTACATATTTTTCTATATGTCAAAGATGGGCAATAGTTTAATTTACCCACTTTCTGTCCCAAATGTTCTCACCTGCACATTCCCTCTAGTAGCCTCTTGTTTTATTTAAGCTACCAAAACTCAGAAAAATGCCAAATTTGTATGCCCTTCGCAAATGACCTCCTCTTTCTTTAACTGCCACCTCCCAGCGAATCTCACCCAGTAACTCTTCTGTGGTGGTATACACCGCTGGACAGAAACAGGGAGTTGCTGGGCATCTATAAAGTCACAAACAAAAAAACACCCACAGTGCCAAAGACGTGGATTTTTTTCTTGCCTTGGGGCCCACAGGCAGGGAAGCAAATTCTGCAATTTTCTTTGCACTGCAAACGGCTAAACTTTATAAGCAATAAAAAATAATTTTTGACTGTTCTGCAGTGGTTGCCTATGTACAGTTCAATAATCCCTTCCAACAGACCACACTTCACAAACACCTCACACTCTCTTTAACCCTTTCGATGCTGATGACGAGCTCAGCTCGTCATCACCCACGGGTGTCGTGTGCTGATGACGAGCTGAGCTCGTCATAGTGCCACTAAAATGGCATTTTCCAGCACTGGGGGGGAAAACGCCCAGCAGCCATGTGGTTAAGTCAATAGCAAAAGTGAAGGTGGTCTTCAAGGAAAGGCCATTTGCCGCCACTGTGACAGACTGGGCTGAACTTGGACCAAAGGGCGGCTGTCCATTAAAGCTTCTGAAGGGCTCGAGTTTCTTGTTCCCTCAGTAGTGAAAGAGGTTGTGGGATGTGCCTTGTGACACTATGAAGTCTCTCAGACTAACCTACTCCATGAACTACCACGGGCAAACAGTACATTACTATAAATCCTAACCATGATTATCAAGTGAAAGACAAATGAAGTCAGACTTCACAAGAAAACATCTAAAGAAACATAATGAGTAATGAGCGAGCAAAAGGCACGCCTTTGCTATGACAATCAGCAAGTGACATTCATGACCTACACAGGGCAATCACTAGAGCCCTGCCTGTTTAAACACCGACATCGGTAATTTCTAATAAAAAATATGCAATTATCTGAACATTGAGTCGAGCCAAATAAGGCACTTTTGTCAAAAACCTTCGGTATCTATAAGGGAAAACAATTGTTCGATAATGTCTTTGCTTGACAAATCAAATGAAACATAAATGGTGGCAGTTTTCAGGGTATTAAGTTTGAGAAATCCTCAACTCAGTAGCTATCAACTGGCATTGCTGTGCGACAAAGGCCTTATTTTTAATAAGTTTAGCTGGTAATTGTTACAGCACAGAATCCAGCAGGCAAATCCAGATATATTTAGAACTGTAATCATCAGAAATGTGTCGCCAATGGCTCTCCTACCTTTCTAGAGGCCTCCAAGTGGGTCACAATCAAGGCCATATTAATCCCGTTGGGATCAGAATCAATTTAGGCAGCAGATCACTTCAGCAAAGATTTCTTTTACATTCTCTACAATACGACTGTCGGAGTCCTACAAACCTCAAAGCACGAGCTATACCACAGCCCAGCATGTCTATGAACTCGCAGTAGCTCGGTATTACCCAGCAGCACTCTTACAAGCAGCAGGAAATATGCTCAGCCTGGATGGTGTCTGGTAGGTTACAGAAATGTCAATCTCTGTCCAACTACACCATGTACTAATCTACACATTATCACTGGGCACTGGAAGTAGCTGAAAGGAAGTGATACAATCTATAAGCCAGCTGGAAGGAGCTGTCCAGACTTTGCCCTGACGGACACGTGTTGGGCAATAGTTGGTGGACTTGTCGTAGATGATGTACTGGGTGCAGAAGCTCTGGTCTGAGGTGGCTTCTGCATGATAGGCAACTGTGTTGATCGTCTGGGTTACATCACTGTCTGGCTTTGGTTGCCGTGCCAGAACCTGTCCACCAGCTGCCTTCACCAGCTCCATCAGGTCTTCCTTGCAGTGAGTCTTAAACCATCCCAGAAAGAAGAAGTAGCAACCATCAAGCAGGTTGGGCAGCTATTACAACAGAAAGAAAGAAAACTTTTGTCAGGTAAGATTTGATAAAATACAGGTAATTGAAACACTGAATACACTATGACAAATAAAAGATTCACACTTGGGCTTCATATGAGGCTAGATGCCACTACTGTAGGTCATTGGTTGAAGTTCCCTATGACATGAAAACTCAATGAATTTGCCAACTTATGCCCTCAATCCGTTTAACTTACTTTCATTCTAACATAACCATTTACCTTAAAGTCTGCCTCTAATATGGCAAACTGAATACTCCAAACACTATTTCATGGAGTCACATCTGCAGTTTAATAGTATGGACATACTGTAGGCTATTACAGAATATTCTGTGTCAGGAAACAATGATCTAATAAAAAGCATTATCCAAGATGATAATGTGTGAATACTTTTCACACTGCGGCAAGACGCAAGCTAAAAAGTGTAACATTCTGGTCACAAGACATCACACCGGCAGTTAAAAAATGCAGTCACACTAATATTGCTATCCAGTGATCGATTTTAAAATGAAATTAAAGACACAATTCAACTTTTCTGTTTTAGACCTAATCTTAACCAGCTACAACCACTCTCTGCCAATACCCTCACACGACTACAATTAGCTAAATAAAAAATAAGTGTGCATTCAGAAGCATATTTCAGTATGCAATCTAATACCCAGCAGCAGCTACTACGTTATGGCGGAGGAGCGGCCGCCTACTGCGAGTCGTCTCTCACACCCCCCCGCCTCACCACTCCCCCCGCACACCAACCGTTACTGCTAATACCCCATGATTGGCCAAATATTCAGATGAATTGGAATATGGAGGCTTAGAGGTGTTTTATAGCTAAAGTTAAAATCCAATTACACACTTAAAACAACCAAAAAAAGCATGATATTTGATTTTTGTCCAGGTAACTGGGTACAATGAAAGCATTAGAGACATACAATCTAAAAATAACATCAAATAGGGGCATGAATTAAAACTGTAAAAATTCCAGAGTCAACAATCCACGCCAGCGTAAACTTACAGTTTGATAGAAAACATTTGGAAAAACTTGAAAACGGGGAATTGTGGCTCAATTTTGACAAATACCTCTGTAAAGTCAACAGTGGTGTCGCTCTACTGACAAAGAAAAACATTTTTTTTTTAACCAAAGTGTTGAAAAAGCTAGTGTTTTAGATTTAAGGACGACTTCATGTCTCATAAATTCAAAGTAAAGTATAACGTAAAAACTCCATTGGAAACCATAAGTAAACAAAAGCAAATGAACACAAAAAATAAGCATAAGAAAAAAGCATCGAATCGTCTATATATATCCCACTTTTCAGTACCAAGGAGCAAAGCACAGTTTTATTTTTTTATTTGCATAAACACGATACCAGTGCAGAGGTAAAGACAACCTACCAGATGTTCCTTGTTGAGTCGACCTCTTATGGGTCCACCGGGTACTTCATAGGGCTCCTCCTGTTCTCTTAATCTGCTCTTCAGACAGGCTTGAACCCCTGAAATTATGAAGAAGAGAGGGTGAGAAGAACAGAAAAGTCACCTAGGGCCAAATATCACAAAAGGTTCAGAGGCAGACTTGATGAGACTAATGCCGCGGAGTAGTAGGTGTGGGTTACAAAGAGTTGGAAAAATCAACAATGGATTTTAACTGCTAGTGTAGTGAGTTAAAAGTTGATGCTAAATTATGGTGCACACAATATTAAGTGACACTGCCCCTAAAAGACAGGCATACCCTCCTTGCTGATGAAAGGGGCTCACAGGCCAACTTCTAGATTTGATAAGCATGTGTGTGGACTTGTCCTCTATCCACCTCTGAAGACAGGGCATCAAACAGACCATGCTTCTCCACTAAAGAGGATAAACTGGATTGCAACCAGTTCTCAGCTTCAACAGCTGCCTTCACTAAAGTTACTAACTTTCGATAGCAATATTTCTAGCGGATGCATAATCTTCATGGAAAAATTTAACTTTAAGAATAACCTCCCCAGATGTCAGATTATTTATAAAACTTTCTTTCCCAGCAGTAATTCTCCAGCACCACCAGGTTCCAATATGGTGCTTCAGCTGCAACTCTGCTTGCATACCATGGGTACCATCCTGCAAGCTGGCATTAGCTTCTGGATCTTTTACCACTTCCCAGCAAACCGTGCAGAGAGGAACAGACAGCACATCAACGACGGAGACTACAACAGTATAGAACAAGTTAGCTTACCTTAGTATCTGATTATACCCTACACACAGGCTTCTCCAACAATTGACTTGTGAGCTACTGGCAGCTCTCCAGCAACCTGTTAGTAGCTCTCCTGTGTCAAGTTCAACCAAGCAAATTAGAAGTGTTTGTTTGTCTTCTATTTTTATCGATTCGTCCCACAAACATAAATTAATTGACCTTTTGATAGCCATTGCCTTGCACCATATTACATCTCATTGGAAACAGGCTAATGATGTTTCCTTTAATGCTTGGTGGAATGCAGTTTGTTTTAATCATCGTTTGGACGCTAATTTTGTTTCCCCCATTTCCCTTGCAATCAAACGTGATCTTTTATGGCTTCCCCTCACCGAGTATTTAACCAGAATTGTCAAAATCCCACCTACTTCTAAAATCCGCACTGTTGAAGTTCAAAAACCACAGTGATTGCATTTTCTTAATTATATTTAATGTTTTTTCCATACCACTTATGTGTTTTTATTATGCTGGCTCTTCCTCAATTCCCATGTACACATGAATATTATTGTATGCTGTATTTTTCTGTATGAATATTTTAATCAGTTCTACTTTTTTGTAAGAGAGATTTCTTGTTTTTTTATAACTTATGATTGTTTCTTCATTTTCTGTCTTTGCTTCTTTATACTTTAATAAACTTCAAACTAAAAAAAGAAGTGTTTGTATGTCTCGGTACCAAAACTAAAAAGTGTGTATTCATACGAACATTTTTGTATTTTCAGAACTGATAAACTGATATTCAAATTTCCAAAATCTATTTAAGGCTGATATTTAGTGTTAAATCATGAGGCATTATGGATGTTTATTACTAATATTACCTATGTTATGTTATGTTATGTTATGTTAAAAGAATTTGGTACCGCGCACATACACCAATTGGTTTCTTGGCGCTAGGTGCCAGGGACATTTGAGCTATTGCTGCTAGCCACGTAAAGGCATTCCAAACTGACAAAGCCCTTTGTTTTTTGTGCAGTACTGCTGGCAAACCTGCCTGATGCACTGAGGTGATTAATGAAAGTAATCTTCCACAGGGTAGCCACTAACAGAATATTGTCTGCTGTGGTCACTATTACAACACTAGTGATATTAGTAGGTCAGGATAAGTAGATCTTATTACAGAAAAGGATAGAGACCTCTGCTACAGATTCACCCAGAGAGGAGAGAGAGTAATGAGAAATATGCAGGAAGATTAAGTATCCACTAGAAATATTGTTACCGAATAGTAACTAGGTTCTGATGGATATATCTTCCTCCAGTTTTTCCACCTTAATTGTCTGAAAGAAATACACCCTGGAAGGAAGACATTAGTAGTGCACAATAACCAAGGAACTCTCGATTGGAAGGGTTTGCCAGTAAGTAGACGGACATTATAGAGGGTAATCCCTCTATAATGTATGATTGCAAATCTTTGAAAACTGAGGGCTCACCCTTCAATGTTCTCACTACTTCTAAGTTTAAAGGTTTTCCAGTAAGGACCCTTGTGTCTTGGGCAAGTTCAATATAAGAAGTTACTTACCTTTGGTAACACTCTTTCTGATAGAGACTATCTGCAGATTGCTCACCTTTTGACTATTTCTACAGGCACCGGACTGGATCTGGAAACTTTTGAGCAGTACCTTTGTGCCGTCAGATGGTGCCTGGCGACTCCGAACTGACAGGGTTTTGCAACTGACATTACTTGCAGTGCCAATATAGATGCCACTCCTGCACACTGACCTCTGTTGCTTTCTAGGCTGTCCGTGCCCCCAGATGCAGAACATAAACGGCAAACTGGCCGACTAGTGCCCAGATTCCTAGATTTGGGATCTTTCTTTTGGACAGAATCCAATTGACATAACAGTTCAGTGAGGAATCTACAGTTAGATCTCGATCAGAAAGAGCATTACCAAAGGTATGCAACTTATTCTTCTGATAGAGACTTCTAACCGCAGATTCCTCACATTTTGAATAGTTCCCTAAGCAGTACCTAGTTGGAGTGGTCTGTGATTTGGCTCAAACCAAAAAGTCCTCTAGGGCCAAGAGGGAGAAATGTCCTTCTCGGCGAACCTCGGTGTCAAGACAGTAGTGCCTCCTGAAAATGGCCCACGTAGGCACCTAATAAATGCCCAGGACAGAAACACCACCGGATAAAGCAGTTGTAGCAGATTTGTCTCTGGTGGAAAGAGCTCAATCCTTTTTTTAGGTGCTGTTTCTGGGCCAATGCATAGCAGATCATATTAAAGATGATCCAGTGAGAGATGGTAAGTTTCTTCACAGCTTTGCCCATTTTTGTTCCAGCAACCCAACAAAAAAATGGTTATCTACTCGGTGTTCTCTGGTATGATCACTGTAAAAGTTCAGTGCTCTTTTGAGGTCTAGGCAGTGGGATCTCCTTGCCCTAGAGATGTAAGGCAGAGTATAGAATGCCGGTAGAGTGATGGTGTGACAGACATGGAACAACAATACTACTTTTGTAAGGAACAATACCAGTGTCTGCAGAGCATCTTTGTTTCGGAAGATGGTAGTGTAAGGTGGGTTATCACAGAGCATGGAGCTCGCTCATCCCCCCATGCCAATGATATGACAACTATGAACTCGTCTTTAGGGAGAGAAGCCGCAAAGGAGAGTTGTGCAATGGTTCAAAAAAATGTGCACATCAAGTATGTGAGGAGCAGTTTAAGATCACACTGCAGCATTAGAAAAGGAGAAGGAAGACAAAATGCTGGAGTCCTTTCAAGACACACATCACAACAGGTGATTTAAATGATGAAGGCTGGTTGCCCCAATGACAGGCGTATATAGTTTTGTTGAGGGACGCAGGGCTAGCAAAATGACATCAATCACCTTTGAAGAAAGGTCAAAGGTGTTCAGCTGTCGCTGCTTAATCATCATGTATGCAGGTGGAGATTGTGAAGTCCCAGGTGTAAGTCCTTTCCTCATTGCAAAAATAACAGATCTTCCCTGAGGGGTATCCTTATCGGAGGACCAATGCTCATGCCCAGGATCTCTGGATACTGTACTCTATTTGCGCAATCGGGGGACAATAAAATGACTTGCCCATTTCGTTCCTGATCTTCTTCAGAACTCTGGGCACAGGAGGTATTGTCAGTGAGGCATACAGATGTCTTGAGTACCCCACAGGCAGAACATTCCTCCGCTATAAAGACACCTTGGGAATTCCAGCATGCAGAACTGCTGACATTATGTCTTCTCAGAGGTGGCAAAGAGATCATGCCAAGGCTATTTCCATGTGTGAAAGAGACCTTCCACCACCTCCAAGTGTAATTACCACTAGTGGTCCAGTGGGTGTCGATGGTCTAGCTTGTCTGCCCTGGTGTTCAAATATACCGCGAGGTGGTTCAGCACCAGGAAGATTAGTTGATGGGCCAGCCATTTGTAGCTGTGCAATGCCTCCTGGCACCGGCCCACGACTCTACTGCACACTGTTTGCTGCACTACCACATGGCTGTTGTCTTGTCTATGAGCACCAGCCTTCCCTTGATGGCAGGATGCCTTTCAATGCCTTGAAGCTCCACACAGTTGATATGGAACTGGGCCTCCGCCAGAGCCATGGTGGGAATCCCAAACAGAAGTAATGCATTGGTCACTACTGTCCGCTCTGGGTTGTGTAGGGAGTGGAGTCTGTCGTTGACCCAATCACGGTTGAGCACCTACCACTACAGGGCTTCTGAAGTCTCCATTGAGATCTCAAAAAGATCAGAGCGGTACCCCTTCATGCTGGGCCCACAGACTTCAGATCCCAATGGTCACTGGAATCCGGGACCAAGGCTTAATCATAGAGTGAATATCCTGGAATCTCTTTTCCAGAGGGAGGGCACAAAAACAGACTGTGTCCAAAATGGCTCAGTTGAAAGGAAACGACTGTGAAGAAGTCAGGTGTGGCTTTGCCATGTTGAGAGTGAACTCCAAAGATGTCAGGAGATTCACCAAAGTCTGTCTGGAGATGAGTGAAACTCTCAGGGGCAAGCCAGCCTTCAGGAGGCAGCTGCAGAAACAAGGGACGACTGATAACCCTGACCTCCAAAGATGTGCTGCCATCAATGTAATCACTTTCGTGAGCACCTGAGGTGCCCTGGAGAGACCAGAAAAGTTTACAGTAAACTGAAAATGCCACTGTACAACCCAATATGAACCACAGATAGTGCATGTGGGCCTCCAGGACAGGGATATGGAAATAAGCATTCTGCAGGTCCAACACTACCATACAGTCCCCAAGGTTGAGAGCAGACAAGACTAGTGTCAGGGTGAGCATGAAGTTGATGCAGGGTGGCCAAGAAGGGTAAGGCAAACCTCTTCCAGACAGTTTGCAGGACCCACCTGCCCGATGTTCTGGTCTGTCAACCTGTTAAAGATCACCCTTTGGTGCAGCTTTCTTTGAAGAGCTTAATAGCGGAGTCTGCTTTATCCCCAAAAGGGAGACTCCCATCGAGAGGCATGTCCATAAACGACAGCTAGACATCGCCTGAAAAACGGTTGATCTCAGCAAGGCATGGCGTTGAATAGCGGCGCAAATAGAAATGCCTCGTCCAAAGGAATCTAGTATTCAAGCCACAGTGGACTGCTAATTTAGCAGCATCACAACCAACTTGTACAGCTTGTGTCACTACAGGACAAATGCTTACTTGGACACCTGGAAGGACTTGAGCAACAGAATCCCAGAGAGCCTGAGAATATCAGCCAAAAGGCAACTAGGATTGACTAACCAGAGAGCCAAATTGTGGATGAAAAGACCCTCTTCTGAAATGTCTCGACTTTTTTAGATTCCTTATCCCGGGGGGATAGTTGGGAAGGCATTTGTGTTTGTCTGACTAATGGAGGCTTGCACCAACAAGCTCTCGGGAGGAATGTGGAGTCAAAAAAGTCGGGTTGCCAGGGGCAGGGTGATGGCACTGCACAATTTGGTGATTTGAATGGAGACTAGAACAGGGTTTGGCCTAGACCCCAACAGAATGCCAGTAAGGGCCTCCTTAAAAATCAACGTGGGTTAAACATAGGTTTTCTCAGGTTGGAGAACTTCAGTCAGCACATTTTTTTAACCTCCAAGGTGAGGAGCTGGAGGTTGAGAACTTCGGCCACCCTCCCGTAAGACCACTGGCAAGGAGGGACTTTCTTTGGTTGTAGGCCTTGGGGCGAGACTAGGCCGGTACCAGGAGAGGTGTCAAGGTCACATAAATCTTGGAGGTTCTCAGACCAGTTGTCTTCATGATAGGGTTTCACAAATGCATCATACTTCTCATACTCCTTATCAGAATCAAGGAATATAGTGTATGAGTCCTGCTCTGAGAACGGGGCATTAAGTGGCTCAGTTGGAGAGGGAAAAAGCTTTGGTTCAATTAACAGCGAGCACAGCCTCGATCAAATTCAGGGCAGTGCCGACTCAAGAGTCGGCAAGCACAATACGATGCGCCTCATCCTCCAGCGTCAATCCAGAAACTAGTGTGAGCCATGGAGCCAGAGGTGAAGTTAGCAAGGGTGCCGGAAATGTTTCAGTGGTGGCAACAGATGGTATAACTGGTACCAAGGGAGAATCTATAGGCTCTGTGGACTCGCAGGCATGGCAGCTGAAGTCATAAGGAATCAGAAAATTGCAACATGCCCTTGTGGAACTCTTTGACCAGCCTAGGAGATGCTGGTGGCGCGAACACACAGGTTGTGCTGGGACTAGTTACGGTATTGGCTCTTAAGTCGCCCAACTTTAGGTGTGAGATTGATAGGCATGGCATTGCCATTGCATCTTGTCAGGAGCATAAGAGTTGCTGGAAGGGGGGAGGAGCCAAGCTCGCGACCGTGATGGCCGCAATGTAGCTCGGCTCCGCTAGCCTTCCTGCCCAACACATATATCCTGACACACATCCTGCCCCGAGACGACGTACTCGGGATGATACGGAAAGACGAAGGAAAGCTTGTACTCACCATCTGTCCCGGGGGCTCCTGCGAGCGGCGGATCCGAAGTTACACCCCTGCTTGGTCTGGGGCCTCCGTGACGCAGAGACCGGGGACTTGCCTGTGGAGGTCAGCCGGCGAGATGGTGTCGACGGCGGCCCCTGGTGGCGAGGAGAGGTCGGCTGGGAGAGGCCGTGGTACGGTTATGCCGATGGCAACGGATCGGGCCCGGTCCAGCGGCCGGGGGGCCCCGTGGTGAGGTGCGGCACGCCGTGGACGGGGGAAGACCGTGTAGGAGGCTCCCCCCTTTGTTGCCTTGTCCGCCCATCTTGAAGCCCTGCGCCCGGAATCGGTGTGTGGTGCCCGCGGGGCGGTGGCGCTGGCGGTCCCCCTTTTGGTGGCTCTCCTTTCTGCACCCAGATTGCCATTCCTGGGGTTCGGGGGGGCTCCAGCGGTGGCCCGCTCCAGAAGTTGAGGCGCAGGGGGACGCGGCTGGATCTACAAGATGGCGGCCGGCGCCCTGGGTCACAGACTGAACCAGGGCGGCGAATTTGTGTCGCTGAAGTGTACGGGGGTCTGGTCATGTGAGCGGGAGCCCACGCTTGGTGATGTTCTTGACGCCTTGAAGACTTTGCTCGCGACCCTGGCCCTCGACGCCCCTGTGCTGGAGAGAAGGACGGCCGCCATTGCTGTCGGGCCGCCCCTCATGGACGCGGTTCGCTTCAGAGTGTGTGCTGTTTCGTCCCCCTCTGTTGCCTTGAGGAGTGCTGTCATTGTGCATCGGCGAGACTATACACCAGCGGCCCCGGATCCCAGGGTCGCCTTGATCGTGGCGGGCGTGGGCACCGCGCCGGGGACCGTTCCTGCTCGAATGATCGGGGAACAATGTAGATTGCCGATTCGAACTGCCCCGCCAAAACCCCAGTGTTATCCTGAGGGGACGACTCTACTTTCCTGGGCGGTGAGACTCTACCCACACTGTTTGTTGTTCCCGTTGTCATTGCTGAAACGTCTAGACTGCCGCATAAAGTTCTTGCTTGGCCGCTGGTTGATGGAGTCCTCTGGTTTGCTCCCATGGTCTGCCCTGCTTCGACCATACGGCCTCTCCACTTTGATTTGTTTGCTGCCCGCTACTCTACCACGCGCGGTAGCGATGGCTAGGGAAGGACAGGGGTGAGCCGATTCAGGACCCGGAGGACTACTGGTTGGCGGATGGAGATGAGGAGTGCCCTAAACCATGAGACTATGGACGATTCCTTCAAAGGTTTATGATACCCGAGACTATGTCGATTTCGTTCTGATGTTGCATTAACGTGTGTGATGGCGGGGGGTAGGTGCCGAATGGTTCGATTGATGGTTCTCCTCTACCCCTGGTTCTTTTTCCTTTTTGTCTCTCTTGTTTCATTTCCCTCTCTCTAACTTTCCCTATATTTCGGGTCTCCTATTTAGGGCGACAGGCACGCTGCTGGGGGGGTAGGCCGTAGCCTTCTGCAGGGGTGCAGGGTGGGGTGGGTGGGTTGGGGTCTTTTTCTGATTTTTTTTAGTTTCTACGGCTCTGTTGTGTCCCTTTCTTGGGACGCCGTGGCTGTGCGTGTTTCCCACGGTGTGCTTGCTTGTTGGGGGGTGGGGGGGGGGGGGGTGAGATATTCCTACTTTATACGATATTGGTTGCACAGATATCCTGACTTGAACGCCCCACCCCCAACAACGTGGTCCCCAGTCACTTTGCTCGCCCTTATCGCTGTGGGGGCGCGTACAGCAGCACGGCGTTCCTTCTTTTCTTTCTTTTTTAGCATTCCCCTTTCTTCTTATCTTCTAGGTCAGTATAGAGAAAGGTTACTCAGTTAGGTATAAGTATAATAATTTGGTGGTCTGTGTGCACGTGGCGGGCTACGATGGGTACTGCATGGAAATATGGCATCTATATTCTGCTTGCTGTAGACTATTGCTGATAACCGTTTTTATTGATGCCTTAATGTTTTGCTGCTTGCTTCTTGGCCCGCTATGGGCACTCAGATGATTAAACTGCAACTGATCCTGCTATAATTTCTATTCACAAAAAAAAAATTTAACCTTCTTTGATCCTGCATCCGGCGGTCACACTCAGCTCCTCTACGATTGAACTCCTTGTTTGCAATATACTGGGTGACTGCCGTGAAACCTCTTTATTGATTTACGTGCTCTTCAGATTGTTTTGTGGCCGGCCTAATTTGTTGTAGGCCCGTATTTGTATGCTACTATCAGCACAATAAAGGTTTTCAAAAATTTTAAAAATAAAAATAAAAAAAAGAGTTGCTGGAAGGGGCCTAATTCTGCTTGGATTTTTTGTGTTTTTTCTTGGACTTATCCAATGATTTGGAGCTCGATGACAATCGACCTCCCCACTTGCTTTTGGACCCAGGAAAGGGACCGGGACTGACCCAGGGACTAGGACCTGTCCCAGAGTGGTGTTTTCCAATGCTTGGTGATGTAGGACATCACCTTGCGGTAGGCTTTGGATTCATCGCCATGCAGTCACCGCAGACCTTAGAGTTGTGCTCAACCCAAGACACCAAGCCAACCAGATGAAGATCTGAAACAGACATTTGCTTGCAACAGCCCGTGAATGGTTTAAAAGCTATCATTTTGAAAGGTGACATTTCCCTTGCACACTGTATAATTGTGAAGTAAATATGTGTTAACCACATGCGCGCTGCTTTGATTCCTGCTGGAATGCTGACTTTTTTAAAAACCCATTGTTCATGACGAGCTGGGCTCGTCATCAGTGTTTGAGGAGGCTACACCATGACGAGCCCAGCTCGTCATCAGCCTCGAAGGGGTTAAAAGAGACAAAAGGTAGCTCCGGATATGTGTCTGGTTGCGTGGAAACTAAGGACCGGGCAACAGTGCACGGGAGTGGTGCCTTTATTGGCTTTGCACATCATCTCTGTAGCAGAATGGCGTCAGTGTAGAGCTGCATGTTTCCAATGACTGCACAGAGAGGTACTTCTCAAACGTTTCTGGATTCTGTTTGACACCTGGTTGATTTTTCAAAAGATGAGGAATCTGTGGTTATTAGTCTCTTGAGAATAACAGTACTTTTTATCAAAGCTGTTTAACTCTATTATGCACAACGATATTTATTTCTCACAATTTCAAATCTTTTACCACTAGTAATGAAAAAACGTATCCAGGACAAGCTAAATTGGCATTATCAAACAGTGTCAAAGATTAAACAAATCCACACATTTTCTAGAATAAATATTCATGCAAAATGGAAAAAAGAAAGACCCTTTTACTAATGAAAGCAGTGCTAGTATTTACAATAACTGTTTCCACACAAAAGTATTGGACTCTCCACTTCAGAAAAATAACAATTGGTCCTAAAATGTATGTGTTATTGCATATGTGTTCTGAGGATCACCAAGAGAATGCCTGGCAAATGCGAAATTTCAGTCTATCCACTTCCCCTGTTTGAGGCTTTACAAAACCTTTCTAGAGATGCAGCTGAAAGCAATTTGGTCCATGGTTTGTGACTGTAGAGTTTCTGCAGGTCCAAGTTACTGCTACTAGTACTCAAATGTTCTTCAGTTGACATGCTATCGAATAGGCACTATTGATGCATTTCAACCTCAGTCCCATTTGAAGGAGAAGTCAACAAGTTCTTCATCAGGATGTAATGTAATCCTCAGTCTTCCTTAGTGTGGGATGTCCTGGGTCATTTCTTGTGCCGTTGCCACCTATTCTTAGCCCTGGGGATGTACGCCCTGCTGTTTTCAGGAAGCAGATAGTCTTTCTTTTGGGAATGACCTATTCTACTTTTTTTGCAGGTCAAAATAAAGGCCAGCAGCATCAGCCTACGGATCAATTTTCGTGTGACCACGGTCCTTATCAAACATAGTTGTGGCACTGTGGATGAAAACTCCTTCATATGGGCATATTTCGGAATCCTAGTAAGGCACTTTTCCTCAAGGAACGTTTTGGTATTCTCTTTTGCTGACCAAATTATTTCAGCTGACTAACAGCTGCAGCGATACAGAGTCCGAGCAAAGTGCCACGGTCGGCATTGAAAATGAGGCTGGGCAGACAAGGGGTGACACCAGAGATTATGAACACTGTGTCGGTTGGTGTCAAGCAGATTGGCTAGAGTCACCAAGCCCAAATGTCATTGGGGAGTGGCCTAGAGGGTAACAAAGCCACCCAAAAGACATCCAGCATGATCAGATTGAAGACCTCAAACTGTGCAGGGTTGGCATATGGAGCAGGGTATTCCTGGCAGAAAATGTTTCAGCTTTCGAATTAGCTAGGACGAAGAGTAAAGCCAGGATTGAAGAATTGAGAGTCCCGGAACTGGGATAATTTTCTGGGAAAAGAAGAATCTTTCTCCTTCCTATGGCAGTTTTTGTGTTTCTGGTGGGAACACCTCTTAGAGGATTATTCCCTACAAGACAATTATTATAGGGGAAGGTGTATGCTTTGGCATGTCAGTGTCCTGGTCAAAATTAACTGTGCCTCCTGTTCACTGATGGTCATTGGATGCATCAGCAAACACGTGTCACACCAGTCACAGTCAAGATGTGAGCCAAGACATCACATGCAGCTGTCAAGTGAATTTGACATACATCCGCTAACAGGGCTTGAATCCTGCCCATGGTGCCCTAGCTGTAATGATGTCTGGATCCCTGAAGCCGATTTGGTTGTCATGGTGAACGTGGATTATGAGTGTGCGCCTTTACTCCGATTGTGGTTATTTTGGACTGGGAGGCGTGCACAAAGAGCTACCCTCACTGTGGTGAAAGGATACTGCCTTTGCCAGGAATTATGCAGCAGGAACGCAGAGGTGGCAGCATACGTTTTAGCGATCAGTAGGAGTGAACAGACCTTTTTACCTGTGCCGCTGGAGTAAAGCCAAATTACACTGCTGAAGGGGTTGCTAGAGAGTCCACAGCTAGATGGTCGCACCTTACTGCAGCTCTGCTGGCTGGAGTCAATAACCCACCAAATATCTATGCAATAAACTAGCATCTATACACAAAAATCGGGCTTATGCTGTAATAGACATGCTGGACTGCAACTGGGCCGAAAGCTGCCTTTTTTTTTTACATCTGCCAGCCCTGTACAACCGACATATTAGGTACATTAGGCCAAGGGAAAGACGGCATAGCAATGTGGCCGGGGAGGCAGAGAGTGAAGCGGTTACCCTGGACCGGAGACACCTAATTGTTGGGGACCTGCTAGATGGACCCACTGGCTGGCAGCATCAGGCTACCTGGGATACTGTGAGTGGTGGTGTGCGGGTGCTGGCAGGTGCCTTGCTGGGACTGGGAGGACGGCCTACTGTATGCCGTGATCCGAGCCAGGAGTGATGGGATCTGCCTCTGCAGGCTTGACTGCCGGACGGTGCCAGGGGTGTAGACAAGCCAACCGGGCCCTGGTGACAACATCTGAAGCTATGGCTAGAGTGTGCCGGCAGTGACATGGCCTGGCTCACAGGTGGCGAGTTAAGGGCCGAACTCCTAAACCTGTGCCCCGCTTGCGAGATAGCCCGGAGGTGGGCTGGGCGCAGACCAGTACCAAAATTCAAGGAGTTACCCTATAATACAGAATAGGGACAGAATAATATAAACCAATGAAGAAAAACAGGTCCCTAGACTAATGTATGGATCATGTGTTGCGCCGTAATCATGTACAATACTTAATGGGGTTAAAACGTATACAGTAATTAAACAAACATTAATTACATGTGACTTTTAGATACAGTTAAGGCAATAATGCAAAAAACTAAAGTTTTTTTCATAAAAGGTGGGCGCAGACCATACACGCTGCCGTAAGTACTGTTCTGTTGTGAAGAGGGGTGCTCAGATACTGACATGATCTACTGCTGAACGCCAGGCCTATTTCCATTACTGTGATGTTGGAGAAGTCAGGTGGAGTTATGTAGTACACCAGACTTGTTGGCCAAGTTCCTGTTGGAAAGGGGATGTCTTCGGCATAATTAGATGCTGAAGTGGGTGGTTGGGGAGGGGGGTGTTACGGTTTGCTATACATCACTATGTCAGCACATCATGCTATCGCTTGCCATTATGCCACACTATGCTCAGTCACTGAAATCACTCAACATGACCGGAGTACACAATTCGATAACTTGACGCATAGCAGAGTCCGCTAATAGTCATATCCTGGATTGTTAGAGGATTAACTAACCCACAGAAAATCTGGCATGTATTTGCTTATCTGGACCGAAATCAGGTACAGATAGTCCAGATGCTGGAAACTCACCTCACATGCCCCAATGACCTACAGGTGAGGTATAGGAGGGCAGCTGTCTGAGCTGCTTCATCCTATTCATCTTACTCTAGAGGAGCTCTTATACTAGTTAAAAATGAGAAACGCTGTATAGGAGTTTTGCGAGTTACGGGCGATTGCGTGTATTTGTTCTTGCTGCACGCAGTTTTTGGTAATATCAAGGAAATCAACTGTACCTAGCGTTGGCAATGCCAACAGGTCTAGCTTTAAAGGAATATTGCATGGTAATTTGAAGCGTTACAAATAAATAGCATGGGAATAGCTATGTACTTGTGTGGAAGCAAAGAACTGGGGAATAATGTTGGTATAGGTTAATAGGTCAAGTGACAGTTGCACTGCAAAGCAGTACCTAAAATTCCATGTAGGTTAATGACTGCCCTCAACCCACCAAGTACTGCTGCCAGAAAAAAAACATAAATTATCTAGTTATCTAGGACACTTGAATAGCATTCCAATGTCATGTGTGTCCCTGAAAGTTTAAGGTTAGGTAGGTAGGAAAATAAACAAAATTATCACAGTTACTAGCCGCTTCGATGCGGTGCACATTTCCCCGCTGTGCGGGCGAATTCTATGCGTGCTCACATCGGACGACCCCCAGCCGTCCAACGCACACACCCTCCGTGACGTTAGACAGCCAGGGAAGGCTAGAGGGCGAGAACCAGGGGCGGATTGGCAAGGCGGGCATTCGGGAATGGGCCGAAGGGCCGGTGCCTCAGTGCCCTCTGTCGGCCGTTTTTTTCTCCCCTGTCCCAGTCCACAGAGAATGGACTAGGAAAGGGGAGAAAAAAAAGGCCCACAGAGGGCACTGAGACAGACAGAGAAAATGAAAGCAGCCTCGCTGTGCAGCCGGACAGCGATTGTCAGCTGTGGCCTCTCCTTCACCCCTGCCCTGCCAAGCAATCAAGCTGAGGCTGGGCTGGGGAGGGGTGATTGTTTGCAAGAATCGGCCTCCCTGGGGGCCAGGTGTTTCTCAGGCCTTTGAGCCATTTGCACCTCGGCCCCCTGGCGCCCATGCAGCCCAAAAACCGTGTTAGTCTTAGCACCTCGCCCACAGCCCTTCACATTCAGGGCATAGTGGACGAGGAAGAATGGGTCTTGCTGTGGGGGCCAGGTGATGTTTGGAATTTTTTTATTTTATTTATTTATTTATGCGATTTTATAGAGCGCGGACTTTACCCGAAGGTGTCAGAGCGCTTCACACAAGGAACAGCAATAATACATGAGGAGAAAAATTACAAGTGGACAAATTACAAAAGCAAACGTTAAGTTACATGAATCAAAAGTGACAATCGTGAGCAACCAAAATACATGAGGTAGCAATCGGTACATTACAGGAGGAAAACGTGATATGTGTGCAGGTTACAAAAGCGTACAAAGTACAAGTAGAGGTATAATACTGCAATAAATGGCAGACACTCCAGCACAAGAACAAACGTTACATAGGCAATGGTGGCACTTGTGCAAGTATCTAAAGCAAACAAAAGTGAGAGGTAGCATACAGTGTGATACCAGAGAAAAGTGACGTGTGCTAGTTACAAAAGGGTACCATACACAGGTACAAGGGTAATACTACAGTAAATGGTAAACAGACAAACTGCCAGAACACATTGGGAAGGCACTTCCCATGCACCAGCTTCACCTCAGCCTCCCCCTGGCTACCTGGCTACCTTGGATGACCCAGAAAGCTGTGTTTTGTGCTCCCCTGCCAGGACATTTTCCCAAGGCCTGGAAGGCTGATTAATTTACTAATTGCAGGGGCCTTACCTGTTCATGTGCTCCTGAGCTGAAGGTCTGGGGAGGGCTAAGTAGGTTAGTAATAGCAGGGGCTTTGCTGCTTTTTAGGTGCTCCTGTGATGGAGGGCTGGAATCATTTTGTGACAGAAAGGGGCCTTGCTATTTTTTTTAGTTGCTCAGCATGTAGGCCACTGGCACCTTTGCCCTGTGTCCTGTGCAAGAACAGTATCCTCCCACTTTCATTCCTTGTCTGTGCAAATAGTGTTTCATGAAAGGGCACGCCCCTTGAATGTGGGCCACGCCCCTTAAATATGGGCCACGCCTCTTGAATGTGGGCCACTTTTTTCATCAGTGCCAAGGCCGAATTGTGATCCCAATCCGACCATGGCGAGAACGTATTTTTTTTTAAGTAGGCACACAACGTCCACCCAATCAAAACATGCACTCCTCATCCTCAACATGTGGGCGGAGCCTAAGCCCCACACTAGTGACGATCACACAATTATCTGGCGACAGCTGCGCTGTCAAGCCAGACCATAATAACCAGATCGCTAGATCATAAAACAGCCCCACAAACATTCAAAACACCAGCCCACACAATGAGCTATCAAACCAGCCCTTCGAGCGATAGGCCTGTCCGACCCTGCCCACCACTGCTGGAACAATCCGAAATAACTAAATAATCTTAGTTATAAGGCATGCGTTTATGATCAGAACAGTTGTACGTCTCATGTGTATGGAAAGAAGAGGTCGACGTCCTAGGCACTGCATACCCTGCCGCAGCCACTTGAAATGACTCAAACAGGTCTTTTTAGTAACTTGTCTTAGAAGGCTGAAGCGCCAAACGCCGCTTATATTGTACAATAGAAAATGAAATTGCAGGGTATGGACCTAAACAATGGAGAGAAAAAACGCTTACATCCCGATGAGCATCAGTTTAGCCTCCGAGTCTCTCACAGCGGGAGGAACCAGATAAAGCAACGAAGTTAGACTTTATTAAACATATTAAAACAAGGAAATGGGAAGATCACTCACACGGAGGACACTTTTACAGCCACAGAGGTTTTTTATGAAATCATCTCCTTTCCTTAAAATGTAATTTGCAGACACAACTGCAATATTCCGAGTTTTAACTGCACAAACATGCAGAGGGCGAGCTAATGAGAAACCACTCCTGCTAAGCCTCTGAGGAAGAAAGATCTGCACCATTGCATCTTCTCTTTTCAGTGCCAAAAATACTGCTAGGTCATGAACCACACTCCAACAAAAAGGCCGTGCCCAGCATCTTGCACCACAGCACGACGAGTGACGTCTTTGACATTCATCCCTTTTCAGAAGAACCAGTAAATGGCACCGTACCATCCTAGTTTGACCCTTACCTTTGGATAGAATTTTTTTTAATTTTCTTTTTATTTTTTAATATTTTAACGCATTAATTCGTCACTCGAATAGCCAGCTCTGGATTGAAATCCAAGATGTTGGCAAATCATGTTTATAGGATAAGGCCCAGAGTGCGACTAGTCATTTAATTCAGTTTTATTTCTAAACTTTTATGCACGTCCAAGCTTTAATACAGTTTCGGGTGCATTTGATGTGCGTCTTCCAGCTCCCTTTACGTCTTACCACTTTCCCAAGCACTTTATGGTAGCAAGGTTTCTCCCTATATCCCATTTTAACCTCGAACGCACGTGCCTTTCATCCACAATGATATCTAGGCCTGAGCTTTCCCTTGTTTGTAGACCTCCTTCTTCCGGTGTGTTACTAGGTCATGGAGCATCACCAAAGTCCGAAGTTCAGACTCCCACCATACTTTTCTACACAATTCCAGAAAAAGCTTTCACCCTGGCACTATGATTCAGTGTTTTGCATGACCAGGTGGTTCTGCTTTCAAAATATACATACACCATGATTGGAACACCTCCAACTATGCCCTAACTTTGGTACCTTTCGAAGCCCTTCATACATTCTACTCTAGAAGTCAATTCTCACTTGCTGCACCACGATCAGAGCTCCTCAATGACCATCACCCATGACGCCTACATATGTAGAACACAGGAATAAATGTCTAGCACTTCGGTGCTATCAGCATCCTACATTTTATTCTGTGTCCTGCATGTTCAAGAACTGGTGCATCTCTCACACAATCATGATCAGCGTGAATCAATCAATACGGCAGACAGGAAAATTGTGAGTGCCAAGGACTTAAAATCCAGATACACCTCCAGGAAACATCCAGACTTTTTTGTGACAATCCTTCTTACCCCCAGGATCTTACCATTCTAAAATATGTTACTTGGAAGACCTTCGTGATCCACTGTCAGATCGTCCCGTGGGTTGAGCCTGTGGAGCAGTGACGGCGTCTGGACCTTCACTGGGTTTTTTTCAGACTTTTTTATGTCTGCTTGACACATTGACTCATGAGAGGCAAAAGACTGAGATGGGTTGGAGGAGGTGGGGCTGGGGAACAAAGTGATGGATGGTTTAGTAATCCCTTTCAAATCAAGTATCCTTGTGGCCTGCGGGGTGGCTCAGTGAGCTACAGCCAAGCGCTGCCTGTACAGACCAACCAGATCTAGCCAACACTGCGCTTATCCATTTTATCCGTCCACAATCATCTGTCCCCATCACACCTGACCCTGTGACGAATTTCCCTAACCAGAAAAGGATGATCTAATGCCCGAACACCACATAGAGAGATGGTGCTTTGCAGCACATACTCCTTTCTAGGTCGGTGGAAAGGCATGCTCATTTGGACGTCTGGTCTTACTTCATCGAGGTATGACTGGTGGTAGATGGAGGCTGCACGGTGTGGGGACAGTTTTGGAATTTTGTGTTTGGGAAGCTGGATGTAGGGGAGAAAAGAGTGGCGGATTCACTGCAATACTAAGTTTGGGACACTTACTGCAGTGGTTTTATACTGAAGAGCACTGCAGGGTAGCAATGAGGTCTCCATCCTTCCCATTTTATTCTAGCCTGGCATCCCTCCAAACACAGCGTTTTTTTTCCGGCTTGCTAATGGTCACTATAAGAGGCCGTATGCCAGCTCGTTTGATACTTGATATAGGCCTCAAATTTTTAGCGGGTGGGTTAAGGAACATGGGCGCGCCAAATGTTGGCAGAGATAGGGGTCTTCTTATCATTAGCTGCGTTTGCCGTTGTATCAGGTTGGAAGATAGCAGAGGGGCCTCCCTGGCAACAGTGGTATGGGGAAGGTGGTGCAGTTCAACAGCAATCTAGATCATGGGAGTCTGGCTTGTTCGTTTTGATCTGCACTAGAGGTTGAGGGAGCTAAAATGTGATTCTAGGTTCCAGGTGTAATAATGGGCTCTTTAGGGTCAGGGAGGACCTTTGATGACTGTAGACTTGTTTTGGCTTCTCACTGCCTTCGAGATTCTGAATACCAGTGGATGATGGTGCACGGGGGAAGGCGCTTGTTGAAAGGAGGGGACAGCTGCGCTATACTGATGAAGGGAGGGCAAGTCTTTGGGGGTGGGGAGTGATGACTTGGGTGTATGTTTGGCCCTCCATTAGAATCGGGTGCATTTAGATGTAATGCAACACTACAACTAAACTGTGACAAGCAGAACAGTGAAGTAGTGAAGCGGCACTCTTCCTGAAAGCCTGCCAAGCCCAGGTAACTCATATCACCCGCATTTACAAAGGACCCCAGGAGGAGTTTGGGATCCACCATGGCTTGGCGACGGGAGAATATGAGCATATGGAGTCTATCTTTACCTTGGGTCCATTGTGCTAGATGAGGTGGTAAGCTCCCTCTTTCTGAATTGTCGGTCAACAATGTACACTAGTCAAATGATGTGACTATGGAAGGTAGAGTTGGTCAGGGGCCATTGGTTATTTCCAGCCCTGCCAACCGACACCCAAACATATTAAACAACTGTAAAATGCAATCCATTAAAGAGCGGCTTTGGCTAAAGTTCATATTTTCCTTCCCTTTACGCACCTTGTTGAGGCAAGTTGTGCTTGCTTGCTAATCAACTCGTTTCTACTCACTGCAGAGGGTCACTAGCTACTTCCAAAGGAGAGCTTTTATTAAGACCTTTGGATCCACGCATCCTGGAGCCGTCCGACGCCTATACCCCACATTCAGTGGCTCTGCCTCAAGACTATTGGCAGTGGTTAGCCTTCTGTACTTCTGAGTCCAGCATCTGAAACGTACATCTCGAGTGTCTAGTGTGTCCTAGAGTTTTTTTATTTACTACTTTGTTTGGTTTACCCTTAACAGTGACCTCCACCTTTGCCACTGTTTTATGTCCTTTGATAACGTGCATTACTGCACTGAACGGGAAAAGAGTGAAGTATCTATTGAGATGGCGGACAAACAAAGGAAGCCATTTAAAAAGTAATGCAACACTGAGAAAATCCTCCTCCTTCTAAGACCACCCACCCCTGCAAAGCCCCAGATTTTACAACTGGGTATCTCACCTTTGTGCCATGCTTTCTTCCATTGGAGGCCAAGCAGCAAGTGGACCTGCGCCTGCCCTGTGTTCTTGTGGGGTGGTGTGCTCCACTTCGTGAGGAAGTCTCCCATCCCCAGAGTTACATTCTGGTCTCTTAGCTATTTTAGGTCACAATCAGCATTGCCGCTCCAGACTTGCCTGCTTCTTGTCTGGTTTAGAATGTGCTAACATGTTCGGTGGCCTCCTGCATGACAGTGCTGGGAGGGAGGGTTGCCCGTGTGGAACCTCGTTGTGCCTTCTTCACCCAGAAGGGTGGTAGTGTTCCGAAAGAGTTATTTGTTGTGGTGTGAGGTTTGGATGAAGCTATATGCTGTTGAGGTTTTCTCTTGTGAGATGTAGCATTCGGAACTGATGTGAACTTTTTTATCTTTAAGAGGGAACTCCACACAACTCTGATCCACCTATGGGCACATATTTCCCCTCTCCCACCTTACTCTTAAGATGCCCCACAGTCTCCCTTTACCCAAACTTTCCCTGGCCATTCAGCTCCTGTCACTCGCCATGGAGTGCAACACCAAAGACATATGCCTATTGCATTGCAATCGATCCTTCAATTTCCCAGATCTTTCTCATCATAACACAACTTTACAGCAGTCTTCTATAGAACTGACCTTAGAACATTTGTAGACACCAGCACCAAAGCCTCATCACATCTGCCATTTCTCCGTGTATATGCCAAGTAAGTTATTTACTTTACATATGCAATGATGGGTCTCTGCTAATCTCTGCATGTAGGTAATATGACGTTTACCTTCAATGCATTGTTCTTACAGAACATCCATTAGCACGTGTTAAACAGACTATATTAATGTTCCATAAACTTCCATATGTTCAGCCCAGCATGGATATTCCAAATATATGGCTATTACGGTATTACCACGATTCACCTCGCACATGCATCTAACAGAAATCGTTAAATAAACTCCAGGCTTTCACCCACAACAGAATGATGGACCTTGATGGAGGTGTCCAACAGCCCCTGCTACCTGGTAACATCATGCACAAATCAATACCAGAACACATAAGGAAGAATATCTTGCACATCCAGGCATCGCAACCACAGAGAACACATTAGATCAAACATCACACAAATCAGACATGGGGCGGAAGAGTCACACACCTAACAACACTCTTTAACTATATAACGTGCATTTCTGCCAACTATTAATTCATCACTTATGACTCTGTGCATCATAAGAATCATTCATACACACAAATAACTTATGACCCCCAAGTTGCACATCATGAAAAGCTTCGATACTATGTATGAGTACACTTTTATAAAAATTCCAAGTCCATCAGTTTGCTCCTTATGCTGAAACCTAATCTTTTTCCTTCCCCCGTGGTCCCTTGATGTCCTTTTAGATCAGCCGCTTAATGCTCCCAACCATTCGTAATCTACTGTGCCACGATCCTTTATTACAGTGGGTTCAGGTAGCGGGAGCTAGTTCCTAGGTTTCATCGGACTTCCCTCCCAGGTTGCATCTGGCGTCTCCCAGCTCAGCCTCCAGGGCGAGGTGCTTCAGACCTTGATCTGCCCAGACCCTAGATGTAGGAGGTCATCTTTTGCGTCGCCGGCTTTGAGTTGAGCTGAATTTAATCTCATGAACGGGTAACTCAAGACAAGCCATTATTTTGGGATTAGACCTTAATTAATAGCTTTTCTGCCCACACTTTAGGCCTCGCCCAACTGGTGCCTAGTCTCTGTATGTCCGCAGCTTTCATACGGCTCAGTGAAGTCCTCTGGCTTACTTTCAGATAGCGCCTTACTGAATAGGAGCAGCACTTCAGAGCGCTGGGTCCCGGAGAGAGTGGAGCAAGTAGGGCGGGGGAACAGGCACAGGTGGCTTCGGTTCCCAACAAAAGTAAGATATAATGCAAGAGTGAGCCCAGCCTCCCTCTCAGGAGAAGAGCATGTGCAGCCCTTTCATCCAGGCCAGGTGACTAGAGTGGCCAGTAGAAAGAAATGCACCATTGACTGTACGATGGAAGGTAAACTACAATACTAGTTCCTGAAAAACCAAAGCTTCTGCTGTTTCGAGACAAATATGTTAAACTCTAACCTTGTCACCAACCTTGCCCCCCCCAGTATTGCTGTTTCGTGGCAGATAATGTCTAAAACACGAAAACGACAATTTGCAGTCTAATTGCATCATAAACCAAAGGCTGTGACTGCAAGCCTGCTGGCTGGTCCACAAATCTATTTTTAATACCAACTTTATGAGGGGGAGAGACAGGCGATGCACATAGAAAGAGGCGAGCAGCAGAGTGAGAGCGAGAGACAGACACAGACAAGGGAAAGATATAGAGCGAGAAAGACCGTCACAAAGGCAGAGAAAAAAGCAAAATAGCAGACAACAATAATAACAACAAATGCGTGAAAGGGAATGGAAATACGAGAGAATCGTGAGCAGGACAGGCGGAGAAACAGAGGCAAACATAGGAGAAACAGGCAAGGAGGACGAGAAAGCATCTTGCTGAGGTAGAAGAAAGGAGATAAGGATGCCAACTGCAACGTTTTGCTCAGATAAATGTAGTACCAGCGTGAGCCTAATTATTTCGCATAACATTCTTTAGCTGGTAACGATGCCGAGAAAGACTAATACCGGAACACTGGTGCGAACAGATGGAGCGGTGTTGTTAATTACAGTCACTTAGCTGCATCCGACCCCACGGGACCGTGAGTTATTACCAGCATCCCCCACCGGGGACGAGCGCCGCCACTTTTATTGGAGGAAGGCTCTTTACCGACGAGCACCGTTAGAGCCACGCTGCGCCTCAGCGAGGAGAGTAAATAAGGCTCGGGGAGGCGAGAGAGCTCAGCCTGGAGCTACCCGAAGCAGGAAGGGATTTAACTACTTAAAAAAATATGCAGGTGCGGGGATGGTCCACGTTTTTATAGGAGCCAAGTGCTGGGGCTGTTGAATTAAGGGGTTGGCTATTATCACATGTTGCCTCATTTTGATTTCACCACCTTGCACTTCCTACACTGTATTAATACCACTCCTGCAGGTTGCTTTCTCGCTGTGTCACTGTTTTGCTATCTTTCTTTTCCTCCGTCTTACTTACGTGTCTTCTCTTTCTTGTTCTGGGTAAAACCCCAATGAGGAAAAATAATCACCAGTTCCTAAAAATGAGGGCCGGTGTCTACCTCCAGCAGCCACCAGTGCCAATAAGCAATCGAAATTCCACCACCACTACTACTACTACTACTGGCCTTAGGCTCTGGAAAAAACGCAACCATTGAAGGAAAATGATGGCAGAATGGGGTCTCAGGTCCATCTCGGTTAACCATCAACATTTGTGAGGCCAAAACGACCTTGCTATTCAGTGGCAACACCACACTGTCGACTTACTCCGTACCAGAGCCCTGATTAAGACCTGTGTGCACGAACATCCAGGGTGTAGACACACTTGCTTTATTTAGTAAGAGCTGACAATCAGAAGTCGGTCTTCAGCTACGTTTTTCCTTCTATACATTTATTGTAAGAATTTGTATAACGTGTAATCAACACTTATTTGTCCCAATGTGTTTGTTCTATTCCATTAGAGGGTGTACCAGGAGGAATGGAGCCGGGGAGGAGAAAGACCTGACGCACGTGGAACGAAGCCAGAAAAGAAGTCCAGGGGTAGAGTCGATTAATGGGTTCAGGGCTCTGAGGTGGATCACTGGTTGACAGGCTGAGAGAGCAGGATGCACTAGGCATTTTGTGGAATTTGGGGACAGGATTTAGAGCGGATGAAGAGTTGTCTGAAAGGGTGTAGGCATGAATGGCAAAGCCTCAGCCTTCAGCATATAAGAGGGGTTGTAAGACATGGACAAGAGGGGAGGGCTGGGTCATCTTAGCAGGTCATCTCGCTTTAGAGGAGAGTGCGGGTGGTAATGTGTCGGCAAGGAAGATTTGGGAATCATGGAGTGGCATTCGAAAGGAGCATTAAGCCATGGATAAAGAGGAAGTGAGGTGGCATTGTGCAGGGACAGGTGGAGCCAAATGCGTTATCTTTGCATCTGCCGAGAAGAGAGAGGAACCAGACATGGAAAGAAGTCACTGCAATATGTGTTATACTCATTAGGAGCTTGTCAAGCAAGATGGGGTGCAAGGACACAGGCCCGCAGGTGAATTGGTGCAGTGCCCAAATACAAAGAGTTTGCCCGTAGTATAGCATAGATGACAACATGTGTTGTAAATCACTGCTAGTTTATGGTTCATTGTACAATGGCTTGACTTATTTAAATGGAGATAAGAACTTGTTTGCTTTAATAGAGGAGTCAAAGCACCAGATTTAGTATCTGCCGAACGGTTAACTCGGTCACAAGTGTGCCTGTCTACAAATGTATTATATCCTAAGGCACGTGTAATAAGGCAGAAGGGATTTTCGTCATGTTTGTGACTGATTAACCTCTCCGCAAAACTCTGAATCAGGCCCGTGGCATGCCTGTCCTAACACTGGTGTATCCCTGTGCCATGGGTTGTTAAAAAACGGGTGTTGGACTGAGCCAGAGGGACTACTTAATATACCTAAAATGTGTTTTATGCAAAAATCATAATTTTTTGCTTTTATATTTTCTCTGCAGCTAGCTTTTCATTATGATTTAATCAAGATTTCACCCTTTCTGATAATCCTACAGATTAGAGGTTTACCAGTATATGGAAACCGGATTGGTGTTCTCCAATTTGGTTTTCCAACCTAGTTTTCAAAAGAAGTGCACGATTAACAGACTTGAGTTTATTGGGTAGAATGATGAGTGAATGTAGTATAAACAAGCATTTACAATGCAATGGTTTCGCCCTTCGGAAAAGTTAGAGCTATTGGCATTGTAAATGACAAACTTTTTATTTATGTGTTGGTTTTGAAAACAGATAAATAAATGGCATTGTCATTTACAATGCCAATAGCTTTATGCAGCAGCGCTGCCAAGTGACTCTGCGTGTGCCACGTAGTTGTTTGCCTCTGTAGTGAGACTACTACGCACGTTCAAAGCTTTGCTCTACAAAGTCCGAAATGCATTTTAAACATTATATGCCAGCCTGATTGTTGGGAAATCTGATTTCCCCACAATTTCACCCCAGTCCCACTCACCAAGCTGCGCCCCTGTGTGGTGTCTAGGAACCAAGACATTATGCAGAGGTAGATGGAAGGCGCTGCCAGGGCCAGAAATGTCATGGGCGGAAGCTGGCAAGGGCTGTGCGATGATAGGGAGCGGGTGATCTTCAGAGCCCTGGGGTCCGGGGCAAAGACGCAGGGGCAGATTACACCTGGGTCAGACTAAAGGTAGGCGATGCCTGGTGCAAATGATGTCACGGGCAGATTTTGTATGAATACAGGTAGGGTCCAGGAGCATGTGAACGAATGGGCAGGTGGTTTCGGGGGTGTATGTTCGTACGTGGCATGTGATGTCCGTGCCCAGGGCCGGTTGCTACCCCCGCCGATCTCCCCTTTGATGCTTCGCGAGCCCTGTGTTTGTGTGGGGGTGGAGGAGGCACTCCCGGGGTGCGGGGGGGAGTGGCGAAGGTGTTTGTTTATAGCACTCGGGAGCGCACCTCTGTGTACAGTGGCAACAAGGACTTGGTGTGCTGCCCCCGCCGAGGGCGGAGTCTGTGTGCAATGGGTACAGCTCTAGACTGTGCTGCTGGGGGGTGGGAGAGTCAACGCACCTGCAGCAGAAATCTGAGCACTGACTCCAGTCCCGCAGACAAAGCTTAGGTGGTGAATGCGCCTGCTGCAGGGATCTGCTCGTCAGATCCTTCAGGCCACAGGTTCAGTAAGATAGCTCACTGGGTTAAAGCATGCATGCTTAGTGAGCTGCACCGGCTGCTGGGTTCTATGTTCTTCCTGCTGGTCACATGGGTTTCGTTATTTACAAGACAGCGCATTGGAATAATGCACCTACTGCAGAAGCGTGCAATCGTCATGTTTTACTCTCAGTGTGGTAATATTGAATAAATAGCGGTAGAGACACAAGGTTCGGATGGATAGGAGTTTCCCGCCCAGACCACTGGAACAGCAGACTGGCCGAGGCACTGAGCAGGACCTCAAAGCCCAAGCAGTGCGTACACGCCCCACTGCCCCTGAAAGTACATTAACGCTGTGGTCCGAAGGGTGGCGAAGGCAGTGGCACCCTCTGCCCAGAGGGTGCTAGTGAAATGTCCTGACTGTTCGTTACAAGTGCCTGGACACCCCCGGGGTTTGGCGCTATATAAATACCTGCATTACCAGGCACGCTTCCCTCCACCTCCCAGTGTTTTCACATCAAACAGGCGGTGTGTCCCGCAGGTGAGGCCAGGGCTCCGGTGCACGGTGATACTGTGTGTAGTGTACACACCAGGGCAGCACAGGTCCAGGAGCAGGCCGTGCATCAGAGGCAGCGCCAGGACTGTGTAGAGTGTACACACGGGGGCGGGGGAGGGCCAGGAAGCAGGCCGTGCGTCTGAGGGGGCAGTACAGGCAGCAAGAAGGAAGTGTTTACATACAACAGCGGGCACTAACCCCGGCGCACTCCACACATACCTCGCAGCAGCATCCCACCCCTGGGGGCCGAGACTCTGAGTTCAACCAACTTAAGCATTTAAGTGGTGCGGGAACGGGCACACGGAGAGCGGGAGGGGGGTCAGGGGCGGGAACGGGCACACGGAGAGCAGGAGGGGGGGCAGGGGCGGGAACGGGCACAGGGAGAGCGGGAGGGGGGAGGGGGGGTCGGGAACATGATAAAAACAAAATTATTAAATAAAAAATGCTGCTTACCTGATCAGCGGCCTCAGTGCACAGCCCACCCCTGCAAAAGACACGGTGAAAATGAGGAAAACATGGAGAGACAAAAAAAAAAACATTGCACACGCCCACCGCCGCAATGACGACATCGCAGAGGCGGAGAGGGAAAAAATCGCGGGAACGCCCACGAATCTGGTCCGGCCATGACGGACAGATCTCTGTTCCAATGGCTAGCCTCCATTTATGGAGCTAGCCAATGGAACAGAGGGCGTAATCCCAAGCCCACTCTGTTCTAACACAAGATTTCGCCTGCGCCGAAAAGCTGCGCAGTGCGCAGCCTTCGGCCAGGCGAAACCTAAAAACCAGTAATAGCCGAGTGAGAGTTAGTCAGATACACGTTGAAAAAGGCAGTTGAAAGAGGTTGCTTGAATAGATTTCAGGAAGGATGGACCTCTTATCCATGACTAGGAGGCTCAGAGTGTGGCAGATGCCGAACCCTCTGGAAGTTCTGCAACCACCATACTGGCAGATTCTTTATAACTTTTCAAGAAGAGGGAAATCACCTTATCTTCGGACTCCAGCGCCTCAACTGGTTTCTATGTCAGAAACCTTGCACTGGTGGCTCATCCACCGCATGGCTGTCAGCAAGCCCTGACCTACAATGGTCGGGCCCTCCTGGGTTGCTTTTTAATGTTCACATCTTCTGTGAAAGAAAAAGAAAAAACCTATGACCTACAGAAAAACGTTCTTCTCTTTGGGGGGTTTATTTCTAAAAAGAAAAAAAAAATGATGAACTAGACTCCATGAAGAGCCAGGAAGTCCTGTGGTACATTTGTAATGAAAGCGCTCCTGTTATGTAGTAGAAAGTGTCTGAGAGAAGCACGTTTGGTGAAAATGTCCCATCAAAATAGCAGGGAGATTTTTAGTAATTGTGCTACCGGAGGACTGGCAGCGCAACCACAGAATGTGGTTTGGAAGCCTATCCAAAAGTCAAACCGACCCAATAAGTTCCTTTTTGTGGGCTTCTGGACAGTGTGCCATCTGCCAGAATTAACAGACAAAGAGAATAAGGTCTGCAGCCAGAAATGTTATGTTAAGTACAATTTTATAGTGCATATTCACCAGCAGGTCTCTTAGCACTTGTTGAGAAGACACAGGAGCCATCTGCCAATCCCGGGAGCACCTAGGCGGAGGAGTTAGACAATGTCCAGTGCCTCCCTGAACAGATAGGTCTTAAGGCGTTTCCTAAAAGGAAGAAGGGGGGATTCCTTGCGGAGATTCTCGGGCAATTGATTCCAAAGTTGAGAATTAAAACAGAGAAAGATCTGCCACCTTTAGATGCAGTTTTGACCCATGGGTAGGCCAAGAGGTCTGCCTCGGAAGATCAAAGCGAGCGTCCTGGCACACAGTTCACCTGGCGCTCCTTGATATCAGATGGGGCTGGCCGTAGATGGCTTTATGGGCAATACAGAGGCCCTTAAACTTTGCTCTCTCTTTGACTGGGAGCCAGTGCTACGTGTGCACCAGAGGGGTAGCCTTAGCCCTTCTAGGCAGCCTAAAGATCAGCCTAGCTGCATCATTCATGGTCACCTGCAGCTTGCGGATTAGTATCTCAAGGAGACCAATATATAAGGCATTGCCATAGTCCAGCCTGGACACAATCGTGGCCAACACGATCGTCTGTAGAGTAGTGGGTAAGATAAGAGGGGCAAGTTTCCACAGCTGTCTCATTAAGCCCAGACAAGTGGCGACCACATTAGCAACTTGGTTGGCCATAGAGAGATTGGCATCAATATTGATGCCCAGGCATTTTACAACAGGAACCAGCGTAGGTGCGGTGCCGAGCTCTTGTGGCCAGAGAAGGTGGTTCCAAGGGTTGCCTTTGGAGGAGATTACAAGAATCTCAGTTTTGTCCGGATTGACTTTTAATGAGTTGGCTGTCATCCAGCTCACAGTGTGTCTAAGAAGGTTTTGCACACAAGTGTGGGCATTCGGGGAGTTATTGATCTGCAGGATAAGTTGGGTATCATCTGCATAATAAAAACTTGACAGTCCATGCCAGCTAGGGCAGCCACCAAAGGCTGGAGATACACATTAAACAGGAGACGGGACAGGGCTGAGCCCAGAGGGACACCACAGGTGAGGGCGCCGCAATTTGACATCTGCTCACCCAGTTGGATTTGCCCCAGCAAAAAGGACTCAAGCCACTGGAAAGCCAATCCGAAAATGGCCATATTAGCAAGCGAAGAGTTGGGCATGATTGACCGCATCGAACGCCACTGACAGGTCTAACAAAATAAGGGCGCTCAAATCTTTGTTATTGGCCCTCACTCTGAGCTCATTGAGTATAGCCAACATCACCAGTTCAGTACTATGGTGGGCTCTGAAGCCTGCCTGCCGCCCCTGAAGTAGATGGTGTTCCTCTATAAAGACTGAAAGTATTTTGAGGACATGTTGCTCCAGGACCATTGCCAAAAAAGGGAGCTGGGAAAGTTCCTATAGTTTTTAAGATTGGCCGCCTCTGCCCCTGGTTTCTTCAGCAGGGGAATGACCCTAGCTTCCTTCATACTGGTGGGTAGATAGCCTGTCTTCAGGAAATGATCAAGTAGAGAGAGGATCTCTTTTTCTAGCCCGGGGAGGGCCATTCGGAAGATCCTTGGGGGATAAGGATCTGCAGGGGAGCCAGATTTAACATGGTTCATGAGGTATGTCAGGGTCGCTGAGTCTAATTTAGGGAAAAAACAGAGTTGCTTGCCCGGAGTGATGCCTAGGACTGTTTTCTGAAGCAGTCCAAGATGTTGGATAGCCAATGCAGACTCTTGTTAACCAGGGAGAAACTGCTTATGAGTTAGGGAGATTTATGCACAAAAACAATAATTAGACGGAAGACTTCCGACTGAGAGGAATGAGATGGTGGTATTATCCATTCTTTAGGAATAAGGCTATAGCATTTCCAGGCTTGCCAGAGTCTCTTTCGTCGACATGGATGCAAAGACCAGACACCGTGTGAGCACAGACTTCTCTGTCACTACAGAAGGAGGACATATGTTAGAAGGAACAAGGTATACTGGGCAGATCGACTCTGTAAATAAAAAAATTACTAGAATTCAACCGGGTATTAAAAAAAAACAAAAAAGAAAGAGCAATTTTTCTGTGAAAACATAACTACTTAACAAAAGTATAAGCTGAGGGCAAATTGCTCCTGTCTAGAACAGACACATTCGCCAAGCATGCAAAATTGGTTATGGCCTTCGGCACGACTTCACCGTGTGATAAATTCCTCTCTTTCTTCTGGTTTTGTACTAACTGGACTGAGATCATCAGTGGTGGAATGCCATCGATGAAAGGCGGAGGTGCCTATGCTCCAAATATCCACTGTTGCTCAGCTGGCTTCATCAAAGCTTCCCCATCCTCTTTTCCATCAATGGTTCTGACACCGAAATCCAGAGCAAGGCTTTAAAGTGGATCAAATTCCTCCTTCTTTCTCTTACCCAAATCCTGTCTTTGAGGCACGATGAATCTTTCCTTAACATCATGCGCGCTAGCGTTATTCCGCTCGCACGCTGAGATTTGCGAAAACGCACTTTACGTGACGAGCTGGGCTCGTCATCAGCGTGCGAGGAGGCTACGCCATGACGAGCCCAGCTCGTCATCAGCCTGGAAGGGGTTAAACTTGTTGACTGGTGAGTCTGTCGGGGGTCAGAGCTTTCTGCCCTCTTGTCAACTACCTTCTACTGCCCCTCTCTCTACACTAAGTTTCAAGTATGCCAAAGTGAAAAAACTTATCCTTGGTGTAAAAGTTAGTGTTCGATCTATTCATGCTCCAGCTCTCTCCAGATAGATGATGGGATCGACATGCCCTTGAGTCTTTTAAAGCAGCAATTGGATGAAGTTGGATTCCTGTTTTTTTTAAGAACCTTCAGAAGGTTTGGCATACACTAGAAACGTGAAAAAAGGTACCTAGATGATGCAAGTATGTAGGAGGATGCGGCTGCAGAGGCAGATTATGAATCACCATTAAGTTGTGCTGTCAGTGGGGGCCTATTTTCAGATCCCCAAGGAGGGCTGCACACGCGGTACTAATGCCTAAGGTCTTACTGACTTTGGGCAGCCCTGCCATTCGGGAAGAGCAGACTTTTGATGCACATGAAAAATACAAATGGGAAATAACACACTTTATTTGTTGATGTGTATGGATTCCCTCCTGCTCGATACCCGTCCACCAGAGAAAGTCAGTCCCACAGATCATTCTGCATACAAATATATGAATCTACACTACTGAAGGAAAAATGTTAAGGGCAAAAAAAAGTTCAATCTAGACGAGCAAGGGAACTGACTGAAAACAATTTCAAGTAGTAAACCTTTTTTTTTTTTGGTGTTCAAACTGCTTTTATTGAATATTATAGACAGTACACAGCTTCCAATGCCTACAACCCGGAGGCCGGCAGCGTGGAGTGCAGCTAGAGCATAAAATCAGAATAGGTGTAACACAGCTGTAGGACCGGCATCCCGGGTAGGGTAATTAAGCACTGTGCCCTGAGTGTCCGAGAGCTAGTACAGAGGACATAACCCTTAGGAGCAACTGCAGAAGAACAGAGTTTTATGGATTTTTGGTTTAATTGTAATCCTGTGAAACAGTTCCCAACTTTAAACAAAACAGTGAGGTCTCATAGACACACTCGGGTGTATAGTCCTAATACAAAGATATAGCAGTATATAGCAAGAGTCTTCTAGGGCAATGTTTCCACATACGCTAATCGCAGCAGTACCTGTGCATCTGACGGATAGGGGAGAAGTGTAGTGTCAAAGTGCGGTACCGGGCCTAATAAAAAGAAATAAGAAAAAAGGAAAGTGTATGGAAGTGTCAGGGCAGTAGAGAGTATATATCAAGTAAGGGTTCGGTTACGAGTGCTGCGCGTGAAGTGTCAGTGTAAATGTCACAGGAAAAAAGTCTTGCCGGTGTATGTACAGTAAGGCAGCATATGGGGCAGTGTGTCAGGTTGAAAGGTTGGGCATGGTGTAGGCATCTACAGGTAGCAATCTATAGCCCCAGGTGCATTCAGTGTAGCTAGTTGTTAACAGCCACTCCCTTGGGGATATCATTGTCATCCGCCTGGGCAAGCAAATAGCCAACCAACGGGCTCCAAATATCCTTGGGTCGGCTAGAGATCGGTAGTAGTTCAGTAAATGTGAGGTGTTGTTCCTGGCAGTATGTCACGTCCGCCAGCCACTCCTTAAATTTAGGGGCTCTTCCTCTACCCTAGCGACATGCCACTCGACGCTTCGCCAATAGCAGTGCCATATCCACAAACTTTCTGCAGGTTTTGGAGATATGGGGCGTGTGCCCCAGCAGCACGAGGAGCGGCTCTGCCTCAATGGTTACTGTGGTCATGGATGTAAGAGCGTCAGTCACCTGCTGCCAGTATAAGTGGACAGAAGGGCATTCCCGAGCTAGGTGCAGGAAGCCCGCATGTTCAGCATGACAACGCTCACATCTATCATCTTCGGCTAGGCGGAATCTGTGTTTTTTGACTGGGGTATAGTATAGTTGGTGCAGGAATTTGTAGTGTATGATCTTAAATCTACTACTAGCCGATATCCGGGCCGTCAATGCACAACAGTATTGCCATTGGTCGTCTGTGAGTTCCGTGGCTAGGTCAGCACTCCAGCGCGTTCGAGACCCTGCCTCGGGTAGCGAGGAGACAGTTCTGAGCTGGCGATAAAGACCAGCAACCAGGTTGTGTCCCTTCCTGCGCGCATAACAGAAAGTAGAGGGGGAGGAAGGTCTCAGGTTCCCCAGGGAACGTAGGGAGGATGTCCTTCATGCCCAGAGGAGGTGCAGGTAGTAAAAGACATCCAATGGGGTACGTCCGTGGGAGGCGAAAAACTTGTCTGCAGATTTGAATTTACAGTTCACAAAAAGGTCGCCCCATGCGGTGATCCGCAGTCGTACGCAGAGCAGTCGAAATCCTCGTTCCAGTAATAGGGCAAGATTAGTATGAAACGTCAACGGCATTCTGGGAGAGTATGGCAGGCGACAGGACATTCTCTTGGCTATGCGACGCCATGCATCAAGTGTACAGGAGACTGAGGTGTGTGGTGTCTGTATTAGTGACTCTGGGCAGAGAATCAGGCCATTAAGTGGAATGGGATGTACAATCCAGTCCTCTACCGCTAGCTGAGGCATGAAGTGGGTGGGGACTAACCAGTGGTATGCATAATGCGCTTGTGCGCATAAATATTAGGCCTCGAAGTCAGGAAAGTCAAAGCCTCCGACCTCATAGGGTAGGGTCAGTGTGGACCATTTCAACCGTGGGTTCTTGCCCCCCCCAGAATAGCCGACAGAGTTCTGATTTCAAGGTTTTAAAGAAGAACGCGCCCGGATAGTATGGGATGTTGAGGAAGAGATCTAGAAACTGGGGCAGAAACACCATTTTGATAAGGGACGCACGGCCAGCCATTGAGAGCGGCAGTGCTATCCAGCGGTCGACTGTAGTTGTGAGTTTGGTGATTGCAACCCCATAATTGGCGCGGAGCATTTCCTCCCTGTCGTGAGAGATGTTGATACCAAGATCGTCAAGGGGAAAGTCAGTCACTGCATCAGTAAGTGGGAAGAATTGTGACTTGGACCAGTTTATGTGTATCCCCGACATCCTTCCGAACACCACAAATTCTCGTAATAAGGGGTTGAGGTGAAGGTCTGGATATTTGACATAGAGGGTGATGTCATCAGCATATAGGGACACATCGATTTGGCGCTGGAGGCATTGTACCGCGCCCGCTCGATGCAGCTGACGTAGCCTGCAGGCCAGAGGTTCAACCGCGATGGCAAAGAGGAGGGGGGATAGGGGACACCCCTGGCGAATACCCCTGGTAATGGCGATAGGGTTCGATAGATGACCATTGATAAGGACCTTAGCGGTGGGCTGTGTATAGAGTAACTGGACCCAGGAAATAAAGAGTTTAGGAAACCCCATTTTTGCCAGGACGGAGAACAAATAGGGCCATTCGACGGAGTCGAATGCCTTGGTGGCATCTAGGAAGACGGCAGCAACTGGTAAGTCGGAATGGACTGTACGAAGCAGGGAGAACAGGGTGCGTAGGTTATGAGAGGTCGAGCGACCGGGAACAAATCCAGCCTGATCAGGTAAGACAATCCTGGTCATGAGGAGGGATAGCAGAGTGGCCAAAACCTTTGCTAGGATCTTAACGTCGCAATTAAGGAGGGAAAGAGAGCGGTGTGAGCCACAAGAGCCAGGATCTTTGCCCGGTTTCAAGAGTGAGGTAATAACTACTTCTCGCATGGAACAGGGGAAGATGCCATCGGCCAGCGACTCCTCATACACCTCCCGCAGGACAGGGGCCATGATGTCGATATATGCCTTGTAGAACTCGGCGGGAATACCATCTAGGCCTGGTGCCTTGCCATTCTTCAGTGACATGATGGCATCCCGGATCTCATCCAGTTCGAAGGGAGCGGCCAGGAAGGCTCTATCACCGTCGCTGAGCCAGCATAGCGCCCCATCTCCTAGGAAATCAGCATATGATGCGTCAGCCGGAGTGTCAGTGGTGTAGAGCGTGCGGTAGTGGGATGTAAAGGCATCCAGTAGTGCATCTGAGTCTCTAATGACGTGGTCTTGGTCATCTGTAAGTTCTAGGATGATGTTATGGTCCCTTGGGGTGCGTGTCAAGACCGCAAGTGCTCTCTCCGGTCTATCCCCTTCGCAATATTTCCTGGCCTGCCAATGTTTCCCCCATTTAACCTCTCTACTAGCCTCTTCCTCGTACTGCAACAGCTTATCTCTAAAGGCCGCATGAATATCGGGATTGTCGTCATCTACCATGCGTAGTTCTAATGCTCTGAGTTCCCTGTGTAGCGAGTGAATAGTGTTTTGTATATCTCGCAGGACCCCGAAGCTCTTGGATATACAGTACCCCCTTATGGTGACCTTGAAGGCCTCCCAGATGCATTTGACCGAGTCCACCGACCCCCTGTTCCTGGGAAAAAAAACAGCAATCTCCTCCCCCAACTCAGCACGGAACAAATTGTCTAGCAGGGCCATCGGCTGTAATCTCCAACTAGGCCTAGGGCTGTCCCACCCAGGGATACGCATATGTATTAGGACAGGGCTGTGGTCAGAGTATGTTCTTGGCAAGTGTGCAACCCCCAGGATCTCCGAGGTGACCTCCCTGGTGAGGAGAAAGTAGTCCAAACGTGACCATGTACCCGTGTGTGATATAAAGTGTGTACCTTCCCTTCGAAGCGAATGTAGGTGTCTCCAAGCATCCACCAGGCCTCCCTGGCCCTTGGTTTGTAATGATGAGCTCCATCCGAGCTATCTAAATGAGGTGAAAGTGCCAGATTAAAGTCTCCACCCCAGATGACATGGCGGGACCCTATATCCATTACCTTGCCCCAAAGTGTGTTAAAAAATGAAGGCACATCCGAGTTGGGAGCATAGCAGTTTATGAATGTAATTGTGACGTGGCCCAGGCGCTCCCATAGTAATGCATAACGTCCCTCACTATCAAGTAGGTCTCCGTATTTATGGAAGGACACTGTGCGTTTAAGCAGGATGGTCACCCCTCTAGCGTACGTAGAATAGGAGGAGAATACACGGATACCAGCCCATTTGCCAGCAAAAGTGGCTCTAACTAATGGCAACAGGTGTGTTTCCTGTAGCATGGCAATATGGACATTATGCCTGTTAAGATAGGCAAGCACATCACAACACTTCCTGGCATTGTTAAGCCCTCTAACATTCCATGATATGCAGTTCAGTTGTGTATCAGACCCTAAGCCCGCCATCGGCATCCACATATCAGTGCATCCCACCCCAGTGGTGGCGAGAGAGCAGGCATTGTACTACTTAAAATAGATAGTCGCCCATTGCCTTTCGTGTCTTGAGTGTCGTCCTCGAGTCTGGTCTGGTTTTCCCCAAATGTTCCCATCCCCCCTCCCACTACTGCATCCCAATCATGCCAGCAGCCGCCTATCCCCACCCTCCCCCCCCACCCTTCTGCCCATTGTCCCGTAACATTAACATTTCAACATAGTGCATGGGGTACACCCGAAAGGGAAACAACGACAAGGGCGCACAGCCACATCTCCCGCCAACCGGCCTCCCGATCTGTACCGCCCTCTGTGGAGGTCGGGGCAGGGAGAGTGGTCCTTGGAATACGTTACCATCGGTGAGTTTTAGTAGTCCAGTTCAGTAGTGCAGGGTCTGCATCTCTCACCTCCCGAAGCTAGGGGTGATGGTTGCGTCTCAGTTCAGTAAGTAAGGAGGACAGTACGTGATCGTATGTTCATTGCTCCTCCGCAGCTGAGGATGGGTCATCCCCTTCCAGATTTGCCTCATCGCCACGACCATTCCGCCAGGCCTTGCTGATCGATTTCAGGAAGTCCTCAACTTTCTGGAGGTTTGTAAAAAAGCGATGTTTCCCCCGATGGGTGACACGCAGTCTCGCTGGGTAGAGGAGAGCGTATTCCAGCTGGGCCTCTCGCAGTTTCTTTTTGACAGGAAGGAACTTTCGCCTCTCCTCTTGTACCAAGGGGGTAAAGTCAGGATATATGGAGAATGCCACACCTTTATATTGCAAAGACTGTTGAGTCCGGGCCGCTCGCAGTGCGACATCGCGGTCACGATAGTTTAGCAATTTAGCGATGATCGGCCTGGGCGGTAATCCGGGCATAGGGACAGGTGCTAAAGATCTGTGTGCCCTTTCCACGATAAACTGCGGTGAAAAGGCTTCCTCCCCCATCGAGCTTTTGAGGAGTTGTTCAATATATAGTTCCATTCTGCCCGTGTCTGTGGATTCCGGAATGCCTGTGACGCGTATGTTGTTGCGTCGGCTACGGGCTTCCAAGTCTTCGTTCTTAGCCGCTATAAGCCGGAGCAAATTGTCCATGCGGGCCAATTGTGTAGTGTGGGAAGAGGTTGTATCATCATTGTCCGAGATCCGCTGCTCCACAGTAGTGATGCGTTCTTCATGTCGATCAACCTTATGGACTAGGGCATCCAGTCTGGAAGTCACGCCGTCCACCTTCTCCACCACCGTGGCGAACCCCTGTCTCATCTCCTGAAACAAACGGTGTAGGTCAATGTCTCTGGCGGGGGAAGCAGCGGCTGATGTAGTAGCGTCGCCGGACCTTGTTTCAGCTGGTACTGACTTTGTACCCTTCTTGGCGCCATCAAAGCTAATTTTAGTTTGGCGATTTTCAGGGAGCACCATTTTGTCTGTTGACCGTGTTTTTACCACCCCTGCAGGCAGTACCGCGCAAGTTCCCGCAAGGTCGAGGCCGCGGGGTGGGTCGTAGACAAGTGGCAGATGGTCCCAGAAGCCGGCGCCCCTGGCGTCCACCCTCCCCACAGGGGGCCCCGGCAGCCGCGGTACAAATCCCCAACCTCCACCCGCACCGCCCAGGCCAAAAATGAGTCGTGCAGAGGCAGAGTACTGGCGCTTCGCGGTGAAGGGCGCAGATCGCGGTTGCACCGTATGTGGATAGGGTTAGGGCCAGCAGGACAGCGTGCAGGTCCGAGTCGTTGGTCCAGTACTATGTCCGCAACCGGTGCCCAGCAGAGCCTCCCTACGAAAACAAGTGCCTATTGTCCCTTCAAAGCACCATGGCATCGGGTCCCAGCATGCGCCTCTGTACTGTGTAGCCAGCTGTATCCCCTGTGTTGTAGGGCGGACGCCAGTGCGCAGGAACAGCAATTGTTTAGGCCCGGAGCTCCGGTAAGTCGCACCACAGGTGGCTCGAGGCGCAGCCCCCCACAGCACACCCAACAGCAGGCAGTTCAGGACACTTACGAGAGTTCAGGCTCCTCACCCTGAATGCAATGGCAGTGAGTACGATGGTCGCACGGCGCCTCCCGGTGTGTGTGGGAGCCGCAGCAGCGCTCACGGCTCTCCCCCCTCAGGTCTCTCCGTCCCTCCGGCCGCCCAAAGAGAGTAGCAGCGCCCGCCTCCTGTGACAGCCTTAAGCAGCGGATCAGGCACTCGGGGTCTAGCCGGCAGAACAGGCAGCTCGCAGCGGGGGAGATCCGCTGATCACAGCGCTCCCGTGGTTCAGGATCAGTCGCAGATCGGGCACCAAATCCAAGAGCGCCAGGCAGGCCCACCACCTTGTGGCGAGCCCCGGCCTCGCGTGGACTCCCGCAGCTGGCCACCTCAGGGGGTACACTCCGTAGACTCCTCCGGTTAACTTTCCGATGCCGATTACTGCGGTCCTGTCACAGCTAGAGATTCAAGCTTCAGGTCGAGTGTTGGGAACAGTCCACTGCTTCGGATAATGATTTATTTTAGAGGGTCACTCGCCTCCGGCAGCAGATAAATGCAGTATTATAAACCAAGGAACGGGAGCTGTTCAGCTAGGCAGCCATTCCGCTTGCGCGCCCTCTAGCGCCCCCCAAGTAGTAGACAGACACAATACCGGTAAGGTCTAAACCACGAGACATTATCAGAATCTGCGAGGATGAAAGCTTAACAAAGGAAAATCAACTGCAGGCACAAGCACCATCAGCAGAACTGGACACACAAAAACAGTCCGTTTCTTTCACCTCCTATGTTTTTGACCGAAGGTTGGTACTGGAAGCCTTCCACGGTACTGGAGAGGTATCAATGCATTGGTGTGAACAGGTTATAAAGCTCAATGAAAAGGGGGGTTTTCAGCAGAGCCAATCAGACTCTTTTCCTGCATCTGTTCCAAGCAGGTATTTCAAGCAACATTTAACGCCCAACAGACTCTTCGATAGGTAGTGGCACGGTAAGACATGCAAAGGTCCTTTATGCTTCAGATGGGTCAACAAGGCGCAAAAATAACCCTTTCAGCCTATTGTCCAACTATCAATCCCCTAGACTTCTTAATCATGTAATGACCAGAAACAGACTGTTCCAGAGTGGCACCTGTCTAACTCTGGAGTTGGATCTCCAGAGATAGCAGGACAAGGCGTTGGAATAAAATGCCAAATAGGCTTAGCGGGGAACAAAAAACATGAATTCCTTTGAAAGAAAACTAAAACAACACTTATTTTAAATGAGATTCAGTTGTGTTTTTAACACCTTGTGGTATTCATTGTTTAATTCAAATTTCGACTGCGTATAATTTTACGCTGTCAAAGTATTTCTGTATTGTTCCTGTTTTTCGGTGTTTTTCAAAGGTCTGTCACCAGAAAGAAACCATCTCCCCGCCAACCAAGGACTCTTTGGATCAGAAATCACTAAGCCAGGTGACTTGAGAACATGTTTTACTTTTTATTCTTCAAATCTTTATTATGAAATTTACAGTGAGCTATGAAATGTTAATTTAACTAACACGCTTGAAAGAAAAAACGTAAGTAACGCCAAAGATCAGCTGGAAACAAACAATATCAACTAGCAAAACTAGCTGTAAACCACGTTTGTAACTACTTACACTGAAACCTTACGATCCAGCAGCCAGCTAGAATGCCCAGCATCCCTTTCATGGTGCTCACCACGCCCTCATCCGGTACAATGACATGCGTTACTGAAATAAAACAAAACAAGTAATTAAAAGTTAAAAATTCTATTTATAACCAGCACAAACAAACTGTTCTACATCCACCAGTTAACCACAAGCTCGTTCGTCCACTGTTTCCTTTGTCTCATACATAAGTAGGTTACATGGCTACCAGATACATGGAAGTATTTACATTTGGAGACATGGCCTATAAGTATTTCATCATCTTGCTGAATGGAATAAACAGCAATCCAACAGCAAACAAAATAGATCAGCTTATACAGTCAAATGACAAGGACATGTCCATCAATTGTTCAAATTAAGCACAAGCTCGGGACCAATCCAAGGCCAATTTTTAGATGTCTGGTCTCTGCCTGGCGCCGAACACAGCCCAAGGAATTACCAGTGAGCTTACTTCAAGTATACCAGCCATTGCTATTTTGGTTTTTCAATGTGGGATGCATGAAGTGTTAGAGAGTATGTCCAAACGTGGTTTCCCTGCTCACAGAACTCAAGCTGCACCACAACGAGGAGACCCAAAAAGAATAAAACCTGCCTGCGATTACTTATGTTCCTTTTCAGAGCCTTGCAGTTCTGACTGGAGAAGTACCATACCTGACTGTCAAAACAGAGATGGACTGGAATGTGGCATCGAAATTCAGCAGTGGCTGAGATGAATTCAAGGTTTTCACTGATCACTTCTTTGTTTTTCTAAGTGCACATGAAAAGCAAGCAAGAACACATGAAGCTTCTAACTTTCTGGCCCATGATCCATTTTTAGATCAAGCCCTGAGCCATCCCACAAGCGCTGCTCTGGGGTTGATCTGTGGTAGTAGAGTACGGGGGAGTAGCCATGCTCACTCCCCCGCCCACTTTTTATATTGGTTTATTGGCTTGTTTGTCCTTTCTAAATGCTGCCTTCCGATTGGTTTATAGGCTGTTAGTCCCTCCTTATGACAGCCATGTTGTCATTTGTATCCTTCCATGGCTACTGGCCCCTTTACTTTGTGTTGCATGAGCACTATTTCTTCCTGTGCCCCCCCCCCCCCCGCTGTCCGTGTCTTCTCTACCAACGCCCCCACTCCCGTTGTTCGTGCCTTCCCGCCCACCAAAATGGAGATTTTTGCATTTTTTTGCGTTGTATCGGATTGTTCGCTGGGGCGTCTTGGTATGCATATTAACTGTGTCCATGTTCTGTTGTATGGCTGCCACGTTTTTGTGAATTCGACCGCTTTCTTATGCATGGTAAAAACACAGGTGCTCCCCAGCGTAATATAATTACAGAACCACTTCTTGAGGGGGTATATGCGTTTTAACACGCTTGGTTTCCTTTCCAGTGAGTTGACGTTTGTACTCGCCGTGTATGACTGCTCATCGACGAACGGGGATCGTCTATTAAAATTGTACTTGGTGTAAGTGCATTCAACATCAGAAAGTGATGGTGCACCTAAGGAATGGGACTTAATACTGCTTGAGCGATCCTACCTGGTATTTGTGGGCACTTGTGCTTTGACATGGTGTCTCAAACCTTTTCTGGTATATGCTACTTGGCTTCTGAGAATAATCCCGAGCTGCTGATAGTGCTGTGCAAGTGACTCCACAAAATAGGACAACCGTAGTGACTTCCTTATTTAAGGTTACTGGCAGTGATAAACTTCGCGCATCAGGAAAGGTTACGAGTAGTAATGTAAGAAGCTGGCGATCTGGAATTCTCTATGTAAAATATCAGAGCTCTAATGCTCTTGGCACAAATATACTACTTTGTGAAGTTTGCCCACGAAACATGACTTAACCCTCGTTAGTTTGAAGTGTTTTGCCCATTCAGCCATTTTTAGGTCGAGCATTCGAGATCTCTTATATATACTTTAGAATACACTTATATGTGTATGTACTTTGTGGGCTCTAGAGATCAACCCTAGGACTTGTCTACATCGCTTAGGGACTTTATTTATGTTCAACTGCCTCTATTTAACAGTCTTGGGAGAAAACCACCATTAGAGGTCAGTAAAATACTAGAATTGCTTTCTGCTGAGGGACTTTCTTTTTATTTTTCTGGCAACTGCCTCTATTTTTCTTTCTTAATAGAAAATGACCAGCTGAGGTCAGTAAAATACCAGAATCATTTTAGCATTCTCTAGATTTTAGTCCATAGAAATTGTCTTCCACAAGCACCCGTGGACAATAATATTTTTTCAAATCTTGTATTTTCACTGATATGACCACCGAAGACCTTGATTTTATATTAAATAGAGAGCTTTGGACTAAACCATTTCCCGCTGAAAGGCAATATTTCTCTCTATGTGATCCCATACCTGGGTGTCACGCAGTTTTGTGCTTACTTTCCCTCCATGTTAAAGAACAGCAGATGTTTCAGCACCCAGGCTAATGTGCTGCATAGATAAATGCATATAAGTTCCCAAAGGCAAGACAGATTGCATTGCAAATGCTTGTAAAGGAGGCGCTAAAGCGCAATTTGGTCAAACAATAACAATGTTGTTTGTGTCTGAGGGAGGCACCACAGAGCTGAGATCCAGACTGTGGCGTTGGTTGGAAATGGCAGAGTGTCGGGCTTCCCGGGTAGATTCAGATGAACACAACTACATGGAGTAAGGAGATGACTGGCAACTGACGTGACCCGACTGACTGGGCCCGCCTCTCGACAGTGAGGGTACAAGCAGACCCACAGCACACACACAGAACCTGCTCCACCGGGGCTCGAGAGAGTACAGCAAAGGACTTTGGCTCCGTCAATACTGAAGGAACCCTCAGGAGTGATTTACAAGGGAGCAGATCAGCGTGTTAGGCCAGTGTGCTCTCAATCATCACCGTACATCATGGCCCTCAAGAGGCTTTTAAGGACTGCAACTCGGCTGACGCACGCCTGCCAATTAACCGACAATGGGCTTAGCTAATAACAGCAGGAGACATATGCCTTCCCAACGAGCAGGCAATGCTCTGAGGCACAGTAAATGCAGCTGCTGCTCACGACTTGCTGCGATGGGCCTTTCACGAGCTACAACTGTGGACATGACCTTCCTCTGAGCATGAATGCGTGAGTGCTCACTGCGGTTATGGCCTAGTGGATCGCCTTATGCTACAGAGACCGATCGAGTAGCACCTTCACTTGAACCTTGGAGGATTAATACAAGGGGCAGCATTGAGTAACTGTAGTGATTACATCGCAGAGGCCTAGAAGTGCTGTGACTGCAAAACTACAGCATAGGGACACCTATATTTAGACCCGCTTTAGCCAATAGCTAAATCCTAAATGCAAGAAAAAAGGGACATAGGGCGAAATTGATGTTTGGCTTCAAAAGAACTGCCTGTGCAGTGGAGCAGACGCACAATGTCAACAGAACCCAGAATTCAGAGTTTCAGTGTAATGCAAATGTTAAACGACTGCTACTTGACAAGCAGAAAAGACGGTCGACCACTGACCGTAAAATTGACACACACATTAAACGGGAATGTTGTAGGAAAGGCTAGATAAACAGAGCAGCCATATTGACATGACTGAGGGTTGATTTTCCGAGATGGAACATAATAATTCGGTAAGACATGATAAACTAAAAATCGAGAAAGTACTTGAACTAATCTGAACAAAGAAGGAAAATCTAGAAGCCAGATCTAGGGTTTACAATGCCGCATAGTGGCATTCCGGAGTCAATGGCAACTAGACGAAATAGGAGGTTTGTGGAAATCAGACTGAGCAAACTAGCGCACGGAACACAGTTTTCAGCTAATTTTGTGGTGAAGATAGCACACTGTACACTGGAGCAGAGGCCTATACTGGACATCCCATCACAGCCAAACCTCTCTTGGATACTACACTACAAAGATACTGAGACATCACCCAGAGACTTGTGTGAGAAACAATGGATCTGGGAGAACCGAGGTCCACAGTGTACCTCTAGCCCAATTTTCCAAAGGGAGTACTCGACGGCCGGAGCAACTTCATTAAAAAGAAACAAACAATTGCACTCCAATATGGCATGTTACACCCTCCATTGTTAAAATGTTCACTCCATGGTAAAAACACGTCTTCAGCAACCATTTGCAGGTGGCAGCATTCCCGATTAAGCAAAGAGAAGAAGGGGCACTAACAGTGACGGGACATGTACCCTCAGTGCCATCAAGCAGCAGTGAGAGTTACTTTCTTGACATTTCTATACCTGGAGACTTTCAATGTCGATCAAGAAACTTATCATGTTAACGTTAAATTTACAACAATACATGTACTGGGTATATTGAACCCTGGATATTTGTACAACAGAGACAAAATTATTAGTGGAACAGTGGCTTTCGACCTTGAAGATGTGATGGCGCTCATGCTGGACATGCTACACGAGCCACCCCAACATTGGAGTGAACAGAAATTGCCAGTTCTCGTCATCTCAAGGGGCTACACACATATTTACCAACACTTTCAGATCCATCCGCTTAGCAAGTTTCAGTTATGAGGTTTAATATGCAAGTGGGAGGATGTGCTGGAAAGTTGGGATTCAGTGTAGTGGGAAAAAGGTGAAGGTTGGGATTTGTCAGGCACTGTATGCAATGGAAAGCTGGTAATAAATGTCTCAGCTAGTGCAAAGAAGAATACCACTCTAGCACAGCTACACGTGTAACCTCGTTATAGATCCAGGAATGGATGTAATTGGTGTCTGGGTTAGGTCAGAGATAGTGGTAATGGGGACAGTACATCAACTAATAACAAACTCACAGATACTGGGCACACCAGACATGAGGATCACAGTTCATTTACATTTTACTCATTGGTACAGGACTCCTCATCTACAACAGACATAAAAGGGATTGAAGAACAGATATGGCTGCGAAAAGAAACTAAACACCTTCCCAGAACATTGCCAAACCTATCCCCAGTGGTGCTGAAACTCTTGTTGTCTCAACAGTGGTACAATGGTCATTGTTAGAGACTCCCTCCAGTATACTGCTTTAAGGAAAAATCAGGGCAGTGAAATAAAAATCAAGCTTTATTCGGCTGATCAAAAACTGCCATAAAAGCGTAATAAATAATACATATAGAACATACAATCAAAAGCAGCATGTGCAATACAACTTAACAGATTGCATGTAGGTAATCCATTACAGTATATACAGAAATCCATTAAAACAAAAAAACAAAATAAGATAAATGGCAAATATATCATAGAATTATACGTTTATGATATCATACTGATTATTTTAGAGAATGCCCTACACCACCACAGGAAAATATATTTGAAAGAGACTGCAAAAAAAAATACAAAGCTGGTCTGCATTGAAGAAAACACTGCATTTTCTGAAGAGACCTTAAATAACGCTTAGTGAACTGCTTATAGTGCCCACAAAAAACATACAAAGTGCAACACGGTCTGGCTGGAAGATTCATCCCCGGTGCAAGTTAAAATAGTGGAAGAATAAAATTTGCCGAAGGGGAATGATAAAGGCTACCTAATGCTGTTTAGTCGAAATCTCGTCTACAGGGTTCTCTTCTAAACAGTAATCACCCGGTGAAGGTAAGACCCATAAGACCGGGTAGAAAAAATAATAGTCACAAACCGAGCGTTTCAACAATTGAACATACTTTCTATGTCTCTTCCTCCTCTCCCAGTAATGTGCCTTCACCCAGGTTTTGCCCCGGTTAGTAATTTTCCCGGGTACAAGAAACAAATCTGATTGTCCTAGCTCAGCAGTCAACAAATTCAGTCAAGGCATTGTATATCCGTCGGTACGGCTCAGATAATCCTCAATGAAATTAATATTGAGGCTAACGTTTTCGTTAGTCCAGGCCAATAACCAGAGCTTTAGTGGTGCCAGCCTAACATCATCCATAACCTAGTTAATCCCCAGCTCTTCGTGGATAATGAAATGAGGGCTATAGAAGTGTAGCCCTAAGAGTTTCCTACAAAACCTATTTTCTTTAACTTGGAGACATCCTCTAGAGCAATAACTCCAAACTGGTGCCCCATAGGTTAGAACAGGGAAGCACTTGCGTTTATATAATCCTAGCAACGCTGGAACAGACTTCGATCCTATTCTGTTGACAAATTGAAAAACAGCTCTCGGTGCTTGCACATATGTGCTAGGCCTGTTATTCAGACAGGGGCTCCAATTACATTGGGAGTTTAGAGTAATACCCAAATAAACCCCTACCCATGACAAAAATCGGTTGAATCTTGAATGGCAGATATCAAGATGCCAAGTAGGGTCTTTTGGTAAAGTTTGTCACCAAATTAAGGTCATCCATAAATGACACACAGGGCCTGATTCAGATCTTGGCGGACGGGTAACTCTGTCACGACGGATAGAATGGTATTGCATTCACCTTACTCCTGAGGCTTGAGCTGGGAGGATTTGCTTTTAAAATTACAGCACTATTGGATTTTAATTGTGTTATCATTTCCCTGTGTGTCCTTTCCCTCCCCCCAGCATTGAGCTGAACGCGCATTGACTGCCACCTTAGCGCCTAACTAAGTAAAGGCGATCGTTTTTAAATTTTCTGATTCTTTAGTTGGGAGACATTATACTCGCTTGCCCTGGGGGTGTGGTCGAACCTATGACCGTCATCAGTGGGGACTAAGCAAGTATTTGAGATAGGCAGCGGCCATCTTAGTAAGGGCTCGCGCTGCACGTCACGCTACCGAGTGCATAAAACCATACGTCTATGGCTCCACGCAGCGGACGCGCATTGCGATCGCGCGCTGGAGTCAAGCCAGAGTCCTGCCCGTCTGCGCCCGTCCGCGCTGAGAACGCGCCGGGCGGCTGGACTCTGGACTCAGACGATGCCATTTCACCCCACCATAGATACTCCCATCAGGAGATGCTACGCCTGAAACCTCGAAGATTAGGGTGTTCACACTCCTTTGAGCCTGACAAACTCCTTTTTCCCTTACGATGTGGCTGCTACCACACACGTAGGCCTTCTATTTCTGCCCCCTGTCACCTCTCCCCTGGCCACCCCGACGTTATCAGTCCTGGGACAGTGGGAGTAGAAGGCATCTTGATCAATGCCCGCTCCCTTGTCAAAAACAAGATAATGTTCAGGGAGATGGTCCTAGACAGAAAGCCTGCCCTAGTGTTCGTCACTGAAACTTGGGCTAAAGACTCATCTGGTCCTGATCTAACCGAAGCGGTCCCTGAAGGGTACTGCCAGGCTAGACTGGACAGACAGGGACGAGTGGGAGGGGGCATAGCGATCCTTCACAGTGACTACCTGCAATGCCACACTGTGCCTATACCCGACTTCCCGGATTGCTTCCAAGCTCTCTATTTTACAATAAAGGAAGCGCAATGTCCCTTCTTCAATGGAATTCTATTATATCGACCTCCTGGCCCGAGGACCGCTTTTACGCACAACTTCCTACAGTCCCTGGAACCCTACTTTGGTCGAGAAAATTTCTCCATTTTGGGTGATTTCAATTACCATTTAGAACGGCATGATTTATCTGATACATCATGTCTCATTGAGGCTTTGGCGTCCTGTGGACTCACGCAGAGAGTTAGCGGGGTCACACATCGCGCAGGCCACACACTAGATGGTATTTTCTCCAATGACAATCGTTTGACCACCAAGGATCCGGTGCATCTATCTTGGTACGATCATCTTGCGGTTCCATTTCTCCTGAAATATCACAGGGTGGACGGAAGTAAAAAAGGGATTCACATAATGGAAACTGCCAGAAACTTTAGGAATATCAGCAGTGACTCCTTCGCGCCTTGGGCTGCCAGCCTTTCTATCACTGGCTTGGACAGCGTACAGACCGCGGTTGGCCATTTCGAACAGGTCACCACGAAGGCCTTGAATGAACTGGCCCCAGTACAGACCCGCCGCCGAGCCAGAAAGAGACCATCTGCCCCATGGTTCTCAGATTCCCTTAGACTCCTCAGGCAAGAAGTGAGGAGGAAGGAGAGGCTCTGGCACTCTAGTTGGGACCTTAAGAACAAGGAAGCCCACAAACTCCTTGTCAGGAAATACAAGGCTGAGATTGTACAGGCCAAACAAGATTACTTTGTGGCCTTGACAACTTCGCTTTCCTCGCCGAAGGAGCTCTTTAAAATCGTTGATTCCTTAGTCAACCTACAAGCCCCTGACCCTGTTGTACCATCACAAGACCTATGTGATAGGATTGCCTCCTTTTTTCACACCAAAATACAGGATATCCACCTGGCTCTAGAGGAGCAAAGAGCATGTACCAGTGTGCCCCCTGTTCGGGTTGAGATGAATATGACTACCATTGACATCTCCCCATCGTGTACTCTGGACTCCTTTCCCCCGCTGTCTTTGCAGGATCTGGAGATCTTGCTTAATAAGACCAAATCTGGTTCCCCCCTGGATACCTGCCCACTGAAAATCATCAAGCAGTGTAGGGAGACCTTCCTACCTCCTCTGCTAGAGATAATGAATCTAGCCATGAGAGACGGTATCTTCCCCTCGGAGTGGAAGAGCGCAGTAGTGAAACCCCTGCTAAAGAAGGCCTCCCTTGATCCGGAGGTCCTAAAAAACTTCCGTCCAATCTCGCTGCTCCCAGCTCCAGCGAAGATGCTAGAGGCACATCTAAACAAGCATCTCGCTGCCTTTGTGGAAAGCTCGGGCTGCTTGGACACCTCCCAGCACGGATTCAGGAGGGAACACAGCACCGAGTCTGCCCTCACCATCGTGCTTGATAAGATCCGCACGACAGTGGATGGGGGCCAGACCAGCCTCCTGGTCCTGTTAGATCTAACTGCCGCCTTCGATACCCTCTCCCCTCCCCCTCAGTACTTACATCTCGCCTGAGGGATGTGGGGGTGAAGGACGCAGCTCTAGATCTATTGACTTCCTTCCTTGATGGGCGGGAACAAAGAGTCAAGCTGGGGGAGTTCCTATCTCCATCCCGACCAGTGCTGTGTGGGGTCCCTCAAGGGTCGGCTCTTAGCCCGACCCTATTCAACATCTACGTGACCCCACTAGCCAGACTAATAAGAACTTTCGGGATGGAGGTAGTTTCTTACGCAGACGACACCCAAATACTCGTCTCTCTTTCCCATTCAGATGTACAAACTGCCTCCAAATTTAGATCTTGTATGGAGGCGGTCGGTCACTGGATGATCCAGAATTCACTTAAACTGAATGGGGAGAAGACTGAGGTGTTGGTGTTTGGAGGGAAAGAGAACATCTGGTCAGCCAGTTGGTGGCCTGACTCGCTAGGACAGTGCCCTTCCCCCACAACATCTGCTAAGAATCTTGGGGTGATGATAGACCCTGCCCTGGATATGAGCAGGCAGGTGAGTAGAACCCTCTCCACCTGCTGGGGCTTAATTCACACCCTGCGAAGGATCAGGAAATACCTCTCTTTGCAGTCCAGAAAGCAAATAGCTGTCGCACTCATTGGCTCACGTCTGGACTACTGTAATGTGCTGTATGCGGGGCTAAATAGGAGCCTCCTGCAGCGCTTACAGGTAGTTCAGAATGCCACAGCCAGATTTGTTCTGGATATTCCCAGACGCTCTTCGGCCACGCTGGCCAGGAAATCGCTGCACTGGCTACCGGTAGAACACCGAGTACAGTTCAAAGTCCTATGCATGACCTATAGAGCCATTGCACAAAACAGCGACAGGGGAGTCGGCTCCATCATCTCCCATTACATTCCCGGAAGGAACTTGCGCTCCTCCGAGAAATCGCTCCTGACAGTTCCCCGCACACGGAGAGCCAAGTGGGGTGGCAGGGCCTTCTCCACCCTAGCTCCTAAATGGTGGAATGATCTTCCTTTGGATCTTAGATCTCTGCCTTCCCTACAGAAATTCTGATGTGCCCTTAAAACTTGCCTCTTTCTGCAAGCCTATGTGTAAGGATGTATGTTTCAATTTTCTGATGGTATTGTTAGGCGCCTTGATACCTGCGGGTTATTGTTTTGTGCGTTATAAATTTTTATCTATCAATCAATCAATCAATCTATTGATATTTATATTTTGTGAAGGAGTAACCCGTCCGCAAAGATCTAAACCAGACCCAAAGTTATCAATCTGATCCTAGAACAAAACTGCATCATTGGCAAACAACAGAGCAGCCACAGGGCCATTCTCAATTTTTGGGAGGCCACGCCATGGGCCGTTAAATAGTCATGCAGCTTAACCTATATTAAAAAAAGAGAAAGCACACAACCCTAACTCGCACCTCGATCCAAACCAAAAGAGTTAGTGCACTCGCCCCTGGACGAAACAAACAGAAGCAATAAGTAAGGTCATTGTAGGGCTGTCGGAGAAAATCGAACAGTTCAGAATCCATCTTTATATCCCCTAAAATAGCCCACAGGTTTGATCGGCTAAGACGATCAAAGTCTAAGCTAAGATCCATAAAAGCCAATTATAATACCCCTCCTTAGCCACAGTATATTTTTGAATTAACAGTGTAAGATTCCCCCTCTGCTCAATGGTGCCTACGCCTTCTCTAAATCCATACTGGACGGGGATACTCATGCCTTGAGTCTCAATCCTGTCTCAAAACTATGTGTCCACAATCTTTACAGAAGAATCCAACAAGGAAATCGGATGATAGCACCCAGGATTTTGCCTGCAGCCCTTCTTAACAATAATTGCACAATGCAAAGAGCAAAATAATTTGCAGCAGACATCTGAATGGAGGGCATTAGTGGTCATAGGGGTCCAGAACTCCGGCTTTGCCATATAAAGGGTGCATCAGGACCCCTTCCGGACTTAGGACCTTATTACCAGGACATCTTACAAGCAAAACTAAATAGTAAGAGAATTACTTGAGAATCCTCGCCGTAATATGATAAACAGAATGATGTCCATAGATGCATTTGAAATGCGATACCCACATGTCGGCAGAGATAGTAGTGCTTTAAATCCTCCTTCTGTCTTACAAGGGGGTCACCAGAATTAACTATCTTCCACAAACTTCCTGTATCCTTCTTTGAGCAGGTAATAGTTAATTTGCCCCAGTTATCCGTCTTAATTTCGTACTACCTTGCTTTAACACCCCTATCTCTGGGAGGATTGTTAAGAGCAGTCCTTAGGCACTTATTTACAGCTTTACAAGTACTATACCACCTCGGTTTCATGTTCAGACCGAAAACAGAAGGAATCAAAATACATTTTTTAATACTTTCCCCCAGTATAATGAATGCATCCACATTATCATCTTGTGCCGTAGGTTCAATCAACAATTTATTAAGAAGCAGGGCACTGTCAGAGCTAACCAGCCATATGAATAAATAATTACAGTCGATAGCCCACCACTTAAGGCACAGCCCTTTATCCACCGCCCTGGGGTCTATAGGGCCTGTATAGTTAGAAGATAATTTGGTACTCTGTATATAAGAGTGTAGGGGTTGTGATCGCTAGCACAGTTATTCACTGTTCTCCAGACTCAAAAATTGGGAGCAGAAGAAGAGATAACAAGCATTTGCAATGCAATAGGTATTGCATTCGGAAAGTGTGAGCTATTAGTATTGTAAATGACAATTTTTTAAAATATGTGTTGGCTTTGAAAATATATAAATTAATAACATTCTTATTCACAAAGCCAATAGCTTAGACTTTCCTAATGCAAGTTCTATTGGCTATGGCAATGCTTGTTGGTAGCAAACAAGGACATTGCTGTTGTAGTGCTGAGTGACGCTGTTGTGGTGCTGAGTGATGTGGTGGTGCCCCCGAGTGATGTGGTGGTGTCCCCGAGTGATGTGGTGGTGCCCCCGAGTGACGTGGTGGTGCCCCCGAGTGACGTGGTGGTGTCCCAGAGTGACGTGGTGGTGTCCCCGAGTGACGTGGTGGTGTCCCCGAGTGACGTGGTGGTGTCCACGAGTGACGTGGTGGTGTCCACGAGTGACGTGGTGGTGTCCACGAGTGATGTGGTGGTGTCCACGAGTGATGTGGTGGTGTCCACGAGTGATGTGGTGGTGTCCACGAGTGATGCAGTGGTGTCCCCGAGTGATGCGGTGGTGCCCCTGAGTGATGCGGTGATGCCCCGGAGTGATGTGGTGATGCCCCGGAGTGATGTGGTGGTGCCCCTGAGTGGTGTGGTGGTGTTCGCGAGTGGTGTGGTGGTGTTCCCGAGTGGTGTGGTGGTGTTTCCGAGTGATGCGGTGGTGCCCCTGAGTGATGCGGTGGTGCCCCTGAGTGATGCGGTGGTGCCCCTGAGTGATGCGGTGGTGCCCCTGAGTGATGCGGTGATGCCCCTGAGTGATGCGGTGGTGCCCCTGAGTGATGCGGTGATGCCCCTGAGTGATGTGGTGCTGCCCCGGAGTGATGTGGTGGTGCCCCTGAGTGATGTGGTGGTGTTCCCGAGTGGTGTGGTGGTGTTCCCGAGTGGTGTGGTGGTGTTCCCGAGTGATGTGGTAGTGTCCCTGAGTGATGTGGTAGTGTCCCTGAGTGATGTGGTAGTGTCCCTGAGTGATGTGGCGGTGTACCCGAGTGATGTGGCGGTGTACCCGAGTGATGTGGTGGTGTCCCCGAGTGATGTGGTGGTGTCCCCGAGTGATGTGGTGGTGTCCCCGAGTGATGTGGTGGTGTGCCCGAGTGATGTGGTGGTGTGCCCGAGTGAGTTGGAGGGTGGAGTTGGAGGGTGGAGTTGGAGGGTGTAGTTGAAGGGTGGAGTAAGAGGGTGAAGTAAGAGGGTGGAGTAAGAGGGTGGAGTAAGAGGGTGGAGTTGGAGGGAGAGCAAGGAGTAACAGATAGAGCGTGGGTGCGAGAGCAAGAAAGAGACGTAGAGAGAGGGGTAGGAGGAGAAAAAAAAATAACACACGAATGGTGCGCACGTAGAAAGTGAAAAAACTTGAGTTAAAAACCCCTGGCGACTGCTTATATTTTTCAATATTCAGCATTGAAAGAGAAAGTAGGTTAGCGAGAGGGATGTTACGGGGAGAGTGAGGGAGAGCGGGAGAATGAGAGTGAACTACAGGGGAGGAATGGAGATAAAGAGAGCAAGGAGTAACAGAAAGAGCGTGGGTGCGAGAGCGAGAAAGAGACGTGCGGAGAGGAGCTTTTAGTGAGGGGCAAAAGGCCCACTGGTGAGCTTTAGCTAATGCATGGCAAGTGTAGGGCTAAAAGAACAAGATAGCGGGGAGTGCATTCGTTTCAAGTCTGATGCGGGGGTGGGCGGCAGCCTTTGAAGTCTGATGCGGGGTGGGGGACCAAATGGTAAGGTACATGCAATGGGCATAATCCGTATTCCAAAGCCCTCTGGCATCAAAGGAAGAGTGGGAGGGAACGAGCATATGGGGTGTGAGCAATAACGAAAGTAAGAGGGGGAGCAGAAAGTAAGCCCGAGCGCGCGCTGGCGAAAGCAGTCCAGATGCCAGCTTCGCGCTTGAATGCCTCACATGCATTGGCCATAAACCGCATTTTTAAAGCTCTTTGGTAGACTTTTCTTTTCCCCTTACTATAATCTTGGCAACAATGCGCAAGCGCATTGTCTCACACGAGAACTAAAAATATAATCAATCGTGCTTCCCTACCCCGTCCACTGAAGGCAGGGGACCAACCTCAACCCCTGTGACTTCAATGTAATGGATGATCTCGCAATCACGTAACTTCCTATGTAAAATTTCCCTCCACACTCTGCTGGTTAAAAAACTCATCCTTAAGGGAGAAAGGGTTGAGCCAAGTGAGACTCGTGCCAATTTTAGAGTTAAAATCACCACCAAGAATAATTCTAAAACAATTACGTGCCAAAGAGCATTTCTGTCCGAGAAGGCCAATGACATTAAACAGAGTCACAACACTGCTGGCTTTCTCCGCTTGATTAAATGCATTATAAAAATGGATTAAAAAGTAGTAAAAGTATCACAGTGCAAAACCCAAACTACCTGCATGCTAGATCATGAAAGTTTAATCGGCGAAACCTTGGGAAATAACATGGAGAGCAGAAGTGGCGAAAACCTTACCCTCAGTCTGCAAGAATGAGAGGGAACAACTAGCAAGCAAAAGCTAAGAAAGCTCTCCCACACAATATCATTCAAGGCCCAGGATTTTTGGAACATGTTAACATCTAATTTGTCTTCGTAATCTGTATAATCCCTTTCAGAAACTTTGGCTGCATGCACAGTAATATTCCAACACACAAGGTCAAAAGAAGAGGACTGTGGGGCCATTCCACGTGGTGCTTGTTGCGCTCTTACATCAGTCCTTGGCCCTTCTTTGTACTGAACTTTCAGTGGGGCAATATTCGTGCGTAGTCAGTCCATCTCAAATAGGCCTGATAATGGTGCAAAGTGATTGGACACCCTAACAGGCTTTGAATGATGTTTCCATCTCTCTGTGACGGGGTCACCAATCGAGGGTCAGGTACTATGGGTGGAGGTTGATAAAAAAAAGCCAAATGGTAAAACACCAATGTTCAACCCCTGAGCAGGCCAAGCCCACCTTGGCTTAGAATGTAACGTGCCAGGTCAAGATGCCTAAAGTTAATGATTACACAATCCCCCTGGAAACTCTTCTTAGCAGAGCCAATTCATCCCACTGTTGGCATGCTCACTGAGCCAACGGCACACTATGTTCTTTAGCTGAGCAGTTGTCTCAGATGCATCAGGGCCTAGTGGTGGGACGCTCCTTAGAATGGCTACGTAAGGGCAATCATCAGGGGACAAATTAGTAATAACACCTGGTTTCCTCTGTGGAGCCAAAGCGATAGGAACAGTTTCAACCCGTTCCGCCTTTGCAGAATTCCCTGCCTGACTACTAATGCAGCAGCTGGGCTCCTCCCCTGCCCGAATCAAGAAAACCAAAAACAACAATTGATGGACGGAATGTTGCACAATGGCAAAACATTCACCCCCAGTCACAGATCTGGGTTTAATCCATCGTTATTTTGCTCACCACACGACTCCAGTTCAGACATGGCCGTATGCAAATCAGTCTTGACCCTGTGCCTCATGGGAACAGTCCAGACCGAACTGCCAAGCCATGTCTTCCCTGGACCGGGATCAAGCATCCTAGGACTGGTTTCTGGCTATCAGCTGTCCTCTGCCAGGATAGCTTGATTCCAGTGGCATGGAGAGCACAGGACTCGCGTCTGAGCATACCCGTCCCACTCGGGGTGACAAAAGCAAAAACAACACTTTTGATGGACGGAATGTTGCACAATGGCAAAACATTCACCCCCAGTCACAGATCGGGGTTTAATCCATCGTTATTTTGCTCACCACACCAAAAATGAAGAAAACAGCTGATGCAGTGTTGAACTGTGGCAGGCGCGACTTAGCAGCGACAGCCATGGAGGATTCTCACTCACAGAATTGTCAGTGCTTAATTTGTGCCGGTGGATCCGGTGCTCAGCACTGGCACTTAATTGTCAGCACCGGCTATATGGACAGCCTACCATATGGTGGTGTTTTTTTATTTAATTTTGAGATGAACACAAAGTCAATATACACTGAAAACGAATAAAACCAGCCCCTCATGCCATTATTATAGCATCTTGTGGTCGGACAATGTCTGAAATGTCAAACTTGTAGGATGTTGATGCTTAGGTGTTATGTTGCTACTGTCAATGGCAGCACTGGCAGGGGCAATGGATGGTGCAGGCTGCAGTAGCCTTCCAAGAAAGGCCCTGGCACTTAATTCTTTACAAATTAAGCACTGAGAATGGTGAAGGTTGGAAGGGAATGTAGGATGCGTGTAACACCTCTACACACCTAAGAAACTGCCCGTTCACCCCCAGGGTAGACCGTTTAGCCAGCTCTTTCTTTCGCTAGAGCACCTATTAGCTCAATCAATGGGCTGATACATGTCTCGATCATAGATCTTAATTTGACAAATAACACATCCCAGTCCGAATCCCCGCTAAATGCGCTGATAGAACTGGGTAGACTTCTTGGCTCGCTTGTGTTCCAAGCTTGAAGATAGGAAAATTAAAACTGGGGTTCCTCGAGCTTCACTTTCCTCTCCCTCTTGCCTGTTGGTGGTCCAATATCGGCCCTGCTATTTACAGCGGAGCGCTATCGCATGGAGTGTTTCAAATGTAGGAAACTGAAGAAACAATATGACTGCACTGGTCCACAGAAGATGAGGTAGGACCTGGCATCGACTGATGTATAATGTCCCTTGGGCAGGTAATGGACTGACCAAATAACAGTTCGACAAGGACCAAGGGCAATCGTCTCTCAGCCAGATCTATTTCTTTAGTATTTACCCCTACAGCACAGATAAGAAAGGAGTCCACTTGTCCTGCTGTGAGAGTCTGTAGAATTTTATGAGCATGCAGATTTCTTTTTCCCTACGTTCGAACCAAGAAGGTCAAGGTTTCAGAACCAAGTAGGATCACCGCCTCAAAAAAATAAGAAATGGACAAAAAAAAAACACGACTTTAAAGGTAAGTACAAGTCTCACACAGGAGAGGTACCAGAGCTCTCAGCAGAGGCCAGGGTCTATGTCACAATCTCAATTGTGCATGCCGCTAACAAGCATTTGCAAGAGACAGACCAAAAGGTGAAATCACAGTACCAGGATGGGGTAGCCCAGCCCAGTCTCATTGGACTGCAGATGGGCGCAGATGTGCCCCCACACCGCAGGGAGGAGTAAGCACTTCTGAATCGTGAAGCACGGAGGAGCCCCTCCTCCTCCTGCTCATAGCTCGGTGAATTGTGGGTAATGTAGTACCCCACACAAAAGCAAACGCCCCAGGCCACGGGGAGATGAAAGAGCTTATGAAGCACAATGTGCGTGGAAGCCCCTCCTGCTCAGGGCTCAGTGAATTGTGGGCAATGGAGTTCCCCACACAACAGCAAACATAAGGGCACTCATTGAAGAGTATGCCGAGCACAATATGGGTTCAATAGAAAGGCACTCCATACTTTGGGAGGCTTTTAAATGTGTTTTATGTAGGATATGTACAGTAAAACCTCATGCGCAGCAAGGTCCATTCGCTTATCCCAACTCAGAATTCACTTAGGGATCTTGAACTGATATATGAAACCAAAGAAAAGCTACGAGGATTTAAGGACAAAGTTGACAGAGAGATTAGAGTCCTGGAAAACATGCTGCCAATCGGGCTTAAGGTGAAATGTAAGGCTGAGCAGGACACTAGCCAGACTGATTAGGCCCAGTGAGCCGTGGGAGACATTGCACAGAAACATACAGATGGGAATAAGGAGAGAAATGCCCAGGAGGGCATCACTGGGGAGTTTGTGACATACTACACTGAGCTTTTCTTCCCTTTGCATAGCAAACCGTGCACAAGAGGTTACCAGCTACTTAGAGAGGGAGACCCTGGTGTTGCTAGAAAACACAGATATAGTGCAATTGGAGGCACCTTGAGCATCACTGAAATGGCAGCAGCGAAAAGTAAGATTAGTGACCATGCTCTAAGCAGTAATCGTAGGTCTGTGGACTTTTATAAGTAGTATACAGATATATCTGTGCCACTCCCTGTTATGGCATGTTGAATTACATAGTGCACCAATCACCTGAGTGATTATCCAAGTGCTTGGGCAAGGTGTGTGGTCCCCACGGTGCTTATATGAAGAGCCAAGTCTTCAGCTTCTTGATGAACACAAGAAATGTGGAGGAGTCTCTGATGTGTTGAGGGAGGTCGTTCCATTTCTTGGGTACGATGGAGGAGAATGAGTGACCTCCAGTTTTGCATTTGCGGATTTATACGATTTCTTATTATCACCCTATTGAAACCAGGCAAAACTCAAAAGAGATACAAACCATACCATCTGCTTTCTCTCAACCACAGACAATAAATCCTGGCCAAGATTATAGCAATAAAACTGCTGCCATGCACATCATGTTCAGCCATTCCAGATCACTCTGAATTTATCCTGGGTAGATCTACAACATGTAACCTACGTACCCTATTTGTAATTATTCAAAAGTTCTGCTCAGAGCTAAGTGCAGCTGTTGTCTTACTTGGCGTGGCCATAGTTTTTGATTTGATTGAGTGCACCATCTTATTCACTGTATTAGGTGGGTTGTGGATGGTATTCCTTATTTGAATCAAATGGGTATGCATGGTCCTTGTGGCTAAAATCCAATTGAATAGACTCACAGAGCAGGTTCACGTGTTATATTCCATATAGGTACCCTAATATAGGCCCAGGTAACATTGTAACCCATCACCTATATTCTTCCCTACATAACATAACCGTTATAACGGTTTACAGGGACTGACCTTTTATCTAGATACGACACTGCACTCAGAACACAGGTTTTCCCTAGTTCGAATCTCATACATTAAGCATGAGGTTTCTTGGTAGCACAGCGGGACTACCATCTGCTGTATAATATATATGTATAAAGTTCATGCCCGATGTCATCTTTAGGCAGACACAGTAACATAGCGAGGTAGGACCCATGGGGAGGCCAATGGGTATATATGCAACACATCTTACTCAGCATAAACAGAGACCGAGACTTGCCAGCCGACACACTGGCCAGAGCCGCTGAGGTTCCTGCATGCAGACACTCCAGCTCGCAGTGGTCTAACATCCCTTGCGAGGTGTCTAACTCAAGACCAGGACGGGGGTCCCAGTCTCTCACTTCAGGTAATGGGGTTGACTAAATCCTAGAGGAATTCTTGGCTTAACACCTACACACATGCTAGGTACACTTAGATACATCTAGTTAGGAAGGCATTGTAGGAGTATGCACTTTTATTATAATGTATTTTATATACTTTTATGTATTCATGATTACTGCAAAATGGTAGAGCGATACCAGTCTAATCATCTAACGGTCGTTGCAGCTCATCTATTCTACACTAGAATAACAACTGTTCAAGTACGTATTGAAAATGCCTAGCCTGTTTATTCTGTGTATCTCTCTGAGACAGACTAAGTAAGCACGAGTGACTGAGCAAAAGGTAGTATATTGTTTCCACGTTCTTGAGGATCAGAGTTGTCATGTTCCATGGTTTCCAAGAACTATTCTCTCCCCGGTAAGAAGAGATTCTAGTTGCACTGTGAGCTAGCTGATACAGAAGGTCAATATACCCGGTGAGGGTGTACAGAGTCAGGCTGACACCAATCCTACAGTGTATGCTGTCCGAACGCGCAGATCCTGCATAGTATTTTTATAGGAATTACACCAAACACGTTGACCAGGGGAGCAAGGCAGATCTGCACAATAACACCCATATTACTTGCACTGGTAATGAACTGCTTGCTTTTTTCTTAAGGGAACACTATTCAACTAGGGGACTGTAATTTGAGTGCTTTTGGTTTCCTTCTCTCTGTATGCAGACAATATCATGCTGCTTGTTAGGCACCCAGGTATTAGTCTCAGCCCCCTGACACAGGAATTTGTAGGTTACGAGGGTTAATCTGGAACTCTGTCAATTGGTCCAAAAAGCCAATTGTATCATGAACTCCTCTAAATGATCAGTACAAATCCCACTAACCTGGAAGGAAGCCCCTGTGCGATATATGAGGAACACAGTTCATTAAAAACCATATAAGGTCATAAATACATAAATTGTTGTATCTGTTAAACCGCATATCCCAATCGCTCTTACTCACAAAGTTTTGATCAGCTGAGATCGTTATTATTAAAATTGGCTTGGACTGGGAAGCAAGCCAAGATCAGCGGACAAAAAAATCACTAGGCTGTATAAAACTGCGATATTCTCAGCCCTCAACTTTGAGCTGTATTAATTAAGTGACTCTGGTAGGTGAAGTTGTTGATGTTCTAAAGTCATGTATGAAATTCTCAGTACTCGCTCAAAGCCTGGCCAAGAGAAGGGTAGTGCTGAGATGCGGTAGGGTCTAAAGATGGCAGACTGATTAAAGGATCTGGTGTTATTATATGATAACACAGAGGTGTGTTCCTCTGCGTCCAGGCCTAACCTGGCATAACCAACACGAGCACCAACACGAAGGTTATGATACTACAGAACTACAGAAAAAGTGTTGGATTCCATACACACGTGCAGTGCGTACAAAGAAGGAAACAGAGGGGTATGTTAACTGTTCATCACATGATACTTTGTGTGACTTTCTAAAGGGAATGCTCATAGCCGAGCTACACCCAACCCAAGCGTATATTCAAGGACAGTCAGACACCCAGAATGGGTAAGGTAAGAAAATGCCAACTTTCTTAAAGTGGTACAAAAGGGGGTGGTGATGGACGGAGCATCTGAATCAATCAAACACTCACGCCCAGTCAAAAGATCTGGGTTTAATCCATCACCGTTCTTTTGCCCACTCTGCCACCCCAGTTCAGACAAGGCTATATGCAAATCAGTCTGACCCTGTGCCTCATGGGAACAGTCCAGCCCGAACTGCCAAGCCATGTCTTCCCTGGACCGGAAACAAGCTTCCGAGGACCGGTTTCTGGCAGAGTGGGCTAAAGAACGGTGATGGATTAAACCCAGATCTTTTGACTGGGTGTGAGTGTTTGATTGATTCAGATGCTCCGTTCATCACCACCCCCTTTTGTACCGCTTTTGGCCGCCATAAGTGTGGCAGGGTATGCTCTGACGTAAGTCCCTTGCTCACTTTGCCACTGGATTAAAGCAAGCCGGGCTGAAGACGGTTGGAACGCCAGAAACCGGTCCTCGGAAGCTTGTTTCCGGTCCAGGGAAGACATGGCTTGGCAGTTCGGGCTGGACTGTTCCCATGAGGCACAGGGTCAGACTGATTTGCATATAGCCATGTCTGAACTGGGGTGGCAGAGTGGGCTAAAGAACGGTGATGGATTAAACCCAGATCTTTTGACTGGGTGTTAGTGTTTGATTGATTCAGATGCTCCGTCCATCACCACCCCCTTTTGTACCAACTTTCTAAAAGTGGCATTTGCAGATTTATAATTTAAAATGCAACTTCACCATAGGATGTGAATTTAAATTGTGAGTCCAGCAACACCAAACTCCAAATCTCTATGTTTTCCCAGTTGGAAATGACACCAAATAAGTTATAAAGCAATCACAATGTTAACCTATCGGAAAGATAGGCCTTACAGTAGCGAAAAACAAAGGTAAAACTCAAATGTACATGTTCTACCCTTTCAATACAGTACACCCTTGCCCATAGGGTTGCCTAGGGCCTACCTTAGGGGTGACTAATATGCAATAGAAGGGAAAGTCTGGGCCTAGCAAGTAGGTTAACTTGCTAGGTCGAAATGACAGTTTAAACTGCACACCACACAGGCTCTGCAGTAGCAGGCCTGAGCCATGTTTAAAGGGCTACTGAAGTTGGTGGCTCAATTTGAGCTGCAAGCCCACTAGTAGCATTTAATTTACAGGCCCTGGCCACATATAGTGCACTTTACTAGGGACTTATAAGTAAATTAAATAAGCTAATTACGAATAAGCCAATGTTACCATGTTTAGAGTACAGAGCATATGCACTTTAGCACTAATTAGCAACGGTAAAGTGCCTGGAGTCCTGAAGCCAACCAATATGAATTTAGCAAAAAGGGGAGGAGGAAGACAAACTTTTGGGAGACCCTGTAGAAAGGGCCATTTCCAACATAGACCATACACACATGCTCAGCAGATGCACTGAAGGGGTCAGAAGGGTATAGTAACTGAACAGAACATTATAACAGGTATGGGTGCTCATATTGCATGAGTTATGACTCAGTCCAGTGTTCGTACTGTCAAGGTAAAGCACAAGTATTAAAAAAACAGACTATTTCTCTGCGACCTGGGACAATGGCTATAAAATTGAGACTTCTTGTCTACTTTTATGTTTTTTACTATTTAAGTTGTTTGTCATGAATACTGAAACTGGTTTCCACAATCGTGTAAACTGAAATTGACACGAAGAACTGCACTTATGACATGGTATTCCGTACCTCCAAATATTAAACAACAGATGCAAGTTGAATTGCGCATAAAAAAATTAAAATGGAAAACTATTTGATAATATACACTCATATCTCAGTCTGCTTCTGTTCTGCAGACTGAGAGGCCGAAGGCATGTTATCCAGAATAGAGGGCCTGCTGTTGACAGCCTGCCAAATTTAGAAATAACTGACAAGCTGACCGCCATTTTTTAAAGCATAGGTAGGAACCACCATCATGGCAGGTCCTGTCAGTGGTCTGTGAAGGTTGGTGCATGGCTCCGTCAACATGATGGGGCCGCCCACCAAACTGTTTTCTTTTGTATTTTCAAAACGAAAATTGCAAAGCGAGATTTTCTTTTTGAAAAACCAAAAGAAAACGCCCTCCTCGCCACGGGAGCAGTGGCGTCACTAGGGTTGATGTCACCCAGTGCGGTAACTCATGGTGTCACCCCCTCAAGACTTACCCTATGATGGACCGCCTCAGAGTCCGCCAGTGACTGGCGGACTCGGTCCATCATGCAGTAAGTGGCGGCCAAAGCTTGCTGACTGCCCTCCTTACATTCATTTATTGAATGTTTAAGTGTTTAATCACTAATTGTAGAAATATAATAGAAAACTGTTTATAAGCATTTGTAAGTATAGTGGGCTCAACAACAAAGGCGCGACATATAAATGTTTTTTCACCATTGTGTTCTTAACCACTCTGTCCCCCCGCCCCCCCTCCCGTACGCTTTGAAGTGGACTCTCAAAGAGACTCGTTTTTAGATCTACCCATCTGAATGCTCACTGAGAACTGGCGCTTTGAGAGGTGTGGACGGGATTACTTCCTAAGAGTATTGTAGGTGAAAATAAAAACAATTTATTAAGATTGGCTAAACTCTTCTAAACTTACACTTTCATGGATGCGAAAGCATTTTAGCTTTTACCAAAAATCTCTGGAAAAAACCCTACCATCAATCTTCGAAGGGCCTTTCAATACTGACCATCTTGCTCCTCTTGTGACTAGGCATGCAAAGAAGTTCGGGCAGTTAAGAGAACCACACAAAGACTTAATGTTGATAATTGTAACTGTTTTTCTCTGAACGATTCATGCAGTCCATGTTAAGTAAAAAGAAGACTCCCTTCCCTTGCAAATGTGTAATGCCAGATCTGTATACATGATGGGAAGTGTTCTATTGTCCACTTTATGAAAATACTTACCTTTGTATTCTGTACATACAACTTGTGGAGATTCTTGACGAACGGAAGGCTACTTACCTGCCGCCACTGCCAGGAGTCATTTTAAGGCAGCCAAGCACCGCGAAAGCACGCCGCCACCGCCAAGAGTCATTTGCCAGCAGATCATACGCGCTGCCGCTCCGGGACTACAATTCCCGTCAGCCTACCCGGCGGCGCGCCGTGTGACAGCGTGAGGGCGCCAGGAGGCGCACATAAGCGCCACAGGAACCCGCTACGCGGGACGCCGGGCTAAGCCCGGGCAAAGGGCGGGCCCTCTACGGCCCTCATCGGCAGGAAGAGGCGAGGCTAGGCCACCTCCCTAAAATTCATCATTGTGCACCAGGGATTAGCTCCTGTCAGTCTATTGTGAGTGGTGGTGTTAATGCCTTTGGTTGACCGCCTCCTAAGTCCTAGTTATCCAGATGGGGGTCGGTAAGTAGGCTGTATAGCTGCCACCGAATCGCCCAGGAGCTCGGAAAAAGGAGGGGGCCTTCGCTGATAAGTTGATAGCAGATAAAACACCTCTACGAATCAGGAAACGAGTCCGCTGGATATCTGCACAAGGCGTTGAAGTAAGACTTTTGTTTTAACCTTGAGTAATACCTTGTTATTTTATTGAGTTGTGGGCGTAAGACTATCACACACCTTTGTATAATTATGACTAAAAGAAATCATCACATGGCATCTGAAACACCAAAGAACACCATGGAAAACTACCTTGTTCAAGTGGTTAACAAGATAAACAGTGAGCGCAGACAATCGTTGGGTCTGTCCCAGTCACCTATCCTCCCTCCTATGAGCCCACCCACTTCCTCGCAAACAAATGAGTCTCTGCTATTAGACTCCAACAATGATGCCCATGAAACAGCTTCCCCAGTAAATGTTAATATTGATACCAGTGCAGCTAATGTGGCGGACAGTGAGCCACATGTGGGCAATGACTTAGATGCACAGGTTGTCATTGAGGTTGAAGAAAATGATGAAAAAGAAGAAGTGGAGGACGAACCACCTGTAAAGCAGTCCTCAAGGGCAGTTAGAGCCTGTCGCAGATTACAAAGTAAACGTGGGGGGGCACGTTCAGGAAAAAACAAGGTTACATCACCACTAAAGTCAAAAAGTACTTGCCAGAACAATGAGGAGAACAATCTGAGGGAAATACTGGATGAGGACCTAATGACAAGAATAGCGGAGCTGTTAGAAATAAAAATTCAGACAATTATCAAGCCACTTATTAGCAAGATTGAAAACTCTCTGCAGAGATAAAGAAATTGGGAGGTACACAAAATGTATTAGCAGATGCGATAGGAAATGTTTTAAGTAATGTTAATAAGGGCCGTGATTGCCCAAAGGAAGATAATGAATCCGGGTTAACATCAGATGCTACCCCACCAGGGCCAACTCTTCCAGAATGCCCACAAACTGGCCATATTATCAATGACTTGCCACCAGAAGCCCCAATTGTTCAATTAATTGATCCACCACATGTCGCAGTGCCCCCTAGTTTTGAAGAAAATTCAACACAATTTGTAGTTGAAGCATCACCGTTGGTGTTAGTGCTAGCCAATACACCAACCCTACAACCGGGTCAAACCGAGTCAGCCTCGTCACTAATAAGCAAGGCACTATACTGGCTGTCAAATAATATGCGGATAGCACAGGGGGGCGAACAACGGCTGGCTGACGAAATTAAAATGGCAAGGAGGGTTGGATGGATAGGAAATAAGCAAAAAAAATGGAAGGGCGACTGTGTGATACTAAATTTCTCAACCCCAGCTGCTCTTCCTGATATTCTATCCAATATTCTTCCACCACAGAGAAGAAGTAGTTCTATAATCCCCCTTACATTAGAATTTTTTTATAATGAGTCGCAAAAAGCCAACAATCATAAGCCCCTGAAGCCAGCTTGGTTAGCGAGAGATAATGGATGGGGTGGGGGACCTACAATGTTTGACACGAACTATGTTTCCAAAAACAGGGCTGGCCCATGGCAAGTCAACCAACATAACACTCCTCGTCATATTACTCCAGGGCAAAACTGGAACCTAATGGGTAGACGAGGGCCTGGTATACTAGCTAACAACTGTGGGACCTTAGGTAATGGCAATTATAACGGAGGATGGCCAGGTATGCAGCAGAATTTATTGTATCCTAATACCCCAGCACCCATAGGCAATGGCAACTATAATGGAGGATGGCTGGGTACTCACCAGAATCCACCTTTTCCTATTACCTCTGCACCTAGATGGAATGCTCCTGTAAATGGTTGGGGTTTTGGGGCCCCATCTTACAATTGGGGAGTCAGCACCTCAAATAGGTTTGAGGCCCTAGCTGGTTTAGCTGATTGCGATTGACTTGATGGAGGGGCTTTGACAATGTCATGTAGCATAAATCACACACACCCTGGTTTGCATCCTGAAGTTGCATCAAAGCAGATTGCACTTGTTAAAAATTCTTAACAGCCACTGCATCCTGCTGACACAATGGCACGAACACCACATTTAGATGCAAACGGGTCAACTACACTACAGCAGGTAACAGAGAAACTAGGCGTTCTAGGAATCACAAAAATTATCTGTTGGAACATTGCAGGTCTGAAAAAAAATCTTTCAGATCCGGCCTGGCATGACTATCTGGCTAGTGGGAATTTAATTATGTTCCAGGAAACCTGGGGGCTCGAGAATTACTTTAAGGTTGACTATAGATCTTTTTTCATCCCCGCAGTAAATACAAATGGGGGAAGACCTTCTGGCGGTCTAACAATTTGGGTGAAAATTACAGGACGCCTGTCCTTCAAGCAAATTGATACAAATAATCCCGACCTTTTATTACTTGAGTTAAAAAACACTAAGGGTTGTAGCATTTACGTGATCAATATCTATAGTAGACCACATCGATCATGTAAAGAATCAACAGTGGTAACCCACCTGAGTAATATTGTGGCGGGGTTTGATCAAAATGCAAAAATGATTATAGGTGGTGATTTTAACAGAGGTTTTGAACCCATAATAGGTCTAGAAGACATCTATAAGGATGAGGACAGTGCCAACAATATCCCTTTAGGTGACACAAATTATAAAGCACCTTGTACAGTGAGTGCCTTACAACTATTGAACTTGACTCTAGAGTCAGGCCTACGTGCCTGCAATGGGCGGTTGCCATCAGACTGCCCCAGCAAACCAACATTTACCAGGGGGGCAAATCCCAGCCATTTAGATTATTTGCTAGTTTCTCTGAATTTATGGCCCATGACCATCGACCTAATGGTGGATGACCGCACGGAAAGCGATCACTATCCCTTGACCTTATCTGTCCAGACTCAGATCTTTAAAACCCTTGACAAAAGCGTTAATAGTACCGTTTCCTTGCCACAGGACCCTCTTTGTGGCAAATAACCGTAGATCCCTGAAGTGGCCAGTGGTATTAGACAACACAAAAATCATTAGTCAAATCTATAATGTATTTGTGAGGCATATGTCTTCTCTCTTAGGAAATAGTACTGTCATCCAAAATCCTTGGCTGATAGAATCCCATGAACACTTAATTAACCAACTTGGCGAGATCCTGACTAGGGCGGTAAAAAGATCATATAACGCCCAAAAGAGCAAACAAACAGGGATCACCTGGTACAACCAGGATTGCCGGAAAGCTAAAACAGACCTAATTACAGCGGTCAGGGGGGATTCAGCGGATATTGTGAGAATTAAGAGAGCCCAGTATAAAAGAACCCTATTAATGGCCAAAAAAGAGTGGGACGAAAGGGTTTGGTCAGATTTGTTGGACGCATGTAAGTGTAAAGACCAGACCTCCTTCTGGAGCCTCATTGCTAGAGGCACCAGGGGGGAGACCGAATGCAAAGACAAATTCTTAGAGGAGAAAACATGGGTCGAGCACTTTACCTCGTTATATTCTTGCGAAAGCTCAGGCGAGATTGAAGGCTGGGATAGTTTGCAGGCACCTTTGGCAGCGCATGATACACCTCTTGTTTTCTCCTTGACAGAAACAATTCTAGCAATCAAGGCAGTTAAGCCAGGGAAAGCGCCAGGCCCTGACAGAATACCAGGTGATCTTTGGAAACACGAGAACTATATTTGGGCTCCTTATATCAATTTATTATCTAATGATATTGCTCGAGGAGCTCCTGTTCCAGAAACCTGGAAGGGGGCGGAGATTGTAACACTGTTCAAGAAGGGTGATAGGTCAAATCCTTCGCATTATCGGCCTATCAGCCTAATTGACGTGTTGCAAAAAAATTTTGCCCGACAAGTTCTTAGTCGGCTCTCCTCTTGGATTGAAGAACACTCTATCTATACAAAATACCAGGCAGGTTTTAGATCAAAGATAAGCACTGTAGACCAGGTTTTTAGATTTTTATGTTTAGTATGGAAATATACGATTATAAGAAGTTCCCATATATACGTGGCTTTTGTTGATTTGAAGGCAGCTTTTGATATGGTTCCAAGGGTAGCCCTATGGAAGACATTAAGTAAGATGGGCGTCCCTGGGAATATCCTTCAAATTTTAATCAGACTCCACGAGAATAATTACGCACGAGTTAGATGGGGACCAAATGGAGAAGTCAGTGAGAAAATAAAAATAGCAAAAAGGGGTAAGGCAAGGATGCGTAATGGCACCTACCTTATTCTCTTTATACGTCAATGACATTCCCGATACTCTTTTGGGCTGCGAGCATGACTCTCCCAAATTGAGCGGGCAAGCCGTTTTGGCATTATTGTTTGCAGACGATACCATTTTAGTTTCCCAGACACCCAGGGGGCTCCAAAACCTTTTAAACACATTCAGTTTGTATTGCCATGACAAGGAATTAGAAATTAATTCCTCAAAAACAAAAGTTATGACAATCAACCCACATAAAGGTTTTAACAAGGTTTTTAAGATAAACAATGAACCTATTGAAGAAGTCCCCAATTTTAAATACCTGGGTATTATTTTAGACAGCCACGTTACATGGAAAACACAATTGGAGAACTCAAAATTAAGGCTGACCCAAAATCAGTGTCCGATTTTAAAGAGGCATAAGAATAGCCATTTCAAAGCAGTCTCACCAGCCATTGAATTATTTAAATATAAAGTGCAATCATCTTCACTTTATGGTGCGGACCTTTGGGCCTATGCTTTAAAGGATACTTTTCGAGTGAGGGAAAATTCCTTCATTAGGCAACTTTTAGGGATACCTGGGTCAACACCATTGACACCCGTATTATGGGACCTTAACTTTCGACGTACAGATGACTATGCTTCTCTTCGTCCGTTGCTCTATTGGGTCCGTTTATGGTCCGTTGAGGAGCTGGCTGATTATAGAGAAGCATTGAAAGAGATATTGGCTATAAGGAATACTACGCATCTGCCATGGTTAGAGTACGTCAAAAAATGGTTTGAAAAACTAGGGTTAAGTGATTTCTGGTTTGACCCTGATTGCCTCACAAACAGCTCAAAAAAGATCTTGAAGCAAAGGTACTGGGACTATATTAGAGATTCAGTGTTGTCAAACCCCAGAACAGGGACTCTAACCTCAAAGTTTTTTGAAATTAAAATGACTATGCAATTAGAGCCCCTTATGGATGAAATTCACCCTCCACTGGTCAAAAGCCTATATTTAAAGTTCCGGTATGGTATTCTGCAACTAAAAGAAAGGACAACTAGCTGGAACTGTAATAAGGGGTTGGCCGGGGCCGCTGGCTCGGATATATGCGAGTTTTGCGAGATGGGGCTGAAAGAGGATGAGTCCCATGTTTTATTTATATGCCCAGCATACCTTAAAGCCAGGAAAAAATGGCTTAAGCCAATCTGCAAAAGGTTAGGCCTCAGACAAATTAAGGTTGGGCTTAGAATTTTTAAAGGAGACACTGCACAACCGATCGTGTTCAGCCTAAGTCGTTTTCTCTTATGTGTAGCCTTGATTAGGAGGATGAAAAACCAAAAAACCTAATGAAATAGGCTACTTCACCATGTTACTGAGTCATCTGTTAGCTGCTAAAGTGCTGCTTGCTTTACTGTTCTGGTATATATCTTTTTAACATAAACAGATGTTTAATTTATTGTTTTATTATTCTGTATATTTATTTAGTGTTCTGTATACTAGAGGGGCCGATTAAGATCTAGCCAACCCCAAGTGGATGATTTGGAAAATGAATTGAATTTTATGTATTTTATGCAAAGGAAATGTGTTGATATTTTTATCCACCGCTACTTTAATATTATGTATTTATATTGTGATATGATGTACTATGATTGAATGTATTGCATCTTACAAGGTTTTTTAAACCGAAAAAAGATTGAAATGAAATGATTAAATGTCAATAAAGAAATATAAACATTAAAAAAAATAACCCTCAATGAATTCGAATGAATGACTAAAAATCAGCCTACAGAGAGTCTAAATAAATGAGAAGAACAAATAGGATACCAGTAAACCCATGGCACTACAACTAACAGTTCTACACCCGTTGACCTTCTGTACTTTACTTGCCAACCCAGGTATGCTGATGCAGATTACATATACGGATCTCCTGGCCCGTTATATACAGTGCCCTGGTGTTTTTAGGCTTTCTTGCATTCATGAGTCCAGCACAGATTAGATTTGCATTACATGCTACATAAACTCGGATAACTCACAACTTATTATGCACAGTAAACAATTCTAGTATCTTTCCACTTGATCACATGACAATTCGAAGTTATGATTAATCTATGCAATAGTGTTCCATCCTGTGAAAGGACAGGAGTAGAGAAACCTGCTACAGATCTTGACAAGGGCAAGGTTTCTCTTGACTGTGTGCACCTTTTCTGCAAGAGGAAGGACTAGCGTGTGAGGTTAATGATCTGTTCTCGAAAGCCTCTTATGGTGCACACAAGAATTGAAATCTAAGATGGCTCCACCGGAAATTCTCTCTTTGTATTTAAATGTTACCCACGGGCAATCACGCAAGGCAAACACACGGAACCTGCATATAATAGAAAGAAGTGCACACTTTTGGAGCAAAAACACATCGACTCCAATTGTACCACTGCCATTGCCAGGCAGTCGTACAGACCCAGTTACTGCCTGCATGGAGAAAGCAGAAGTGCTTAAACAGACGCCTTGAGTGGTGCCGACTGTTCTTGCCATAGTAATCTTTCTGAGGATTGAACTTCACGGTTGCCCTCTTAGGCTCTGATCAGAAGTCGACAAACAGAAGCAAGTTACCTTTCTGCGTGCACAGTATCCAACAAGCAAATCTCCTCTTTCAAACCACAAGGCGATCTCTGGGCATCTTCTTATGTAAAGGGAAATCAAACGCGCTCCTTTCGACAACACCCTTCACGCGCTTTGAAAACGGCGGGTCCGGGAGCCACGTCATGTGAGTGACGTTGGGACGCCGACGTCATATAGCTGAGCTAATTGGACAATTTTTGCTGGCGGCAGGGTAAGGAGATTGCATGGAAAACCCCTATAAATCTGTGCCCGTCGCAGATTAGACTTCTGTCAGAAAGATAATGATGCCCTAGAGACTTTAACCGGCGCAATAGACTTTATCAATTTTAAACACTGACTTTTTTTCAACAAAATAATAAACCCTTTATTTCAAATATATACTATATTATTGCATTCTTTCTATAGTTTCTGGTCATGCACTTCATTTAGCACGCCCTAAAACCAGAGGGCGAGTACACAGAATGCACGGCTACACTGCCTGAACATTTTTGCATTACATTGCAGATTAGCAAATGCAATACCACGTGTGCGCCACCTGACAAATGCCAATTCGGCATTCAGCTTTTAGGTACAAACATCGGCGGAAAACTGCACAGGCACCAACGCAATATATATTCGGGTGCATTGCCGGGGAGCTCAGAGGTGTGGATACGGTGGCTTATTACGGATGTTTGAAGCTGTGCACGGTAAACGCGAATATTTCACACCATTGTTCTCTGTGACACCCGCACTATTACGGCTGTTTTCAGTGTAAGAGTAGCAAAAAACGTCATTGTGAATAAACGCCACCTCCTAATCTGATTGAATACGGCATGGAAACGATTGGGACCACCCACTATGAAAAGAGCGCCTCAATAAGCAAGGCGCGAGACCACTGACAAACAAGGGTTCCTCATCACGTGGGGTGACACCATGAGTGAGCCTCTGCTTTAAATCGTGACATAAATCATGACTACTGATTTATGTAGCGATTTAAAGCAGAGCTCACTCACAGTGTCACCCCATATGATGGTGTCACCCGGTGCGGTCTGCAAGCCCCCCCACACCCCCCCGCAACCCCGTAGTGACGCCACTGCACGGGAGTCTTGTCCTAATACAAAATTACTGACACCACACAAACCCACGTGAGTGTTAGGAACACCTGGAAATCAGGAGCCGCTATCCTACAACGATTCCCTGCCCAAACAACAGCTGGGACGGAAGTATAACCGTCAGGAAGGCAGGCAACAATATCTTAGATCTAAATAGACCTGAGGAAGTCGTGGGTCTCAATCCCAGATGACGAAACACGTGTTGGCTGGATCAACCACGGAAAGAAAATTAAATCCTAAGAAGTCGTGTATAAAAGAATACTGTGCCATGTTTGCTATTATGAACAATGTATACTGAACCATAGTATGTGTGCTAGGGCGTGCAAGTAGCCCCAATGTATTTGTGATCCTAGAATTCGGACTTTAGTTCACTGTAATCAAACTGTGGATTTGAATTTTATTTTTACATTTTGTGTCTGACGTTTGCGCTACATTTTCTTGTTTCCCTTTCCAATCTTGTCTATCCCAATTCTATATTCGGCTCCTTTTACAGCCCCAATGCCCGTGTGATCTTAGTATTCTGACTTTGGTTCACTATAATCAAACTGAGGATTTTAACTTTCATTTTCATGATATTTTCTGTTATTCACCTCAGTGTTACACTTTCAAGGAAAGAAATGAGTTCAAAGTTCCCAATATGACTTCTAAAACTTAACAAAATGGATAAACTAAGATTTTTTTTCAATCAAAGATTCATATCCGTCCACGTTTTCCATCGTTTCTGCTGCTGAGTTTCACCTAGTGCCATGTGAACATTTAAGATACATTTCAATATGTTTGGCAACGAGCAATTGTGATAATTTATACACGATTTTATAATAGATAAGAAGGAAACAGGTGGCAGTCCAGAGCACATGAAATGTTTCCATAGTATTCATGCACAAAGTCCTAGTAAATTGCTAAATTTAACAGATGGTACATCAGTTTAAAGTGGCTACGGAAATACACCGTTAACCATTTTACAGAAGCCAACTAAGTTTTTAAAGCAACAATGAAAACAAAGAACTTCGAAACTGCCATTTGTGAATGGCTGGCAAAATAAAAACAAAATGAGAAAAGAAGTGCCCCTTAGGCTCTATTATTATGTAATTGAATTATTCGTCACACATGATCTATTGAGCAGCAAACGTTATGTCACGATTCTACATTGGTCATTTTGATAGTAGACCTCATATTGGCGAAACTTAAATTAAAGATATGGCACAGCAACTTGGAAGGCACAGCCCTATTATGTCGTCCAGCTCTTAACCAAAGAGTGAATTTCTAGTACAATGAATAACAGAATGAGCAATCCTTACCGGTGGTGTTAAACTCGGTACACCTCCCCGCCTTCAGGACTCCACCAAGCTTGCTTAGAACTTTCTGTTGAGCAAAACTGAGGCCACTTCCCATTACGACAACAGGACCCTCGCGCTGCTGGCTCAAGATCACCGGCTGCACGAGAGGGAGAGAAAAGGAAGCAGAATGTATGTACCAATACACTTTAATGCTGCCCCAAAATAAAGTTACTTACCCGCAATACTATTTCTCAATCACGATATTAAACTTCAGAAATTAAAACGATATAAACGTCCCTGCCATGGAGCTTCATGATGGAAATTATCATATACACGGTACATTTTATTATGTCCCACAGAAGAGAAGAATGAAAAAGCAAAACTTAACGTTTAACGCTTCAGGCTTCAAAGTTCTAGCGTTCAGAAGTGAACCACTGACATTCCACTTTCTACTGGCAGCTTAACCAAAGTAAATGAGTTACCACATCACTATTAAAAGCAGGCAGTGCCGCTGCTGCACGGCCACTCTTGTTAGGTCGAAGCCTACCACTAAAGACATCTTCGGGAGATTCAGAAAGCTTCCCTGGAAACGCATTCCACTCTTGCTTACCATTGGTTTTGTGATTGTAACTCTCATTTTCTGGATTCCTGTTTGATAGCTTAATTTGTTTAATGCTGTTCAGTGAGTTTGTCCCTCCCAAGGGGCAAAGCATTTTCACACCAACTGCCCTTGTATTCTTCCATGAGTGCTTTTTCTGTGCACAGGTCTATAAATCTTGCGTTAACTTTTCACAATTGCTATGCCTTTAACAACAGCGGTGAAATGTCAGGCTCTGCTTTCCAAGGAGAGCTTGGTGTTTACTTTTCTTTCTCAGGCTTCAAAGTGAGAGGATTTATGAGACAATCTTGCTGGATACTGAGAGTAGGAAAGGGTTTGCTTTTTGTACACACAATTTAAAAGAACTTTACAAGTATTTCCGAAAATATCAATATTAGGAACGCACAAATGAAACACATTTTTTGTTAATTCTGAAGTGTACTAGAAACAAATACTTGAATATGATCAAAGCAAACCAATACACTTAGGTGATGCCAGTTCCACCATTTTCGTTTGTGCTCTACATCGGTTTGTTAGTAAACTGTATGTCTGTGCAAATGCTAATGAAATTTCAATTCAAGATGTGTTGTCTGGAATGGCAGTGTGCTACCACACCATGCATACTCCACTCTACATTACTCCACTCTGCACCACTTCATGCCACTGCACTCTACTCTGCACCACTGCACTTTACACTACTCCATGACACTGCACTTTACTATACTCTGCACCCCTCCACTCTACTCTACGCCTCTCTACTCCTCACTACTCTATGCCAATGCATTCTACGCCACTGCACTCTTCGCCATGCCCGCTACACCACTCTAGTCTAGGCCACAACAATTTACTCTGCACAGCTCCTCTCTAGATCACTCTGCAACACTTGATTTTATGTCAATGCACTCTACGGCAATGCACTCTACACTTTATCACTCAAGTCTACACCCCTACACTCTAGGCCAGTCCACTACACACCACACTAATCTACTCTGCACTCCATTCCACTGACCTCTACATCACTGCACTCTACGTTGCACCATTGTACTCTATGCCATTCTGCACCACTGCACTCTATGGCACTCCACTCTGTAATACTGCAGTCTCCACCACTTAACTCTACGCCAATCTACTCTGCACTCTATGCCACTCTATTCTGCATCACTGCACTCTGCATCACTTCACTCTACGTCGCTGCACTATACTCTGCACCGCTGTACTACACACCACTTCACTTTACATTACTTAACTCAACACTTCTCTACTCTATGCCAATGTACTCTACACCACTGCATTCTACGACACTCTACTCTGCAACACTGCCCACTATATAGCACTGAAGTCTGTGTCGCTCTACGCTGCACTACTGCTTTCTACGTCAATGCACTCTATGCCACTCAACTATGCATCACTCCACTCTGTGCCAGTGAACTATGCAGCACTCCACTCTACGCCACTCCACTCGATGCCACTGTATTCTAATCTGCACTACTTTATGCCACAGTGCACCACTGCACTCTACACCAGTGCACTCTGTACCACTCCACTCTGCACCACTGCCTCTACTCCTCTGCATATTACTATGCAATAATCTGCACCACTGCGTTCTATGACTTTGCATTTTACGCCGCTGAATTCTATGCTGCAGCACCATACCCCACCTTACTCTGCAACACTCTATGCAAATACACTTTACAACAGTCCACTCCACTCTACCCCCTCCACTCTATGAAACTCCACACCACTCTCCTCTAAGCCACTAACTTTTACCCTTGCTGAACAGCAGCCACGCTGGTATGCAAGATGGCTGAAAGACATTAGAAAAGTCAATAGCTCTTCCATTGGAGAGACCTGCTGGCTTTGGTAATGCTTGTTGAATGTTAGGGTGCAATATTCCTAAACCACAGCAGTCATGGGCCATCATTTTCTTACTATAGATACACAAAAACTGGATTGGGCCCTTAGGTGTACGAGAAAGTAGGGGAGGCTTGGATCGTCCAGCTCTCCCTCACAACAAGACTAATTTCAACATAAACCTAAATGGTTAAGATTTTAAATTTTAATTGAGGATTGCCAAAGAGTTACAAGTTACAAAGGTCAGAAGCCAAAGGTCAGTGCCAAATCTGGCGAATATCGAACTGCATGATACAAACATACAATATTATCCCAGATACACTGCATAATCTAATATTTGTAACGTTTTGTGATCCACTTATATGGACTTAAATCTGTACTACAAGTAAGAATTTATCGTTTATTATGGAGATTCCCTCCTTAAATATGGTTTAACATATGGGTAAAAAAGGTGTCATAAAAAGGCATGCCGCTGAAATAGGCCAACCATGTAAAAAAATACTTTAAAAAAAAGTTACGTTTGTGGATCTGTATAGCACAGCTTTGTCACCCGTGAGGGTATCCAGGCGCTATCCATATGCATGGGGAGATTAAGTGATTTGGCTAGAGTCACAGGATGTTGAGCCTTGAGCCGACGCTGAGGACACGCCCCCGGATCCCCAGCTACCGAGTTCGTAGCTTGCCAGCTGCGCCGCATCCTGTTTCCAAAAAATAGTACCATGCTGACAAAACGATATAGGCTGACTAATCTCCTTTTGTGGGTGTTTTTTTTCTCCGATTTCAGGTAGACTTAAGGAATGACCAGAATCGCACAATATTGTCCCATTAGAAAGGGGTGGGGGTTATGGAAGGATATTCCACGATACACCATTGCTTTAGTTTGTGGTAGCTTGCACTGAAGTCTGTGGAACCAAGGAGCAGCTTATGTTGCTGCTTTGTGGATTTTCGTGCAGCATTCGACTCGGAAGATCGTAAATGTCTATGGGAAACTGAGACAAAGTTGAAAATCCTCCTCATTATTAGAAAGAAGCTGCACTCAGAATTGGGCTCAGGTAATCATCGATACTGAAGGAAGGTCGCGATCAGTAACGGGTTGGACCCTTGCTGATTTACCATCAGTAGGACCTGTATCGAAGGGCCTCAGTTAAAAAATGGATGACATCCAAATTGTATGCCTTTTACATGCAGATGACCTTGTCATGGATAGGACGGAAATAGGCCTCCAAAAGAAGCAGAACTTATTCATGGAATACTGTAATAGGAATAAGTCAGTTGTAAACATGGACCAAGGCAGTGATAGTTGTGCTCCCTAAAACAGGTCGTGACCCTCTGAGTGTAACATCCTATCACCCGTTATATCTTTTGAATCTGGATTATAAGGTTCTCAGCAAGATCTTAGTCAATCGACTAGGTGAGGTAGTTCACTCATTAATGCACTCGGACCAGAACGGTTTCAGAGTGTAACACATTCCTCAACCTGAGGGGATTATTGACTGGGCGAGGTGTACGGAGATGGAGGGCTTGGCTGCACCCTTTGATATAGAAAAGACGTCTGACACCCTAGGATGGGAATATCTTATGGCAGCCTTGAGACACATGGGGTTTGGAGCACCCTCCCTTAGACGGGTGGCACTGTTGTACACTAGGCCAGTCCCCCGATTACATTTAGAGGGAGTAATATTGGACCCTTTCTCAGTACTAGGCAGGGCTTCCCTCTATAACTGCTGGAACCACTGGCATTCTTCCCAAGGGAAGATGCACAGCAGTGAGGTCTTGCGATATTGGGACATCCCCAGATCATATCCCTTATGCGGATGACAAGCTTTTGTACTTGAAGGCAGACCCTACTGTGCTGCCGGGAGTTATGACAGTGCTAGACGATTTTGGGATAATATCAGGATCCCACATCAATTGGGATAAGTCCTGTTTCTTCTCCTTGATGCCTCTGACTGATGACCAGAGGGAGGCACTGACTGATGCATGTTTGACCCGGCAGTTCGACTCCATCTAGTATCTGGGGATGCAAGTATATATGAGGCAAATGCCCTGATGCAGGGGAACCTGGCAGGGTGGTGGCCTCCATGCGTTGCTCACTCCCCTTTCTGAACCGGGTTGCAGCTGTCGCCAATGAGCAGGATCGAATCTCCAAAATGCTGGTATTGTCCAGATTGTTGTAATTCTGCGGAGCCATTCCGTTGGCCATATGGAAGCCATTCTTTGGAGAACTGCAGGGTATGTTGACAAACTTAATATGGGGCACTGGTATGATCCCTCGGAAGAGGGAGTACTAAGTGCTGCCAGCTATATTACGTGGCAGCCCAGTTACAATGGCCGATTCTATGTTTGGCCGGGGAGCGGTCACTTGAACATACAGGGATCCTGAATGAACTGGAGGGACAACCCCTCTTGCATTGACTCCTAGAAATAAACCCCCCAAGAATATGGACAGTGTTACCTTGGACAGCCCTATACATATGGAGGCGTGCCCAGTCTCCTGATATGGGCAATGCCACAATGTATGTGACTGATGACAACATACCGCACTAGGGATAGGGAAGAAGCAGGGTGGTAGTGGTGTCCACCTTTAATGAGCTACTACCACCACCACCACCATGTCCATCACATCCACCACCACCACGTCCACCACCAACAGGTCCACCACATCCACCACCACGGCCATCACCACATCCACCACGAGGCCACTACCACGTCCGCCACCACCACCACACCCACTACCACCACCAAGTCTACCACCACCACGTCCACCACCACCACGTCCACCACCACCACGTCCACCACCACCACGTCCACCACCACCACGTCCACCACCACCATGTCCACCACCACCATGTTCACCACCACCATGTTCACCACCACCACGTCCACCACCACCACGTCCATCACCACCACGTCCACCACATCCACCACTACACCCATCACCACCTCCACCACCACGTCCATAACCACCACCTCCACCACCACCATGTCCACCACCACCACGTCCTCCACCACCACCACGTCCACCACCAGCTCCACCACCACCACGTCCACCACCACATCCACCACCTCCACCACCACATCCACCACCTCCACCACCACGTCCATAACCACCACCTCCACCACCACGTCCACCACATCCACCACCACCACGTCCTCCACCACCACCACGTCCTCCACCACCACCACGTCCACCACCAGCTCCACCACCACCACCACATCCACCACCTCCACGTCCACCACCACCACGTCCACCACATCCACCACCACTACGTCCACCACCACTACGTCCACCACCACCATGTCCACCACATCCTCCACCACCACCACGTCCACGGCCACCACCACGTCCACCTCACTCTATCTATCTATCACCCTGATTATCTATCTATCACCCTGATTATCTATCCGTCACCCTCATTATCTATCTGTCACCCTCATTATCTATCTGTCACCCTCATTATCTATCTATCTATCTATCTATCTATCTATCTATCTATCTATCTATCTATCTATCTATCTATCGCCCTCACTCTATCTATCTATCTATCTATCTATCTATCTATCTATCTATCTATCTATCTATCGCCCTCACTCTATCTATCGCCCTCCCTCTATCTATCGCCCTCCCTCTATCTATCGCCCTCTCTCTATCTATCGCCCTCCCTCTATCTATCGCCCTCACTCAATCTATCGCCCTCACTCAATCTATCGCCCTCACTCTATCTATCGCCCTCACTCTATCTATCGCCCTCACTCTATCTATCGCCCTCACTCTATCGCCCTCACTCACTCTATTGCCCTCACTCACTCTATCGCCCTCACTCACTCTATCGCCCTCACTCTATCTATCGACCTCACTCTATCTATCGACCTCACTCTATCTATCGACCTCACTCTATCTATCGCCCTTACTCTATCTATCGCCCTTACTCTATCTATTGCCCTCACTCTATTGCCCTCACTCTATCTATCTATTGCCCTCACTCTATCTATCTATCGCCCTCACTCTATCTATCTATCGCCCTCACTCTATCTATCGCCCTCACTCTATCTATCTATTGCCCTCACTCTATCTATCGCCCTCACTCTATCTATCGCCCTCACTCTATCTATCGCCCTCACTCTATCTATCTATCTATCTATCTATCTATCTATCTATCTATCTATCTATCTATCTATCGCCCTCACGCTATCTATCGCCCTTCCTCTATCTATCGCCCTTCCTCTATCTATCGCCCTTCCTCTATCTATCGCCCTTCCTCTATCTATCTATCTATCTATCTATCTATCTATCTATCTATCTATCTATATATCTATCCCACTCACTCTATATATCGCATCACCACGGCATCACTCAGCACCACCAAAGCATCACTAAGGGGCACCACAACATCACTATGCGTTACCACAGCATCACTGAACGACACCGCATCACTCGTCGCCACCACATCACTCAGTGCCACCACAGCATCAATCTGTGCAACCATTCAACAACTGGTTCAAATATGTTCTCTCAATGTTTCAAGCTTTATTACAAATGTCACAAAAAGATGTTAATATTTCACTTCTGTTCTTGTATTTTTGTCACAATTATATACACTGAACATAATCTTCGCAAAAGTTATTTTTTCCTTAGGAGATCAGGCAGTTGATTCTGTTAGCGCTTCAGATCTTCATGTTATGTATTATGTTTCCATTATTTAGTTAAATATTCTTTTCTCCTTTTACATTTCAAACAATCTTCTTAAAATTCAAGGTGATTTAAAGACCAATTACATTTTAAAGCAAGCATTGGCAACGCCAATCGGTCTAGCCCTGGAAACTGGTGTGATTTTTTTTGTAATCTTTTATTTTTATTGCAAGCATACATAACTTAAAAAGAACAACAAACAAGCATTTGCTATGCAATAGGTCTCGCATTTACGCAAGTTTAAGCTATTGGCATTGTAAATGACAATGCCTTTTATTTATGTTTTAAAAACGAAAACATAAATAAAAGGCGTTGTTATTTGCAATGTCTCGCATTTGCGAGAGTTTAGCCTATTGGCATTGTAATTGACAATGCCTTTTATTTACGTTTTAAAAACCAAAACATAAATAAAAGGCAGTGCCATTTACAATGCCAATGGCTCAAACTCTAATAACTGCAAAACCTATTGCATTGCACATGCTTGTTCTTTATTAACGTTGCAGTTGTTGCTACAGTTGTCTAGCATCTGGGGCTGTATTATCTATCTACAGGGTACACTTTCCCTGTTTGCGCCACGGCGCACCTTTCAAATGGTGTGCCAGGTGCAAAAAGGGAAAGTGCACCTTATTAAGCAGAATGAGCCAGCCCCAGGGCCGCTGGAAAAGGTGTGGCTTCAGAGGCAGAGCATTTAACTGAAACACGGCGTGGCTGCTTCAAAGCCGCTCCGTGTTTCATAGTGCAGGCGGCATGCCGCCTGCATCTTTCAAAGGGGAGAGAAATCCCCATGCAGGAGGATGCAGTGAGTGACAGCACCCGCCTTGAGGGGCATTTCCTGGAGGGGTCCATGGGATCCTCTTTCTCCCTCCAGAGGGCTGCCTTTAGGAGGCGTACTTTCAGTGCACATCCTAAAGACATGTTTGCCTCTACGCCTGTGTCCATAATATGTCTTGAGCGCAGAGGCAAAGGATCCCCTTATTGCATGGGGCCATGCCCCTATTCAAATGAGGGAATGCCCTCTCATGATTGCGCTAGCACTACATGTGCACCAGTCCTATCAGTATTACAGAAGGGGATGCACAAGCTTTTGCAGCCTCTTCTGTAATACCATTGTGCCCTAGAGTTGCACAAAGCGGACGCACACAGCGTTGCACCCCCAAGACAGAATGTATAATATGGCCCCCAGTTGGTTGCAGATAGCCAGTTCGAGAGACTGCTGTATGACCTGAGCAAAGCCAGACAGAGCTGCCACCCATCCTTACCAAGGTGGACCCAGCCTGTGAGATCTACGGCATTTAGGGACCAGATGCAGCAAGATATCCCATTTTGGTAACAGTAAATGTTACGGACTCCTACCAGACCTTAGTTTTCAACGAGAGTGAGCCTAAGTTTTACAGTGTTTTGATGATAATCATCTAGCGATTACAATAACTCTGTTCTTTTGGTCACTGCTTAACCTCACAAATGTACCTGTAATTCCACTGTCGTGGTTTGGAACTCTTCTATCACAATTGTGCTGATATGCTAAGAGCTCTGGAGTTACACCTACATCCTCCTAGACTACTTTTTTATTGTGTATTTTCCACCATTTCAACTGCTCATATATAATGTATAGTATATTTATATTTTTGAGTTATTAAAGTGTTCAGTACATTCAACTCTAGAAGTATATTTACATTTTTGTTGCAACTATGAACGTTATGCTGAACCTACACTCACTCTAAACCATCTCCCTTGAACTATGCCTGGACTGCTCAACCCTGTCTAACTGGAGAGTTAAGGAGGCCTGGAGAGCTTACCTTTCGATTGTAGCCTCAGCTCTTGGAAGTCCCAGTTGTTGGGGACACCAGCATTTTTTTTTTTACTTTTTAGTGCTTGGTGGCCCCTACAGCTGTTGATTCCAAAGAAAATGCCCGATAAGTGTGCAGATCTCCCTAACCATTTGCATGAATCTGAAATTAAACATCCCATAATTCATACCTTGACCGAGTGCGTTGGCGAAGTCACCCAGATGTGTTTGAACATCTCAGAGTAAACAGGACTGGTCCAGTAAGGTCAAGAGTTGAAGGAGGTTGTCAAGATGGGGCTGTTTTACAGGTGGCCGATAGACTATTGCACACATTAATGTTGTAGTGGGGATGGTGACTCATTTGTCCAATAAGTATGTTAGGAAATCATAAGACTGGCCAAGAAGTTCATTGCATGCATTGGGGTCAGAGTACTTTAGGATGAGCAGCATGTCTGAGTACACGTTTCTGCAGTCTATTGTTGTCTGCTGGCTGAAGTTCATATAGAGTAAAAAGGTTCTGTAAACCATTGGTCTGGGTGGGCCATGAGGAGTGGCGACTGGCCAGTCAAGATGTCCCACACTTGTGCTTTTAGTGACTGATCTTAGTGTGACTTTGAGCCCCAGATCATTTTGGCACAGAGGGGAGTGGCAGCCCACAAAAGGCTGCAGGAATGCCATTGTCTAAGTAAAAGGACCACGTTGTAGGGAGGTACTTCTGCATGGAGTCCATGCATTTGGAGCAGGGACTACAGGCACCGCAAAGTAATGCTAAATTGCAATTCTTGTGACCTGAAGAAAAGCTGCTAAGAACCGGGTGGAGCAGAAGGAGGTGGGCTGATTGAGACAGGAAGAATAGGACATGAGTAGAAACAGGAGGTTAGTGATGCTTTTTTTACTTCGTAACCTTTCTATTTTGTAGATATTTTAGGTGACTATTGAACTGCGACTGATGTTAACAGCATGCCATCCAAAATTACTTTGAAGGCATCTACACAAGGAAGTATTTCAGGTTTCAAAAAAAACCCTAGAGTTTGAGTACAGACATCACAGCGATTATAGTAGCGATATGCAAAGAAGGCCTTGGGTGGTGGGCTAAGATGCGATAGTCCTATTGCTTCTGGAGCTGTGGAGCTCATGGAGTTAATTTTGTAGGTAATGTCAAGGCAGGAAAAGCCCTTGTGATTAATCATTGGTGCTCTACCACTGTTCCCTCTGCCTTGGCATGGATTTGTAATGACTATGCAGCAGACAGGTCAGCTGACTGCATGCAATATGGGCCTTACTTGGCAACTTGCTTATTTGTGGGGGAAATGTTTAGGTAGATGCTCAGGTAGACACCAATGTTCTTCACAGAGTAAGAAAATGCTGAAGGCCATAACATGAAACGGGAGGATTAGTACCCATGTTGAGAGCATATCAAATGGACCTATATTTTACAATGAGGTTAAAAATGCGAGCCCTTCCCAACCGCAACTGATACACAATAAGGTAGGTCAGGCTGTAATCAGTGTATTATTGAATGAGGAGTCCAAGGGTATTCTAATATGTGGTTGGGGCATGGAAAGCCTACAATTAATAGAAGGGAGAGCCATAAGGGAAAAAGCAAATGAGATCGGGGGTGGTGGTGGTAGTTTATGGGAACTGGTGGGGGTTTTAGCCGCTGCTCCTGGTTTCTCAAAACCTAGTGGAGCCTTCTCAGAAGGTTCAGATGCCTTGGTAGCTTTTTGTACAGTTTATGGTGTACAAAGCAGACCAAGACCAAGCACGCCTAGGCATCGATAGCAGGCCTGGGAAGGGTCTCTATAACTAACACGTACTTAAAAGACGGTAGAAAGAACATGGGATTCAATTAATTGTTTTAGATTGCCACTACAGCTTTTCCTATGATTTTTTGGGTATTTAAATATCCACAATTGGGCTCGCTGTCACGCTTTCTGTCTCGGTATGATTTTTTTTTGTTTACAATGTTTTTCTGTATTTTCAGAATTCACTATTTAGAGGATTTCTGTACAGTGCCTTTAATTTGTACAGAAGCGGCGCCTGAAATGCAGCATTATAGCACTATATCAAAGAAAGAAAGATCTTTCACTGTAAGGTATGTCCCTGGCTGAATAAAAAATGTTTCTGGTTAAAATTGTAAAATGTATTGTGTTTTCTTAGCATTTTTAAGTGCGGGTTCTAGACAAGGTTGAGAGAATACCATACCAAGCTCACCCGAACTCTAGCAGGCTAGTGACTGCGCTTCAATAATCGGCATTTCTAAGCACTACAAGAGATCCGCTGCATTCACATCTCACGGCAGTACTTACAGCAGGGCCCTGGCCATCTGAAAGGGACTCCTCATTATTTCTTGACTGTAACAGCAGTACCGACTTCATCTCCTCCGTCTCCGCATAGTCCAGGGGCCGCAGACCGAATATATTGCTGATAAAACAAGCACAGATGGGGTTTAAATGAATAAAATATGTGACCGAATTGTTAAGCAGATGCATTACCAGAGCAGTTTTATTTCATCCTCCCAACTCCTTGTTTCGTTTACAGCCACAACTTCTCTGCGGCGCCATAGCAGGCACCGCCTGTCAGACACCAAGGCAGAGGGATGAGAGCAGCAAACAGCAGCCTTAGGCCTCGCCCAGTCAGCCACCTGCCCTCGCTCAACAAGGACAAGCATTTACAATGCAACGGTTTCGCATTTGGAAAAGTTTGAGCTATTGGCATTATGAATGACAAACTTTTTATTTATGTGTTAGTTTTGAAAACAGATAAATAAATGGCATTGTCATTTACAATGGCAATAGCTTAATCTCTCGCAAATGCGATTTGTATTGCAACTATTTCACTTATCATTTTGCACTACAATGAAAACTGGCTTGTGCATTTACTCCTGCAGAAGAGTATCAAGAGGAGAGGCCCTGTTGCAGACCCGTGGAGTTTCAAGTATCTGTTGTGCATCACCTCATAACAAACAGCATAATTGTAAACGGGACTGAGAAAACTTTTTTTTTTTTAAGAGGAGTGCCCCTCTAAAAGAAAGGCCCCGGTCTCTACTGCTTTCTTTTACAAGGACGCACTTGGTTGTTGTGAGGCGCAGGCTGAAAAGAGAAATTGCGTTGTCAGTCCTCGCCCTGGTCCAGTCAGCAGGGCCACATTGGTGGTGCCATACCCAACCTAGCGCTGCCAACTGCATGCCCAATGAACTCAGTGCAGCAACGTGTGCCCACCCTCATGCTAAAGCAAGCCACCCTGTCCTGAAGGCAGCAGCCCTGGTTCCGCCGCGGTGTCGCCGCCCTGGTCTCCCTGGTCCAGCGGGTGTCTTCCTGCTGCGCCCGCTCTCTTATCGACCAGTCAGTCACTTTCCCTCATCCGAAGCCCTGCTCCGTGCTGCACGTGTTCCTACCCCGCTGCAGGTGCCCCTCACCCGGGGCAGCTGCCCTTCACTCCTTCTGCGGGTGCCCCATTTCTGTCTCCTCGTGCAGCTGCCCTTCACAGCCCCCCCCTTGCAGGAGCCCCTTTCCCTGCTGCAGGTGCCAGTGTCTATCTCCCTTGTGCAACTGAACACCCCCACCCTGCTCCCCACGGTGGTACACCTCTCACCCTGGCGAAGGAGCCTCGCTGCCTGACGCATGTGTCCTGCGCCCCTCTTCCGGGTGCACCAGCCCCACTCCCAGGTGCCTCGCCCTCATCCTGCTTCCCCTCTGCATCCCCTGAGCCCTAGTGCAGAAATCTCACTCCAGGCCTCCCTCTCTCCAGCGCAGTTAGCCCTGCCCCTGGAGAGAGGGCAGGGCTAACTTTAAGGAACTCTCCAAAAATATTAATTTGGTCAACACAACACCTTCTTTGTTTATCTCTATTATGTTTCTCCTCCTTTAGCCCAAATCCATCCTATATTTCCATTGTAGACATTTGTAATTTGGATTCGTGCAAAGACAGCCCCCTGATATACATATTTGCATAAATAAAAATTCAGAGGCCACCAGATCTAAGGTGTACAGTAGTCACTTTTACAAGAGACCCCCACATTCATGAGAGAATAGCAACGGAGACAACAGAACGTGGGAACGCTTGCTTGTGGCATGTCGGTTCCTTCTGCTGCAGGGCCAACAAAAAGGAGATTGTTTTCCCTTCTATTAAACACTGCCAGTATGATAAATTTAAGAGGTTGCGTATTATTGAACCCTGGCATAGATGTTCATTGTCCACTGCGAGCTAGAGTGTGTGTATAGCATTTATCAAAACTTTCTGTGACTCCCCCCACACCTCATTAGCATCTCAATTTCTGTTCACTGCCTAATATGCGTTACAGCTCAACCGCATAGTTCTTGTTTTCAGAAAGGCAGTTGTAAAATGTCAGACTGTCACAATACAAAACCCCCCAAAACGATGGTATTTGTAAAAATGTTATCACCTCATAAAAACAAATTGTAAAGACACGAAAGTAGTCTGGTAGGCTGTGCGTTCAGGAGCCAGTGAGTGCAGCTGCTTCAAGTACCAGTTGCCCTGATTCCCACACTCTCCCACCAATGGAGGGTCAGACACAGGCATAATTTAAGATACAATTACGCCAATTAACATCTCATTTGCATAACTTGGTGAAGTCAGAACAACAAAGAGTGTCTTAAAAGACTTCACCCTGTTTGCCCAAAATAGATTTTCTTTTTTTTTTTTTTGCTCGTCCGTAAAAATGTAGCCAATTTATTGTCGCTAGTGAAAAGGGCTCACACTGTTTCTACTTGACAAAATCTAAAAGAAGGTTTTAACTATTAGACGCTGCTCACCTCCAAGTATCTGGTCTCTCCCTGCAGGGCCGAGAGGCAGATGAGCATCAAGTGCACCTGAAGCCTGGAAGCTGGGGCCATGGCAGCGCCCGCAGAGATGGCCACACCGCACCGGACCGCTTCTGCTGTTTTCCGCCGCCTGCCCGCCGCCACCTCAAACACCGTCGTGGAGTGTGGTATGTGCGCTGCGGGCTGTAGATCGCGGGTCATAGAGCTCCTGCCGAGCCGCCACTGCTGCCTGCTCTCCCGCGCCTGACACCCCCGCAGTTCTCTGCGCAGATGAGGGGGGGCCACAGAAGGAATGCGGTTGCAAAAGCTGCCGCGGGACCAAACAAGTACAAGGGAAAATGAACTATTTGCCACGCACCTGGGGCTCCACTCCGATGTAGGACAGTTCAGGCTCCGGGCCTCAGGCTCGGGTCTCTCTTCACTTCTGCAGATCTGAGGCAATGCGGCCTACAGTTCGCCGTGCTGCCCAGTCGGTGCGCTCTGCAAGCGGCGGTCCCCGAACACCTAGTTCACCATCCGGGGCCACCCGCCTCTGCTGCCACCGCTCTGGCTCCTCAGGATGATGGGACACTGCCACAGGGCTCCCCCGGCCCGTCCGAGTCACTCTCCTCACCAGCGCAGCTGTCCGCCTCCACCCGGCAGCTGAGTCGAGACCGGGGAGGCCGAGAGTCTCCGCTGATCCTAGACTCCACAGGGGGCGGCACCAGGCCCTAGTCTCTACCGGCCACAGAAATTGCAGCGCTCCTCGTCCACATGACACCGCTCAGCTATCACGCCCAGCTGCCCTGCCTCTCGTGCCTCCCAGCAGCGCTGTCTCAGGATTCGCAGGACGTCTGGTCTCAGAGCAACGGCCGACGCCCCGCAGCGGTGCTCCTCCACTCCAATGGCTGCCAGGCACTTTTCGAGCCCTCCATCTCGGGCCTCGGTGCCTCCGCCTGCCGGCAGTCTCCACGGTTTCATCCGCGGCCCCAAGTCGAGATCCGCTTTGCTCCGCAGGCTCCCCGCTGTATCCCCGCACAAGCTCCTTACCGCACAGGCTTTAGAAACACCTCTGCAGGGTAAATTGCAGGATAATTAGGGGTCAAACTCTGGAGCCCTACACGGACATGTCTGCCATGTTGGCTGGCTAGCCACGCCCCCTGCCCATTTGCACAGTGACGTATACGGAGGAAAAAGATACTCAGCAACACGGGAGGGGGCGGAGATGTTCCTAATGCCGTGGTTGAACCCGGGAGGGGCGGGAGAGTACACGAACGGCGGGAGGGGGGCGGGAGAGAACGAGGGGGGCGGGAGAGTACACGAACGGCGGGAGGGGGGCGGGAGAGGACGAGGGAGGCGGGAGAGTACACGAACGGCGGGAAGGGGGCGGGAGAAGACGATGGGGGCGGGAAACGTGCACAGGACAGCGAGGGGAGGGGGGACGGCGGGAGGAAGGCAGGACAGCAGCAAGCACGGCCCGGCCGGACCAGATTCGGGGGCGTTCCCGGCTTTTGGCTGACGCTGACGTAGCCAAAAGCCAAAGATTCTCGGGAACGCCCCCGTGTCTCCTCCGGCCATGACGGACGCCTCTCTGTTCCAATGGCTAGCCTCCATTTATGGAGCTAGCCAATGAAACAGAGGGAGGGACTAAGAGTACACACTAAGAAACATAAGATTTCTCTGGAGGCGGAGCCTAAAGGCTCCGTTCCCCAGCGAAACCTAAAAAAAGAGGGGAAGGCTGGGTCCTGTCTCTGACCGGCTTGGACCACTCGCTCAACAAGAGCACATAGAAGGGACTGGCGCTCTGAACGTTTTGAGTCGTCGCACCTGAATGACGATTTTTTTTTATTGAACCGCAACTCACCATTATTCAAATGTTGCAGGCAGAAGAGATGCAGGTTATGAAGCATCGAACCAGTGTTGGTATTTTTCTGTTCTGTGTATTCAGATGTTTCTTAAGTGGATATTCTATCATCCTTACCACTCACAGCACTGTGGATATACTGCACTGTAGCATAGGGGTGGGGGGAGTTACTTTAATTTTTAAGAAAATAAATTAAATTTACCACCTCTTCCAGTCCCGTATTGCCTCTCCTCTCTCCCCTCTATACAGGAAGGAGGCGATCCCACTCTGCAACTCTGGGCAATAGCTTGCTTAATCTCCACAACGGCCCCCACAACTCTAAGGATCCCTGGCCTCCACCTTGGGGGTGCCCAGGAGTGGACGCCTCACAGGGAAAGCCAGGATGGGTTCCACAGCGGTATTCGTACAAGCGCCTTGAGACCCTTGCGGGTGAGTAGTGCACTATACGCGCTATACAAGTATCAATTTACATTTTTACATTTATGACTGGTTTGGTCGGCCCTGGGGCCGACCAAACAGCGCACTCAGAGTGGGAAAGCCACTCCGCCCCTTGACTCTTTCAGGACCAACCACTTGCCCGCCCTCAACCAGGCATACCCTTCTGCTTCCTCGCAGTGCGAGAAGCAGAAACATAAAATGGTGTTTAAAATACTATTTTATGTTTCTGCTTCTCGCACTGCGAGGAAGCAGTGGGGCGACGCTCCTCCGCCCAAATGCAGGAGCCGCCCCTGGCACTGTTGGAAATCCGGGAAATGTATTTACCATTACAGAATTCGGTTAGCGCAGTCAATGATGAATGAGGATGAGCTAAAACAAGGTTTCTGCTTGGATGAGAAAAGTGAGGGTATTTTAGGTAATTCTCTAATTACTTTATTCCAGATAACCCCACCTCAAATCAGACTAAATGTATGTATGCATGCATTGTGTACTTATAAACAGAAAACTTAGCTGCAGAGGAACAGAGTACTGTAGCCTTGTAGGTTGGATGCAATAACTAAATGTAACAACGCATTGGCAAGGCAAATAAGTCTCGCCTATGCAAGAGCTATTGGCTTTGCATACGTTTTAGCCGTGTTGTACATCTGTGTGGCTGCTGTTTAGCATGGCTAAAAGTTAGTGGCAAGGAGTGGAGTGTCATAAAGCGGAGTGTTATGGAGTGGCGTAGAGTGGCGCGGAGTGGCATAGAGCGACATAGAGTTGAGTTTCAAGGTGTAGTGCTGTGGAGTGCGGTTGAATGGGGTACAGTGGAGTAGAGTGTCAGAGCTAAGTGGCATAGAGTGTTAGAGTGAAGTTGCATAGAGTGCCAGAATGAAGTGGCGTACAGGATGTTGTGTAAAGTGTTGCAGAGTAGACTGTCATGTAGTGGAATGGCATGAAGTAGAAAGTTGTGGAGAGGAGCAGAGTGTTATGGTGTGACAGTGTGTCAGAGGAGCGGATTAGTGGAATGGAGTAGTGTGTCGTGAGAGAGAGTGGGTAAAGTGGCATGAGTGGCCTAGAGAGAGTTGCATAGAGCATCGTAGAGAAGTGCCGTGGAGATTTGTGGGGTGGCATAGACTGGAGTACGGTATCAGAGTGGAGTAGAGTTTAATGGAGTAGAGAGACAGAGTGAATGATTGTAGAGTGGCAGAGAGTGAAGTGGAATAAGGTACAGAGTGGATTGTCGTAGAGTGCAGTGGCATAGAGTTCATTCGTTTTGATTAGAGTGGTTTAGAGAGCATTGACGTAGAGCATAGTAGAGTGGTGCAGAAAGCAGTGGCGCAAAGTGGAGTGCTGCAGCATAGAGTGCAGTGGCGTAGAGTGGCACAGAGTACAGACTAGATTGATTCAGAGTAGAGTAGAGTGGTGCTGGGTAGAGTGGAGTGGTGCAGGGTAGAGTGGGGTATCGCGTAGGCTTCGACCTAAAAGAGGATGGCGAATGTATGAGTGCTAATTCACATCATGTGAAGGAGAGGATGATACTATGAGGTGGGTCTCATGTTAAGGGCAGAAAGAAGAGGGGAGTTGGAGGCCAGGGGTCAGCAGGATCTGCCAGATGTTAGAAACAGTAAAGGGATCAAGGCCACTTAACATAACACTTAATATAGCTCCCAGATTTCCCAGGATCATGTGTGATGTGTCACTCAAGGGCCAGGTTATTTCCTTTTAATTCTGGGGCTTGTAGACCTGTTTTATAGTAAATTAAACAAGATTACAAGTCCCAGAATTCAGAGGAAATAACTTGGCATAGTGCAGTACATCACGCATGAACCTAGAAAACATGGCAACTGTGCATGAGTCCATATAAAGAGGTAGAAAGTCCACACAGGGCAGTTAAACTGATTGCAATTTCAGAACGATGTTCTTCTTCAGACTCTAAGCTAAGCATGAAGTAAAAAGTATGTCTCCAAGTCTCCATGAGGGAGGGGGCCCGTAGAGTGAATTAGCACCAAGAATGAGGTAGGTGACAGATTTAAATCCTCGGAAACTTCTATTCGTTCGTGTTTGCAACATTTCCAATAGAGTGCAGTTCCATCATCACAGACCGATTCTTCTCACCCCATCAGTTCGCCAAAGAGTCTTCTTCAAGCCTTTCTCACAAATCCCCCGTTGCAACTTATGTTATAGCTCGTTTATACTTCTTTTCAGGTGACTGCTAGTCAATGTTTACCTGAAAAACATATTACTTTGAAACAAACTTTAAGTACTCAAAAGTGTGAAAGAATTCAAGGGGAATATTTTTTTTAACAAGTTATCAATATGATTGTATCCTAGCTGCCTACTACTTTCAAAACCCTTCACCCGACAACACCATAAGAGATCCTTTTACTCTTTAACTCTTATTATCCTTGGCACTAGATACATTAGAAAATGAGTTCGAGTAAATAAAACTTAATCTGGGCAAAACAAATGGAGACACTCTCCATCAGTTAGTGATGAAAAACGAGCTTGTAGCAAAATCTGCTGAGAAAGGGGGATCAATCATAATTCAGATTACTGACAATTATAAGGCAGATCATGATGAGGCTAATCATTTACTTTACACCAAATATTCTAAGGATCCACTCAAAAAAAAGATACAGGGTATCTTAGTTCTCACGAGTGATGCTTGCTCGGACGTATGGCTAAATACTAAAGAATCAAACTTTCTCAATAGTGCTGAGGCACATTAACCAATTAGTTACACTCTCCCAAAAATATAGAATGGCCCTACTAATTCTCTGGGCTGTCCAACCGCAGGCTGATGGTCTCTAATGGAACCCTTCTGCCAATATGTGAATATTTTAAGGAGACATTTTGTAGCAATAGCAAATGTTTGAGCCAGTGCAACACTGATTAATCTGATTGAGGTTTTTTCATAACACAACAGATTACAAGCATGCTGCAGGAGGCGTTATTATTATAATTGACATTATTGAAACTTGTGATAAACCGCGGGGAGTAACCATAATAGTCATAATTGATTGTGCTGCTATTTCACTCACACCCAACTCCTACTTACAATGGGTTCTAATTACAAACGGTATTTAGATGACCACATTTGAAGATGTGCAAAGCTTTCACAACTGGGACCAACACAGTGAACATATACACTTAAGGAGGCGTTATATAGATCCTTTTTTTGTATGGATTTAAAATACAATTCTTTAATTGTAAGGTGAGCTTCCCTGATCGTTTGATCACAGTAACCGATGAACTGCACACAGCGCTCTATTGTATTCCAACCACAAGAATTCCTTTCTGCAATATGCAAGTCGCATAATTTAAGGGGTGACTTTTCCACAGGCATTTTTTTTTCTCAGACACAATTACAAACTAAAACTTCAATTGAAAAGCAGTCTTACTATTCTGGTGCTGGACCTAGTGACACTGGGGCATTGTAAGGTTCCCTGTCATTTGCATCACATATTTTCATATATTATCTAATCAGTATCACATTACATGTATGGAATCTCTTTCTGGTGCTGTACATTACCACTCTACTGTTGACATTTAGTTCTAGAAATTATTCCCCCAAAATGCATCCTGTGTCTTATATTTATATCGAGTTTTCTTTTCAAAAGGCTTACATATCTAAGCAACACAGATATTTTGCACAGAGGCAACCTTTCCTCTTGTTGCATGGGCAACTCAGCCTTCCACAAAAGGCTGTACTGACATTTTGACACTAAGTCCCTGCACAAAAGACACTGCAGCAGGCTATGGGCTGACTAGGTGTTTTCAAGCCTGTAAGAATAAGCAATTAAATCAAATGCAAAAACACGAACTTCCTAATATCCATAATTTCTGCAATATGGAAAGATTCAGTTCAAATCAGGCGTTTGGAGGAAGATTTAGATCAGAAAGGAGGCGGTTGAAATGAAGGGAGTTAATGATATACTTATTTTCTTTACAGAAAACGTAGGATAATAGGAAATAACAAGCCCATCCATCCAATATGTAGGACTCACTAGAACACAGGATTTGGAACCTATTAACCCCATGTGCTGAAATGATGGAATTTAGTAAAGCTCCCTTCCAAGAAAGGTGCTGCAAACTCGTTTTGAGCTCAAGTTGAACACAAAGGCCCATGTCATTGTCAAGACAATACTTGCAAGAGGAAAGAATTTGGTCATTGATTAAATATTTTAATTTTTTTCCAAATAATAAAAAAAAGAAATCATTTTTTCAATAGTGACATCGTATTACTTGGCAAGAACTTCCAGGTAAAACTTTAGGGTGGAAAACAAAGTTACATTTTCCAAACGCAGGAGTGAAGGTAGTAATAATTCATCCTAGCACACTGAAGGAAAATCTTATACTATTAGAGGGGTTCGTGCTAGCTAACTCCCAAAGCAACACATACATACACAGCGGTTAGCAGAATAATTATATTATGAATGCCAACTGTTGAAATAAAATAGGAAATCTAGGCCTCTTCACACATAAACTCGGGAAACTCCGACGAGTACAATTCACCAGTGGTGCTCCCAGGCCTTACAAATCCATTCTAGCTCACTGTAGAATTTCTTTAATGAGAATAGAAAAGGACCACCGATCCACTGCCCGGAGGTTCTTCCCAAGTGACACTTTGTGCTTTGGCAATGTACCACAAGCTTTTCCTATATTTTTTTTATCTGTCTAGCGACGTGTGTGCAGGCTAAATGTCGCATGTGCCGATGTGGCTCTGGGTGCCCCCCCCCAATCAGTTACCAGAAGTTCTTTCCTTTCGATTTACGATAACACAATTGTCATGCAATTGCAAATAGCCATTGGTACAGGATTCACGCCGGATAGACTGGCCCTTTATTGGAAAAGTTCACTGTTCATCACAAGCTTTGAATTATCTGTGTGTCTCGGCATTTGGGATATGTGCTGTAGATAGAATTTTTTGCCTACATTAAATTGCTTTCCTTAAGTTGATGGAAAGTCTGGTTTAGTGCCAGCATTCTGAATGTCTACTTCTTCCACATATTTGCTGTGTTAGGTCCAACATGGGCCAGTATTCCTTTTTTGCGTGATGAGGAGACGCTTCTGTTCTTGAGGGGCTTCGGCACTCGATCATCTGCATATACTGTTGACTACTGGGATGCGCTTCTCCACATGGAACTGGTGAACTGAATAGGCAGTACCTTTGAAAAGTGCAATGCGATCAGTCAGGAGTGACCAATATACATTTGTTGGCTCGTTGCACTTTTTCAGTTTATTGACATTGCTCCTCCAGTGGGTAAAAGTGAAGGTAGAGTAGGGAATTCATTGCTCAGTCAAGGTTAGTGACTTGCCCACTAAGGCCAATGGTTGTTAACCTTCCTTGCCTTTAAGATAAAGCCTGAAATGAAATCAATTTGCCAGTGGTCCAGTTAATGCTGCCAGAATGAATGTTCCGCCATCTGGTGATGGAAGTAAGCGTCTTTCTGACAACTGTAGTAGAACTCGAGCATCCGAAGGCTGACAGCCTTAGTGCAATGGTTTGAATAAGTGAGTTATTGACTTATCAGTGCAACATAAGCCCTAAGTCCTTTAGGCACTCAGGCTGAAAGAGAAAGTACATACAGAAAACTTTTAACAAAACAGATCTGATTTAAAACCCATGTGGAAAATCTATGTGGAAAGATCCATGGTTGGCAATTTGTCAAACAACAATCATCAAACTATTTATTACATTCATTCTATGTAGTTCATACTTTGAATGACATCCAAACAGCTATGAGTGTAAAGGGAAGGTTCATGATTTATCTGTAGCAATCTGAACGAGCAATGTCCGCCACTTGGAATGGACAGGGCAAAGCCTAGACAACAGTTATAGACTGCTAAATCTGCCATGTCCGCCCCAACACTGAGCACCTAGTATGACACTGGTAGGCTTCCCTGAACAGTCAAGTGACATTTTGGTTTCTATTGGTAGGGACAACCACAGCAAATCTCAATCGACTTCCACAAGGATTAATCACATCCTCCCCGAAGTGCAGAGGAACTGGCGGGCATCCTAGTGGTGAATGAAGTTCTAAAAATCTTACCTTTAACTGTCTCTACCTACTGGCTGTCTTCAAAGGAAAGTATTCTGGATTATGTGATGGTCAGGGCTCTTTTCCTCAAAACTGACATTACCACTGAGCCGCCTTAAGAGTGACGCTTGCAAAACAAGATATCCTGTACCGCGGATTTATATTGCTTCACTACATGATGAGCCACCGACCGTCCTAGCTCAAGTAACAAATATTTACATTGTTGGCTCTAACAAGCCAAAGACTAAAGGAGCCACAGATCTAGAAGGAGCTCTGCACGGCAAGGGGACAGCAATAGGAATATTATGTTTTGGGACACCCGCAGTCAGGACCTTGTGTAAGTATTAATTTCATCTACTGACAAGATTCTGGATGGAGGTTCTTGGCAGAGTTGCTGGTAACCTTAACGATGATTCGGAGATAGTTATGACAGGTATGACGTGTACTTGAAGCTAATGATCTAGGCAGGTGTGTTCCTCATTTTCAGGCACAAAATTAAATAGCAGGGTCACACTTCAATGATGTGGTCTTTCATGTTTGCTTTTCTTTTTAGACCCCCTCCCAAGACGATTTTTTACAATTGTGAAACAGACTTCGCAATTAATCAGAATGGCTGACTTGTAAAGACATCTTAAACCCCCAATCAAAAAAAACCACCACTTTTTTTTGTAAATGATTGAATCCCCAGTGAGATACAAAAGTGATGTGGTGCTTGGGTCTACTATTGTTCTATTTGATGGTATTCATAGGTCAACCTAAATAGCATGAAGACTGAGGTAGAATTAGCAGTGGCGCAACAAATGCCCTCGCAGCCCCTGCTGTATGGGAGCGGCCTGAGCTCAGGGGACCCCTTCGGCACTGGCAGGTCTTTGACCTGAGAGCTTCGAACTGGATCCGGAACATCAGGGGCCCTTGCATGTTCTTTCGGAGGGCCTCCTCAAATTTCGTTACGCCACCAAGTGGGACGCATCTGGTCTGCTGGGGTGTACCGACTTCTGCTGCAGCACCCCAAAACTATTTAGCAGCTGTGAAGAGCTGCATTCCCAAAGTACTACACGCTCCTCTAGTCCTGAAGCGCAACCACGTGTCCCATTTCAAACCCTGATTCAAATTTCATTTGTCCAGGTCTCCTGGAGCGCAGGCTTCACTAACCTGCAATCTTACTCAGTTAGGCAAAGAGTCCCTGGTCAGAGATTCCCGACTGGCCGCGTCTCAAACGCCACGATTAATGCCCCACGATTGCAAACTCCCGGCCCTCCAGTGTTCCTAATGAGCTGGAGGCTGGCATATTACAAATGCTGCAGATTAAAAGATAATTGGTTAAACCTCAGCACAGCATCACGGGAGTTCCAGCCCATTAAATGCTGTCATGCTGCTCCAGCACAGGCATGCATCATCAGAAAGGCACCGGCTTACTTTAAGGTTTAGATCACATTAAATGAGGTAGATTTCTTTCAAACAGCTGGTCAAAAAGACAAAAGCTCATATGTGCTGCCTAGAGTCCACTCACTTATGAATAGCATCATGACATTTTTGCTAATTGACATCTTTTAGCGAAATGGGTATGCAAATCTTTAATGAAAGGCTCTTCCTTAGCACGAAAATGAACAATTATGGTTGGAAGCTGTAACTTGGAATCTACACAGGAGTGAGTCCACATCATGCCTTTAAATCAGGGGAGGACTGCATTAACTGCCTAAGTGTTGCGGAGGAGTCCGACCTGCCTGAAAAGTGATTGACCAGGTTCCATTCCTATAAGTAGATTACAAGTAAAGTGCAGGAATCCACATAATTGTGGGGCAATTCGAAACAGACAGCCAGACAGACAGTCCCTCTCTCTCTCTCTCTCTCAGAGCCAGTAGCTGAAAAATAAATAATATTTTATTATAGTTTTATTTTTCAGCTGCTGGCTGGGAGGGGCCGGGCCTAGTCACGGCAGGGAGGTGCAGTGGAGTGCACTTATAAGTGTGCATGTAAGCTTTGGGCCGCCGTTTAACGCCAGCCTAACAGACATGCCCAGTTAGGTTTCTCCAACCCAGCTATATTCACCAGCCAGGTGGAGAAACAGCACACACTCCCCGTGCCTGAGCGTACGTTAGACCAGCCGCTCAAGCCAGTCCCTGCTCTACTTTCATGCAGCATGATAGCAGCGCGGGAATTGGATGGGGAGTCTCTGAATGAGTCCCAGGGACTGCTACAAACAGGAAGCAAAAGAGCACTGAGGCTGCTGACAGCATCACATATGTTTTTCTTTATTATGAATTCCCTCCACCCCCAAAACTGCTGCCCAGATGCATAAAGACACTTTTAGTAGCCTATATCAGTGACTGGCTACTGTAGTCTTCGGTATAGGCGAAAAGGGTTGTCCATCACCGCTGATGTGAGTCCATGGCATTTCATGAATGTAAATATCACAAATGGTGCTTCTATGTACGTACAATTTTTTATCCACTGGGAGCCCTCAGCCCTTGCCCTCTTTCCACTTCCTCCCCTAACACCACCCTCGCTCATTCATTGCTTCTTGGTGCTCCCCGCCCATACTTTCTTATTTATATCTCCAAAGTCCAGGCAACTGTAAAGTGCTGCAGGGCTGCTTACTTCTAGTTTCACACTTCTGTGCACTTTATTTTCTTTTTTACCATAACAAAATGGCAGTTGGACACGTTTGAACAGTAAAGTAAAACAGCCATGATAGCCTCCAGTGCACCACGACGCATGACCATGCATGGGCACACACGAAGCATGACAGTGCGTGGAATGGATATAAACCATTACATTATGGTTGTCCTGTGCCAATGTGTTTCGATCAGCGGCGAACATTTCGGATGTTTTATTTTATCGTTCCAACACTGCAAACTTTTAAGAATGTAAAAGTAAAAATAAGAAGCATTGGCAAAGTGAATAGTTTACACTCTCTTGGATTCTCAAGTTCATAAAGCTCATTTATTCAATTAATTGTGAGGTGTTGCCGCCCGCCGCCCCCCCCCCCCCCCCCGGACCCTCCACCCATCCCCCACCCACCCTCTTCTGGTCTTAACATCACTCATTGACAATAGAACCATGCTAAGCAGTTGGCACGGAATTTTGGAGCTTACTGGAAGAAAGCAGCAATTCCTGTCCCAAAGGAGGAGATAGGCAGTCTTTCTTGTTCAGACAAGATCTTATATTACTGGCTAATGCTTGATATCAAAGGATACAACTACTTTGTTGGGACAATACATTTCAGGATTTAAACATAGGAAGGACGTTTCCAATTGATCAGCCCCGAGAAAACGACATCTATATTAATCCAGGATCCCTACTAGCAGGGACAACCGAGTTTCACGTGCTTCTGTATATTTTATACCTAATAGTTTTGTGTTTTTTTCCCTTCGGTCTTCAACCATCTTTAACCATTTTCATCAAATTTCTTTTTTTGAGGACTAAGAATTCTCCTTTACCGATTGTCTTTCCACAAATAGTGCTGTGTTGGCAACAATTAGACCATGGATTCATCTTAAACCTTTGAATGCCCCAGCGAACCATGTTTGATACACATAAACTTCAGAGATGCCTGTTGTAGGACACATGACGGCAGTATTCCTGCTAGAAACAGAAGCTATTAAGTAAAGGTAGATGCTGACTGCTCTGCTGCAGAAGGTTTGCAAAGAATGGCTGCGGTTTCCATAAGATAGGGTAGGTACTGCAATAATACCCCCAACACATACTTACAAGTGAGCACCTCTGGCATGGACCCCAACATGACTGCTCTTTGATTTTTATCTCATGCAAACTTGTCTTTGTACTTCTAGGGAACCTTCTGCTCCTGGGTCCCACGATCGGACACTTGCAACAGCGCTGGTGTTCTATGAAAGGCGGAATCCCATAGTGGAGAAGATCTGTGGTCACTACAGATGTGTCTGCTTCCCCGAGCCTATGCTGAATTGCGCCCCTTTGTCTCGCAAAGCCTTGGGCATTGCCACAGGTGCTACCTGTCATGGGAGGCATGTGGGAGAGTAACAATCCACAAGGGAGCTGGCTTCTCTCTGAGATATACACATCCTGAAAGTGGAAAGAGTTGGTAGTAGGCAAGGGAAAAGTTTAAATGAACTGATATGATGGCTACACTAAAAAGGGTAAAGACTGTGGCAAATTTATACATAGAAAGAAAGAGGAATGGTACAGGTACCCAGCTGCTCTCACTTTACCAATCGAATCCTTGACAAAACACCATCTGACTTACCGTTCATAAATTCACATTTGGGTAGGCACGAACAATTACAAGGCCATATGCCTTAGCTGTGTGTGCCCTTTCTACCGGGACATTTGCCATGCTCCAAATATCATCAACGCTATCCACAGGATTTCAGATGTCTTCTGTTGCACCTTTTTGTGGAGTAGTCAACATTTCTACATCTCTTGTTTTTCTCCAGGTTCCTTCCAAGCAGAGATCGGTGGTGGATGCTTTTCATTTCTAGAGCCTATGCCTTACTGCTTACTTCTACAATTCCCACACTCCTGTCTGACCCATTCAGCAACCAGTCACGATTGTAGTGGTGGTCCTTTTGTGCCCCTTGATTGAATGGTTCCCACTTCTAGATCAACTGTTGATGTCCCAGAATGGATTACAGCCTTGAAAACCGAGGGGAGAAGGGTCTAAGATCAACAGAGAAGACTGGAAGCAAGTATGCTATTCTGACCTGCGGTTAAACCACTTACTGTCTGCTTTTTTTGGTAGCTATTATTTCTGACAGGAAGCTGGGGAACTAGAGGTCATGGTGGAAATACCACATATTTTAAGCTCTTCCTTGATAGGTTGGTGCTGTTAGAGACTAACTAAACCTTACCCTCCACGGGGTCAAGCAGTTCAGGCTCCTTTTTCCCCAGATGCATTTATAGAGGAAGGGTATATGTAACGCATAGCAGATGTAGCAAGAGCAGTGGAGGTTACCTGCACTGATCTGGGAACTAAAGATATAGTGACAAGATAAAACCACAGAAACAAGATTATGAGCATGCCCTAATGGGTTATAGTGTTCCTTTCCCACCATAAAACATGGATTAAGACAGGAACCACAACGGCCTACAAGATGGCAGATTTAATCTCCTGGACTCAACAAGGGTAATTAATAGCTGAGTTTCCTCCTGTAAGTCCCTCCTAGTTAGAATTGACAATAAGCTTGTCAAAGAAATAGCTATCAATGTTAGTTTTGTACTACTGGTTAAAAATAGGATAGAAGAGGGCTCAGGACTTTCATGCAAATTTCTTGAGGACTGCTGGTATAATGATGGTTTTGATTTGTTTGGGGATGTTCAATAAAATGATGAGTTGCTATATAGTCAAAGTAGGTTTGTTTTGTTGGGCACAAATCAAAGACTAACACATCACATGCACCCTCAATAAAGAAAAGATTGGGACGCGAATCACATGATGAGAGAAATGGGGATTGTTGCCAATTATCAACAGTACTAAACTGAAGTAATAAAACTATACTGTAAACATTAAGTCACATTGCAACCTGAAATGTTCCTGTAAAGCTATGTGCAAAGTATTAATGTTTACACAATAGAAAGGTTTCCCGTGCATACGTCTCTAAACCACTCCCAAATTATTGCAGAGCAGAAAATCAAAATGCATATTTATCCATAACTACAACACTTCGATTTAGGTACTATATGATAACTACTCAGCCAATCATTTTCAGAGATACCAGATCAATCCAATTTCTAAAATTGTGTATAATAACCATTTTACATGTTACTAGCACCATTACATAATATCGGTAAAGCGAAAAGTGCCCAGTATACTCTCCATCCATAGACTTTCAACCCCACTTTTATAAGACCACCCCCATATATTATAACGCCTCACTCTTTGTTTATCAGTCTTACCAGTTACTCATACAGATTAATTCTGAATCACAAATTGCAAGGAGCCACATGTAGATATATCAAAAGCAAATACTCGCTTAACTGTGAACAAACCATATGTTGGACTCTTTGCACTGGGCAGAGGAGCATAAGACCTGATGTGCTCAAGAAGAACTAAGTTTAGGGTTTGAGGTTAAGATGCCCATTCTTCCAACAGCCCTCTTCAACTTTCATCCTCCTCAGAATTCAGCAGTTCCTCCCACTTACTGAGAGTGTTCTCTTCTCAATCATTCAGACCAATCAGCTAACATTCACCAGCCATTAAGACAACAAACAAAACATTAATCAAACAAGCACAATCACCTAAACCTCCTGTATGGTAAGCCAGCCATAAGCACACCTCCCATGTTATGTAACAGGCTGATCTTTAAGACCGTGATTTGAAATTCATTTTAATACACAAACACAAAGCTAACTTGCCACACATTTTTTTACGCACACATACCAGTGTACCTCACTAACCTCTAAGAACTAGGGTGCTCCATTGCCAGAGGGAGATAACAGAAGTCTGATTGACACTCCACTGTGTAACCAATCCTGCTTAACATTAGGCAGCCAAAATGGTAAAGTGGAGTTGGGAGAGAACAAGAAGGATGAATGCAGTAGTGAGAACTCACTCAATTTTCAGCTCTGCGTTCTTAGTGACTGCAACATAGAACAGGAAAATAGCCTTATCGCAACAGCTCATTCGCCCTGCATTCTGTTTGTAGGCTCCAAAGCAGTTGGAACAATGAGCTATTTACTTAGTGCTAACGTCCAAAGAGAGCAACCCCAGGGCACTGGGCGGAAAATAAATCTGGCAAACTGGGCTGGACGAGGATCAGTTTTGTTCGGAGTTTTCCCAGAAAGGTGTCTGAAGGTTCAGCCTTTGCTAAAAATAAGAGAAAGGCTACGAGTGGGGCTCAACCAAAGCCAAATGTAACTACACAGGAACCAAAACAAGGACGCAAGTGGAAGGCTGGATGTTTGTAGGAGGACTGGCCGGTCTCAACACTCCCACGGTTTCAAAAGGTAACATTACTTCTACAGCTGTCTTTCCCAGTGTCTTGATATCTGGCAACCTATTAGAGCCCACCTCTCTATCATAAGCCATAATATATGGTTCCTCGTAGCCATCAAGGCCATTTGGGAGAGGGCACACCTGAAAAGCTAACAGTGCACAAAAAAGGGTCACAATGAAAGTCAATTTCAATAAAATGACAACATCCATCAAGCTGTAATGTTGACTCTCTGAAGAAGCAGGCAGACCACCTTTCTTTCGGATGGAAAAGTGCAAAAAGGTACGACTGTGGCAGGCAATGAAAGAGACTGCTGAGTTTGGGCACCTTGATTGTTACCTTTTTTTGGGATAAAAAAGTTTTTAAAGTACTGATCCAGGAAGGACCAGGTTCAGCTTCAAGTTGTACAAAACGCGCACAGAATTTTATGCGTGGACCACAGTTAATGAAAGTCAGGATTAGGCGGTTGAAGAAAGGCTTATGAAGCAAGAACTACTTTTACTAATGCCAAAGGCACTGCGCATGAAACCCTGACAGGGCAGACTGCAGTGAAAGGGCAGTCAGGCAATTGCAAAATGGGAAATGCGTCCATCTAATTGATGAAGGCAATCGGCCCATTGAGCAGCAAACAACTTCTAGCGAGAGAGAGACAGGTGGAAGGAAAACAGATATAAAATTCATATTACTTATGTGCAGGAGATTATGGTAAAAACACTGCTAGATCAGAGGGACAATTAATAGGTCCATTGGTCCATGGAATACTTTCTATTCGGTTGTGTGGTATCTTTGCAAGTCAGGCAGACGTTTGTGAATAGCTTGGAAGGCAGTAGGACTGCTTAATCTTTTAGATGCTAAAATACATATTTGCTACGCAGATGAGAAAACAATAAATTATATTGCCAACAAATAAAAACAAGTTAGAGCCTAGACTAAAGAAATCAACTTTTGAAATGTAGCTTTCTCTTTTCATTGCAACAGAACATGTTAAAAAAAAACACAGTCATTATAAAATGCCCATTCATCCAACAGCTCTCTTCAACTTTTATCCTCCTCAGAATTCAGAAGTTCCCCTCACTTACTATGAGAAGTCATCTCTGTGGACACCACGTAATGACGGGTTCCTATAGTGCACTATAAAGCAGTCACCAGTAGTAGCCATGCTGATGGGAGAGAGACTCGGCTGCTTTAGGTGTACACTGAAGACAAGGTATTCAGATTTACCCCTAACATGCAGCAATTGCACTTAGATGGCAAGGTTATCTATCCTGCTATTGCACAGTTGCAACTAAACATCAACAGCAAGGCACATGAGAGATCCTAGCCCACTGACACACCACATACATACCAAGGATGCTTCTGTTCTACTAAACAAACTGGTTCTCCACATCAATAAAGTCAGCATGAAGCATACAAATAACTATGTACACAGTAACTAACCAACTGCAGCTCACAGTGTCAATGTCCTCTAGAACTATGTTACTGTCTAGATGCAGGCCACCACAAGTGAAACTGCCCATTACAGGAGTGCTGCTAACCAGCTGCTGGTCGAAAGTAATGACAAGTCCCTCTAGCGTTCTACTAACAAATAGCAGGTAATCACATAGGGAAGGCACACTAGAGGGGTGTTTGTTACCAGCAGTATTAAGCCACACTGGAAAGGCCCACTATAAATGTGTTACTGTCAGATGCAGTGCACCACAACTGCTGAGGTCCACTAAAGGTATGTCACTAACCAGCTTAAGCTCACCAAAAGGAAGATGGTCTCTATAAATGCGCTACTAATGAGCGGCAGCTCACGACACTCCATTAGAAATGCACTTGTGCAGCGAGACCAACGAGCAATATGGACACAAATAAGATAGAAACGTCTCATTATTGTAAAAAAATAGTATTTTAAGCACAATGCCCATAGAGGTAAAAATAGAACCACCCATGTGTAACACCGGTTCAGTATCCCGGGCCGAGTGTAGGAGAAATTAATGGCTGTCAGAAAATCAGAAGTCCAGAAAGTTATAAGTCAACAGAGTGAAGAAATATTATAAACTCTGGGCCACAACTAGGTCCCGAGTTTTACTTGAAAGCTTGTGGGCGAAAATCGAGTAAACGTGTCCAAGTGATGAACTTAAAGAAAAATGTTAATTTTACTACCATATAATTATCTTTTCCACTCTACTACAAATGCGTATTAAAATAATTCAACACAAGCAGTCAGTCTCCCTGATAACGTGGAGCCAACACCTCATTCAGGTGACGTCAGTTCAAGAAAATACTTTCCCCGCATTTAAGATGCTGGGCAGAGCACAGTGGAAGGCTACCAACCCCTGACAGCAAGGCAGCCCGAATAAACAACAAATGACCACCACCAACTCCATCCCCATCTCGGGAAAAAATCCTACTTTTATTGCTGGGAGTGGGGAAGGGAGCTCTGATAACCACCGTCGTTCATTAGAAGAGGACCACCAAGGCCAACGCCTTAGACATTAGTAAAGGGAAGCCACCAACTAGGCCACATCTTGTTAATTCTTGCCTAACCAATCCCCTGCCAGTGTGCAGATGGCACTCCAAGATGCAGAGCAGGAGGATCCTGGTAAGCCAAACTACAGAAGAGAAGTTTTTATGGGCCTAATAATTGTCCCTACTAGTGGTGAGATTGGATGTCAACCGTGTAAGCTCTCTAGTTTCGCTTCAATATATGAATAGCTCTTCTATTCCACTTTTTTTTTTTGGACCGCTAAGCATTTGACAATGGGGACAAAGCAAGTGAAACCGATGAGTACAAGGACAGGAGAAATGGAAGACAGACCCCCTAGCAAGAGGTCCAGAGTCAGAAGGCGGGAGACAGCAGCACCATGTTTACACACAGCTAATTCCCAAGCAGGCTTACTGATCTAGTGCCTACCTGCATGCATGGAAGAAGGCCTATTGAAGCTGTGAAGAGGGCCGAAGTTGCATCACAAGAAACTCTCTGAAGAACTATCTGCAGGTTCAACTAGAAGTCATTGGCAGATCCAGGAATATGCTAGAAAATCAAGATGACTTGCTAGGAATAAAAGAGGACATTACAACACTGGCCAAAATACATTTTGGCTAAATGGAAACACACAGACAGAAATAATCCCTTAAAAGAACATAGTGAGGTAGAAAGACGAATAGTGGCAGGAGTAGGAGATAGACAGCAACAGACTTATCTGAGAAGATGTATGAAATTGAGGTAGACGTTAATTTTGAAAATGTTTTCATGCATTTTCTTTTTCAAAATGTGGTGCACCGATCAGGATCGCAGAGCATAATCAGAAGTATTCAGCGTTAAGGGAATTATCAAAGAATTTTCTTAACAAATGAGACTATATGGTTTAAAATGATGGTCACTTTGTTTCAGGTTTCCAAAGAACTAACATGGTGGGAAAGGTTTTATACTCTCGGCTATAAAATTGAATTATTTAATTCATTTAGCATTTCCTTTTATAGGAGCTGTCGAGGATGTTTGTAACACGATGGGAATTACCCAAGCTGTGCCATTCCAATGACCAACTAACTCTGTCAAAGCCAATATATCTCGCCTATGCAAGAGAAACGGGCTTTGCCAATGTGTTTTAGCCATATTTTACACCACCGTGGCTCTGTCAGCAGAGTGGAGCGGCGCAGAGTGCAGTGAGGCAGAGTGAAGAGCGGTGTCCTACAGTGTTGTAGAGAGGAGTGTCGTGGAGCAGAGCGGAGTGTCGTGGAGCAGAGTAGAGCGGAGCAGGGTAGAGTGGAGCAGAGTCGTGCAGTGGGAGGGGCATTGAGTAGAGTGTTGTGGAGTGGCATAGTGTGTCATAGACTGGGTTGCCATAGAGTGGTGTGCAGTGGAGTAGAATGGTGTAGTGTGTCAGAGTGGCATAGAGGGAGTGGCACAGAGTGGAGTGGAGTGTTGTTCAATGGCATGGAGTAAAGTGGAGTGTCATGGAGTTGCGTGGGGTAGAGTGAGTGTTGTAGCATAGAGTAGAGTGGACTTGAGTTTCACAGAGTGTTGTGGCATAGAGTGTAAGAGCAGAGTGTCACAGCAGAGTGTCAAGAAGTAGGGTAGAGTGGAGTAGGGTAAAGTGGAGAAGTGTGGCATAGATTGGAATGTTGAATTGTGGAGTGTCTAAGTGGAATGTCATGGAGTGGCTTAGAATGGAGTAGAGTGGCATCTAGTAGGGTGGAGTAGTGTGTTGTGGAGTGGCTCCGATTAGAGTAGTGTCATACAGTGTCGTGGAGTGGTGTACAGTGGAGTGGCATAGAGTGTCATGGTGAAGAGTGTCCTAGAGTAGCGTGTCAGAGTAGCGTGTCATAGAGTAGTGTGTTGTATAGTGGAGGGTCAAAAAGTGTCATTGAGTAAAGTAGGGAAGGGTGGCTTAGAGTGGAGTAGAGTGTCGCAGAAGGGAATATCAGAGTAGAGTAGAGGAGCGTAGAGTGGGGTGTCGGAGAGTGCAATGTCGGAGAGCGGAATTTCATAGAGTGTTGTGGCCTGCAATGGCACAGAGTGGAGTGGTGCAGAGGGGAGTGACGCAGAGGGGAGTGATGCAGAGGGGAGTGGCGCAGAGGGGGGTGGCGCAGAGGGGGGTGGCGCAGAGGGGGGTGGCGCAGAATGGAAAAGAGTGCACAGAGTGGAGTACAGTAGAGCGGCGTAGAGTAGAGCGGCAAAGAGTAGAGCGGCGAAGAGTAGAGCGGCGAAGAGTAGAGCGGCGAAGAGTAGAGCGGCGAAGAGTAGAGCGGCGAAGAGTAGAGCGGCGAAGAGTGGCGTGGCGAAGAGAAGAGTGGGGTAGAGTGGCGTAGAGTACAGTGGTGTACAGTAGAGAGGCGTGGCGTAGAGTGGTCTGGTGTACAGTGTTGGAGCATGAAGATGTATAGAGTGGAGTGCTGTAGATTGGAGTATAGTAGAGTAAAGTGGCACAAAATAGAATAGAGTGCCATTGAGTACAGTGGCATAGAGGAAAATAGAGTGGAGTAGAGAAGAGTATAGGGGTCCAAGAGTGGACTAGAGAAGAGGAGAGTGGCATAGAGTGGAGTAAAGCGTGGTAGTTCAAGTTCAAGAATTTATATAGCGCACTACTCACCCAGAGGGTCTCAAGGCGCTTGAGGGAGGGTGTGTGTATTACTTATCGAATAGCCAGGTTTTTAGCTGCTTTCTGAAGGAGAGGTGGTTCTGTGTAAGGCGGAGGTGAGTGGGGAGAGAATTCCAGGTTTTGGCCGCTAAGTAGGAGAAGGATCTTCCTCCCATGGTGGATCTATGGATGCGCGGAATTGCGGCGAGGGCTTGATTGGATGATCGTAGTTGGCGGGTGGGTGTGTAGAAGGACAGTCGTGTGTTGAGGCATTCGGGTCCTAGGTCGTAGAGGGCTTTGTGTGCGTGGGGGAGGAGCCGGAACGTTATTCTCTTGTTGACGGGGAGCCAGTGGAGGTCTTTCAGGTGACCAGAAATGGGAGCTTGACGGGGGATGTCCAATATGAGTCTTACTGAGGCGTTTTGGATGCGTTGGAGTTTTTTCTGTAGTTTGGCTGTGGTTCCGGCGTAGAGGGTATTTCCATAATCCAGACGGCTAGTGACCAGTGCGTGGGTGACTGTCTTTCTTGTTTCGGTGAGGATCCAACGGAAGATTTTTTTGAGCATGCGAAGGATGTTGAAGCATGAAGATGAGACGGCGTTGACTTGTCTGGTCATCGAGAGGGAGGAGTCTAGGATGAAGCCCAGGTTACGTGCGTGATCTGTAGGTATGGGTGCTGTACCCAGGGCCAGAGGCCACCATGAGTCGTCCCAGGCAGAGATGATCCTAAGATGAGGACTTCCGTTTTGTCCGAGTTTAGTTTTAAACGGCTGTTCTTCATCCATTCGGCTACTTCTTTCATTCCTTCGTGTAGATTGGTTTTGGCGGTCTTTGGTGAGGGAGAGTATCAGCTGGGTGTCGTCTGCTTAGGAGATGATGTTGAGGTTGTGTTGTCGCGCGATGGATGCAAGGGGACTCATGTAAACGTTGAAGAGGGTGGAACTGAGTGATGATCCTTGTGGTACGCCGCAGATGACTTCGGTGGCCTCTGATTTGAATGGGGGGAGGAGGACTCTCTGGGTTCTCCCGGCGAGGAACGAGATGATCCAGTCCAGAGCTTTTTCTTGTATTCCGACATTGCTGAGGGGTTGTATGAGGGTGCTATGGCAGACTGTGTCGAAGGTGGCGGAGAGGTCAAGTAGGATGAGGGCAACTGTTTCTCCGTTCTCCAGTAGCGTTCGGATGTCGTCTGAAGCGATGAGGGCGGTTTCGGTGCTGTGTTTGGCTCGGAAGCCGGACTGTGAGGGGTCGAGGCAATTGTTGGATTCAAGGAAGGCGGCGAGCTCATTATTGACAGCTTTCTCAATGACTTTGGCAGGGAATGGGAGCAGTGAGATGGGGCGGTAGTTCTTAAGTTCAGAGGGGTCTGCTGTGGGTTTCTTCAGAAGGGCGCTGAGTTCGGCATGTTTCCAGATTTCTGGGAAGGTAGCGGAGTTGAAGGAACAGTTGATGACATCGCGGAGATGGGGTGCGATGATGGAGTCTGCTTTGTTGAAAATGTGGTGGGGACATGGGTCGGTTGGTGATCCTGAGTGGATGGAGTTCATCAGGCGAATGGTGTCTTCAGTGGTGATTGAGTTCCAGGCGCAAAGGTTGTGAAGGTGCTGTTTTGGTTCGGAGGTGGGTGGGGTGGACTGTTCTTCGGACTGGTTTTCAAAGCTGTTATGTATGTCAGCGATTTTGTTGTGGAAGAAAGAGGATAAAGAGTCGCAGAGGTCTTGGGAGGGAGTGATGTTGTTGGTGCCGGCGGTGGGGCTGGTAAATTCATTGACAATGTTGAATAGTTCCTTGCTGGTGCGGGCGTTGTTGTCGAGTCGATCCTTGAATGCTGATTTCTTGGTGGATCGGATCAATTGGTGGTGTTTGCGGGTGGCGTCCTTGAAGGTGGTTAGGTTGTCAGTGGTTGGGTTTTTTCTCCAGGTTTTCTCGAGAGTACGACATAACTTCTTGGATTTCTTGAGGTCATCGTTGAACCAGGGGGCCTTTTTGCTACCTTGTTTGATCTGGTGGTTTTTCAAGGGTACTAATTCGTCAGCGCTGTGGGTGATCCATTGTGTGAGTTTGGTGGCAGCTTGGGTTGGGTCCGATGATATGGCAGGAGGGTTTTGGTTAGGCGATGTGAAGAGTTGGTCGGTGGTGATTTTGTTCCAGTTTCTTCGAGGAATAGGTTGTGGGTCAAGGTCTTTTTGTAGCTGAAGTGAACGCAGCTGTGGTCCGTCCAATGGAGAGCTGTGGTGTGATCGAAGGAGATGTGTTTGCTGGAGGTGAAGATAGGGTCGAGCGTGTGTCCGGCAAGGTGGGTGGGGGTGTTAACAAGTTGTTTGAGTCCGAGATTGGCCAGGTTGTCCAGAAGGGTGGTGGTGTTGCTGTCGTTTTTCTTTTCCAGGTGGAAGTTGAGGTCTCCCAGTTGGATGTAGTTCTCGGAGGTGAGGGGATGTGGGCTGACGAAGTCAGTGATGTCTTCGTTGAATTGTGTGCGGGTTCCTGGTGGTCTGTAGATGAGGGTGCCTCCAAGTGTGGTCCTGGGGTCTGGAGTAACAGAGTGGTGTAAGCTGGATTAGTGTTGTAGAGTGTCAGAGTGGTGGGATGTGGAGTGCCATGGCGTGGAGGGCATAGAGTGGAAGGGAGTGGAGGGGCATAGAGTGGAGTGGGCATAGAGTGGATGGGGCATAGAGTGGAGGGGGCATAGAGTGGAGGGGGCATAGAGTGGAGGGGGCATAGAGTGAGGGGGCATAGAGTGAGGGGGCATGGAGTGAGGGGGCATGGAGTGAGGGGGCATGGAGTGGAGGGGGCATCGAGTAGAGGGGGCATCGAGTGGAGGGGAGTGAGGCAGAGATTGGAATACTGTGTTGTAGAGTGGAGTGTTGTGAGCGACGTACAGTGTTCTAGAGTGGAGGGGTGAAGAACGGAGTAAAGAGTCGTAGAGTGGTGCAGCGTAGAGTGGAGTAAAGTGTCAGAGCGGAGTGGCAAAGCGGTGTAGCGTGGTCTGGAGTGGTGCAGAGTAAAGTGTCGTTGAGCGGAGTAAAGTTGAGGAGTGGCATAAAGTGGTGTAAACTGGTGTAGTGTTATAAAGTGGATTAGAGTGATGTAGAGTGGAGGGGCATATATTTGCATAGAGTGGAGAAAAGTGTCGTACTGTAGAGCAAAGTGTTGTAGTGTGGAGTAAAGTGTCAGAGTGGAGAGGAGTTAAGTCTCAGAGTGAAGTGTTATAAAGTAGATTAAAGTGGTGAGGAGTGGCATGGAGTGTCTAAGTGGAGTGTAGTAGAGAAGACGAAAGTGGCCTAGAGTGAGTGGTATTGCATGTCGCAAAGTGGAGTGGTGCAAAGTGGAGTGGCGTAAATAGGAGTGGCGTAAATAGGAGTGGCGTACAGCAGAGTGGCGTACAGCAGAGTGGCGTACAGCAGAGTGGCGTACAGCAGAGTGGCGTACAGCAGAGTGGCGTACAGCAGAGTGGCGTACAGCAGAGTGGCGTACAGCAGAGTGGCGTACAGCAGAGTGGCGTACAGCAGAGTGGCATACAGCAGAGTGGCATACAGCAGAGTGGCGTAAAGCAGAGTGGCGTAAAGCAGAGTGGCGTAAAGCAGAGTAGCGAAAAGCAGAGTGGCGTAAAGCAGAGTGGCGTAAAGCAGAGTGGCGTAAAGCAGAGTGGCGTAAAGCAGAGTGGCGTAAAGTGGAGTGACACAGAGTGGCGTGGAGTAGTGTTGTAGAGTGGCATGTCACAGATTTGAGCAGACTGAAGACCAGTGGAGTGACATAGGATGGAGAAGAGTGTCGTAGAATGCAGTAGCGTAGTGTGGCACAGAGTAGAGTGGAGGAGTGTAGAGGGTCGTACAGTGGAGTAGAGTGACAGAGAATGGATTAGAGTATCATGGATTGGAGTATGCATAGTGTGGTAGTGCACTGGGATTACAGACAACACATTTTTATTTGCCCATTACATTTGCAGAGGCAAACTGTTTTACTGCTAAAACAATACAGAACAAAAATGACAATGAGTGGATATGGCATCACCTAGGGTATTGATTTGTGTTGATGGTATTCAAATATTTGTTTCCAGCACACTTCAAAATTACAAAAAAATGTGCTTGATTTGTGTTTTCCTATATTTAATACATTCTGAAATAACTTCAGTCAATTTAAAGACTTTAAAATGTTGTTGTTGCTAGAAAACATCCATTAGCAAGCACAGTCCCAAAGGTATCACAGCACTATTAAAATACAAAAGCTGTGACAGAGGAAATGAGAGCAAACGAAGAAGAGAAAACCATGCACAGAATCATAGGGAAAAAGCCACCCTGTTTCACACCCCCAGATTGTCAGATAAAGCCTCTCATTTTGAAGTCAGAGAAAGAAAAGTAAACATAAAGGAGCCTCGGAAGACAGAGCCTGACATTTGAACTCAGTCTTTAAAATCACAGCAAAGGTGATGAGAACAACATTTTCCGAAAGCGAGCACTGTAAAAGAATACATTAAACAGGCTATGCTCCACAGATGGTCTAACTTAAGCTGGACAGCCTAAAACAAATAAAGGCAACAAATAGAAAGCAGGCAAATGTCAGTTACAAACCACAACGCCACTGGTAAACAGCAGGTGGAGTGCATTCCTTGGCCAGCTTACTGAATAGCCCCAAGATCTTTTTAGCGAGCTGTCTGGTAGTCTTCGACCTAAAAATTCATACTGAACTGAATGATTTACAAAATCAGATCACTGTTTTTGGGCTGTGTACAGAGAAGCATGGCTCAGTTCCTGCATGAATTCTGCTAGTGTTCTTTGATGTAGGACTCTCACGGTTGTAATTGTCTTGAATATCACTGGGGGCATCCTAGATATTTATTTACATTTACACTTACATTTACATTTACATTTACAGATATCAAGCAAGGATGTGCATTCCTCCAGCTCCAAACCTTGAAGCGGGGATGCAAGTATCATTAATTTCCAGGAGATAGTGGGCATTATCGAGGGTGTACAGTCATCAGCAATCCAAACTGCAACATTGAAATTTGCAAATAATGCATCTTCAACAAGCTTTGCCTTCAAATTGGTGTCAGAAGGTAGATTGTCATCATCGCAGTCTTTTTCCATTATCCTGTTCCCAAATACCCTAAAGTCCCTTAAATCACCCCTCAGTTTTTTAATAAGTCTAAACTTCATGTGAACCCAATCTCATAAGGTGTTTGCGATATCCTGATATTATAATACTAAAACCCTTGCTGTCAGAAACTATAGTGCCCATGATTCTAAGGTCCACGCTAAGGTGGCCTCCAATCAGGCCAATAGCCAAAGGCGGGCTTTCCACTCACTCGATGGGGTATATCTTGCTTGTGGACAATGATTTTGATAGAATTAGGGCTACAATGCAGTGTTTGATCGTCTATGATGGATTTCAGAGAGGTGCAAATTAAGACGAGCTCACATGTCCTGTATAAGTTTCATGCTTACCATTCTGCCTAGATAGCGACATTTGATAATTACAAGGAACAAGTGTGCTTTGTTGTATGGAAACGTTTAGAAACCTATATGACGATGCCTTAGGTTTCTTCCTAAAGCATACAACGCTGTGAACAGACCAGGTGGAGCAACTGTTCTCCCCTTCAGGCACAGTGCAGCTTCCTTTATTACTTTCCCCGTTCTACAAACTTCAGTGCGGTTCCTCAACAATTCGCCTCCATCGTTTTTGCAAGACTTGCTAAAACTTTTCAGGCTGCTACCCATTTGCCACCTAATTCTTGCCCAAATTTTCTAATACAAGGTACATGAACGTATCTCACCTTGGAGCATTACATATACATCCATTAGGGGCAGATCCATTTTTACAATATAACCTCAGACTAAGGAAATAAATTACATTTGGTTTCATTTTAAGCACATCTATTATGTGGATATGTTGAAAATCTGGAACAAATTTGGCGCTCCTGAATCTACATTAGAAAACACCATCCTTAACAAAAAGGAGTTAAAGTCTGCTAGCACAACAAAACTAGCATTTGCGTAGCCAATAGGTCTCTCCTTTGGGACTTTATAAGTGTTTAGCCAGAGCTATTGCCTTTGTCAATGTCTTTAGGCTATGTTGTAGAGCAGTGTCGCTTCAGTGCACCATGTTGAAAAGTTATAGTAAAAAAGTTTTATAAGCATTTTTGTTACCTTATATATAACCAAGAGGACATTATGAACAACTGAAAGAGCCAATTAAATATAGAATAAGAGTAAAAAATGTCTCCTAGTTTTTTTGTCCTTGCAATGCTGGCAGATTCTTCCTGCATGTTCTAACGCTTGTTGGTTACAGTTTTTTTTTGTTGGGGAAGATGGAATAAACAACAGCAGGGTGGAGGTCGAAAATAGTACCTAAATATGAACAGCGGATGGACATTAGAGGAGAATCAATAGATGCCAGAGGGCAGACTGAGGTGGTGCTGAGATGGAGGTATGCTGCTACGGAGGTGATGCTGAATGATGCTGAGGTGGTGCTGAGCCATGCTGGGGTGGTGGTGCTGAACTGGTGCGAAGTTGGTGCTGTGCTGAGGTGATTATGTGCTGATGCTGAAATGGTGCTGTGTTGGTGCTGAATTACTGCTGAGTGGGGGCAGCGCTGGTGCTGAGGTAGGGCTACACTGGCGGTGGTTCACTGGTGCTGAGGTGGTGCTGCAATGGTGCTGAGGGGGAGCTGCGCCAGTGCTGAGGTGGAGCTGCACTGGTGCTGAGGTGGTGCTGCTGTGGTGCTGCGCTGATGCAGAGTTGGTGCTGCCCTGGTGGTGCACTGATCAAGAGGAAGTGGTGCTTTGCTGATGCTGAGAGGCTGCTGAGCTGATGTGGTGCTGTGGTGATTCTCGGGTAGTGCTGCGCTGATGCTCAGGTGGCGCAGAGTCCTACGGGAGGTGGTGCTGATGTGGTGTAGTGCTTGTGCGGAGGTGGAGCTGAGTGATACTGAGGTGGTGCCGAGTGATGCTTTGGTGTTGCTGTGCTGTGATTAGGTGGTGCTGAGTGATGCTGTATTGGTGCTCAGGTGGTGCCAAAGTGGTGCTGTGCTGGTGCTGAGTTATTTCTGTGGTGGGGTGTGCTGCTGGTGGTGTACTGATGCGGAGGTGGCGCTGTGCTGGTGGTGGTTCACTGATGAGGTGTTGCTGTGGTGGTGCATTGGATCGTTTCCTGATGCTGTGATGGTACTGAATCATGCTGTGGTTGTGTGGAGTCATGCTGAGGTGGTACTAGTGCCCAGGTGATGCTCAGGGATGGTGAGTTGGTGCTGCACTGATGCTGAGGTGGTGCTGCAGAGATGCTGCTGAGCTGGTGCTGCACCAGTGCTGAGGGGGTGCTGCTCTGATCTTGAGTTGGTGCTACACTGGTTGTGGTGCACTGATGCTAAGGAGGTGTTCTGGTGTTGAGTGATGCTGAGGTGGTGGTGCTACACAGGTGCTCAGGTGGTGCTGAGTTGGTTCTGTGCTGATGCTGAGGTGGTGCTGCATCGGTGCTGAATTGCTGCTGAGGTGGGCCTTCGCCGGTGCTGAGGTGGGCTGCAGTGGTGGTGGTGCACCGATGCTGCGCTGGTGCTGCATTTTGCTGAACTGGTGCTGCACTGGTGGTGCACCAATGAGGAGGTGGTGCTGAAATGGTGCTGTGCTGAGGTGGTGCACAGGTGCTGGTATGTTTAGGTGGTGCTGCATTGATGCTGTGCTGGGGTGGTGCGGCACTGGTGATACTGAGGTGGTGTGTTTGTGCGGTGGTGGTGCCGAGTGATACTGAGGTGGTGCTAAGTGATGCTTGGTGGTGCTCTGGTGATACTGCACTGGCATTGAGGTGGGCTGTGCCAATGCTGAAGTGGTGCTGTGCTAATGCTGTGGTGGGGTTGCGCTGGTGGTGGTGTACTGGTAGAGATGGTGCTGTTGAGTGATGCTGAGTAAATGCTTCCCTGGTGCTGGGGTGGTGCTGAGTGATGCTGTGTTAGCACGGAGTGATGCCGTGGTGGTGTTGATAAGCAATGGGTGGACTCCAAGCCGCTCTGTGTTCTTGATGAGCAACAATATGCCTCGACCTAACAAGTAACAAACCATTACGGGTAAAGAGGTCTTTTCGAGTTTTGAAACTTTGGCCCAATAATAAGCAAAAAAGGTAGATTGGCAAAGAAAAACACTCACTGCCTGAAAACAGCATGCTTCTGAAGTATACATTCGGGGTGTACTCCACTAATCTCAGAAGACTTCTACTCTTCTTACCAGCTGCTTTGATCTGTCAAACATTCAGAATTGTAAATGTGCGTCACAAGCACGTAAAGACTAAGCCTCGCCGTAATAAGGCTTCTATGGGGACGCCTGCCTAGATCTCACGTGCAGGCTCACTTGTTCGACTTTTGAGAAAGGGATATGTATTTTTTGTAACATGTCAGCTTTTCATTAATGTAAGTGTTCACACAAATGGTGGCTTTCAGGATGTAGGTCACACGCAGAGCAAAACCGGAGTGCAGCAGTATCTACAATTTGTGACTGAGCATAAGGAAGAGTATTAATTACGGCTTCTTGGTTTTATAAAAAATGGAGTCAATTAGCAGATTAATTTGCCTCCAAGATTGCAGAGTGGAGAGCCCATCCAGAGACCCGGCAAGTTGCCTGGCTATGCAAGGTTTCTTTCTTCTAGCCTGAGAAATTGAGAACCAACTAATTTGGTCATGACGCCTATAAAACCAGCCCCTGCAAATTAATACATTTATGATGTGGATCATATAAATAGCCACCCGTATTGTCTCTCTGAGACATCTACGTCGTTTATGATTTACAGCAATAGTATAATTGCCCAACATGTTATTAAAACGGCATTACATGTACTTCCTAGACAGTATTACAATAAAAAAAATCAGACTGAATTTCTCCCGTTACAATAGCACATTACGAGCGTTGCATGTACCCATAACGTCTGACATTTTGCTAGTTTACTACATAGTAAATTACTCGAAATCTAAAGAAAAATTGGGAATTATTATAGTTCTTTTTAAATTGAGACCGTGCCGTGAAACACAAAATAATGGATTTAATTAAAACTGTGGACTAAAGAGATTATGCCTCCTTTAAGTAAACAAAACTTCTAATATATGGTTCAATGGGAAGTAAATCCTGTAAATCATTGTAATTCAAGCCAAATCCCAAAGGGCATTAGACAAAGAAGCAGCAATCTCAGGAGCAACTTAATCACTGGCCCACAGTCCCCGACCAACTATGCACTGATGAAAGGGGCCCCCATATATACAGATGAACTATATTTAATACAGCACTTAAAAAACGACACCTAATATTGAGATATTTCACTGAAACGTTCCATTTCCTTTTTTTCTACAGAGAGGCATGGTATACACATATCTAAGGTGTGGGAGAGCTAGTGAGTGTCAGTAATGCAATCCATACATTTATCTACACACACACTGTAGGTTATGGCTGCCAACACACACGTGCACACGAGGGAGTTGACTGGTAGGAATATTTGTTCTTTGCAGAGCTCCAAAGTGGCAAACTGATCTAGCAAGCACTACATAGAACACAATTTCGTTTTTCGTAACTGAAGAAGAAAAAAACTTTCCATGGAAGTAACGGTTTTAACGCGTGTAGATTGGCTACAATACCAAATAAACAAGTGTGAGGGGTGGGGGAGTGCACAGAACGGAAGAGACGCCCTCAGAAGGCCTCCGATTACAACTAATTGTTTCAAAGAAAATACTTTCATATAAAATATAAACTCAAAAGCGACATTCAACTTCAATATTTTACATGCTGTGCGACACCAAACCATGCAGGACCAAATTAAAAGAAGTGGGAGAGGTGGAGAAGTGCAAGGGACAGGCGCCCTCAGAATGCCTCTGTCTATCTACAACTAACAAGCGAATGGCATGGCTGCCAGTAATCCAACTGAGGCTTGCCACGCTAGTTAAATACATTTTTAGGTCTCACGTGCGAACGCAGCGCATACGCTGTTTCGCTATCAAGACCATTGTTGCCGCTTTGGTGCTGGAAGGGAGACAGATGTGCACGCGTATGAACAGGAGATGTGCACGCGTGTCAACACCTGTCTACCTTCGGTAGAGAAACCAGAGGCACAGTGCGTGCATCGCGTGCTTTCACTTTCCCTCCTCCCGTCGGCTACACAGCTCATGGAACATGACACCGCTACTGAAACAAAGTTGAACTGCGAAGATCTAAATAGACCTTGTTTTTCGGCTTCTATTGGAGGCCGTTCTCTTTGAAGTGTTTTTCCGCCTGTACTTTGCTCATTCTGCTATGTCCAGTTCTCTCCCTTAGTATGTGTACAATATCTAAATGGTTGGAAAACAAATATATCCTGGAACGTTGTGTATAAAAGAGCTCTAGCTATAAATTACAGGTTGGCAATGAGAGACTCGAAGGTGAGATGCGTGTGTTACATATGAGTGACAGAGTGTGTGGAATTAGCTGAGGTTTTCCTGTGTTTTTTAATAAACCCTTATTTTTGGGCTACAAATCCCCTCTGCTGTCAGGGAACAACATGGAGGTCAAATGGGAGGGTGTGGGCTGACCTATCTTTCATGCTCGGTTGTAGAGAGGTGACTCTCTAGCCAGGAGTTAACACTATTGTGATAATGCTCAGTGGTACCTAACCAAGATGCATGTCATCCTCCCACACCTGCTATACCCCATACCACACTTCTTATCCCCTCCCCCCATCCTGCTGGGACACCATGCACTATGCTGCGGGAACTCACTCAGATTTATTACTGGAAGAGTGGGTTGGCTTTCCAGGGGAATAATTTAATCTGCAAGGAAGGGGAGGCACTTTTGGTAATGAGTTCTAATCTGTCAAGGGAAGGATGTTGTCTGCAGTCCCTGTAAACACCAGACCACGGCTGCATTGGATTACACGTGGGCTCTGAGAGATCGGGCTGCCTTCATTGAGAGTGTAAACATGCTTTGCTTTGTACTCCAATGTCTGCTTACTTGATTTAGTATTCCCTGTCCTGTATCTTTTACTATTGTTGAGTCTATAAATATACAATATATTCCTCCTGAGAGCCCGTTTTCTGTGTGTGACATTTTTGTGATGCATTCTTCCTTACCCAGTTCAAGGGAAGCTTTCTTAGAGGTCTGGTGCCCACAAGGGATTGTTGTGCGGTGCAGACAGCCATTGCTCCTGGAGTCTGCATCCACGTTTTGGTAGAAAAGTGGGGCTGCCTCACTCTTTTCTTGGTTTCTACTGATGCTGTTCCACTATCAGTAATGTTTACCTACTGTATGCACGTTTTCTGCCTGAAATGAAGGTTACTCTACATCTGTATCCTTAAACATGACATACGCATACGCACACAAACAGTTCCCTTAAACCCCCCTATTTCTCACGTATAGTATTTAGCTTTGAATTCACTTTTGATTTGCATTGTATTGATTTCTATAAAATGGTCTGGTGTCCTCACGAACCCTGACTAACACTGGGAAAACATATTCAAACAATACCTCTATTGGTCTGTGTGAGAACTGGTTCAGTGGAAATGGCATTTAAGGGTTAATGGGTTGCATTGGCATCAATAGAGATTAACACATTTCTCGAGGGGTCCCTTACTATTGGTCCCCAAAACTCAAAACCAAACCCCGTCTGCAGGTGACTCTCAAGGCAATCTACAGGTCTCCTTGTAGGGGTCTTGTTCAGGTTGACCCATTGGGGAAGGATGCTAGCAATTAGGGCTCCTGGTTCCGGCTCTCAAATTTTTGTCACCTAACTGGTGTGTAGGTCCAAACACTGGGCATGACAGTCATAATATACTGATCTGTGTCTACTCTGTATTTCTCCTAGTTTTGCAGGCCCAGGTGTGTATTCCAAGGCAAACAAAGCAAAAGTTCAGACTTTTTGCACTGCTGCTATAACACTGCACAGAAATTTGGAAATGTACGTAATTCAGTACATGGGCTAAACGGTAAAAGATTTCTTGCAAAAAAAAACGAATCATGGAGTTGAGTTAGAAACAAGAGCATCATGCCCATGAGTGCCTTTTCTCCATTGATTTAAGGAGAGGTAAGTTTAAACTGAGTGCAACATAGGAGAAGCAAGAGAAACGCAATTGGCATTATGAAACTATAATCCCCATAATTCTCTGACACTATGTGATTTAGTGAGCGGCAAGTTTAAAATAAATAGAAAAAAACAAAATAGGTTTTTAATTAGTATCATTCCCTGACACTGCATTATTATACAAGAGGCAATTTTAGATAGAATGATCCATAGGCGCAGTAAAGATAATATGAGACTTCAGTCCTCATTTTCACAGGATGATGCGCTATGCCATGAGAGGCGGGTCTAATCTGAGAAGACGCAAATAAGTAAATGGGCAAATGCGGCAGACACAATGGGACTATATTTCTCATGATATGATGGGCCAACATTAACCATTATCCCCTTACGCTGCCAAACGCCACATGACTATACGCAAGGTATCGGTATCAAGAGCATGAAACGAGGGAATAACAATACAGCATCCAGCCGCTGTCTGTTGTATGCCTGGTAAGGCCAAAGAGAGTCATGCAGGTAATGACTGGTGACGCTGCATCCTTGGATTAGTAAGCAATGCAAGAATCTCGTACCCAGCAGCAGCATTGATTACCTTGATTTTCAGCTCGGAGAGTAGCACTATAATTTATGGCTAACATGAAGCACCCACCATGTTAATATAACCAAAGAGCACAACACTGGCTATACCGATTTTAGGGGGAATCACTAGGCCTGGGCGGTAAATTCCATTCCGCTCACGGAATTTGGGTAATTTCGCGTTCCCTGGAGAATGCGAAATTGCCCAAAATTATGCATTCCGCGAGTTTGCGAAATGTTTTGCTTGTTCGCGTTCTCAAATGCGTGTTTGCAAGATATTTCCCCCGAGCATGCAAACAGCAAGTGTGAACAGTAAAAAAGCATTGCGAACAAGCAATTCCGCATGTTCGCAGAATTTATGCGTGTTCGCAGAGATTTTTTACCGTTTCGCTGAGATTTGCGTAAATTGATTACGCAAATTCCGCCCACCGCTAGAAATAACCACTCAACAGGCAGAATATATCCGCAGAATATAGGCTGAATTGTAAAATAAATACAGGTGCATTTGGTCTTTTTTTGTTGTTGTTGAAAGAACATCAAAAATAGAGAAGAGAAGCAGAGAATATTGTAAATATGACATTACTAATGAAAGATTGTGTCTGTAGGAGAGTAGGGTCTGCTTCCTATGGTCACCCCCACTTTTTGCTGTGATTTTTTGGTTTCTCGACTTTAAGGTGGCTGTGGGCCTGCTAATCAGACCCACAGCCCAGCTGTTCTCTCTCTAAATTGATACCATGTACTTTAGGTACATACCTGATTGGGTATTGGGTCACCTCTGTGAGCCCCTGTATAGTGTACCACAGGTACCCAGGGCATAGGTGCATCCAAGGCCTACCAGGGGCTGCAGCATTATGCCACTCCTGGCTGGCCATCCAAACTGACACCACAGGCTGATCACTCAGCTTGGGTAAGGTGGTGTAATCACCCCTTACTTAGATATAGTATACCTATATCTACCTTTATATATAGACACATATGCACCTATAAGTCACTCCTATGGTAGGCCTTGACAAACCTGGAGGCAGAGTGCTTGGTTTTATGTGAGAGGGTGCCCTAGCATGCGCTGAGCCCCTCTGCAGCTTTCGGAAGCATCTCCTTATAGCTGTTCTATGATATAGCCATACCATATACTCTTAAGTGCATTATAATCCTAACAGTTAATGCTAACTTTGGTTTGGCTTTTTCAAAACATATCTTGTAAGGTGTCAAACACTTTGGTATACTACCCCCCGCCAATTCTGGCGGCGGGGGTAGCACTCCACTCTTCTAGAGGGAAAAGACATATGGGTTACTGCTTTACCCGGTTAAAGTTAAACAGAGCCCCAGCATCACAAAATGGATGCTGCTGCCACAAACACAAGTCTGACCTCCTGCTGCTGGATGAAACTCCGGCAGTGGAGGCCTGGACAATAGGTTTCCTGTCCAGGGAGGTGCCAGCACCTCCCCAGACAGGCAGATGTGTATTGGGACAGGGAGGGCTGCATCAGCAGATGCTTTTTGAGACACTGCCTGGGGCACACAAGGTGCTCCATGCACAGCCTGGTTCAAACCAGTTGCTGGGGCACTCCAGCCCCGCTCTGGCGCGAAACTGGACAAAGGGAAAGGGGTGTAACAACCCCCTTCCCAGGTCCACCCATAGGAGGGACCTAGCAGGTAATCCAGCCCCTACAATCAGTATAAAGATAGGAGCTGTGTCCCCAGGACTTTAGATTATCCAGGAACGAAACTTTGAAACAGAAATCTTGGACCTTCGGCGTTCTATTTCGACTAGAAGACTGAAGACATCTCCCTTGTGGTCAAGGAGTGACCACCCTGTGCAAACAGGCACCACCAGTAACTTGCCGATCTGCTTTGTCGACGCTCCCGTCGGAACCCGAAGACTCAGCGACACAGGAACTGGACTTCCAGACTTCTCCTACTCCGACCCACATCCACAGCAAAGTTGAGACCCGTGGCGGACACGAGAGACGTGGGACCGGACACTCTGGACATCCTGCATCTTGCTAACAGCTCGACTACCGAGGTACCCTCACAGTTGTGCATTGGGGTACGAGAAGCCCCAGACCTGAGCGCCATTTGCACCGAAGCTCAGCCCTTCACGATTGCCGCATGGGGCGCGCTCTTGCATTTCAGCTCAACGAGTCTTCCCAGTTGCTAGCCCGCTGGCTCTTGAGCCCCCTGAAGTAAACATTTGAAACCAAACCGCTTTCCTGCTTGCTCCAGGCTTGCTCCAGCTTCCCTGCAAAGGAGAAGCTCCTCAGACCTTGCTAGTCTGACCTGAAGCCCATCTTCACTTCCTGCGTGGATTGCGTTTGCCAAGGCTTGTTGGGTCCAGTCCGGATACTGACACAGTCAACTAGATCCTTAGTGGCACAGCTCGATTCCAGCTCCTGGTCGTCGTCGACACCTCCTGGTCCTTGTGGCTGCAGAGACCAGCTTCACCTCTTCTAAGATAATTGCGACATCGCCGGGTTCCTTCCTGGTCACTGGTTAGTGACCCAGACTCTGTCCCCTCTGCTTTCAAGTTCTTCACTTCACTGATCCACCCTTGGATCCACCCGGACACTTTTCCTCTGGTCGCCTGCAGCACTTCTTTGCAGATCTCCATAGAAAACGATGACGAAACCTGACACGAAAAGACACCTATGCACCCGGCTTACCTGGGTGAGGTAACACGAGCACTCCGGTGCTCCCGTGGGTCTTGACTCTCAAAGTGTCCTAGATTAAAGGGATTTTACCGTACTCCATCCGGAAGTGTCCTTAAACAGTAACTTTGTAACTTCTTCGTTCTCCATTATAAGTCAATCGTAACTCGCGACGTGTGTTGAGACACTGCACGCATCTCCTGTGGGTCTCCTACTTCCTAACCTTTGGTTGTTTAGTGTAGCCCCAGCGATTCCCTAGGCCCTAGGCCTACTCACTATTTCTGCAGTGGTTCTTATACCACTTACTTAGTATATGGTTTGTGAGGCCCCTAGGGCATAACTGAATTTGTGCAACTTATCGTATGCTAATTGAGTAACTTGATGTACTTCGATCTCTGACCTCATAAAGAGTGCAGAGGGGTTCTGTTAGAAATAAATACATATATATTTGATATATACCTTGTGTGGTGTCCTTTCATTTGGTATTCAAGGGATTATAATTGGTAAAACAGCTTGCTTCACATGCTCTCTGAAGTCTTAGCCTAAGACTGCTGGTCCATGCTACCACTAGGATAGCTTGTCTATAAGGTTGACTTTACAACCCCATCAATAAGGGTCGTTTAGACTGGTGCAAGGTGCCCACTAGAATAGTGGACATCATATGCCAGGCTAACTTCTCACAATGTCACCCTCAAGAGTGTGACTAAAGAGAAGTGTCTGCTCCCTCTGACCTTCTGGGACCTACTTAGAAACCTAAATTAGGTGAGTTCGATTGGCATCCACACAAACATTTTAAGCCACAGCAACTGACTTTGTTGTCAAGTTGCTGTATATATGAGCAATTAGTGGCTTTTACGGCATGCAGGGTCCATGTACTATGGAGTTAGGTCTCACTTATACACCCTTGAGTGTGCATGTTCTGTTGTGAACACAGAATGAATAGGTGAGACGTCCCCACCTGAGGGAGTCCGGAGTTGATGGACTATTTTACGCACAAATAGTGACATCATTATATAAATAACAAGTAGCTCTTTTTTGGTATCCTGCATAAACATTCCGATAGGACAGTCTAATGCCTCCTTTTATTCACTTTCCCCTTTAAAAACAGAAAAGGGTAGACAGGGAGTTCAAGGTGCCCTGACAGAAGGCCAAATGACTGATTAGGCATTTTTAAATCAGCTGAAACAGGTTGGCAAAATGAGGATGCAGGAACCATTGGATTTCCCATTGGCATCCGAGTTATAGGTTTTTAACCATGGTATGGATCCCTACAGAATAAAGACATTTAGGGCACACCCATAATCTCTTTTATCCTGAACAGTACCCTCTCCCCCACCCTGTAATGTCCAGATGCCGCCTCCCTCCTAGCCCTTAACCCTGGTCGCGCCCCCAACTGCGTCCAAGCCGCTCCTGGACACACCCATGGACCTTTCTCTTGCTACTCCTGCAAATTCAGCGGCACCGACAACATCCCCGCTACGTCCACACCACAGATTCCCGACCCCAATCACCTACAATGCATCCTTCTCAACACCCGCTCGATCCACAGGCACGCCATTGACCTATGGAACCTACTAGACACCATCTCTCCAGACGTCGCCTTCCTAACGGAAACATGGATGAACGCTTCCTCCGCACCAGACATCACCATTGCCATCCCTGAAGACTATAAGATCACTCGCAAAGACCGTACCAGCCACACAGGAGGAGGAATCGCTATCGTCCATAAGAAATCAATCCGCATCTCAACCAGCTCTGACGCCAACCTCGCCAACTCCGAACACCTTCACTTCCAGATCCACATCGACCCCAAAACAACACTCAGAGGCACTCTCCTCTACAGACCACCAGGACCCCGCGCAAAATTCAGTGAAGACATCACAGACTTCATCTCTCCACACGCGCTCCCCTCCAAAGACTATATTCTTCTAGGAGACCTCAACTTTCACATTGAAAAGATCAACGACCGCAACACCGCCACCCTCTTGGACAACCTCGCCAACCTCGGACTTAAACAACTAGTCACTTCCCCCACCCACATCGCAGGTCACACACTCGACCCCATCTTCACTTCCAGCAATCATGTCTCCTTCAGCCACACTACGGAGCTCCTTTGGACCGACCACAGCTGCGTTCACTTCACCTACAACAAGCCAAAACCCATCAACCGCTCCCAACCTACCCTGCAAAGAAACTGGAACAAAATCACCACGGACCAAATCTCGGCATCGCTCCTTCGAAACTCCCCAGCCCTCTCTTCTAACGTCAACGAAGCTGCCGCCAACCTCACCCTATGGTTATCCAACACCGCCGACACCTTAGCTCCACTGAAAAAACGCCAAAGCAAACCTGGCAGCAAGAAAGCCTCTTGGTTCAACGATGATCTCAAGAAGTCCAAGAAAATCTGCCGCTCCCTTGAAAAGGCCTGGAAAAAAGACCCAACCACCAGCACCAAGGACGCCTTCAAAAGCGCCACCCGCATACACCACCAACTGATCCGAAAAGCCAAGAAAACAGCATTCAAGGATCGACTTGACAACAACGCCCACAACAGCAAGGAACTTTTCAACATCGTCAAGGAATTTTCCAATCCCTCGGCCAACTCCAACGACATCACCCCCTCTCAAACCCTCTGCGACTCCTTAGCCTCTTTTTTCCACAACAAGATAGCAGACATCCACAACAGCTTTAACAACCAACCCGGAATCCAATCCACCCCACCACCTGCTGATCACCTCCCCCCCGTGAACACCCTTAACGCCTGGAACCCAATCTCCACTGAAGACACCATCCGCCTGATGAACTCCATCCACTCAGGATCCCCCACAGACCCATGTCCTCACCACATCTTCAACAAAGCAGACTCCGTCATAGCACCGCACCTCCGAGACGTCATCAACTTCTCCTTCAACTCCGCTACCTTCCCAGAAGACTGGAAACACGCTGAACTCACCGCCCTTCTGAAAAAACCCACAGCGGACCCCACCGAACTCAAAAATTACCGCCCCATCTCACTTCTTCCATTCCCGGCCAAAGTCATCGAGAAAGCCGTCAACAACCAGCTCGCCGCCTTCCTCGAAGCCAATAAATCCCTCGACCCCTCACAATCTGGCTTCCGAGCAAAACACAGCACTGAGACCGCCCTCATCGCAGCAACAGACGACATTCGAACTCTACTGGACAATGGAGACACAGTCGCCCTCATCCTCCTCGACCTCTCTGCAGCATTCGATACAGTCTGCCACAGCACCCTGTTACAACGCCTCAATAACATCGGAATTCAAGGAAAAGCACTTGAATGGATCACCTCGTTCCTCACCGGAAGAACCCAGAGAGTCCGCCTTCCTCCTTTCAAGTCCGAGGCCTCTGAAGTCATCTGCGGCGTACCTCAAGGATCCTCACTCAGTCCCACACTCTTCAACGTTTACATGAGCCCCCTCGCGGCCATCGCACGCCAACACAACCTCAACATCATCTCTTACGCGGACGACACTCAACTGATCCTTTCCCTCACCAATGATCCCAACACCGCCAAAACTAACCTACACGAAGGAATGAAAGAAGTTGCCGAATGGATGAAACAAAGCCGTCTGAAACTGAACTCAGACAAAACAGAAGTCCTCATCTTAGGTACATCCCCCTCCGCTTGGGACGACTCCTGGTGGCCGGAAGCCCTCGGAAAAGCACCCATCCCGACAGACCACGCACGGAACCTTGGAGTCATCCTGGATTCTTCACTCTCAATGAACAGATAAGTCAGCGCCGTATCCTCTTCCTGTTTCAACATTCTTCGCATGCTCAGAAAAACATTTCGCTGGATCCCCTCCGAAACTAGGAAAACAGTCACCCACGCTCTGGTCACGAGCCGACTGGACTACGGAAACACCCTCTACGCAGGTACCACCGCTAAACTCCAGAAGAAACTCCAACGAATCCAAAACGCCTCAGCCAGGCTCATATTAGACATCCCACGCAACGAACACATCTCTGGTCACCTTAAAGACCTCCACTGGCTACCCGTCAATAAGAGAATCACTTTCCGACTGCTTACCCACGCACACAAATCACTCTACGATATCGGACCAGATTGCCTCAACTCTCGACTGTCCTTCTACACCCCCTCCCGCCAACTTCGTTCTTCCAGCCAAGCCCTCGCCACTGTACCCCGCATCAACAAGACCACCATGGGAGGCAGATCCTTTTCTTACCTGGCTGCTAAAACATGGAACTCACTCCCCGCTTACCTTCGCCTCACCCAGAACCACCTAGCGTTCAGAAAGCAGCTTAAAACATGGATATTTGACAAATAATCCCCTCCCCTTCTCAAGCGCCTTGAAACCCTCGGGGTATGTAGTGCGCTATACAAATTTGTTGACTTGACTGACTTGACTGACTAGAAAATTTAATAAATAGGAGCTCCCAGGCTTGTTTGAGTCTACCCAGGTTGCATTGACCTACCAGGCCGAGAGGAAACACCAATGATGAAGCATGCCACCCTTTGGTAGGTGCAGTGTTTTCGCATAATATTGTTAATATCTCTGTAGAATCAGGTACCACGCACAGGTATCAATACGTTCCTGGGCTTTTAACGTTTTGTGGTGAAACTGTTTATTTCGGGGCACCATTTATGGAACTTGCTTCATTCAGGTAGTTCCTGCCATTGTGTTTATTAGCTCCAAACTGGTCATATGATCATCCTTTTTATTCAAATTTAGCACAAAGATGGGGTCGGGTATTTGATGTTTCCTTAAGAATCTTACAGTGATACACAAATGGTAGAGAAATAGGCCTCTTGGCTAAAGTATTACACAAAACTGCATGTAGTAATACCTCTGGAGAAGAATGATGCAGAAGAACGGGGCAGAAACTGTCCCTACACTTCAAAGAGGCCTTTGCCTTAATTCTTTATTTGATCCACTTCAAAGGACCTAAGAAAAGTTCCTACAGTTTACATCCTTATCTGCCAGACTCTTGAGCCTCTATGCACACTAAGAAGATCCAACATGGATTGCTGACCCCATGCACTAAAGCACAATAGGCACATTCCATGCTCACCCTAATTCACTCATGCAACATGCATGATGCAAATGCATTCTCCATAAATGTCCCGCACAACCTACCCAGAGCCATTTTTCTTAGCAGTCCAGGCTGGTCTTACATTAAAAAGGTGGGCACCACAAGTTCATAGCCCAATTATAACAGAGCTTACAGTGGGGGAGTCAACGTTAGAAAGGATCACTTAACAATACCAGAGGTCAAAAAGGGTTGAAACGTGGAACCTATTTTCCTAACAGTATGGGCATGAGCGTCTGTCTATATGTCTGTTTAGGTGTGTAGATCTGTTGGTTTGTTAGGGAGTTCTTTGTACATGTACTACAAACATCAAAACCTATTGGATAGAGGAGAACATTGCCAGTTACTGAAATCCTGTTACCCCTTTATCTCTAATCCTATAAAAGCAGCAGTTGCCAAGCAAAGGATAGCGAATAGGTGGTCAGGTTTTTGTGTGCAGGTGACAGTTCTCTAGAACTCCTTTCCTCAGAGAAGCTTCAGAGCAACCAGTAGTGTGCAGCTACTTGTGAGCAAATGATAGTATTGAGCCAGTATCAAAATTGTTGCTTTTTTGTAAACAAATAATGTGAAAGGAGGTGCACCACACACAAAAGGCAGGTGTCCCAACAGAGAAAGGTGAATAAGTTGACTATCATATCCTGTGGAAACTTTGACCTTCCAGTCAGGTGATTGATTGGATAAGTGGTAATAAGGGGGTGTGACAGGGTGGGTTCCCTTGAACCCCTAGAGGGGGATCAAAATATGGACTGGTGGTCCGCCACCGCTGTTTCACGTGCCTCCGTTCCCTCCCTGCAACAGGCTGACAGCCCCGAGGAGGAGGACTGGAAAACCGGAGACCCGGAGTACTGGTGGCCGACCAAGGAAGGAATCCAACCCTGTGCCTTTAAGGACTTGGAGCCCGCACTGACAGCCCCGCCCCTATGGAAGAACGCGCCGGCGTCAAAAGAGGCCCGGATATAGGCAGCGACGGACAGCGTTTCCCAGGAGGAGAGGAGTGAAACCGAGGAGCGAGTGAGCAGTTGCCGGGAAGTCGAGGAGAACATATCGAGAACCGGAGAGGAGTCCGAGAAGCCAGGAGGCCAACGGAAAAACGAGCCGCCCCGCCACGCTCCCACGGGAGGAGTGTGGCTCGCCTCCCGTTGACTAACTGTATAGTCCTTTGTACAGCTCCACCCCCGATACCCTGAGATTCACGAGCACAACCCCTTCACAAACCGCTCTTTGTAAAAACACCTGAGCACTAGTTTCCCTCACTCCCGGCCCTTAACGTATAGTCCCTGCTTGGTCCTAATACGCCCTTTGTCTGTTCTTTCATACGGCGATACCTGGTTCACCGGCAGACCGGACCCGAGACCGAGGCACCCTGGATCCTCCCCGCACCCAGGCCTATGATCCAGCTGCATTTGCCAGAGAACGCATTACCAGCAGGCGGAGAAAGACTTATACTCAAATGAAGCCATCTTTGAAAGGTTTATTCAAGTTCTCTGCCTCTTCTTCAATTGAACAGTCTCCAAGGGCCTCGACTAGAATAGAAGAAGCTAGCCCTGTCCCCAAGCCCCCTCTCACCCCGCGACAGGGGGTTATATTAAGAGACGATTTGTTGTTGAAGACTAATGTTCAGAAAATGGTTTTTGAGTTTCCTGCCCCATCAAGCTGTCACCCTCACTCTATCTGTCTATCTATCGCCCTCCCTCTATCTATCGCCCTCCCTCTATCTATCTATCGCCCTCCCTCTATCTATCTATCGCCCTCCCTCTATCTATCTATCGCCCTCCCTCTATCTATCTATCGCCCTCCCTCTATCTATCTATTGCACTCACTCTATCTATCTATCGCACTCACTATCTATCGCACTCACTCTATCTATCGCACTCACTCTATCTATCGCACTCACTCTATCTATCGCACTCACTCTATCTATCGCACTCACTCTATCTATCGCACTCACTCTATCTATCGCACTCACTCTATCTATCGCACTCACTCTATCTATCGCACTCACTCAGCACCACCACAGCATCCCTCAGGGGCACCACAACATCACTATGCGCTTCAACAGCATCACTGAATGCAACAGCATCACTCAGCGCCACCACAACATCACTCAGCGCCTCCACAGCATCAATCTGTTCAACCATTCAACAACAACTGGTTCAGATATGTTCTCTCAATGTTTCAAGCTTTATTACAAATGTCACAAAAAGATGTTAATATTTCACTTCTGTTTTTGGATTTTCGTCACAATAAAATACACTGAACATAATCTTCACAAAAGTTATTTACTTAAGTTTAAGCTATTGCCATTATAAATTACAATAACTTTTATTTAAGTATTAATTATTAAAAAAATGAAAAGCCATTGTTATTTGTAATATCAATACATCTAAGTCACGTAAAAACAACATATTGCATTACAAATGCTATAGGTGTCACATTTGTGAAAGTTAAAACCATTGGCATTGTAAATGACAAAGCTATTAATTTCGCTATTTTCAAAACCAACACATAAATAAAAAATGTGTCATTTACAATACCTATAGCTCAAACTTTCCTAATGCGAGACCTATTGCATTGCAAATGCTTGTTTAAAAAGCCATGAGGGAGAACACTGCAGGCAGGAAAAAAAATATTTGCAATGCAATAGGTCTTGCATTTAAATGCATGACCTCTGCCGCTATTGTCCAGGCTGCTTCAAAAGAGAAAGCATGCATGGCGTGCTAAATGTAAGCAGACCACATCGTGCTTACAGCACGAGAAACTCAATAAAGAAACAGTGCTCACAGACTTAAAAAGACGTACCGGGTAACATCCTAAGTAAAGGGGTCGGTCACCATGGGAGATTACAGATGAAGACAAGGCGGTACTAAGGAGGGACTAACTAACTCTTTACGAATCAGATACCAGCATTTACGTAGGACACCAACATAAGCCAATGACAAATTGGGGCGGGGTTTCTATAACATACTCCACTACAACATGTCCCCCAGAGCAGCACATGAATGCTGCCTCTAGGCTTGACTGAACGTATCTCCCAGAACAGCACATGGGCGCGGACTCTAGGCTCAACCTAAAAAAACGAGCAGGAAAACCTTCTCCGAAGAATATGGCGCCCGGACCCTAATATGGGTATATACTTCAACAGGCAAAATAAACACAAGGGTACATAAGTCTCTGGAAAGACATGCCAAATATCCACAAATCAAAAATGTGGTCAAAGAGAGAACCTTGTAGAATGCAGCAATCACAGAAACCCTAAAGTACAGTTATGTACATGCAAAGAACCAATAAAAATAGGAGATTGACATCTTGCAGTCTCAAAAAGAGTCAATCACATTCCCCAACAACTCTGGTACTTCGGAAAAGGAATGTGCTTATAGCAGTGTGGCGGGATAGCCACGCAGGATTGGAATTTGCTATGCTAGTGCCTCATGGCAAACTCCAGATTGCCCCCTGACCCCAACTTTCTATAAACAATATTTCTTGTACTCACTACTTAATTTGATGGTGAGACTATCATACATCTTCCTTACTCCTAGCGGCTTTGGTTGAGAGCTGCAGAATGGACATGTGCTGGCTCTTCTTTGCAGCCAGGTCGGAGAGAGACTTGTATACAGCAACTCCATGTGCCCCTCTAAGTGTTAGCGCCCTGGGCCCAGTTTGTCTATTCTGAAGGCTGGCAGTTCAGAAGCAGATACTTCAGGGACATAAGTATCTTTAAATGTAAACCTCTCCTGGATGTCACTGGTAATGAGATTGTGTTAGACTTGGCTTTTTCAGCCGGTTTACCCTCAGACGTTTAGACCTTGTTTTTGCTGGTTTAGTGTCTCTGTGCACTTTCTCACTGCTGTTCAGTGTTAAAGTGAAAGTGCCCATTCTATATAGTGTGTTATGATTGGTTTCCAATGATTGGCCTATTTGATTTACTACTAAGTCCCTAGTACAGTGCACTGTGTGTGCCCAGGGTCTGTAAGTCAACTGTAGCACTGATTGTGCCACCCACACAAGCAGTCTTTCAAAGGGTTCTCAGACCTGCCACTGCAGTGTCTGTGCACAGTTTTCACTGCCATGTCGACCTGGCCTTTGACCTGGCGGCTAGTCTACCTCTGGACGGCCAGGTCACCTCACCCTATTTTGGGCAGGGCGAGCGTCACTTGATGTCCACTCACTAAATGCCTGACATCACATTCTCAGTCATTGTTTTTAATGAATGAAACAGACCCTAGGGCCATTTGTTTTCTGTTTCCCAGTAAAACAAACTCTGGCCTAGGGTTCTTTCCAGAAAGCAAAATATTTTGCTATGTGGGCACAACAAACATGCCACATGCTTTGCAAAGTGCTCAGCCTTTATAGCAACCGCCTACCCATTGCTTGCAGTAGAGGCTTTGGAGATCACACTGCAGACTGGGATCTCGAACAATGGTGGTCGAGTGCCGGGGACATCTTAGTTTTTGCTGTAGAGAGTGGAATATCATGGGATTTAGAGCCACCACATTACCTACTCTTAACTGAATGGAACCACAGAGATTAGACTCATGAGCCTGCAAACCCAGCATGTTCATTATCTGCTCTCTGACTGTGAGCCATGTAAATTATGCTCAGTGTAAGGAGAAAAAGCTTTGATTGTGAGCCTCAGTCTATCCTAAGAAATATTACACCCGATTCAGTCTTTGTTGTGTGGCATACAATTGTACTTTTCACCATATTAATATTGCCTGCAATTTATTAGAAATGGGGGTCTCTAGTTGGAAGGTTGTTACCCTGTCCAAGTAGGGGCCATTCCTTCCTAGTCATGATGGAGTTACCCTTCTAAAATAACCCCTGCTCATTACCTTGGTAGCTCGGCACGAGCAGTTAGGCTTATGTTATGCTATGGGGTTTTATATAGCGCACAGCTGCCCCGGCAAAGAAGCGTCTCAGAGGCAGTGTGTTAAGTATTTGCACATAACCAACAGTAATACAGTGTAAACACTACAAACAGACAACACACCATTTCTAGAAAAATGGCCATTATTTATCTGTGTAAAATAAGAACAAGACAATAAAAATCCAACATCCGTTACTTAAAAGAGTCAAAGCAAAAATAAACTTTAAAACATTTCCTTGAAGTTGACAGCTCCGTCTGGGCCTACTACGGCATAGTGAACAAACAAATCCAACAGTTCTGAATGAGCGTGACATCGTGAGCAAGCTAAGGTTGCCAGGAAGACGCGCAAAACAGTACCTGTAGAAATTCAAGGTGTCTGGGAACTTGCGATGAGCTGGCGTCGGTCCCGGAGGTCGGTGCAGGGTTGTTGGGCTCTTGAAGTCACACACGTTGCAGGTTGAACTCCGTGCGGTTGAAGTCAGGAGCGCCGGCATTAATACGAAGTGCAGCGTGTGGTGCCCTCAGGTCGCGGTCAAGACATAGGCTTGATGACTGTATCCATCAGTGATGTGAGACCTGGGATGTGGTGCAAAGCGGGATGGTGCTCGTTGCGGTGCTAGCAGGGAGCGTCGTCATTGCTAAAGCGCTTTCATCAGTGACGAACTGGAGTCGATGGCGCCGATGTCGGTGGATTAGGGCTGCGGTGCTCGTTGCAGTACGAGCAGTTAGTAGTGGCATCGTTGCTGAAGGGTTGTCTTCTACTGACGAGCTGGAGTCGATGGCGCCAATTTTCGTGGACCAAGGCTGGAATGTGGGGCGGTGCATTGTGAAACCTACGAGTGGAGCGTAGATGTCAACTTGGAGCATCGTCGCCAGTGAGACGAGGTTGCAGTGCGAAGCGGGACGGTGTTCTATGTTCTCCAGGAGCGGTGTCCAAAGGTCATGCTGCAGGTAGCGGCTCGGTGGCGGTGTCGAACAGCGCCATTGGTGAGACCAGGGTTGCGATGTGAAGTGTGGCGGTGTCCTCTGCGGGGCCTTCAGGTCTCAGAAGCAGCAGCAGCGTTGTTGACGGCCCCGGTTGCTTTTTCTTCTGTTGCAACACAAAACACACACTTCCCAGAGCAGGTAGCACAGATGAACCTGAAGTCTTTGTTGTTCCTGAGACTTCTTGAACAGGGAGCAAGCTCTACCTAAATCCCTTGGAGAAACTCAGGGAAAACAGATACATAAAGTCCAATCCAGTCATTTCACTGCTCAAGACAGAAGCAGTCACTGCAGGCCAACACAGCAAAGCACGCACTAACATGGTAGTCTCTCCTCAAAGCCTCTCCAGCTCTTCTTGGCAGGTTTCTTGATCCAAAAGAGTTCTAAAGTTCTGGGGTCAGGGCCCCAATATTAATACCACATTTCCCTTTGAAGTGGGTACAAACAAAGTTCCACTGGCATACATAAACCAGTTCTGCCTGGCTCCGGCCAGGTTCACTTCAGGAGGAGAGAGACAGCTTTGTGGAAGACAACCACAGTCCATTGAAGTTGCATGTGACAACTTCTCCGATTACTCTAAATGCAGCCAGGTCTATTCAGTCTGACTATGAGTAACCCAGGAAAGGCGGAGCACACCTCAACCCCCCCTTGTGTATGTCTAGCGTGAATGCAAATCCCTGCTCCTGTCAATCTGAACCCAGACGGTGAATACACATATGGCAGACATACAGGATGGTTCAGCAAGAAAGTGCCCACTTTCTAAAAGTTACATTTCCAGACACACAACATAAAAATCATCTTCACTAAGAGATGTATTTTTAAATTCGGAGTTCAGGAAAGTTATGCTTGTAAAGGGTTACTAAGCAGCTCTCATGCTAGCCTATGTACAGATAGCCGCTCAATAGTGATAATAAAATTGGCATAATTTCACTATCTGAACATGGCACACACACACCAGTACATGTCCTATCTCGCACATACACTGCACCATGCCCGGGGGTTGCCTTGGGCCTACCTGAGGGGTGTCTTACAGTCTTAAATAAGTAGAGGGACATTTTGAGCCTGGCACGTGTGTTACCAGCCCCATCGTAATTACCTCCGTATTCTTGATGGCGCACTGACAGAGGCAGTATATTAGGACCTATTTCACAAGCTTTACTGGATTCCAGATTGGGGTGCAGCCCAACTGAGATGAGACACTGGATGCAGAGTGTTAACATAACAGTGGATTTCTGCATTTCTTCATATTGAGGAGCATTTAAAAACAGTGCACAAGAGGTCGTACACTAAATCGCTGAAAACGGTTGGAAAGGTAACCTTTAGATGACTGTTAGTTTCTTAGTTAACATTGCTCTGGGTTCTAAGATAGTGAGTGTCCGCTTTGGTAGTGTCATGCACTTCCTGACTTGAGTGTCTTTTTCTCCCAAGAGCCATAGGGAGTGATTTGGAGCTTGGCGGAGTTGGACAACTTTAGTAAATCAGTAGTTTTTATGCCTTGTCTAACTCACAGTGCCTTTCCCCATGAGAGAAGCATCAGCTTTGCACTGGTGGAACCTCAGCTGGCCCTGCCTGCTCAAACCTGTCCATGTGCCATCAAGAATATGGCGGTAATTCCGATGGGGCTTGTAGGAAGGTGGTATCTGACTACATGGTTGCCCCCACTTTTTTCTGGTGTTTTGATGGTTTTTTACTTAGTTTGGCTGGGATCCTGCTATTCAGGGCCCCAGCCAACTGCTTTCCTCTATAAATTGATTGCATGTACTTTAGGTACACTCCAGCTTGGTTACTGGGTTACCCTTGTGAGTCCCTAGAATATTGTACATTAGGTACTAAGGGAATAGGTACCCAGAGACCTACCAGGGGCTGAAGCATGTATTATGCCACCCCTGGGAAGCCTTCCAAAATGGCACCACAGGTCTGCTACTGCGGCCTGGTTAAGGTGGTGCATGCACCCCTTACTAAGATATAGGTTACCTATATCTACCTTTAATCACTGACACATATAAACCTATAAATCACTCCTATGGCAGACCTTATCAATCCTGAAGGCAGAGTGCTTGGTTTTGAGTCAGAGGGTGCCCATGCATGAGCAGGACCCCTCTGCAGCTTTCGAAATCTATTCTCTGATGCTGTTCTGTGATGCAGCCAGACCATATACTCTTAAGTGCATTATAACCTCGCGGTAAATGGTAATTTTGGAATGGCTGCATGGAAACATGTCGTGTTTGGTGTTAAACACTTTGGAATCCTAACCTCCCCCCCCCCCTCCCTCGCAGCCAGTCCTGGCGACGAGGGTAGAATTCCACCCTTCTAGAAGGAGAAGACTTGTACACACTAACCTAACCGGTAATAGTTTAAAGATGGATACTGCAGTCACAGACACAAGTCTGACCTCCTGCTGCTGGCTGAAACTCCGGCAGGGGAGGCCTGAACAATAGGTTTCCTGTCACAGCGAGGTGTAGCCACCTCCCAGACAGGCTTTACTGTATTGGGGCTGGGTGGGTGCATTCATAGAATGCTTTTCAGACAGTGCTGGAGGCACACTTGGTGTCCCTGTGCATACCCTAGTTCAGACGGGTAGCAGTGGCACTCACTGGACAAAGGGAATGGGTGTAACCCCCCCTCTTCTCTGACCCTCCCATAGGTGGGTCTCCAGAGTAAGTCCAACCCCTAAAGTTAGTATAAGTATAGGAATACAGTCCTTAGGACTTCAGATTACACCTGGACGAAACTCTGCAACATATATCCTTGAACTTCGACATTCTATTTCTACTAGAAGACAGAAGAATCTCTCTTGGGGTCAAGTAGTGACTCCCCTGTTCAAACAGGCACCAACAAAGCATCTTGCCGGTCTGCATTTCCAAGGCTCCCACCGGATCCCGAAGGATTTGTGACTCTGGACACGGACTTCCAGACATCTCAGAGGCCGACACGAGTTCCCAGCAAAGCTGAGACCCGCAGCCCTCACGAGTGACGTGGAACCGAAACTCCTTGACACCGTGCACATTTACAAGTGCTTCGACTTCCTGAGCTTTCCTAAAATTGTGCATTGGGCTACTTGTAGTCCAAGCCCGAGCACCATCTGCACCGAAGATTGTGGGCCTTAACTCCACGAGTGTTCAGTGGGCCCGCTTCTAGCATTTCCGCTTGAGGCTCCTTCGCGATCCCTGGTCTGTCGAGTGGTGGGTTCCCACGAAAGTAACTCTTTCTGTTTCTTGGGCTTTCCTGGTTGCTCCAGACGTGCCTTGACTCCCCACCAAGTGGTGAGTCCCTCAGACCTTGCTGGTCTGTACCGAAGCCAATCTTTGCTTTCTGCATGGGTTGCTGTTGCCAAGGCTTGTTGGGTCCTATACGGATGCAGACACCGCAGCACTCGACATCCTTTGTGGGACAGCTTGAATCCAGCTCCTGATTGTCGTCAACGCCTCCTGAGGTTCCGTGACAATTGTAAGTGGTGTTTTCGACTCGCACGAATATAGTCGAGTCTGGTATCTATGAACCGCAAATGACGAGTTTAGTGGGTGTACGCAGTTTCGCTGTGCTAACCTAAACCGTTTGTCTGTTACGTGGGTATTTCTATCTGTACCCACGGGTTCCATCTTAGATACGGCATCCATTTTGTCTCTTGCCCTCAAGTAGCCAGCGAACGGACGTTGTCCGCTTCGCGACCCTGGGACTCCCAAGATATTTGCGGAAGACACATGTTCTTTGTAAGTGTCTTTATGATGAGGGGGATGATACTGTAAGGCAGATGGCGCCGCTCGAGGCTCATCTCGAGCGGCCGGCTTATTGTCTCAGCCGTGCATCTCATTAGGCACGTCCCTTTTGATGCCTGTAGCTCGTGTTTCCTGATACCTCCCTTTTTGCACCCTTTTCAATCCCCCACTGTTTCCATCTTCCTCCACACCTGTCCTTGTTCCTTCTTCGATCTGTTTTACTGCTGATTGGAATGTACTAATGGTGGGAAGATAGGTTTTTACAGTTGGGAACCGCCAAATGTTTCCGCACTTATGTTCCAGACCTTGTGTGTATCAAAGTAACCAAAACGACCCCTCTGGGGGATAATTGTGGGAACCAAGCCATAAACTTTTGTGTACCATGTAACCCTATGGGTAAAATGTGTATAAAAGGAGCGATCCGCAGAACCAATTTGAAGCAGTCTCCACAAGTAGCACATGATGTACTTGCCGTGACTTCTGTGTTCCCTGCAGTAAATAAAGCTTGAATCTTTGACGCCGAAGGAAGTGTCCCGTGTCTCTGTCACTTGTACGCCGGAGCAGGTTACCCACGAAGGTTTCAGGTGTTGTTCCCTGGCACCGCTGGGTCTTAAATAACCCAGTCCTTCAGTTGGCGCCCAACGTGGGGCTGCATCAGTGGTACCGGTCCAAGCCCGACGATCGTGAGGAACTTGGTGTGAAATCTCCGAGGGAAGGTGCACTCCGCTTCATCGATCCTGTTGTCGAAATAAGTGGCCCAAAGACTTTTCCCGCGAAGATTCCCGCCTCCTGACGGCTGCGACGGACTGCTGCCCTGACTGTAGACCTGTTTTGGCGCCTGGCGTAGACCTTGGTATAGCGAGACTATTGACGGGCTTTCCTGGTGACGCCATCGATCTTTGAGTTAAGTATTTGTGGGTCGCTCCCAGTATTCTTGGTTGTGGTTCTTAGTTGTTGCATGGTTCCATTGCATTTGTGGTTCTTGGTACTTTGTTGTGATATTTGACGACTGCAGACGCCAAAAACCGAGGGTTTTCGCTCTTTGCTGGGGACTTGGTAAATCCCGTAACCCTTGAAGTTTGTGAAACTCGGCTAGTGTGCAAGATGCCTGGTCGTAGTGCTTTGTTTAGTTGTTTCAGACGTTGTGGTACGGATTCCCGGCTGGAGGACTCGTGTCCGATACCTCCGGTTGGAACTCCCACTTATGAACTGTACAGTAAGCACGGATTGGGCCCGATTACTTTTAATGATTATTGGATTCGGTATACTAAGAAGGATGGTGTCCTTAGTTGGCCACCTCATGGTAGTTTTGAGACTCCAATCTTAGATAATCTAGAGGCTAAATTATTTGCGAAAAAGTCAAGGCCGGCCATGTTTGATGCCTTTCGGTTGTGGCGTAAAGAAGCCCGACAGAAAGAAATCAGACAGACTAAACGAAATCAGAGAGATGGTGTTGCTACCATTGTAAAGAAAGCAGAGCAGTTTCAGCGTGATAAGGAGGATAAGGAAAAGGAAGTGTTCGATAGGCTACAGCGTATGTCCATAGATAAATGCTATCCTGTTTTGCCTACGGAGTCGGATAAGAAGGAAGAACCAGTTGAGGATCCTTTAATGTCTTATCTTCTGAAGTCACCACCTCCGTATGTACAGGGTACCGCTGCTCCAGTGGCTCCCCCTGTACCTGTTCCACCACCTATTCCTCAGCCTGTTCCTCAACCTGCACCCGTTCTTCCGACTGTTCCTGCTCCTTTGTCCGTTGCTATCCCTACCGCTCCTCCACTTCCACATACTCCTGCTCCCGCTACTGCTCCTGTTTTGTTAACTCCTGTTGTTGCTTCTGTTTCTACCCCTTCCCTTGTTAGTCCTGTGTCCTATACTTCTCCCTCTGTTCGTAGTCGTACTTCTCCTGTTGCGGCTAACTTCTTTCATTCTCTCGGACCTGTTCTTGGGTCCGCTGGTTCAGATGGTCCTCAGAGACGTAGTCAGCTTCCCGGTAATAGGGAACGCGCTTCGCTATATAATATGGCGATGGGTTGGATGACACATCCTCTTAGAAATCCACCACGTATTGTACTCGATACGTTCTGTCAATTTAATATACCAACACAAAGATACGTGTTCGAGGAAATGTGTAAGGTCCTTCGTGATCAGATATCGGCCGATGCACCTGACGAGGTGCTGTCCGCTTTGTCTGATCTACAGCTTCAGTTCTCGAATGGACTGATAGTGGATACTAACGTTCGACGTGCTGTTGAGCGGTTGCTATCTTTTCGTCCCACTCCTATACCTCAAGCCCTGTTTGTTGAGGACGTTGAGAGGCAGTTAGATGCGTCTGGTCAGTTTCCTATGCGTGAAGTTCCGCCAGTATGGATGCCAGGTGATGCCACCCAAGCACCGCCGGTTCTGCCGCATTTCCAGAGAGTATGGATTCATCTCCCGTGGAAACGATCAGAGGTGTTACAGGTGAAGCAATCATTGCCTGACCCTCGCAAAAATCCTACAGGGTACTACAAGGAATTATCGCAGCTCGTAGATGCTACGATAATGAACCTTGCTGATATCGATATGCTGTTCGGCAATGTCGTACCGCAACCGGTTTGGGCTAAAATCCGTCAGGAAAATCATCCGAATGAACTAGGTGGTGATTGGGCTGCCATTGTAGCGGCAGATGGTCGACAAACTGGTGGTGCTAAACCCGAGCAGTTGATTGCTGCTCTTCCTCAAAGAATAATTACGTTAATGAAAACTCTTATGCCAGCTATGAGGGTAAATTGGGACAAATTGTCGGCTTGTAAACAGAAGAAGGACGAGAGTGTCTCCGACTTCTTTACGAGATTCGAGGAGGCATTCATCGACCATAGTGGTCAGGATATGGGTACTGAGGGTGGCCAACGGTTGTTTGTGGATAAATTTGTCTCTAACTTATTGCCCGATTTGAGCAATAAATTGAAGAATTCAGAAAGTGCATGGGCCGTTTCTACCTCGGCTCAGATATTGGCTACAGCCCAATATTATGAGAATAGAGAGAAAGAAGAGAACGACCGCGCTGATAAAAAGACGAAAGAGCTTAAAACTAAAGTGTTGTTACAGCAAGCGTATCCTCCACGTTCGAATCAGAATGCTTCGCAACAAAATAGATCGCAGTCGCAATCTACTCGACCACAATCTAGAAATGACTCCTCTTCCCAAAGATCCTCTTTAGGGTACAATCAGTGTGCCTATTGTAGACAGGAGGGTCACATAAAATTCAATTGTCCTGTTTTGAACGACCGTAATAGTGGTAATTCATCTAGAGGAGGTCGTGGTGGTTCTCAACAGACATCACGCGGTAGGGGTCGCGGTGTTCAAAATGATCGCTCAGATAACCAATCGAATTCTAACAACTGTTTTGATCAGCGTGGATCATCGCAAGGACGATCTGCGCAGTACAATGTAGATGATTATTACGTCGATCAGGGAACTGACGACAGTAATTACTAGGACAGCTATAGACAAGGAGAGGGAGTGGTATCAGTTCCGGTTGATCAGAGAGGGCCTTACGTCGCAGTTGCTACATCGGGCGTCGTTGAGCCTTTTCTGTTGGACACTGGTGCAGCGAAAAGTTCCATTATGCATTCGAAACTCCCTGGCGCACCTTTGTCTGGCTTAACAAATGTTTCCGTTGGATTCTCTGGCGCCCCCGTTAGCAATCCAGTTTCACGCCCTTTGCCTCTTACAATTGGGCCGCGTGAGCTTGAGGCTCCGTTGATTTTGGTTGTGGTGAAAATCTCTTGGGTCTGGATTTGCTAAAACGTTTGTATGCAACTCTATATTGTTCTCCTGCGGGTGTAAAGCTTACGTTGGGAGAGAAGGTTGTCTCTCCTATGTACTTGTCTCTTGATAGGCTTCCACCGGAATTGAGCTCCCTTCCTGCATCTTTGTGGGCAACAGGTCCCAATGATGTGGGCCTGCTTGACATCTCCCCTTATGTTGTTCAGTTGAAATCCAATGTGCGATTGCCACGTATTCCCCAGTATCGTATCTCTCTTGATGGTGAACGAGCACTGTTAGCGATCATCTATGATTTGATCGACAAAGACGTTATTGAAGAGACTCGGGGAAACGTGTGCAACAGCCCTGTACTGCCTATTCTAAAACGTACTGATCCTTCGAAACCACCTGTTTATCGTTTTGTCATCGATTTACGGGAGGTAAATAAAATTGTGATTCCTCAGTTCCCTGTTGTGCCTGACATCACGGCGCTACTGACTCTGATTCCAGCATCTGCGTCTTGGTTTTCGGTGATCGATCTGAAGAATGCGTTCTTCAGCATCCCGATCGCAGAGGAGAGCAGAGACCTTTTCGGTTTCTCTCTTGGTGGGCGCAGCTTCCGGTTTAAACGCGCTCCTCAAGGCTACTGCGAGAGTCCATCGATTTACAGTCAAGCCTTGAAGGGTCAACTGGATGCGTTTATGTTGCCGGCTGGTGCGGCCTTAATCCAATATGTCGACGACTTATTGGTAGCTGCGGATACTCAGGACATTTGCAAAATTGCTACGGTGTCGTTGCTGCAACATCTCTGCGAGTTAAATCACAAGGTGTCACCTTCTAAACTCCAATATTGTTGTCAAGAAGTAACCTATCTAGGTCACTTATTGTCAAAGGAGGGAAGGTGGTTGACCCCAGAAAGAATTGCAGCAATTGCTCGAATGACTGTGCCAACAACGGTGGTTGACCCCAGAAAGAATTGCAGCAATTGCTCGAATGACTGTGCCAACAACACAAAGAGATGTGCGTGCCTTTCTAGGTATCATGTCATACTGCAGGCAATGGATTCCAAATTTTTCATTGCTAGCGAAACCATTGGTGGCTCTTACGTGCAAGGATGTTTCTACTCCTTTACCATGGACGGAAGAATGTCAGAAGAGTTTTTCTGAACTGCGTGACTCACTGTGTTCGGCTCCTGTGTTAGGTACTCCTGACTACAGTAAGCCATTCACGTTATATGTTCACGAGAGGGAAGGTTGTGCTTTGAGTGTCTTAACGCAACCTTTTGGTGGTAAGCAACGTCCATGTGCATATTTTTCCTCGACCTTGGACCCGGTAGCTAGAGCATTGCCGAGTTGTTTGAGAGCAACAGCGGCAGCTGCGGTGTCCATCCGACAATCAGCAGGATTGGTCATGGATAATATGCTTACGGTGATGGTTCCGCATGCAGTCGACACTCTTTTAAATCGTACGAAAACTCAGCACTTGACAAGTGCGAGGTTGTCCGGATACGAGTTGACGCTTCTGGCAAGTCATATTCAGATAAAACGTTGCAATGTTCTGAACCCGGCAACTTTGTTACCAATTAGTTCAGAGTCAGATGAAATAGCAGCCCATGACTGTTATTTGAGGACAGAAGAGGAAACAAAAGGTTGAGTGGACCTTAAAAACACCCCATTGGAAGACCCAGATGGAACGCTGTATGTGGATGGTTCATGTTTTAAATTGCCGAATGGTGATGTGACTACTGCTTATGCTGTTGTAACGTTGAATACTGTTGTTGAGACTGCGAGGTTAAATCAGAATTCTGCCCAAGCTGCAGAGCTGATCGCTCTCACTAGAGCGTGTGTGTTAGCAAAAGGGAAACGTGTGAATGTGTTTACCGACAGCCAATATGCTTTTGGCGTCGCCCATAGCTTTGGACGATTGTGGAGAGAGAGAGGTTTTCTGACATCGCATGGTACGAAGATTCAGCATGGCCAGCTTGTGAATGATCTTTTGGATGCACTTACGTTGCCTAAGCAGGTAGCGATTGTTAAATGTAGTGCACATCGTAAGGTGACGGATGATGTTGGTCGTGGTAATGCGTTTGCGGATGAGATTGCTAAGGAGACTGCCCGGAACCTTAGTACTAGAATGTATGTGACGAGTTCGGTTAGGTGGCCTGCAGAGTCGAGCATGTGTGAAGACACTATTGAGAGTGTGAAAGAAATTCAGAATGAGGCCACCGAGACTGAAAAGACGAAGTGGAAAGAAAGTACGGGAAAGTTGGATGCGAATGGTTGTTGGATTGATTTGTCGGAGCAGAAAAGATGGATGTTACCAGATGCGTATGTGCTGGCTGTTGTGACAATGGCACATGGGTTAGCACATATTAGCGTGAAAGGTATTTGCAAGTTGTTATCTCCTGTGTGGAAGAATGATGGTATCTCGAAATGTGCTGAACGCTTGGTTAAGAATTGTATGGTATGCATGTTGTACAATCCTGGTAAGGGAACCCCAACTCCTCCTGGTAGTTTTGCTCCCCCTTCGTGTCCCTTTGAGGTGATTCAATTAGACTTCATCCATATGGAGCGATGCAATAACATGAAGTATGTTTTAGTTGTGGTTTGTGCATTCTCCCGATGGATCGAGGCCTATCCTCTCAAAGACAACACTGCTTTGTCTACTGCGAAAGTCCTACTGAAGGAATACTTTCCTCGGTACGGAATGCCTAGAGTCGTGTGCTCAGATAACGGAAGTGAGTTTGTGGGGAGTGTGATGAAGAGTGTGTGTAAAGGCCTTGGAATTAATCAGAAATTCCACAGCGCCAATCATCCCCAGTCAGCTGGTTTGGTTGAGGGGTATAACGGCACCCTTAAACTAAAGCTAGCAAAGATTCAGGCTACGACTGGTCTCTCGTGGCCTGACGCTTTACCCTTAGCATTACTGTCAACTAGGGCGACTGTACACTCCCGAGTAGGGCTTAGCCCCTATGAAATAGTGTTCGGTCGTCCTGCGAATGTTTGGGGGGTCCCTAGGCCGGGTGTGTTCTGTGATCTTGAGTATCCAATGTTGATCGATTACTTACATGACTTGACTGCTAAACTGAGGTTAATTCACCAACAGGTTTACGAAGCACTGCCGACGCAGACTGAGGGTCCAGGACACCAGCTCCAGCCTGGAGACTGGGTGGTTACCAGGAATTTTTCTCGGAAGAAGAACTTGGAGCCTAGGTTCACCGGACCCTACCAGGTCCTCCTTGCCACGAGAACTGCTGTTCGTCTTGAGGGGCGGAAAAACTGGGTGCACGCCACCCATACGAAGAAAGTCCCTATTCCGTTGCCGGCAGACTCGTGGGTGAGGAGAGGCATTGCATCAACTGAAACCGAAGGGTTGTCGGCGTTTGTTCCTTTCAGCGACGCACAACCTGTCGGAGAATCCTCAGTGCAGCAGAAAGACACTGTTGAACATTTGTCATCAAAAGACTCAAGACCAGAACATTCGACTGATCAGCAGGACGTTGTCCCTTCAACGGATCCTTTGTTTGACGAGCAGACACGTCCTGGGAAAACCCGATACTTTTTGCGATCCCGCACTAAAGACTAATAAAAAGATCCTGTTTTGTCCTTTGACAATTGCATTATCCCGTTTTCCACGATCAGTCTGAACATTTGTATCATTGTAGTTATTCCTGTACATATTGAAAGTTTTTTTCTACGTATTTTTGCTTCCACAGCTGAGAGACATTGATTATAAATAAAGGCCGTAGGGCCGCGCGCGTACTTCTTTCTGGTTAGTAGGTCTTGACGCTAGGTTAAAGACCGTCGGTTTCTGGGAACTCCTGGGAATTGACTACTGCTACACAGAACAAAGTGCGTCAAGAAACGTTGCGGACGGTCATAGGGGATGGCGTTTTCGAAGCTGATGGATGTAGAAAGAGCACAGGCACAAAGATTTGAGCTGCAGCGACTTAGTCGTACGAAATGTTTCATGTTTCAGATATTTGTATTGTTTCTGATTATTTCTGCATTTTTGGCGGGTGGGGTGTACTATATGATGTCGTACTTCTTACCTTCTGCCATACCTACACCTATTCCTACTTCTGACTCTAAATTCACCTCTACTTCGTCTCCTCATTCCTTCCATATCTTACCCGAACACGAGCAGGCTAGACGTGCAGAATTTCGCAACAATTCCTTTATTCAGCTCCTTCACCAGCACCAGTTAGTGGTTAACACTACTAATTGTTGGGTGTGTGGGTTAATGCCACATACCACAGATAAGGGAATTCCATATTTGGTTTTACCGTATAGTTCCCAGGGTTCTGCTCGAGCATTCCAAACAATGTTCCGAAGCGCACTAGGTTTCCACCCCATTCGAGAACCACGTTCTCCCTACTCTGGCCCTGGCTCGTATCAGAAGCCTTTGTCTATAGCAATAGAGGATTTAGATAGCGATATCTATGATCCCTCGCTTATTCCCGAAGAAGAGGTACAAGCCTATAGGGTTTTGAGTAGAGGCGAGTATAGTGTGTTCACTAGTGAAAAACAGCTTAAAAGCTCACCTCCGATATGGGTCGTACCCCACATTGGTAATTTTTGTCTCATAGGTCGTGGCCGAAGATCGAAAGCCCGACTTGGAGAGAGTGCTTGCACTGAAAATTACATATTGCCGATGGTCTCGTCCCCTGTGTTTCTGGCTGCCAAGGGTACATACTTTATCTGCCATGATCGTGCGTATGCATGGTTGCCCTTCGACTTTGTGGGCTCATGTTTTATCGCAAATTTGTTGCCTCCGACGTTTACTGTAGATGCAGATTATCACAAGACTAGAGTTTTGAGAGGCGTAATTAGCGAAGAGGATACTGCCGGTCAAGAGGCAGGAGACTTTTTCAAGGGTTTCCTCCCGTTTTGGGGGCCTATGGTTAATAGTAGGAACCTGAGACAGTTGACCCGAGTGGTGGAATCGACAGCTAATATTACTGCCAGTGCCCTTGGTAATATCACCACAGAACTTCAGGCGGATAGACTTATGACGTTACAAAACCGTATGGTTTTAGACGTGATCTTAGCAGATCGAGGTGGGGTATGCAAGGTGATCCATTCGAGCTGCTGTATTTTCATTCCTGATAACGCTCCGACTGTTTATCAAGCCATCTCAAAGTTGCATAAGATCTCTGAGTCCATACACGTGGACGTAGGGGATTGGACGCTGCTTGGGTGGTTTTGGGGCTTGATGTCGACTTGGGGTTGGAAGATTCTGATGATTATCGGAGTTGTTGTGGCGTTCCTGTTCACTTGCTGCCTTTGCGTGCAGTGTGGTCCTGCCTTATGTGGCCTCTGCGCTACAACGTGTATAAGACAGCCGCCTGTTACCAAAGAAGCTCGATTGGACAGAGCTATGTTACAGCAACATCTAGATGATCTGATGAATATCGAGTAGGATTCCGACTAGTGCTTGCCTACATGAGGGCAAAAGGAGCGTCTGAGGTTCCGTGACAATTGTAAGTGGTGTTTTCGACTCGCACGAATATAGTCGAGTCTGGTATCTATGAACCGCAAATGACGAGTTTGAGGCTCCTTCGCGATCCCTGGTCTGTCGAGTGGTGGGTTCCCACGAAAGTAACTCTTTCTGTTTCTTGGGCTTTCCTGGTTGCTCCAGACGTGTTCACACTTCGTTTTGGCACAAGTACCATTTTAGGGTTCCCAATTTTTGTTGGTTGAGTCCCATATTCTCTTTATTAATGTTATCGGACATGCCTTCTTTGTATTTCTCTAGTGATATGATATTAAACCCCCCCTCTCGTCCTTTTATAACTTCAGAAGCATTAGGGATCTTCACTGGACCCTCAATAATATAAATTTTATGAATTATATTTTTATATAGATTCTTTGCCCCGCCTTCCCCGCTCCACCTTCCTGATGAAGACCCTCTAGCAAGGTCACAATCAAACCTGCATCTACCTGGGTCGAAACGTCGACATTCCGTCTTTTGTTCAGCCTCTTCCCAGACATATCATTTGTGATTTTATTGTTTCAGAGGCATGTTTATGTAATTGACTGATGAATTTTTCTCCATTGTGTTTATTGATGATGATGCTTTGATTTACTTGAATTCAATTGACTTGTGTTATAACTTCCTATACCTTCACTATCCCAACACTACCCTTCCCTGTCCTACCCATTAGGGGCATTGTATGTGTTTGAACTGTGTACTCATTTTTATGAATAAGTTTATATGACACGTTGTGATTAAAAACAATGTTGCTATAATTCTCATTGAATTCATCTAAGTGATTTCGATTGACTTACTTTCTGGGACCATCTTGTTTGCACCAATCATTCACCCAGGTCCCAGGGACTTGCTGGGTCAACCCGTGTCTTTACAACACATTCCTTCAAGACTTAGCCTGAAGGATGCTCTCCACAGTTACCACTAGGATAGCTTTCTATATAGGTTGTCTTTAAACCTACCATCAATAAGGGTCGTTTGGACTGGTGCAAGGTGCCCACTAGAATAGTGGACAGCATATGCCAGGCCAACTTCTCACAGGGCTGGTAACTTGTTCCATCAAAATGACGAAGTCCACAAACTGACTGCAAACAAAGTACTTGTCACCCAGGGAGTCTGGCTGCCAAAATAGGAAGACATTCTGGGGGAGAATATGGAAATTAAGGGGGGCAATCAGAAACAGAATTAACAATTCATCCAGTAATTCCTTATTTCATTGGGGGTTAGGGCTTCCCTTAATATCCCTGTTCACTTCACCCCCTAGTACTTCTATACTGAGGGTTGGGGGGTGGTGTGAGGTGTGATTGCACTTAATATCCGAACTGTAGCACATGTAATGTGCTCCCATATGCATGCTGTAAACCGTGGCAGTTAGGATACAGACAGCGAAGATTGTGAATTGCTTTACCACCTTCCCTTATGATTTGCAGATCATTTTGGGCCTGCCAAAAAAGGACAGTTAACTCTCTGTGAAAGGCCGATATATTGGTCATTTAAAAGCAGCAAAAGATGTTTTAGTGGGGGGGGGTAAGCTGCACCTACGCAAGACTTCACAAACAGCTTCTAAATTAACACATTTATTGCTCACCTTTAAACTCTTTTTTAGCAGATGAAATTTGAAGTCTATAGACCACCAGAGAACTTGACAGGCTACCTGTAAGAAAATAAGTTTATAACTTCATTTCCCACTCACCCTTATTAGCTTTCGCACCATAGGCTCATGAGGGCCTTATTACTTTATAATGAAATTGGTCTTATTGATCAACACTAATCTTTTTTAAATTTACATTATTAATGCCTAAGGATACATTGTGATTCAATCTCTTCGAGATGAGTACGAGATTCCCTGGACTGCCCAAATTACTACAAACGATTACATTGATAACACGCTCCTATGGGTGATTAGTTTCTCAATGAAGCCAGAAATGAGGAGGATTGTTCTTGCACAGGATCCTGTCAATATCACGGAAGTGGTTAATTGAACCCTGCACTGCTTTTACCCTGACATGTGGTGTGGGATAAGATGCGGGTCACCCTATACACAAAGTATCCAAATGAAACAAGCCATTTTGATGTAATATCTTTAAAAAAAACTCAACACCAACGTGTTTCTTGCACAAGAAATGAACATATTGTAGATCAGAAAGTAAGATGGGATACAGGAATGGAAGAGTAAAGAGCTATCAAGATTAAGACTGTCAAATAAGCCTGCAGGAAAACGTTAGTTTTCGGTTGATGTTTAAAGATTGGAGAACTCACTTGCCCTAGTGATTGTGGGATGGAATTCCATAAATTGGTGGCACACACAGAGAAGGACCTGACTCATTATTCTGATGGGTTAAACGTAGAATTCAATAAAGCCGATTTACTGTCGACCGCAGAAAGTGGCAAAACGATACTTTGAACAGAAGGAGCTAAGACAGAAAATGACAGTATGTACAAAAAGCTTTGTGCAACCCAGGTATTCAGTGACAGACTTATACCCATAACTTTGTTTCCGGGTCATGCTTCTCATAATTGCAATCATTTTTAAACAGAAGCAGGAGACAACATAAAAGTAAAAAATCTCCATAATACATGTGTTGCATGCACAAAATAACCGCAACATCAGTGAAAGAGTGTAATAATCTTAGCACATCAATATAACCGGCATTCCCGAAGGGGTAGCACATCTACGCTGGCAGTATTAAAATATAGCTTATATAACAAGAAGATTGCAATTGAATACAATTATGCAAACCACATGAATTGATATGACCAGATCACTTACATTTTGCAGAGCGGCACACTGTTGCATATATGCAGCAGGGAAAAGCTCCCTTTCAGATGATTATAATTAGATTTCAGATCAGACAAATTCAATAACTAAACCTTAATTATATTATTTAGAAATTGAGGCAGTAGACCGGATTGTGTACATATTTCTAAGCCATCTCAAACGTTTCAAGCAGAAGCATGGCTTTCAAGACAATAAGCCTCTCCGAAGCACATCCTCCGGTACCCTCAGTGATTTGTTGGGATTTAAGAAATTAAGTTGCATCTACTATTGAGGTAAGGCACAACTAACCAACCACCTACAATCAAGCACAACCCTCCCCTACCTGCATAAACCACTCACTGAAGCAAAAGCTGTGCACCCTCCGGGGAGGCGAGGAATCTTTTGCCTCCCAAGCAGGCAGTGGACAGGAAAGAGGCAGCGGTATGCAGGGCAACGGTAGTATTACAATAGGATTCTGAACTCCCTGCACGTCTAGCATCTATGAATCTATTGGCTCTCACAATCTCTGCAGCAGAACACGGCCCACATTTTCCTCTCATATGACCTCCCCACAATAAATGCCAGATGAATTCACGGCAGAGGGCACGCTTTTGGCGTGCTAAAGGCACGTCCATCTGCGCCTGTCCGCACCCAAACGGACCACAGGCCAGGATCCCTGGCCCTCCTCACCCCAGACAGTGGTCTATGCCAGTCAACATTTGCTTGCCCTGGGGGCTTATAATCACAAATGTCTTCACTCTGGACTTAACTAAAGGCAGCAGAGCTTGTAAGCACTGTTCTTACAACGTGTTACCTGTCCTTCTCACTGACAACACCCTTCTAAGGCCGACAGGAAAATGTTTCTTCTAAATTGCCATTCTCTCCCTCGAGATTAGATGGATATTTTCTCCTTTTCGGAGAAAGTTATGCCTGGTGTTTTTCTTACAGAAACCTGGCTCCATGAGGAGTCAGGACCGGACATCGTTCAACCTCTCCCCCCTGATGATTCCTAGTCACAGTAAGGGGATACACATCTAAAATAACCCCTGCTCACCCCCTTGGCAGCTTGGCACGAGCAGACAGGCTTATCTCAGAGGCAGTATGTAAAGCATTTGTGCATGCATACAGTAACAGTGAAAACACTACAAATGGACACCACACCAGTTTAGAAAAATAGGCAATTCTTTATCTTAACCAAACAAGACCAAAAACAACATAAATCCACAATACAGTTCTGAAAAATATGCAATTTGCAAGAAAACCTTAAATTTATAGAGATATCCACAAAACACAGTTCTTCTGAGTCTGTCGCTCCGTCCAGGGGTACCACCATGTTGAAAACAACAGATTCTAACAGTTCCACCCGACACGTCAGTAGGAGCCAGCTACTTTCTCATTGCGGCCTCGTCGTTGGTGAGAGTTGGTCGGTCGCAACTGTCACGGTTGCGTTGCAAAATGGAAGCGGTGCAGGCAGCGGCTCGGTGATCCTCCAGACGGCGTCGGTGAGACCAAGGCTTACGATGCTGGGTGAGGCGCTGCTCGGTGCAGTGCAGGGGACAGAGTCGGTCGAAGCTCGGGTCATGCAGCGATAGTGTCAGTGATATCCAGGTAGGGTGAAATGAGGCAGTGCGAATGCGGTGCCCACAGGACGCAGTGCAAGCAACGGCTCAGTGTTGATCGTCCAGATGGAGTCAGTGAGGCCAAGGATACGGTGCGAAGTGTGGCGGGCCTTCTGCAGTGCCTTCACGACACGGAACCTGAGAAGGAGTCTGTGACAGAGTCAGCTGCTCCTTTCTTCTGCGGCGACTGAAACCAGCGGTTCCAGAGACGGTACCCAGAAGGATGGTGAGGTCTTTGCTGTTCCTGAGACCTCTAGAACAGTGGGAAAGCTCTACTTCAAGCCCTTCGAGACACGTTATAAGCATATACACACTCAGTCCTCTCCTTGGCAGAAAACAGCTACTTCAGGCCAACCCCAGGCAGCACACAGCAAAGGGGCAGTATTTCTCCTACAGGTTTTCCCAGCTGTTTTCTTGGCAGAGGTTCCTCTTGAATTCCAGATGTGGTCTAAAAGTCTGGGCCCCACTTTTTATAGCACAAATTCCTTTGTTCTCTGGTGGCAGAGAAACTCTTTGCCCAGCCAAAACCAGTTCTGTCTTCCCAGGTGCAACTTCCTGGCAGGAGGTTGAGATTGCATTGTCCAAAGCAGACCAGGCCCATTCAGTTGTGAAATAAATCTCCCTTCCCCCTACTCTGAATGCAGCCCAGGTCTATTCAGCCCACCCCTGACTCACCATGGAAATTTAGGACACACCTTAACTCCCCCGCCAACCCTTAAGTGGCTGTCTGAACATAATGCACATCCCCAGCCCTTGTCACTCCAAAGCCAGACAGTCAATACACAAACCAGGCAGAGGCACACAGGATGGCTAAGCAAGAAAATACCTAGTCTCTAAAAGTGGTGTTCTCAAAAACACAGAATGTAAAAATCATCCTTACTAAAAGATGTAGCTTTATATTCTGAGTTCAGGCATTCTAAACTTTGTCTTTCTATCTTGTCCCAATGGGAAAATATATTTATAAAAAATTATAAAAACTCCCATTCTATCCTATGGGACAGATCGTCTCAATAGTGACAAACAAAACGGGCAGTGTTTCACTATTAGGACATGCCACACACATCAGGATATGTCCTACCTTTCACCTACAATGCACCCTGCCCACAGGGGTACCTTGGGCCTACCTTAGGGGTGGCTCCCTTGTACGGCTACCTTATGGGACAGTATCAGCAGCTCTCAGCAGAGGTGCTTCACGGGTCAGTATCAGCACCTCTCAGCAGGGGTGCTTTACCCTTTATGGGACAGTATCAGCACCTCTCACCATGGGTGCTTTATGCTTTATGGGACAGTATCAGCTCTTTTCAGCGAGGTTGCTCTGCTACTAATGGAGCAGTAGTGCTGCTGAACATTTTTTCGGACAGCCCAGAACCGGTGGGCTTTGCTGCAATACAATACCGGCCCTTCTCAGAATGATTTAGATCCTTGCATAGGACAGCGTCAACATTTCAGTGCTCTGCTCTGCTGCAACCTTTACTCAGGAGGTGCGGGCACTCATCAGTAGGGCTACTGTAGTGTAGTAGAATAGTACTGCAACGTCAACATGTTCAATGAACGTTCTTGGCTCAGTACCAGTGCTCTACTTTAAGCCTACATGTTAAACATGTATAGTGGCAGAGCCGACACCCCTAAGCAGGGCTTTTAAATGGGCAGGACAGAACTTCTCAACAAGACTGATATATTGAATAGGAAAGTTCTGTCCAACTGATAGACTTCAGCCTTAATGAAAACCACAGGGATGTCTTCATCATCCCTCAAGTTGAATGGGGACAAAACAGAGCTGATGCTCCTAGGCCCCTCAGATCTTGGCCTCCCCCCCCTCCTTGTGGCCTCCCTGTCTGGGTCCCCCACCCCCCAACCCCCAAAAACAATATTAAGAGCCTCGGAGTGTGGCTGGACAGATCTCTGTCCTTCAACGTCCAAGCCACAAAACTATCAGCCACCTGTTTTGGCATCATGAGGATGTTAAATAAAATCTTCCCCCTCCTTCCCATGGAAGCCAAACAGGTGGCCATACACGGTCTCATACACTCACGCCTCGATTTCAACAATGTGCTCTATCTCGGCGCCCCAGAGTACACTCTGCGCAGACTGCAGATAGTGCAGAACTGCACAGCGCGCTTACTGCTCAAGATCCCTCGTAGACAATCCGTGAGGGCCGGACTGGCTAGCCTTCACTGGCTACCGGTTCGGCAGAGAGTTCTTTTTAAAGCAATGTGCATAGCCCACCAAGCATTCTGGGACACAGGCCCCAGCATTGCCCGTGACTTAGTTACTCACTACATTCCCAACCGAAGCCTTCGCTCCAGCCAGACCTTTTTAGCAGTGGCGCCAAGAATAAAAAGATCCAGATCAGGCGGAAGGACGTTCGCCTACAATGCGTCCAGAACATGGAATACTCTGCCATTACATCTCAGAGCCAATCCCAACCTCACTGTGTTTCGTAAACAATTAAAGACTTTCCTGTTCAATTCCCCCCACTAACCCCCAGCTTCCTCCTCCTCTGCTCATCGTTAGGTTCTGGTTACCCTAGCGCTTGGACGCCTCCGGGCAGCAAATCGTGCTCTACAAGTTTACAAGTTTACAGTAAAATTACTTCTAACCAACAATGCATTTTTCTTTGAGAGCGCCCCCTTAACCCCATGGCCCCAACCCCCACTTTCTAAATGCCCCTTGGTTCGGCCCCCACTCCCCAGGGAGAGGGGGATAGTGGTTGGACCCGGGGACTCAGTGGAGGGCGCCCCGATGAGCAGAGCCCGAACACCAATATACAGGATTGGTGAGAGATAAGGAAAGGGAGAGAGACTAGGAAAGAGCGGGACCACCAGATAATAGGGCTGGGCCAGCTCAGCCGTAAATCTAGGGTTAGGAATGTGGGAGTGAGGAAAGGATATTTAAATGTGGGGGCCAGCAACAGACGTGGCTAGGTCCCATGCAGCAACAGACAAGTGGAGGACAAAGGCTATAACAATTGGGATCAGCAGGACCACAGATCACACAGGTGGGGCATAGGCAGCAGGCAGACACAGCTTTTCAAATTTCCAGCATGCAGCCTGGGGGGCAGCTACCACAGGGCAACAATGGGCTATCAAATGCGCAATTCAAAGGGGGCAGGGGTCATCAGCTCTAGACGGCGGTGGGGTTCCCAGCTGGCGTGGGGTAGATGACGGCAGGGCAGCAAGGGGAATAAAGTCAGGTCGGCATGGTGACAAAGGAAAATACCACAGGATCGGTGCTGGGCCAGGGGAGGCACCAGCAGCCGCTCCAGGAACAGCTGCAGGCATTTCAAGCGCAAAAAGTGGCAGACGGAGCCAAGCAGCTGCTACATCGTAAATAAAAAGGGATAATACCTGTCGCCTGTTCAATACAGGCAATTGCAACTGGGGGATGTAATGCATTTTCAGCGTGGGTGCTCCCGGTGTAGTGGAGACTATCCCGCTTTGGCATGCAACACGCTCGTTAGAGTTGCACCAGGAGCCACGTTCATGGGTCAGCCATAGTCTGGGCCTGGTAACAAAAGGTCCATCCCCAATAAAGTTTGAATTGCTAGCAACACCTTTGAATGATTGCCCAAAAGATGAGGAGAGTGAAATACTTCTTAGGGGACCTTCGATCAGCAGAGGAAGTTCCTGAAATAATTGTGGAAAAGATACAAAAAGAGCTGCGGCGGAAGAATAGCAGGTCCAGTTGATACCCCCTCCCCCCCTTTAACAGCTTTATTATTTCTCCACTAGGTATGGTTCCAAAAAGGAAAGAGGCAAATACAGAAAGATCCACCACCTCTCTTACCCCTAAGGCAACTCAGTAAATGACTGGCTACGCTAGAGTAGAAGATAAAATTGAAGAGCATAGTTAAATATATCCCAACAGCACGGCATAGCGCCTCTTACTGTAGCATAAAACATCACGGCGTGACATGACCAAGCATAGCATAAAACAGACGATGAGCAGCCTCTAGGTGCTTCCTTTACCTGCAAGCTCGGGCAAGGTGCTCCTGGGTCACTGCTTGCAAGGGATGAGTTATGCCAGTGTGAGTTATCTAAAGAGGGCAGGCAAAGCACGGAGCGTCTTCTTGGCCCTGGAGCAGGAGGGCGCTTGAAGCTCACAGGCAGCACTTGCTCTGACTGCCTCCGGGCCCGAGGCAGTGTTTTTAGGTTTGGGGAGACGAGGGCTCGCGCAGCTCCTGGAATCCGGCGCACTTGGCAAGTGTTCTCGTGTCCTCTGACGAAAGCAGAGGCAGTGTCCTCGAGGTCCGAGGAGAGGTAGATAAGCTCGTATCCGAGGGAGGGCCTGGCCGGCGGTGTGTAAGAGGAGCAGAGGGGGCTGGACGGGTGGAAGGGCCGAGGAGGGTGGAAGTGGGACTGGCAAGCGTGTGGGAACCAAACCCTCCTCCCACTGAAGCAAGAGTCAGGTTAGCAACAATGCCAGCGGCGTGAGCCCTGAAACAATAGAAAATAAAAACATGAACTGAAAGAGTGGCGAGAAGCCCATAACAGGAAATGGTGTTCCTCCTAGAGTGTGGGAAAGGTAACGCTCTAAACGAGTGGTGTACACACGCGCCACAGGAGACGTGCTTTCAATTATCGCGCTGGTCTGGGCGCGATAATTGATACCACGTGACAGCCTATTGGTGTCTATTATGCGCACCAAGCGCGTAATAGACACCAATAGCCCGTGGGCGGAGCAACGCGCAAGCCTTTGGCCAATAGCGTGCAGTCTTTCATTAAAAGACACACGCTAAGGCCAATGGGGTAGCTGAAAAGGAAACGCACACACACACCAGCGTGTGCGATTCCTAGGTCAGCTTGAATTCCCCGTTTTTCACCTACTAGAGGTCACGCAACCTGTGCGTGCACAGCTGCGCAGTGCAACGCATGTTGCAAGACCTAAAAAGCAAAAAACAGCAATGAAAATATCAACATCTGAGTGATATAAATATATCAAAGAACACATGGACTCTGAATTACACACGTCACATTGCTTCTGTTGTCTAAAAAAGGAATTACTTTAGCCCATCATCAAAACCCATTGGGAACACAAATAGGCCAATGTAACCACGCACGAAATGCCATGGTCTTGACAAACAGCCCATAAAGTAGCAGTAAACCATGAAATACCCATAAAAGCCAATCGTTGCAGTGGGGTTTTTTTGTGTTTTTTTGGGGAGTTTTATATAGCGCAAACTAGACCCGAAGGTATCAGAGCGCTTTACATGAGCACCAGTTACATTACAGACGGATGCATTCATTTTTGTTAGGCACAGGGAGATTTAGTAATTTTCCCAGAATCACAGAATGTTGAGCGTCCCTGCCAAGACTCGAACCTGGTTCCCCAGCTCCGAGGTCGACCGCCCTAGCCATATACCTCGGGTGGCTTTGTAATCATCAGTTTTCAATTTTAGCACTAGTCGGCCAGGCACTAACAAGGCGGTGACAATGAACTCTTATTCTCATCTTTATTTTTTATATTTATTTTTATTGAATCAAACATCAGCATAAAGACATTACAGTGGGTCAAGTACAGTAGCTGAGCAAACGACCTGGGACAACAGAATATACAAGTGCAAGAAAATCATCTGAACTTCACAGGGAGGGGGAATCATCGGAGACAGCCTCGAAGGCGGCGTACAAATTTCTCCCCTGTAGCTATTCCAGGGTCCCCAGATCTTTAACCATTTACGGGGGCGCCCCCTCGCAACATACGTAGTCTTTTCCCTAAACATACTCCAATCTAGATTATTCTCTTATCTTTCAAGCGAAGGGGCCCGTTCCGATCCCCATAACTGCGCGATATCACGTTTGGCAATCATATAGCCCAAGGTGACCCATTGTGTCTGCGAGCTATTTAAGTCAGTGGGCTCCCATACATTGAGCAAGCATCTCCTTGCCTCTGGGGATAGAGAAACCCCAAGCACCTCTTTGATTGTGTCGTGAAAACTGCACCAATACGCGCATACGGAGTCGAACTCCCAAATGATGTGCATGAAAGTACCGATAGAGCCACAGTTCCGTTTACAAAGCCCTGAGTCTGAGAGACCCATGTGTATCACCCTAGGACCCGTCAGGTAATATCTATGTAGAATTTTTAACTGTACGAGGCGGAGGCGAGCTGGAATAGCGACCTCCCTAGGCGACAACACTGCTACCTGCCAGTCTTCCATCGTCCAATTTCTTATAAATGAGAGAGATCGTCTTATCAGGCAAGTGCCCATCGAGTATTCTATCTTCCAGGCGAGAAGGCTCTGAGGGTTCAGCACCACCTGGTAGTGCTGACAGGAGAGCGTGCCGAATCTGCGTGTATCGAAAATATTCAGCAGGTGCGAGCTTATATTCTTTCTGCATCTCTTCAAATGATTTAATCTCCCCTTCCCCCAAATATCCTTGACAGAGGAGATTCCAATGAGATCCCACCTGTCGAAGCCTTTTGTCTTCCAGAGCCTACCAAGGTTCCCAGAGTCCCACAGCGGGGTAGCCATAGTCACTCTCTCTCCAGCCCACGGAGTTTGTTGCCCCATTCCACACGCGTACCGAATGTTTAGTAGGCCCTGTCAACTGCATTTTATTAGGCCGAGAATATAAGGCTCTATTGTAATTATTACCGGGAAGCAACCACCTATCCATTGCGTATCCGGGCTCATCAATCCGGCCATACGTACCGTGGTTAATTGCAGCCAAATGTCACCACCCATTAATAGCGTTTAATATCCGGAAGGGCGATGCCACCATCATACCATGAAAGAGTAAGCTTGTGCAATGCGTGGCCACCCCTCCCAGAGCAAACTTCGCTGTAGCCCCTCAATCTCACGGAAATAGCGCGAGGGCACTACATCTAAGGAATTCTGCAAGGCGTATAGAAAGCGTGGGAGAGCCATCATTTTAAACAATGTTGCCCTGCCTAATAATGACAGAGTAAGCTTCTTCCAATTAGATACGTCTCTCCCGAGCCGCTCAAGAGGAGGAAGAAGGTTATGGGAATACCAACCCGATGGATCCAGAGATACAAAAATTCCCAGATATTTGAAGCCGTCTTTACTAAGTTGTATAGGACAGTTCCTAGGGGGTACCGGAGAGTCCCCGCTCAGCACAAATGAAACCGATTTTCTCCAATTAATAGAGAGACCAGAGTTGCATCCAAATGAGGCAAGGAAATCACAAACTACCATGAGAGACTTGCGCGGGAAGGTCAGATACAACGAAATATCATCCGCGTATAGGGATATACGATCCTCCCATTCAGGGGACCACCTCAGCCCCCTAATCAAGGGTTCCCAGCGTATCCAGGCCGCCAGAGGCTCTATTGCCAGGGCAAAAAGGAGAGGGGAGAGTGGACAACCCTGCCGGGTACCACGCCCCAACAGAAAGGTGGCTGAAACTTTATTGTTCACTACTATTTGCACCATGGGTTCAGAATATAACAGGTGCACCCAGTCAATAAATCCAGGACCAAACCCAAACTTGGCCAACACTGCCCACAAATATGGCCATTCGACAGTGTCAAAAGCCATTGTTGCGTCTAGGGACGCAACTACAGCCAGCTCTCGTATCGTGCGTGCCCTGGCCAAAACCCCATGCAATCTGCGTAGATTCAGAGCTGTGTTTCTACGGGGCATTAAGCCCGATTGATCAGGGTAGACCAATTCAGTGATGACCTTTATCAGCCTGTTGGCCAATTTCTTGGCCAGAATTTCGGGTTCTGCGTTCAGCAGGGAAATAGGCCTATATGAGGCACAACAGGTCTTAACCTTACTCTCTTTATGTATCACAACTATTGAAGCTATCCTCTGGTCTCTCGGAAGGGTCCCCACCTCTCTGGACTCCAGAAACATTCCTCTTAAATAAGGTGCCAGGCGGTCTGGCCCAAACTTATACAGTTCTATAGGGAGACCATTGGGGCCTGATGCCTTACCAGATCATATAGAACGGATAGCCATAGAGACCTCATCCACCGTAATGTCACTGTCCATGAAATTCTTGTCTTCCAAAGAAAGATGTGGGAGCTGCAGATCACGGAGCAATCTGTGAGAGTAAGCCTACGGTTTCGACGAGACCGAAGTATAGACAGTACAAAAGTGCCTGGCGAATTCGTCCGCTATTCACTGAGGATCTATTAACTCCTCGCCCTCCTCCGTAATCAACTCAGGGACAAGACGGCCAGCCAGTTGCTCCCTATCCAGCCAAGCAATACGTTTCCCTGCCTTGTCCCTTAGGTCATAGAGCCTACCTTGCTGTTCCCTACCAATGGCTCTCGCCCTATCTGAGACTAGCACCTTATAATTGTTTTGTTTAAGGCTTAAATTATGGAGCTCGTCCAGAGTCACTTCTTGCTCCAGTTCTCCTTCCAGTCACTCTATCTCAGTCTCCACTTCCACTACCTCCCTCTGCTTCTCTCTCTTTACTCCCGCTATCAATGACACCGCCTGCCCCCTTACCACAGTCTTAAGGATATCGATGAAGCTACAGACCCCTCATTTAGGACAAAGTATTCTTCTAGCTGGACCAGGAGTTCCTTACAAACCTTGGGGCCACACAAATACCAAGGACTGATAGGGGCCACTCGCCCCGCCGAGCCACGATGCACTATAACATGGACCCATAATGGAGAGTGGTTCGAAATCCCTCTGGCCAAATGGCTGACCTCCGCCACATACATGGATTGAGCTGCAGGGACTAGACAGTAGTTCAGTCGCAACAGACTATTATGCGCCCCTGAATGGAATGTGTATTGCTTCTGGTTTGGGTGCCGAATCCTCCAACAATCCACAAGACCCATTGCTTCCATAAAGTCAGGTAACCAGAACACCACCCGCCCCAGAACTCGAGGAGGATATCTGTCCATATCTCCTGAGACGACGGCATTAAAGTCACCTCCCATCAGCAAATGACCCTCCGGGAGAGATAGGAGGACCGATCCAAGGTCTGCCAAAATCATGGCCTGAAGCCTAGGTGGAGCATATACGGAAAGAAAAGTGACCTCGCGACCCTCCCATCGGCCCGATACCCCAACATTTCTACCTTCTTCGTCCTTCCACACAGAGGTAACTGACAGCGGGAACGAGTTCCGGATCAACACACCCACTCCTCTCAACCCCGAGATGAACCCCGAATGTGCAATCAATTTATAACCCATTATGTGCTTTGCCTTACATGAATTGCCAACCAAATGGGTTTCCTGGAGTAGTACCACATCAGGTGCCCGCCTCTTTAGAAACTGAAGGACTACACCCCAGCCCGTTAACATTCCAACTCAATACACTTATTTCACTACACCCCATTGCGTACCCAGCCCCGTTTACCTCCCCCCACTCGCTGCCCTCTTGACCAATACTTGATGCTGATGGAAACCATAAGTCTAACAACACTAAACATAAACATGCCCCCCCAACTGCCCCACCTCCCTGCTGCCCTGCCCAAGTGGCTCAAAACTGCCCGCTGAAAACTGCAGAGTGCCTGTTGCCCCTAACACTTCAAAGAAAGAAATAAACACTAGAGGAGGATCCCGTCCCATCACCACTGCCCCGAACCCCACCCAACAACAATAACCCCCTGAGCCCCAAATCCAATCATTCCGCAAAAGTCAGGATAGTCTCAGGTTCCACTCAGTCCTGGCTCAAGTTCCTGAGAAGGGGGTACAAGAGGTGCAAGAATATTCTCACTCCTGTTTTGGCCCCGTCTCCTCCTCCGACCCGATGACTCCGCTCCGTCCACAGTGAGAGTGTCCAGCCAGTCAGATACCACCTCAGGATTATCGAAAAACGACACCTTCCCACGTGCCTCCACTCTTGTGCCTCCACTCTCCTGCGCAGGAAACATCATGGTATATTTCAAGTCTCTGTCACGTAGTTTCTTTTTAACTGCCAGAAAATTCGGACGTTGCTTCTTTACTGTCTGCGTGAAGTCCCAGAGAAGGTGATAGCAGTGTTTTCAATCCGGACAGGACCACCAACTCGGACTGTCTGCAGATAAGGTCTCTATCACGAAAGTTCAGCATCCTTGCGATCAGTGGGCGCGGCGGTGCCCCCGGTCTCGGCCAACCCCTGGGCACCCTGTGCATGTGCTCCACGGTGAAAAGCTTACTGAGGCCCTTGGGCTGAAGCTGGTTGAGGATGAGTCTCTCCACAAATAGGTCAGGTGTGGGCCCCTCTGATCTCTTCGGAACACCAATTATTCGTACATTATTTCTGCGGGCTCTGCTTTCATACTCATCCAATTTGCGCTCTGCTTGCTCATGGGAGGTTCGGAGCACTCGTACTTCCTGCTGGAGCTGGGTGACATCATCAACCAGACTAGATGTTTTAATGTCCAAGGCTTTGACTTTCTCATTGACCTTAGTCAGATCCGCCCGTATAAGATTAACTTCTATAGAGACAGTTTGTAGCTTGGCATCCATAGTCTCCATTTGTTGACCCAAGGAGGACTTAACTCCATCTATGGCACCCATAATATCTTGTAGCGTGACTTCCCCCTCTTTGTCAGGTCTCGCCCCAGAGGCCACCGTAGGGGAACCCGCTCCAGAAAGCGAGTTTTTAGGCTGGGTATAGCGGTCCAGCTTATTAGATTGTATTAGTTTAGGGGCTCTCTGTGATCTCGAGGGGTTCTTCTCTCCATCCTACCTGGCCGCCATTTAATCTGCCGTTCATTTTCAGTCCAGCCAACCCCACAGGGGCTCCTCTGCCGCCTCTCTCTGGATCTTCCGGGAGTCCCTGTGTACCAGGCCAAGCAGGGCCACTCCGCCACTAGTGCAATACAGGTCTGCGCAATTGACTTCGGGTCCCTCTTTATGTCGCCACTGGAAAGGGCAAGCTGAACAGCAGGGTCCACGGAGGGCTTATCAGGCACCCCCCAGGTTCGCCTATTCCACCACGGAGCACAGGGAGTCATTTAGGGTGCGGGTGTGCAGTCCTCGCAGCACAATACATCCACTGCCTCTATCACGCTGCTATGCACCCTTCCCCAATATCTTTCTCAGTAGATGCCACTTCTGAGACCTTCCGATCGGTGATCACTCAGCACAGGGGAGGGGCTGGCGGGTGATAGGGGGGGGGGTTTGGGGAAGCATCCGACCGCCTCACCTGCCAGTTAGTCCACAGCCTCAGCCAGCCTTAGCGTCGTTCCAGAGGGGACCCGATCGGACACTTCCGGTTTCGGGTCCCAGGTGTTATTCAACTCCGGGGCGGCCGGACTTTCAACTCCGGTCCCTGGTCTCTGCTGGTGGTAGGCCCCGAGTTTTGAGCGGGCACATCTCCCGAACTGCGCCTCACCAAATCTTCGGCCGAAGCTCCACCCGCACCGCTCCACCTCCCCCGCAATTTCCGAGGCCCGGGAGGCAGGATGGCATTCAGGATTTTGGAGCTGGTGGACGGACTCGGCGGAGCCAAGAGTCTACGCGGCCATCTTGTGCAGGCCCGTAGCTCCTCCCTCTTATTCTCATCTTTAACACCAAGTTTAGATGCAAGAAGTTTGTTTTCCCCCAAAACTAATGATCCTTGTTATTTCAAAAAGATGAAACTAAGACCAGTCAAGACTTGATTTGTGTATGAAGTGGCACAAGCAAGATATTTAAAATTCCTGGCCTTTCCTCACTTATGTCCTTGTGTGCTTCACAATTATCGAAGCCAACATCACTAGATTTTTGATACCTAAGGAATGACTTTAATCGGAAATCCCTATTGAGGTCAATTGGTGTAAGAGCTTTGGTGAAATGTGGCTTACTTTGTATATACACTTTCTTGCGTTCTCATGTTTTACTGTCCTCTGGACAAAGATACAACTTAATGAATACATGACAATGACATTTGAGCTCTCCAGGGACAAAACTTTCAGTAAAGAGCTCCACAAACACCATTATTGCCCATCATAAATAGTCAATCAAGAATGTGTCCAGAAAAAAGATCAAACCCTTATGACTCCGTAATTAAAAGCAGCCAATAACCGTTTGCAACACATTTACACTTGATTGGTCTATGGATAACCCTGTCGGAGACTTCAGAAATGCTGTATCATAAAAGGATTGAAACGTCTTAAGAGGAAACCAAGAAGTTCAAATATATTATGCATCTTTGTTGCAGGTCAGTGACTCAATGTTTCCTGGTTAGGGAATATGCTTATTTTAGATCTCTTTCGCCCACTTTCTTCGGGCTCTAGGATATCTCAACACAGGAAACTTTACACATGCTTTGCGTCGGCAAGTTTCCAGCAATTAGATTGCGGATTCCTTGGCCCTTCACCTTCCCGATCCACCCTATACCTGGCCCTATTTGTTGTGCCCCCTTTTCTGGAAACAATTTTTTTACTCTAGGAAGAGTTTAGTCTTAACGATTGTTGATGGGGTGGACCATGATCCAGAATGTATTTAATCTTTACGGCTAACGGCTTTTTGATTTATGAGGTTAGCCCCCCAGACTCCAGTCTTTTCTTTTTTCGTCCTTAGGGTTGTGGAGGATTTCCGTGGTTTGTTTTCAATCTACCACCCACTTTGTGCTGTATCAGTCCGCAATGAAGTACAGAAAGGGAATTGTGCAGCGGCGTGCAGAAAGCGCAATAAATGCCATCTACCGCATGTTGGATACAAAAGCTTGGGATCTGGCGTGCACATATAATCTGAAGAAAAGACACACTGTGAGCCATGAAACATGGAGCTCCATTTCTGAAGATTTTTACTGAAGCAATAAAGAACGAGCGGATTTACCAGCTGATTTAGACTATAGATGACACCTTGTTTTAAATTAAAACATTTAAGAATCAAGGCCTATTGTTTCTATTGGGTGTTTATTTAGAAGTTCTATGATTTTCGTCTCTTCTTTTCACCCGTCTGTAGATGCCCTAGTCAGCCAGAATAGCGCAAACGTATAAAGTGTATATTTATTCGCTGTCTTTTAGAGTCAGGGAAGTCACTTGCATACGTAAGTCATATTGGAATGTTTAGTAATTTTGGGAGAAATAATCCTACAGCAATAGCACATTATGTGAGTGCGAACGTCTATCTGCTCGTTATTCGTGTTCTGCTGCATTTAGAGCTGTTTCTTAGGGCAAAATGCCTCCTTCTGTCCATTTTGCAAATTAGTGCTAAATACCAGTAGTGAGTTGTAGCAAAATCTATCTTGGATGTGTTGCAGAATTACTCTTCTCGCTTTAATTCCGTGGATCTCGCTGAATTCTTAGATAATTCAACGTGATGGCGCTACATGGAATTACGTGAGCTATGCCCAGACAAATATCTGTAAAAGATTTAAAACTTCCATTTCATAGGGAGCACTAAAAGCTTATCTTGTACAGCGCATGGACTGTGACGGAGCCATCCAAATCCTATTTTGTCACCACGTATTTTGGCAACGTCAATTTGGAATTACCAAGGGGCTGGTTAGTCATTACTATGTCCACATTAATGTCAATCTGGTGGCAACATGATTTACTGCCTGTATGAAGATTACAAGATCTGTGGTGACTCTACGGATCTTTTAGGTTTCACAGGGTCTCGGTGTTAACAACGGGGAAATGGAGAATTACAGGGAGGGGTGGAGGATCGGGACTGGAACAACAGATTTCTCGGGTAATACTTCATTTCTAAGGGGACCTTCAGGGTCCCATTTGTAATGTGCGGTAACTCCGCCATACCATGTAGCCACTGGCTGACCTAGTATTAGTAACTCATGAAAAAGGTGGGGGTAGTTATGAGGGGGGTTAACGGGACCCTTGCATTAAGGCCCTAAATGCATATTGGGTGAAAGTGGAATTCAAGGGTAAATCTGATGCTTATTCTATAGGGGCCTCCCGCTTATTAATCCTGGTACATTGCTGCATCAAGTCGCTTGCCTCTTTGCATAATCTGGTAAAGTTCTTTTAGTTCTGAAATATTACTCTGGAAAATATCGCTTCGTTCAAAGCAGCAACCGAACCGAAAATAATAACCTTTAATTTTGCCGACAAAGAATGTCCAGCTGCTTTTGAAGAAATATAGGCACTCCCCCGATCAAGCTGTCACAATGCAGCTCTTTTTGCTGCAGCCAAGTTGCAGCACGCCAGCCGCATAATAAAGAGCCATGGTCCATTAGGAAGCAGGCTGTAAATTACAGCCCCGCACCGCGCGCATATGCAGCTGAAGGGCAGGGTGAGCACACAAACGTAAGACCGTCAGTTGACTGAACGACGCCCCGGCCTCCCCAGATGCGTCGTGTTGATACATTTCGAGCCGGCTTACCTGTGGCTTTTCCTGGGTCGATAGAGCCCCCATTAATATGGGCTTCTCAATCAAAGAGACGAAAAAGAGGACAAGGGAAACCCTACTCACGACGGAACCAGGGTTATGCGTTGATCCAGAAAACAATGGTTCCTGTGGCATATTATTTAAAAAAAATACTTAATAAGTGTAACAAGCTGAATGACAATTCAATTCTTAGAGGGAGGTTGGCAAAAGAAAGAAACAATAATGTACCAGTTTATAACGTTTTTTTATATTTCAAACAGGACAGATAGTACTGTAATTAGGTCTGCGACATACACACAATATACAAAAGTGCAATGTGTCCCAAGTGATACTGTGAGTGAGACAAAAAAACGTGTGAAAGTGAGTGAACTATACAGGTTTCAACTATAGATATTTACAAGGAAAATGACCAAAGGCAATGATTTAACCAGTTGTTGATCAGTGGCGATCTACATTCATAGACACTGTGTTAATATGGTTCATTTCCTAGTGCGTCGACGGCGTTTCGACCCTTAGGGTGGGGGTCTCGTCAGGACTGGGCAGTGAGGGACATCTTGTAATGTGATGACACGCAAACCTGTGTGCTTCCGTGCTGCCAAGAAAAGAGGACGGAGATTTCTGCGGTCCTTCAGGTAAGTGAACTTTATTTGTTAATATTTCTTTTTTAAATTTATGTCCCTCCCGCCACCTTACCACTAATTTTCCAAAGCGGCCACCACTGGCAACTAGTTACATTTAAATTAAGTACCACACAGAGTCCTGCCAATCAGCCAAGGCTTACACCGTAGGACTCTAGACCTAGCAATGCAGCTCGAAGGTAAAAGCTCAGAGGAGCAAGGAGCAAGACTCACAAACCGCACCTGTGCCGTCATCTTCAATTCCACCTTTGCAAAGGAGATTAAAGATGACGGGATAAAGGCCAGCAGCTTTTATTTCATTCATTTCAGGAGAAAGCCTTCTGCCACAGCATTCCAGGGCTTCTCCTCTGACTATTTTGAGTACAAGGTCCCAAAAAGATTCCCGCTCTTGGATCGATGGGTACTACTGGCTGTTTTATGCTTGGATCCTCGCTACAAGGTCTTGCCTGCAGGACAGGCCTATAAATCGGTGAAGCTCCATAGAATCTAGTGTTTAGAAGTGTGCCACAGGGATACAGTAGTTCATTGTTAGGTCGAAGACTACCTGACAGCGAAGCTGTCTGGTTTCCAAAGACTTCTTGGGGAAATTCGGAAAATTTCCCTGGGAATGCATTCCGTCCACTGCTTAACATCGGCAAAAAGTGCTCAGTCACTCACAGGTGTTTGCCTTCTACTTGCTGGCTTTATTAGACTGTCGAGTATGTCTTTGTCTCTCCCGTGGAACATAGCCTGTATATTGTATTCTTCCACAAGTGCTCACTTTCTGTAAACAGGCATATAAATGTTGTTCTTATCTTGCCACATTTGCTTTGCTTTCAAAGACAGCAGTATAAGCCAGGCTCTATCTTTTGAGGAAGCTTGGTGATTGCTTTTCCTTCTCTGACGTCAAAGTCAGAGGATTGATGTGACAATCATGCTGGAGACTGTGGGTGTACTGGAGAAAGGCTGTATAGGTTATTTTTTTTTCTAGCACACAACACATTTTAAATGTCAGTATATGAACTGTTCAGATATTTTAGAATATACAAGAATTAAGAAAGCACCAATGAAGCACATTTTTTTCATTCTGAAGTGTGGTGGAACCAAATAGTTTAATACAATCAAAATGAATCAATACACTAGCAGAGTGTGCAAAGGGGACAGCTGCTTCGAAAAGAGGCAAAACGTGCAAATCAAGTACACAAACTCCTATTTGCCAACTCAATGCTGCTCAGTTTGTCCATATCAGAAAGAGGACAGACAGTATGAGGGTTTCTTTGGATTAATGCCTTCAGACTAATGCAGAGGGTGTAAATATCTACCAAATCAAGTTATTGGCTACAGTGACAGGCCAACAATAAAGAAATACTAACAAGTAAACGATTTAGGCATTCCCATCCTCGAGACTTGGAGGATGATGGTGTCTGGATCTACTCACACAGCTTCCCGCGAGGCTCCATGCGCCAGAAGTAGCTTCACTATGGCGGTGTGTCCGTTCTTGACTGCGTCATGTAACGGAGAGTCGTTCTGGTAACCCGTCGTGTTCACCAATGCCCGGTGCTGCAGCAACAGCTCCACGACTGCCACATGTCCGTGGTTGCAGGCCTCGTGCTGGTGGGTAAAAGGCGGCATGAAGCGCGCAAGGATAAAAAAAAAAAAAAAAAAAAAAAAAAAAAAAAAAGAACGAGGGAGATTAGCAGGCAGCAGTATTACAACTGAGAAACACAAAGAGAGAATATTTCACTAACTAGATTTCCCTAACAGCAAATTGCTTCTATTTTTAGGAGGACGATCAAAGCAGAGTAAAGCGTCATATATTGGTCATCTCATTTGCATATATTCGATGTGTACTTATTGGAACAATGTTTGGTCCAGTGAGTAAGTGCCATCTTCTAGCAAGCCCAACCATCTCAACAAACGGACAGGGGGACCCCTACCCCTCTCTGCTAGGAGGGTTTGTCTCATCAGCCTATGGACATTTCATTCTTTGTGAATAAACAAAATAATTGTCGACCATTCAGACAATCGTTGTTGACTGCAAAATGTAACCCTATTTTTGTATCTTCTATCTGGCAGACCAGCACTGTGAAGAGGCCAGAAAGCAATAAGTGTGCTCCACAAAACATCACATACACAATGTATAATTAATTATCCTAATAGTGTTTTGTTCATATGATGACCCATAGCCAGTGGAGGTCGCTGAGGTGTTGGGTGATGTGGTTGTGCTGTGGGATATCAAGGATCAATCGGACTGCAGCTTTCTGGACGGTCTGGCGATTGCAGAGGAGTTTTCTGTTGATTCCGACATAGAAGGTGTTGCCGTAATGCAGTCTGCTTGTCACAAGGGCGTGAGTGACTGTTTTCCTGGAGCTAGGGGGGATCCACTTGAATGTTTTGTGTAGTATGCGGAGGGTGTGGAAGCATGCGGAGGAGACGGCGTTGATCTGGCAATTCATGGTGAGTGTTGAGTCTATTATGATGCTGAGGTTACGTGCATGGTCCGTTGGGGTAGATGGGTTTTCGAGGGCGGGGGGCCACCAGGTGTCATCCCTTGCAGAGGGGATGGAGCCAAGGAGGAGGACTTCTGTTTTTTCCGAGTTGAGTTTCAGGCAGCTGCTCTTCATCCAGGTTGCAACAGCTTTTATACCTTCTTGGAAGATGTGCCTGGTGATGTTGTGTTCCTTGGTGAGGGAGAGGATGAGTTAGGTGTCTAATTTGAAGACCTCTGCAGCTCTCTGTGACCATATCTTGGTGATTTGTGGTGCAGGATATCCAAAGCCTCCTAGTGAAGTCTCAACCTTGAAATGAAGGACCATCTTCTGTTTGGTGTCCCTGTGGCAACCCATTAGTGCCAACTAGTTTGGGAAACAGCGCCTCCGCTGTTACGGAATTCAATAAAGAATTCTATTTCTGGCTTTTGGAAGATTGTGTCCACTGCCACTTCTAGTCTAATTTTCTGTCCCCCATGTCCTAGAAAGACCTCTAAATATGATCTTTCCACCTCTTTCTTTGAGCAGGGGCAGCCAGTTAAGTACCATTGGTAATGTTGACTGGCATTTTTCGGAATCATTTTCTGATCTTGCTTTGGACATTTCAACAGAGTTTTCACCTAAGCTTTTTGACAGGGCAGACATGGCAGGGGACACCCATTCAGCCATGAATAAAGACACTGTCCCCAGGCAGAGCATTGGACCTAAAACCCCAGGACTTTAGTTTACTTAAAGGAACAGGAAGACTCTGCCAAGAAGAAGAGCGAAAGATTGTGTCAGGAGCGCTGCCTTTGCTGAGTGAAGGGTGGGCTGGGCTGCTGTTGCTGCTTCTGTCTATGGTGTAGGAAAAGGACTGACTCTTTTTGCCCTGCTGTAGTATCCTGCTTGTGAAGAATCTCCAAGGGTTTATGTATGCTTGCCTCCTGTTGGAAGTCTCAGGGAAATCAAAGACTTCAGAAGAGATCTATATCAGATCTAAAAGTAACCTGCCTAAAAGGAGAGTTGAAGAGCTGTGTGGAGCGCTACCCCTTTTCTATAGTATAACGAGTAGGGTTGGCTTGCAGCAGCTGCCCCTACAGGAGATGGACAAATTACTTTTCCTTCTTTTATTTTAAGAGTAAAGCACATGAGGAGCTCTTTTTGTGTCCATCCCAGTGAGTGGGGAGCGCTGTTTCATAAAGTTAGTGCGGGCTCCCCCCAGCCTGTGCATCGCTGCACTGTCCCTCACGGTTCCAGGAAGGGGAGAGCTTGAGGAAAGGACATGCTCTCCCTCTCCCCAGCAGCCGGTGTGTAAGGGCCAAGTCATGCAGCCTCAGAGAGGGAGCAGCCGTGCTGAGGCACATCCCTGACAAGGGATCATTACCGCTAAAGCAGTGAAGAGGAAGCCCCAGAAATCGGCGAGAAAGAGGCTGAGGCGCCTCCGGCGACGTCAGCAGTGGGTGGGGCTCTGACCTGGAGACAGACTGCACCGTTGGCTGACAAAGTTATCAGCGGGCCAAGAGAAAGCGGAAGAACTCCGCTGCCGTCCCGCTGTGGACAGGGCCGTGGAGGGATTCTCGCTGGCAGTGTGGTGTTACCGGGGGCACTGTGAGGTCTCAGAGCCAGTGCACACCCATGCCCAAGGGACCGGGCTGCCCAACATCATTGCAGTTGCTCTGTGGCGCTGCACTTTTCTCTGAAACACAACATTGCTTCTATGCTGGAGTGCGTGTCTCACAGGAGGAGCGGCTGCCCCGTTGGTTCGCAGGCAGTAGCCATTGACTGCTTACAACACGGGGGCCCAGCGAGGTCCCAGCTGAGCGTGCCATGTGTAATCCCTTGCCCCAGGTTTTGCCACACCTGGAGGATCATTAGAACTCCTGAATCGGGTGAGCAGGGGTTATTCTGGGTGCGTTACTACCTTGGTTACTCAAAAGGGAGGAACCAGGAGCTTTTTCGTTGGTCGTGCACAATGCTCCTAATTAAAGGTATGAGAAAATTTTCAGCATGTCTGAACGGCGCTGTACATTGCACTTAAATATTGACAATCCCCTCCCTGCTAGGCGTGGCCTGTGTAGGCCTTGTGGGATCTGTAGTGCAAGTTCGTAATGCCTCAGTGGGCGCGCTGTCAATGTCTGCTCAATACATGAATAAATAAATCCCAAGTGAGCTGACTTGCATTCTGAAAGGCTGATGTCGTACTTTGTAGTTGCCTTATAGAGCTTGAACAGGCAGCTCCCTGCAAAGGCACCTGTCCGACTTTCTCCCTCAATCCAGACATTCATGTACAGCGCCGTTCAGACATGCTGAAAATTCGCCGCTGAAGAAGGGAGTTTAAAACCTGAAACGCGTCCGGCGCATCACTGTGTGACTTTGTTTCATGAAAGCGCTATACCAGCAAGTTGCCTGATTGAATAAACGAGCTGATTCCATTACTTTCTGAGGCCTCCGTCAAATTTGTAGTTTCCTGTTTTGATGGATGTTAAACGGCTTGCCCGAAGTTGTGTATGGAGGCCCATCGCTGTGCGGACCCGCTCTGATATCACTTGAATGTCGGGAACCCCTGATGAAGTGATTAGTTTCACGAAACGCGTAGGGAAGGACATTCTACTTGTGCGAGGCACTGGCAGCCGCTTGAATATTGTATGCCCTCCAATGAATAAAGTACGGCGAAAACTGAACTTACCTGTGATGGGTGTTTCTTACAGCAGGCAACTCGTCGTTGGATGTGAATGCGGCCCCGCCTGAGCCGCGAGAAACGCCCCGCTGCACTTCGTGCAGTTCCGCCTTGGTGTCAACCGGCGCTGAGGCAAGAGGAACAGGTTGGTACCTTGGAGGACTGTAAAGGCATGACAAGTCCTTTCAGTGCGGAGCAACCCACTTGGGCTCATGAACTTTGTTTTATTAAGAGTGAGAGCACGGCGCACCACTGGGTAATGTAAAGACAGAACTCCAAAGACCAGCAGGCCACGGGAGTGGCAACGCCCACCTGGGCTGGAGAAAAGTAATTTAAAGAAGGTGTGTTCTCCCTCACAAATGCCCGCAACCCCTGATGAAGTGATTAGTTTCACGAAACGCATAGGGAAGGACATTCTGGTAGCCCCTTGAATATTGTATGCTCTCCCATGAATAAATATATATATATATTCATATTCCGAAACGCGTCAGATTTGAAGGCCAAATAAAATAAATCGACAGACAGAAGATGGCTATGGTTGGCTGTGGCAGAATCAATGTTACTTGAAATCTAACGACTGTGATGAAGGACCATTTGCTGGACAAATAACTGATGCATTTTGTGTATTATTTTGTACTGACTGTGTTTAGTCAGTTATATATTTACTTGGTGGTGTGCTCGGTCTATGTTGTTCCCAAATAAAATACCATTGGTGCCTAATTCTGAGGGGTTTGTGTCTTCTCTGTATATGTATGTATATATATATATATATATATATATATATATATATATATATATATATATATATATATATATATATATAGTTTCGGTGGACGTACCGCCTTGTTCACACAGTTCAGCGCCATTAGAGATAAAGTTTATAAACTGTTGCCATGGACACCATGTTACTAACATGGACATAAAAGAAACAGAAACAGTACTTTACAGGCATGTTCATAATGCAAGTAGGAATACAAAATATGTATAAATAGATATATGTGACTCATTCTAAAGACAGCATTGGTTATAAAAATTAAGCGTTATAAATTTTAATCAAGGATTGTAAGTCACACGTACAGTACAATTTGTAAGCAAACCATGGTATGGCAATAGTGTGTGGAATCAACAGTGTGCTAATGCAAATTTTCCATTCAACAAAGGGGTTACAGAGTTATACAGATGTGTAAGGTACCATGTCCTCAAAATTATGTTGGTTTCCAAATACCTGATACAGTGACTCAATATAAGGCTAAGTAGAAAGCGCTATTCCCATGTGCCAACACATACTTTATATCAGGCCCAAGTGGGCTATATATAGATTTGGTAAACCCCAATGATGTGTTACAGCTGCATACTAAGCTCATACACTCGAAGTACCTATTACATGTAGACCATATTCAAGAATTTCGAAATCATACCATAAAGACTGTGTCTGAACTACAATCCAACGCTTTAAACTGATGGCAAAAGGTGAAATACTTTTTTTTTTTTTAATTTTGCACTAGAAAGGCTGCAGGGGTGCGGGTAAATAAATATAATTACAGATGCGAAATTAGCTCTTCATCGAGTTGAGGCCAAACAGGATTTTACTATTACGCATGAGGATATACCGTGATTGCTGCTCCCTATCGCCAACCCTCAAGGATATATATATTATATATATATATATATATATATATATATATGAACGTAAGTTCGTCACACTGGCTGAAGCAGCCGCCCCAGCACACAACTTGTAAATGACGAAGGAACAGACCCAGATTGCGTGCTCAATTGAAGTGTTTATTCTCCAGCAAGCCTGCCGCCGCCATTACGCGTTTCGCCTCTTGTAAAGCTTGGTCACATGACGAGTTGCTGAGAGCAAGTGCCGAGATTTAAAGTGCCAGTGCGCGCGTTATGTTTTTCAAGAAGTGAACAACATGGAAAAAATACTTTGTTTCACATGCTTGGATGCAAGAAATAATATTGCATTATACATTATATTTGTGCAACCGTAAAATGTATAAAAAATATATAAATAAATAGGTATTTAGATATTTTTAAAAAACAAACCAGTTTCCCATTGTATTTCATTATAACTGTATAAATACTTTAGTGACATGTAGTGAGAAAATATCAAATCCTCTACTCCATTCATTCTAGTTATAGATTACTTTGTTCACTCTCAAATACGGTATGCACAATATCAAAACGTTTTGAATAAAGCCCAAGTGGGCAGCATCAAATATTATTTGAAAGAATAAAGCTCATGTGAGCATCAACTTCATTGAAAAAATCATTACTGAACTCTTTGGTTATTAGTCAAATCAGTGAGTGCATGATTACATTATTTCTTTTCTTTTTTTCCCCTAGTGCATGTGCTAATTAAAAACAGTCATTCTATATGATATTGAATTATCAATATTTCCATGGATAGCCATCCAAGGTTGCCCTCTTTGATTGATGTTGCTCTCAAAAGTACATACAGAAAGAAAAGGCAGTATATATTACTGAACCAGATGTTACTTTAGAATGAATTTCTCGCAGACAGAGCAGTTAGCACAAACAAAAAAATATACATATATTTACATTCCATGTATGAAAAATCCCTACTTCAAATTATTTGTAACCACACTATCTATGACACTACTAATAGTATGCCTCAAACTTGCAGAGCTATATGCTATCCTAACCCAGGTTGTCATTTTAAACATAGCGCTTGAGTCTTATTTTCAAGTCTCTTCCTTCAGGTTTGAGGCATATGCTCAAAGATATGAAGTGGTTCTAATCATTTACAGACACGTATACAAATCTTCAGTTGCGTTTAACCCATGCGGTTGCTTACTATTCATTTCCAGAATATATCTGGTTTTGAGTAAACGAAGCCTCGCATCTCGATTGCCACCTCTTTTCATGGGCCAAACTGTATCTACTGCAAAATATGTGAGATGAACTGGATTGGAATTGTGATCTGATTCAAAATGCCTAGCCACCGGATAGGCCTGGTCTTTGTTCTTGATGGCTCTAATGTGCTGAAGCGCACGTTGATGGACCGGCAGGCGGGTGCTACCCACATACCGGAGCCCGCAACTGCACTCAAGCACATAGACTGCATAGTCTGTTTTGCAGTTGAGGCGCTTTGAAATTTCTCTTGGGGTTTCTGAAAAAGGGACAGTATATTTGGTTTTGTTGATCCCATGCTTGCATATACGCTCCTTCTCCCGTTTTGGATGAATAAAGCACTCATGGGGGTATCCACGTTTCAGCACGATTTATTTTTCAAAATAATAGCAGCCACAACATGACGCGTTTCGGCTACTGCCTTACTCAAATGTTGTTCAGTTCTCTGGCGAGAAAGGCGCCATATTTAAAATCATTGATGTCATAAGGTCACATGTTGCACTTAGTTACCAAAAACTGAAGAGGGACTGTACGCTCACCAAATGATGGGCGCCATCTTAACATGTCTAAATACAATTCATTTTCGCACTTTCTATATTGAAATGTAAAAATGTTCAATGCTAAATGTAAGATCGTTTGAAATATCGACATTGCATCAATAAATTCATTAAGTCACATTGCATTATATGCATAAACCTCGAACTTAGTTTAACATAAAGGCCTGTATCGGCATAATTATAAATTTCTAGGTTAATCTGGCCGTGTATCGGCTAAACCAGTCAATTCCTCAAAGTGCTTAAGTGACCACAAAAATACAATTACTTATATAAACTCGGCATGTTTAACAAGTATCAAAACAGTAATTTCATCATATACACTTATATGTTATTCAATGTTTTCAGTCTCCTAAATGTATTGATAATTCTTCCCCCATATTCATCCCTCTGGGAGCCTTAGTCCCAAGGTCGATGATATATCTTGACTCGAGTCTGCGTAACTTTCTTATCCTGTCTCCTCCCCTGATATCTGCAGGTACTGTATCGATACCATAATATCTTAGGTGTTCCCTATTGCTGTCATGTTGTTCTGCAAAATGCCTCGCGACCGGGTAGGTCGGGTCTTTCTTAGCAATAGCCCTAAGATGTTCCAGGATTCTCATTTTGATGCTGTTAATCGTACTTCCTATATATTTTAGCCCGCAGGCACACTCCAAGCAGTAAACCACGTAAGTAGTACTGCATGTGATGAACTTCTTTATGAGCCTAGGTTCCTCAAGTCCTATGACTTCATATTTAGGAGTTCGTCTGCTGCCTGCACAAGCCTTGCATTTCCCGCAAGGATAAAACCCTCTAAGGTCCCTTAGAGTGTTACTTGTGGTAGGAATTGCTTCAAAATGGCTCTGAACTAGGTTATCTCTAAGTGATCTGGCTTTTCTATATGTGATCAAGGGGACCACAGGTATATCAGAACCGATGATATCATCAGCTTTGAGGATATTCCAATGCTTCCTCATGATCTTATTAATTGCATTGGCATCCTTGGAGTATGTGGTTATCATCCTGAATTTATTGTCCACATCCTTGCTCTTCTCTCTCAAGAGACCTTCTCGTGGAATTCTTTCCACCCTTTTAAGGGTTGTTTCCAGAAAGTCCCGATTGTACCCTCTGTTCTCACACCTTCTCAAGCTGGCTCTGGCTGCAATCTTAAAATCAGCCTCTAATGTACAATTACGTTTCAAACGCAAAAGTTCACCATACGGGATACTCCTAACTAGTTTGGGTGGATGATTGCTATCCGCATGGAGTACCGAATTTCCAGCCGTGGGTTTACGGTACAATGATACACTGGGTTTGTTGTCAATAACGCTCACTTTCAGATCCAGATAGTTCACTGAGCTAGAGCTGACTTCCCCGCTAAATTGCAAATTGATGACATTGTTATTCAGACTAGTGATGAACTCATTAGCTGTTTCACTTGTCCCGTTTCACACAATACACAAGTCATCAATATAGCGGTACCAGGTGATTACCCTGCTCATATCAATTCCCCCGCCTGCTTTGGACACCTGCTCCTCCCACCAGCCCACGAATAAATTCGCGTGACTGGGGGGCGAAGCAGGTGCCCATCGCAGTACCAGAGATCTGCCGATAATATACATTTCCATACATGAATATATTGTTCGTTAGGCAAAACTCTGTGAATTGTAGAATCATTTTGTTATGCTCAGTGTACTTCAGAGATTTTTTATTCAGAAAGTGTGTGATAGCTTCCAGTCCATGTTCATGATTTATACGAGTGTATAGACTAGTGATGTCTAGGACGATAAGCTTACACTCCTCCTCCCAATGGATATTCTCAAATTTGTTAATGAAGTCCCGAGAGTCTTTGATGTATGCTGGCAGTTCTTTGACTAATGGAAAAAGGAAAAAAATCAATGAAAATAGATGTGTTCTGTCAATCCTCCTTGAGAAGAAACGATAGGTCTTCCCGGTGGATTTCTGCAGTCTTTGTGGATCTTTGGGATGTGATAAAAAGTCGAAACCACTGGACTCAGACACCGGAGATACAAAAATTCATCCATGCTTAACATTGATTTGTTCAGCCACAGTTGTATGAGATCATGATATCGTTGGATACTTTCTAGATATGTGTTGTGTGTGACGACTTGATAGTTAGTCTGATCAGACAGCTGTTTCAGTGCCTCCATATTATAATTGTCCCTTGTTTGAAGGACAATATTCCCTCCCTTGTCTGAGGGTTTGTACACTATCTGCTTATCCTCTTTCAATTGATCCAAGGCTTTACGTTGTTCTTGCGTCACATTATCCTTCCTTGGAACATTACTTCGTTGTCTGAGTTTTTGAAGATCTCTTACTACTGCAACAGAGAAAATATCTATAGCATCATGTGGTAACTGGGGTAAGAATTGAGATGTAGGTTTAAATGGACTGTCCTCCTTTTCTTGTTTGAAACCAAGAGATACTGTCCTTTCTACTTGATCTCTTCCGAGATTCAGCACTCCATGTTCATCCAGTATTAACGACTCCATCACTTCCAAAGCTGGTAAATCAGCTCCTGTTAGTGTAGAAAAAGGGTAGGGCTAAGACCTTTTTCAAGATTTGCCCGGCGCTAACCGCCTTTGTACCATTCAAATTACCAAGCAATGAGGCAGGCGCCGGAGACCAGAAGGCAGGAAACAGAAGTTTTTATTCCGACGGAGCAGAACACATCAGATCAGACAACAAGGTATCGTCTCGAGGTGCTCTAACAGCCTCTCGGAGGCCTGGCCTCTTATACACTGGTTTATGGCATGTGACCTTTCTTTATTACAATCAGAACATTGTGAACAACAAGGAAAAAGACATCCCCGTAATCCTCGTGTCAATCCCACCCTCATACACTTCCACAATAGAGGTCCTCGACCTGCTGATAAGAGGAGGGGGTCATCACGCAGCTGAGTGTTCTGCCGATTCTTAGGATGTGTGCGCCTGATCATATCCCGGGGGGTGGGGAGGTCTTGATCAATAGAGGGTCCTTTGAAGAAGAGTGACTTCATACAATAAGGGGCAGTAAATGATATCTCCCGGCTTAGGCGATGGCCTCGGACCTGTGTGGACAGCTGGACACGGGGGAAGGGGTCATCAAAGGAGTGGTATTCATGCCGCGTGGACAATCGAGCGCGGAGGGAAGGTTTATCAACAGAGGGGCATTCATGGGAGGAAAGGAGATGCTGGTCAGGCGCAGGCGTGACTCCCAAGGACAGGGTCATGCAGAAGGGTTATGCTCATGAGAGGGAGGGAGGGGAGCCAGGGTGCGCGGAGGATGCCTGCTGGGTCAGAGGGGCGCGCTGGCGATCGATCGTGGACAGGGAGACCATGATACCTAAAATGGTTGTTGTGCACGTTGTACATGGGTGACAAGCTGGCGCAGATGATGTTCAGTTCGTAAACTAAAATTCCACAGTCCTCCCTTTTAACATGTCTCGCCAACTTGTCAGTTCGGATTTATCCCCATAAGGCCACGTATTTCTACTTCATAGAGGGGACTCATGTGCTCAGTTCGGAAGTCCAAAGTCTTTGGGCACATACAGTTAGAAACGAAGCTGCACAAGGAGGGTAGACATTGAATACCCAAGCAACACCCACATAATATCACAACAGGTATCAGTATGAAGGAAAACAACTTCCAACCCCAGCCCTTCAAAGTGTCCCAAAACCAGCTCCCAAGCGACCATCCTTCTTGTTCTTGGTGAACCTCCGAGGAAAGTCTGTGGAGGTGCTCAATTGCCTTGTAGACTGAAGGCGAGTTGTCAGGCACGTAGGTGCAGCAGCTAGATCCGATGATGCGGCATGCTCCTCCTCGGTCGGCTAGGACCACGTCTAGGACAAGGCGGTTTTGTAGGGTCACAAGGCGGACCGCCTGAAGCTCAGCCGTGTTGTTAGCGAGGATGCCAGCCGTGATGTTGATCGTTGTTTCTACTGCCTGGGTCAGGTGTCGGATAGCGCGGCTATTTGCCATTGGGCCCCACAGAGGAACAAGTCCCTTTGCTGCATCTAGGAACTGTGCTCCAGTGGAGTCGGCTTGTCCAATGTCATCTGCACGCCTCTGCCGGTGATGGTTGGCAGGGGCTACATACGTGGGGGGGAGAACGAAGGCAATGTAACAGATACCCTTCCAACCTTTCGGGAGCCAGGTGTAAGCTTTGGTGCCACACACAAAGTACATGTTTGGAGAAGCAACAAAGGAAGGGGGGTCGGCTGAGTCCAAGGTTCTGATGATTCGGCAGGAACTGCGACCCACCGGCTGTGTTCCCTGGCCTTCGAGACACACAAGACCTGTGGCATTGATAACAGACAGAGCCACAGTCAGAGTGGCAGTAGTTTGTTTTTGCAGATGAGAGAAGGTGGTTCTGGCTGGATTGTGGAGCACCTGTACTTCGACCCGTTCTTTGGCTGGAATGTCTTTAAGGAAGGTGGCACCCGTGAGCGCAGGACACAGGGCAGCAGAGGTCTTTCCGGTTTTGTTCAGCCAGAAACCAGAGTAGAAGTGCAATACTGTCTGGCTGGAGGTGGCGTTGTCCTTGTGGATCTCTTGCATGAGGATCAACCAGGCGAGGCAAGAGCCGTGAACTGAGAAAGGAGAAGGGATGAAGGGGATGGAGTGTCCAGTGGCATGCGGGAGCAACCCGCAGATCCAGCAGTTCGTAGCATTTGCAGCAAGGTTGTGTTGGTGCAACAGTTGCACGAAGGAATTGTTCCAGAACTCCCTGCGCCTTTCTCGGAGCTGAGGCGACAGAGAGATTAGGTGATGCTCTTTTAGGGGTGTTGGTTGTGCAGTAGGTAGCAATGCCTCATGAGCCGGTGTGCTTTCCTCCATAATCCAGAAGGAGGTCATGAGGAGGAGGCAGAAGAGGAAGACAATAAAGAGGGCGATTGTCTTTGATTTGTGCAAATTGTCAGTCTTTGGGTTTCTATAGTGGGTATTTCCTGTTGCTTCCATCATCTTCTTGTCTGGCGCTTTCATCATCTTCTTATCTGGCGCTTCCATCACCTTCAAGGGGCTCGGTAGCGGGCAGAACCACAGACTTCGTTTAGCTTCTCTCCCGGCAACCCTTGGTTGTGCTTAGGTCACCGTTCTGAGATTTAACTTAGTCCGTGGCCTACTTAGCCGAAGCTCCCTCCTTTCGACGCAGGAAATACCCTTCTCTGGATGGCACAGTGGGATCAGAGAATTTTGCAAGTTCGAGTGCCTCAGTATCGGGATAACAGTTCAATGTCGGTCGGTCTTTGTTCAGGAGCTCTTCTTGGGTGTTGACGTTTTCTGTCGTGGCCAGGTTTGCAGAGACCTTCCGGCAGTGATGCGCGTGCAGCCAGTGCCTCTTCCCCTCCACTCGAAGCGCCGTCCGTGTGGTAATCAGCACTTGCCAGGGGCCCGTCCACCGGGGTTCCAGACTCTTGGTCCGTTGGAAATTTCGTATTAGCATGAAATCTCCCGGCTGGATGTCGTGGCCGGGGCCCCTGGAAGCATCGGGGATGGCCTGCTGCACCTGTTGATGAATGACAGACAACGTTTTAGTTAATTTGCACAAATAATCAGACAGTAGGACGTCCGGGACGTCATGAATGGAGGTTGGTTTGGGAGCAGTCCAGAGGTTCATCGGTCGCCCGAATACAACCTCGTAGGGGGTCAAATGATGTTTGGTGGGAGTGGAGCGCATCGATAACAATGCCAGTGGGAGGGCATCCGGCCATTTAAGTCCAGTGGTGGCCACTATTTTTGACAATTTTAGCTTCAGTGTGGCATTATGGCGTTCCACCCGGCCGGCGGATTGGGGGTGGAAGACCGCATGAAACCTTTGCTTCACCCCCAACCCCTTTAAGATTAATTGGATAACCTCAGCTATGAAGTGGGGGCCATTGTCGCTCCATAAAATTCGACAAAGGCCATAGCGAGGGAAGAATTCTTTCAGTAGTACTTTGGCAGTAGTCATGGCGGTGTTGTCACGGGTTGGATAGGCCTCTACCCATTTGCTGAAGGCACATACGATGACTAGTACATACTTCAAGCTTTGGCATCTCTCTAGTTGGATGTAGTCCATCTGCAGGACCTCAAAGGGGTGATTGGGGGTCCCAAACCCTCCCCGGGGTACCACAGTTCCTTTCCCGGGGTTGTGTTGCAGACAGATAAGGCACTGTTGGACTAGGCGTCTGGCTGAGTCGGGGATTTTGTCGTTGTGCCAGACTTTGGAAATGAGTTCGATCATGGGTGCGGATCCTATGTGTGCAGGGGAATGTGCCATCGTCAGTATGGGGATCAGATATGAGTCAGGTAGCAACCATCTGTTGGCATCCTTTGTTCGCCAGCAGCCCTCATCATCCTTCAAACCCACCCCGGCCCACTTAGTCAGTTCGTGAGGGGTGCTGGCCGACTGGATGTCTCTGATCATTTCCCTTGTGTCAGTCCATTTCTCTGCTTGTGACCTGGTCACATACATGCGTGTCACCGTCCTATTCTCAGCTGTGGTTCGTGCAGTGATGTCGGCCAGTGCATTCCCTTGTCCGACTATGTCTGTCACCCTCTTGTGTGCCTGACATTTGATCACTGCTAGTCGTTTGGGGAGGAGAACTGCATCAATCAGGGCGGAGACTAGATCTCCGTGGAGGATAGGGGTGCCGTGGGACGTCAGGAATCCCCTCTCCCTCCACAGGAGCCCAAAATGGTGAACCACCCCGAAGGCATACTGGCTGTCTGTATATACGTTCGCAGTGGTCCCCGTGGCTATGATGCATGCTCGTGTGAGGGCTATCAGCTCTGCTGCCTGGGCAGATCGTTGTGTGATGCAGGCTGTCTCAACTACTGTTCGGGCTGTCGTGACTGCATAGGCAGCTGAAGTGGTGCCATCTGGGAGTTTGATGCATGAGCCGTCTACCCATAGCTCTCCATCGGGGTCAGTGAAAGCAGTATCTCGGAGGTCAACTCTACTCCTAGTTTGTTCGTCCGTGAGGGTCACACAGTCGTGTATGGGAGGAACGTCGGGGTCATTTTCAGGAAAGGGCAACAATGTGGCAGGATTCAAAGTCGTGCATCTCTTTAGTGTGATGTGGGGTGCAAGTAGCGTCAGTTCGTACCCTGTCAGTCGTGCGCTAGTCAGATGTTGAGTCTTGGTTTGGTTCAGAAGGGTGTCGACAGCATGGGGTACTAGCACAGTGAGGGAGTTGGAAAGTACGATTCCCTCGCTCTGACGGATAGAGACAGCAGCGGCAGCTACTGCTCGAAGGCAGGCAGGCAAAGCTCTGGCTACAGGATCAAGAGTGGCGGAGAAGTAGGCACAGGGGCGCTGCTTAGGACCAATTGATTGAGTCAGGACAGACAATGCACACCCCTCCCTTTCGTGGGTGAAGAGGGAGAAGGGTTTGGAGTAATCCGGGGTTCCTAGGACGGGTGCTGAACAGAGTGCATTTCGTAATTCACAAAAGGATGTTTGACACTAAGGGGTCCAAGGGAGCGGGGAGGGGACATCTTTGGCCAACAGGGCAAGTAGGGGCTTTACAATGAGGCTGAAATTAGGTAACCACTGTCTGCAAAAAGAGGTTAGGCCAACCAAAGAGCGGACTTGCTTTTGTGTTTTTGGGACGGGGGTGTCTAGGATGGTTTGGATTCGGTCGGGCGTGAGTTTCCTCCCTTCTTTGGACAGGAGATGGCCTAGGTATGTCACTTGTGGCTGGCAGAACTGTAATTTCTTTTTGGAAACTTTATGGCCATTCTCTGCAAGAAAGTGTAGGAGTTGGATAGTGGCTGTGATTGCAAGTGGGGTGGTGTCGGCCGCCAAAAGGATATCATCGACATATTGGATCAACACCACTCCATCTGGTAGCTGGAAGGCATCCAGCTGTCTTTTGAGGGCCTGGCTGTAAATGCTGGGGCTTTCAGTGTACCCCTGGGGAGCTCTACAAAATCGGTACGAGCGGGATTTTAAAGTGAAGCCGAAGAGATAACGGCTGTCTGGATGGATGGGGATAGAGAAAAACGCATTCTTAAGGTCGATAACAGTGAAGGTGGTGGCAGTGGACGGGATGAGGGTCAGAATGGTGGTGATATCGGAGACTACAGGGTATTGGGGTACAACCACTTTGTTAATTTCTCGCAAGTCGATGATGAAGCGGTATGCTTTCTCATCTCCTTCGCCTTGCTTCTTAACAATAGGTAGGATTGGGCTGTTGCAGACGTTGCTAACCACCTCTTCAACCACTCCTGCATCTACCAGAGACTGAATGATCGCTACCAGTGCCTTCTCGCCCTCTGGGGATATCCGATATTGTGGGAGTTTCGGGAGCATAGCGTCCTGTCTTACAGTTATATGAATAGGGTCAATCATCATTCGTCCCACATCAGAGTCATTTTTGGCCCACAGGTACGGAGGCAGGGTGTCAAGCAAGGACAGGTCAGCGTCAGTTATGGAGCACATGTGTCGTGAGGGGCAGGATCTGGGCATGCCTGGGTTGTCGTACAGGATGACTCGGATTCCATCTGGGGAACACCTAATGGTAGCTCGAAAATGTTTCAGTAAGTCAATGCCCATAATGGCGTCAGGGGAGTTGGAGGAGAGCAGAAATGTTGTGTCAGTGGTGTTGCTTTCTAGGTCAAAGGTGATAGGTACGGACAGGGGGTTAGTGGAGGGCGTCCCATCGAAACCTATCGATGTAATGTGTGAGCCAGACAAGGGTGCCCTTGGAATCAGTCGTTTCGATAACACACTACGTGTCGCCCCAGTGTCTACCAAAAATGGAGACTCTGTACCCAGGACCTTAGCGGTGACATAAGGACCTTGCTGGTCAACACAGAGCTCGACTGGATCCCTCCCTTGCCCCTGGCAGTCCTATGCAAAATCGGGGGCATTCTCACCATCGGATAGTTGATATTGGTTCTGTCGGGGGCGGTCAAATGTGTTCAATCTCCCTGATCTGTCATTGTTGGTGTCGTTTGTGTGCCCTCGTCCTTGTCCTCTGTTTCTCTGACCACCTGCCACATCCCTGGGGTCCCTATTTCTATTCATCTCTAGCAGGACCGGACACTCGGATTTCCAGTGGCCGAATCCTTTGCAGAAGGCGCATTGGTCATTGCTAATGTCTCTACGTCCAGTGTGTGGTGTTGGGGAGTGATCTTTAGGAGGTAGATTTCTGGGGGTGGTCGATTGGTAGTTCCCCCTTTGGTGTTCCCGTCCTACCGCTATACCTTGTATCTGGGCTATCATTACCCTTTCCTTTAAATCTTTCTTCTTTTTCTCGGACGCCCTATCATTCTCATTCTTTTGGTGCTCGTAATACTGAGCCATCTGAAGGATAGCTGCGGGTTTGGAGGCCCCCCAACTACTCTCACTCGTCTGCAGTTTTTGGGAGACCTCTTGTGTTAGGCCCTTTACATAATTTTGTACAAACAGGTGCTGTCCGGTTGCAGTGGTCATGTCTTGGCCACTGTAGTCGGAGAACACTGTCTCGAATCGGGAGAAGTATTCTGACACATCTTCCTGGGGTTTCTGTCGACAGGCCGTGACTATCGACCAGTCTACCTTTCTTTCTGGGATCACTGTGTTTAACTTCTGAACTAGTTTGTCTGGGAGTTCCAGTATGTCCTTTACTGGTTTCCTTCCTGGCTCTCGCTGTCTATCTAGTTTACCGAGTTGGTCCCAGGTATGTCCAAACAGATCCGTGTGGTCAGCCTTCCGGATTTGCTTCCACACGTCAGCTGGCAGGCATAACCCGAAGAACAAGTCAATGTCCGCTAAAGTCATTATCGTCGAACCCAAGGCTGTGCCTAATTCGGTATAGAATGCTGTCGGGTTCTTTCTCAAATCGGGCAGAGTTTGTTTAAAGGTTAGGATATCTTGTCGGTCCCATGGTTGGTAAACCCAATTATACACGACTCTCCCTTTTGCATCTGCGTGATTAATATCGTCGCTTGTTCCCAGGCCCCGTGGCGGGATCCAGTAAGGGGCCGCTTCTCTGATGGGCATCATAGTATTGGCTACTTCTACTGAGGTCGTTTCAGGGACTGTAACCTTGGCTTCTGGTTTTTGTTCCGTGAGGTGGCGGAGGACCTCAAGCATCTGCATGAAGAGCTCCGTCGCCTCACATTCAGTCCCATCTCCAACATCAATCTTCCTATACAGCGTTGTTAGTTTAGCGGGGCCCTTACTTTGATACCTATCTTCATATGCGTTCAGGATGTGGTAGCTGAATCGCAAAATGAAATGCCGTCTGTGGCTATCGGCATGCGAGTCATACATGCTCATTGTGTACTCTTCGCTCTCCCTTCGTTCCACTAGTGTCTTTGCTATTTTGTCAATCCCATCCCGTTCATCTTTGCTCAACCTATTTGATCTGGCTGGTGGGTGCTCGCTAGCCTCGGGGGCATCTGTTGGTGCTGCTAATGTGGCTGGTGCGGAGGCCGTGAGGGCTGGTGCACTAGCGCTAAGGCCGCTCTCGCTCGTGCTCAGGGCCTGCAGGTGTTGTTGGCAGGGAGCATATGGAGGGGGCATGTAGATGATTGGGGGACCTAGCAGTAACTCATCGTTCGCCCGCTGTTTGGAGGGCAGAGGGGGTCCTAACAGGACATTGACCTGTCGACCCTGATTCTTGGTTTTGTGTAGCTTCCTTTCTTTCTTTTATTTCTTCTTCTAGTTGCTTAGCAGCTAGGTGGGCTGCCTTTCGTAATTCTTTCCCTATTTTTGCTTCTTCTCTTTTCTTTCGTTGTTCCGTTTCTTTGCGCCACATGCCTATACTATCTAGCATAGTGGGCGTGGTCTTATTTTTCTGGAGCGCTATTTCCAATGTTTTTATTTTATTTTCATCGAAGGAACCTATCAGTGGCCACTGACTTTCAGGGTTCTTCTTTGTATATTTATGCCATAGCTTAGTATAAGCTATAGCGACTAGTCCATGCTTAGTGAACATGTCCTTATTAGGGGTGCCTTCCAGTGGAGCCGGATGGTTCATCTCTAATAAGCGGTCCGGGCTGTACAGGCTACCAATCAGTGGGGAGAAGATAGGCATGACGGGTTACAACGGGGACAAAGGTCTGCACTACCTATCTTATCACGGCGGGCAAAGACTAGACAGAATATTTCTATTCTCCGTTGTTTGCCGGTGGTGAATACCTCAAAAGAACCAATACCGAACAATCAGTGTTCGGTCAATCAAACAATCAGTGGGGAGAATAAGTGGGTACGAAAAGTTTGCGTTACCCACTCTTTCTCTACCTGCAAAGAGAGACCTTGTTCTTCCCTGTTTGCAGACAAAGAATCTCCAGACAATAATCCACGGTGTGTTACTCTTACAACGCAACTATTACAACGTAATGCTGTTACAACGCAGCTATTACATCGCAAATACCATTACAATGCATGCCATTACAACGCATGGCATTACATAGCAGATGCTATTACAACGCATACCATTACATCGTAAGTATTGGTAAGTATTTCATTTTTTTTTATTTTATTTAATATTTTATAATTGATTTAATTATTATTTATTACAACAAAAATATTTATTTCGTTTTTAAATATTATAAATTAAATATATTAATTTAAGTAATTTTTTTAATAAGTATGAGTATAGGAGTATATGTTTTGGGGTACTGATGTATATGTTTTGGGGTGTTTGGGTATTTTTAGGTTTTAGGGCAGGGTTTGGGTTTTGGGGTACAGGGGTGTTTTTAGGTTTTAGGGCAGGGTTTGGGTTTTGGGGTACAGGGGTGTTTTTAGGTTTTAGGGCAGGGTTTGGGTTTTGGGGTACAGGGGTGTTTTTAGGTTTTAGGGCAGGGTTTGGGTTTTGGGGTACAGGGGTGTTTTTAGGTTTTAGGGCAGGGTTTGGGTTTTGGGGTACAGGGGTGTTTTTAGGTTTCAGGGCAGGGTTTGGGTTTTGGGGTACAGGGGTGTTTTTATGTTTCAGGGCAGGGTTTGGGTTTTGGGGTACAGGGGTGTTTTTAGGTTTCAGGGCAGGGTTTGGGTTTTGGGGTACAGGGGTGTTTTTAGGTTTCAGGGCAGGGTTTGGGTTTTGGGGTACAGGGGTGTTTTTAGGTTTCAGGGCAGGGTTTGGGTTTTGGGGTACAGGGGTGTTTTTAGGTTTCAGGGCAGGGTTTGGGTTTTGGGGTACAGGGGTGTTTTTAGGTTTCAGGGCAGGGTTTGGGTTTTGGGGTACAGGGGTGTTTTTAGGTTTCAGGGCAGGGTTTGGGTTTTGGGGTACAGGGGTGTTTTTAGGTTTCAGGGCAGGGTTTGGGTTTTGGGGTACAGGGGTGTTTTTAGGTTTCAGGGCAGGGTTTGGGTTTTGGGGTACAGGGGTGTTTTTAGGTTTTAGGGCAGGGTTTGAGTTTTGGGGTACAGGGGTGTTTTTAGGTTTTAGGGCAGGGTTTGGGTTTTGGGGTACAGGGGTGTTTTTAGGTTTTAGGGCAGGGTTTGGGTTTTGGGGTACAGGAGTGTTTTTAGGTTTTAGGGCAGGTTTTGGGTTTTGGGGTACAGGGGTATTGTAGGGTTCAGGGGTAGGTTTGTGTTTTGGGATAATTAAATAATATTTAGCATTTTTAAATTAATTAAAATATATTTAATAAATTAAATTAATTTTATTTCATTAATTACATTTTTAAATTAAATTAATTATATTAATTAAATTATTTCAATTAATTTAATTTAATTTCAATTATTTAAATATGTTAATTAAATTAATTTCTTTATTTAAATTAAAATAAATTATTTCCTTTTTTATTAAAATTACATTTATTTAATAGATATTATTTTATTACATTAAATTAATGGCTATTTTAAAATGTATTTTAATTAAATTAATTAAATTAAATTAATTAAAATAATTTATTAACATTTTTTAAAAAAGGTATACTTACCTATACTTACGATGTAATGCCATGCGTTGTAATAGCATCTGCGATGTAATGCCATGCATTGTAATGACATGCATTGTAATGGTATTTGCGATGTAATAGCTGCGTTGTAACGGAATGCGTTGTAACACAACGCGTTGTACTGACACCAATCCTAATCCACGAACGACAGTTCGGGAAAACAGTGGGGGAGGAAGATAGGCACGACGGATTACAATGGGGACAAAAGTCTGCGTTACCTATCCTTCACTGCTTGCAAAGAGAGAGCCTGTTGTTTTCTCTGTTTGCAGACGGTGAATCTCCAGAGGGTTCAACAAAGCGTAATACTAGTATTATCCAAACCAAACAATCATTTCTCAGTTTGTCGTGTCTACACGACCTTACCCGGACCGCATGGACGGTTTCCTGTCTTCTGAATCCAGCGCCCGATCGTCCTCTCTTCTTCGTGATGTTCGTGGCACTCCTGATGGTTCCCAGTCAGGACCGTAGATCACTCGAGAGAGGTCTGTTCGGAACTAGTGAAGGTCGGATGATCGGCTGTCAGACGAGGGTCTATCGGACACGAGCTCTCCAGATCGTTGCAGTCGTTCACTCTGTCGTCGGGACCTCTCCCACTGGATCCACGTGTCGCTGATGGGCCCCACGCTTTGGGACGCCAATTGTAGAAAAAGGGTAGGGCTAAGACCTTTTTCAAGATTTGCCCGGCGCTAACCGCCTTTGTACCATTCAAATTACCAAGCAATGAGGCAGGCGCCGGAGACCAGAAGGCAGGAAACAGAAGTTTTTATTCCGACGGAGCAGAACACATCAGATCAGACAACAAGGTATCGTCTCGAGGTGCTCTAACAGCCTCTCGGAGGCCTGGCCTCTTATACACTGGTTTATGGCATGTGACCTTTCTTTATTACAATCAGAACATTGTGAACAACAAGGAAAAAGACATCCCCGTAATCCTCGTGTCAATCCCACCCTCATACACTTCCACAATAGAGGTCCTCGACCTGCTGATAAGAGGAGGGGGTCATCACGCAGCTGAGTGTTCTGCCGATTCTTAGGATGTGTGTGCCTGATCATATCCCGGGGGGTGGGGAGGTCTTGATCAATAGAGGGTCCTTTGAAGAAGAGTGACTTCATACAATAAGGGGCAGTAAATGATATCTCCCGGCTTAGGCGATGGCCTCGGACCTGTGTGGACAGCTGGACACGGGGGAAGGGGTCATCAAAGGAGTGGTATTCATGCCGCGTGGACAATCGAGCGCGGAGGGAAGGTTTATCAACAGAGGGGCATTCATGGGAGGAAAGGAGATGCTGGTCAGGCGCAGGCGTGACTCCCAAGGACAGGGTCATGCAGAAGGGTTATGCTCATGAGAGGGAGGGAGGGGGAGCCAGGGTGCGCGGAGGATGCCTGCTGGGTCAGAGGGGCGCGCTGGCGATCGATCGTGGACAGGGAGACCATGATACCTAAAATGGTTGCCGTGCACGTTGTACATGGGTGACAAGCTGGCGCAGATGATGTTCAGTTCGTAAACTAAAATTCCACATTAGAATGTCTGTTTCTTCCGTTATTCTCATCGATTTTTTCTGTTTTAAGCAACTGGGTTTCGTCTTTAAGTATTTATGAAGCTTTAGTTTTCTTGTCATTTTAAATAGGTCGATACGGGTTTGTGTATATTCCCATTTGTTAGATGGACAGAAGGAAAGTCCCAATCTCAGTACTTGTTGTTCTATATTCGTCAGTACTTTCGGTGTTAAGTTCGCAATTGTGAGGTTATCTAGTTCCAATTCTTGGTTTTCTTGCTGCGGTTGTATTTTTTCTTTGCGTTTGTTTCTCCTGCCCCAACCACCCCTCCTTGTTTTTCTTTTGCTGGTTCTGGCGGTCTTGTTTTGCCTCCCCTCAGCCAAGTTTGTCGCATGACTCGATATTCCTCTTGAAAAGGGGTCTTCATGGAGGTGGATTGCTCAGCCCCTTCATCCGAAGACTCTTCTGTGACTTCTGATTCCGATGTTTCAATTCGTGTCACTTCTGGCGTTTTATCTCTTGCTGTTAATGCCTTCCGTGGGCCATCAAACTTTTTTGCAAAAGTAAGAACTCTTCCTTGGGCATAATCATGCTCATCTCGTGCAAACGTTTCCTTTTTCCTCTGTTTGATTTTCGCTTCATATTTTTCAAGGCGTTTTTTCATTTGTTCACGCAGTTCTTCAATTTTGCTTTTATCAGATTCCAAATTGATCTCTGCTTCCAGTTTTTCTATTTCCAATAATGCTTTGTCTCTATCGCTCCATGCGAATTTGACAGGGATAAATAGCATTCCTTTACTGGATTCTGCTGTATGAGCCGCCCATTCATCAAGTAATTTGGGGTCAGGGTTTTCATATGCGGGTATAGTATAGATGCGCAACCCTCTTGGTATCCTGTCCACATCTATATAGCTTTGCAACGAAGTTGCTTCCCACCATTTCCGTTGTTTGCGCTCATAGAGTCTTTCCGGTGCGTTAAACTTAGATATTAATGTATTAGTCTTAGGTGGTTTGCTTCCCGCTATGGATTGAGACTCCGTAGTTGTTACTCTTTGAAACATGCCTTGCGCCGCCTCAGTGCACTCAGAAACATTAAACATGTTGGCTGCTGAACTTTCTTTGACTGCGTTCGATACCCCTTCGTTATGCCGCTTACTCTAGGTAACGCGAGTAAAAAGATTGAAACTCGCTTACCCGATCCTCGACGCTGCATCCAGGGCGTCCTCCGACACTCCCGCTTGCCGCTTCTCCGAATCGGGTGTTCCCTCGGCGGTGCACCAGCGTATCAAAATAAAGGCTCCACTTGCATTTGTTTAGCTGTGCGCTCACGAACGGGTGCTTTAAAACGCAGAAATGCAAACCGCGATAAACATGCACGCTCCTTCTCCCGTTTTGGATGAATAAAGCACTCATGGGGGTATCCATGTTTCAGCACGATTTATTTTTCAAAATAATAGCAGCCACAACATGACACGTTTCGGCTACTGCCTTACTCAAATGTTGTTCAGTTCTCTGGCGAGAAAGGCGCCATATTTAAAATCATTGATGTCATAAGGTCACATAATGCACTTAGTTACCAAAAACTGATACACGGCCAGATTAACCTAGAAATTTATAATTATGCCGATACACGGCTTTGTGTTAAACTAAGTTCGAGGTCTATGCATATAATGCAATGTGGCTTTATGAATTTATTGATACAATGTCGATATTTCAAACGATCTTACATTTAGCATTGAACATTTTTACATTTCAATATAGAAAGTGCGAAAATTAATTGTATTTAGACATGTTAAGATGGCGCCCATCATTTGGTGAGCTTACAGTCCCTCTTCAGTTTTTGGTAACTAAGTGCAACATGTGACCTTATGACATCAATGATTTTAAATATGGCGCCTCTTAACCTGAAAATCAGCTGGTTAAATATTTTATTTCGATGGTTGATCCTAGCAAAATCTAGTTTTTCCCCTAACAGGATCACAGAACAAAATGCTTAGGAACAAAGGAGGCATTCACTTGTAGAAATCTGGGCAGGGGTTCTGAGAATGGTTAATAGTTACAATACTTACCAGAGGTGTCCAGCCTGCATGATCTTTAACATTGGGGTCCCCACCATTTTTCAAGAGGTCTTCCACCGCCAAAAGGTCGCCCTGTACAAGAGAAGATGCCATCAAAGATCACACAATAACTCACACAGTCCAGTAAACCAATATAAGCAGCTATACTTTTATCTGCCAGTTTTTCCACCTGCTGCTTCGGACATTACATTGTCTCCATCTTTACCACAGCAGTACCTATCTGTAGCGCTCATGAGGACAAAATAAATGGCGCTATTTGGTGGTTCAGTGTGCAGTCTAGGCAGCATTCACTTTGGTAGGGGGTTGTTAACTCATTAGGAAATGCAATTCCTCTGGGTTATCTACTTTTTAATCTATTTGTGCAACAGGTGTTTGTAGAATGTGGGACAGAATGTTCCAGTCCCATTCAGAGCTAAAGTGCCTTTGATGTCTTCACTGGGATTGTTGGAGCTTGAGCTGAAACGAAGGACAGTGCGAGTCAGATGGAAACTTGAGGGACAAGAGATACGAGTCTGGAATGGACATGCGAAGGGGTGGGCAAAAGCGGCTACAGGCTGATGCAGATAACCCTGAAAGGAGCCTTCGTAAAGGTAGTTTGTTTCGTAGCTTGTTCTGATGGTTAACGGTGGCGGCCTCTTTCAGGCATATACTTGGAGAGTTCCAGGTTTCTCACACCGAAAATGGGTTTGAGTCAACCCAGCTCCCTTCCTCAATAAAACTACTACAGGGCAATAGGTGGACAACGGGATAATTAGTGACTCAAGTGAACTGCCAGGATTCCACAGTTTAAGCTGTGTTCAGGTAATAGTGCATTGCTCTGATTCCTGATTACTTCACAGATCAGTCAGGATGACCGTGTTGTGTGAGATGGTGTAAATTGACTCGCTTACTTACCGGTAATCTTCATAACTGAGTTGTAGCGTTCCTCATCACAGTCACCTCTGAGCATTAAGTGTTCCGTGCACAGCATTTACCCGTAGAAAAAAAATCCCTACCCAAAATGGTGCTCTGGCAGAAAGTACCTGTCACCTCACCTCTAAGGGTGGGGCAAATCCATACCACATCCTGTAATTCCCAACAAATCATAATGACCAAAAAACAAAATAATAATTAGAAAAAACAGATTAGACCCATCAACTTGCCCAGTGACTTGAATGAGCCCCACCATTTTCTCTTTTATTTATCCTGCCAACTCCCAAAGGCTGGAAGGATACAGGACAGTTACGAGGAAAATTATGACTCGGAGTAATGAATATTACTGAGACATTACATTCCTCCTCCGTCTTCCTCATCACAGTCACCTCCCAAAGAGCTTGACAAAACCAAAAAAGAAAACAAACACCTATAAAGATGCCAAGAAAACTTTCTTTTCGGTCAAATACAAATCAGTGAGCTGCAGTAAGAACATCTGAACAAAAATCTTGAGAGGCTGAGAGAAAAACCAATCCGGCAGAGGAAAAAGAACGCTACATTGGCCCAGAAACAGAAGTCAGTGCAAACTTAAAAAGGATACGGTGCAATCTTGACAACATCGACCTTATTGGTTCAATCGCGAAAACCCTCTTCCACCAAATTAATTGCTCATCTAAGTTGGCGAACGTCTGGCATGACTTCATCATCACCATCGGGGAACAACTGGGTAGTACCAGGCCTTCCAATTCTGGCCTGGTGAGAGGACCCTTAAGCACGAGACAGATACGGTTGGATATGAAAATACAAAAACGCTTGATTAATCAAACTCTGAGGAGGATACAAAAGGATCAGGGAAACCCTAGTCTGCAAGTAGTGCTGAGGGAAGCAAAAAAGCAACTCAAACTGCTGAAATGGGCAAGTCAAAAACAAAGGAAAGAAGAACTTTGGGGAACTTGTCCACGAAGGAAAGCAAAAAAAGTTCTAGGTTCTGGCAAATGGTGAAAAGGATCCAGAACCCGGACCATCTGGGGCAAAATTCGCATATAGCAGAGGAAGTATGGACCAAATACTTATTGTCACACTTTAATAATGACAATATAGGAGATACGACAACAAAGGCTCCCTGCATGGAAATCATAAAGCTTGGTCGTGATGGTAACCCCAGCAATCAAAGCGGGACAAGCATGTGTGGACTGGGGGAGTTTGAGGGTATGACCGTACCACAATCAGAATCTTTAGAAGGGGAAGGAAGACCCATAAAGGACATGGAGACAGGGCTCACGGGCGTCCACGGAAGTGCAAACCGGCAGACCCCACCATACGGAGATTCGATACCAAACTGAAGACCCCATATCCATGACAGCTTAACAAGAAAGACCAGGATTCTCTCTACCAAATAAAAGGAAACAAAAGAAATATATGGATCTCCCCAAATAATGAGAAAACAAGAAGTTTTGAAACTAAAAAGGGAAAACAAATGACGATAAAATTACTGCGCAAAAGATTTGTTTTTCCGGTACCCGAACGGAGGTTAACACGTGGACGAATACTAGAGGAGAATATGCACTGAATTCTCTATGATCTTCATTTCCTTTAAAATCTATTTTGTGCATATCTACAGACAACAAGGGGTATTATAAGAAAAAATATCAGTTTGATATATACCTCGACCATAGTCTACAGATACTAAAAATATTCAAAGTGTTTTTCTGGACAAATCAGACTCTACGCTTCATCAAAATAAGTGGAAGTTTATGTTGTACACCGGTCTATATGTAATATACGAATGACGGTCACCTGACGAAGGCCCTTGGGCCGAAACGCGTTGTGTTCCATTCTACCACATTGCCTTCTTCAAAAAAACTTTTTCACCGACTGAATATATCGTATAGCACTTTTTTGTACTTTTGTTGATATTGTTTTGGTTTTGTCAAATGTGTATTATATGTTATTGAATGTTAACTTATATGAATTACATATGTTTTTTATGAACAAAGGGCCCGATGTAGGTACCAAATACCGGTCGGAAACGGCCGATTTCGGCCATTTCCGACCGGTATTTGGCCTACTGAGATGTAGGGGACCTTTTTTTGTCCGATTCGGTATTTTACCGATTCGGTAAAATTACCGAATCGCAAAAATACCGAATCGGTAATTTTACCGATTTTTTAAATTTGGGATGTAGGTGGGACTACTTTCAGTCCCACAGTCCCTTCAGATTCGGTATTTTAACACCCAATCCAATTGGGTGTTAAAATACTGAATCTAGGTGTGCATGCACATGTGTGCATGCACACCTATGCCATGTGACAGACAGACATGCCCTTAGGGCATGTCTGTGTGCCACATGGCTCACATGCCTTTTATTGGGGTGCTGGAGGGTGTCAAAGTGACACCCCCTGCACCCTTGCACAAATCGGTAATTACCGAATCGGGGATTCCGAATCGGTATTTACAGAATCGGTAAATACCGAATCTTACAGATTCGGTATTTACCGAATCTGAAATACCTACATCTCCCCCCCTCTAATTTACCACTTCATAAATACCGATTCGGTATGATTCGGTATTTATGAAGTGGTAAATGTAGATTTACCTACATCGGGCCCTAAGTGAGATAAAAATGAAAAAGAGTTTTTCTATACAAAAAATATAAAAAGAAAACAAATAGAAAGAAAAATAAAATAATCAAATAATTTTGACATATTACTGTCTCAGCGAACTATTATTGTACAGAATTTGAAATGAGGTCGATATAAGGGCGATATAATTGACATTTGTTTGCTATACATTACCTTTTTCCCTAACTGTGACAGGGCTCACGGGATACACCCCAGTAGACATCGGGCGTCGAATTACCAAGGGACGACCGAATGGGGCCCCGGGACCGAATGGAATCCCCCCCCCTGTTGTACAAATCTGACGTAGCCTTTTGGAGTGCATCCTTGTGTCAGGTCTTTAACGAGGCCAGACTTACTTTATCCCTTCCGGACTCCTGGCATGGGTCCGTCATTAGCACGATATATAAACATGAGAGCAAGAGTAATCCGAATAGCTACCGTCTCATTGCTTTGCTTGACATAGAAGCAAAATACTTCAGTGGTCTCATTCTGGAAGAACTATCGGCGTGGGCGTCCGAAAAAGCCATTATCCCTTCCAACCAAACAGGTTTCCGTAAAGGCCAAGGGACAACAACCAACATCATGGCCCTGTCCCTACTGATGGGCGAAGCAAAAACCACCAAGCTACCGCTTTTCCTTTCATTTATTGACTATACGGTGGCCTTCGACCATGTGGATCGAAACAAACTTTGGAAAAAACTATCCACTTGGGGCATTCCGAAACATCTCCTAGATGTCCTAATACTGCTTCACTCTAACACCTGGGTTAAAATTAAACTTGGAACTGGCCAGCACCTCTCGAAGCAGATTAGGACAACTAAAGGACTAAAGCAGGGGTGCCTTTTAGCGCCAATTCTATTCAATCTGTTTATTTCTGACTTACCGGAAGAACTTGACAAATGCCGTAATCATGCGCCCAAGCTAGGAAAAGCCACCCTCCCTAGTTTGTTATATGCGGACGATTTAGTGCTGATAAGCCGGTCGCCAATAGGCCTTCAGCATCTTTTGAATTGTACCCATGCCTTCTCGGTAAAGAATGCCCTAGAAATAAACCTCAATAAATCTAAGGTCATGACGGTAAACTACAGGAAGAAAAGGATCCCTTGTTGGTACCTGAAACGAGTAAAGCTCGAACGGGTAGCCACATACAAATACCTTGGCGTCATGCTGGATTTTAAGAACACGTCTAGGCCTCAGCCCCAGTCCATCCGAGGGAAGGCAATAATGACCCACCTCGCACTGAAATCACTAAAGACTAAACTCCCTGACCTCACCCATAAACCCTTCCTTGAAATCCTCCGAGCGAAACTTCAACCAACGCTCACCTATGGGAGCGAATCGCTGCATGGGAAGGACGCTGCATTGTTAGACACAGTCATAGCCAATTGTTACAGGGCCATCTTCAACCTTCCCAAATACGCGTCTCCGGCCCAAATTCGTTTAGAATTTGGGGTGGTCAAACAAACACTAGAAAGACGGAGTGCATATGTAACTAACTGGCGCAAGATCCGCGACGCAGACCCTGACTCCTTAAATGCCAGCGTCCGGGAAGAGCTACTCAGATGTCGGACTTCACTGCCTAGGGACTACCTATTTGGATCTCTTGATGTGCTAGGCTTATCCGATATTTGGGAAACTGCCATAGACCACCTGTCCTTCAAAAAGTTGGCAAAAAAATCTGCCCGAATAATCTCGGCAATAGAAGATAAGAAAGACCTAGCCAACAGGGCGCATGGATGGATAACGGTGGGAGATTACGGCAAAATACGGCCACAAGCATATCTTAATATCGGGATGAAAATAAAAATCAAAGAAAAGTTCCTGAAATTGCGCCTTGGAGCTATCCCGATATTACCGCACCTGCCGCCATGGGAGAGAACTCACGCCTCGGCCCTATGCCGCCTGTGTAAATCTGGCGAGGAGGACATCATCCATGTGATATGTATTTGCCCGAGACTAATGGACCTGAGGCTCAAGCTGTTGCAACCTTTTTTTAGATCACATGCCGTTCGGACCTGTAGGCAGGCAGTTAAACTTTGTTTTTCCTCCAGCGATATTAAACTGAATTGTCAGGTTGTGAAGTTCTTTGATTTAATGAAGGAAAGATTCAAGCACACTTGAAAGACTCATTGGGACTTAATAACAACCTTGAATTGGCAATAGTAACTGCTGTATTTTAAATAATTTGTACTGTTATATGGCATTTTAAATAATTTGTACTGTTATATGGCGTTTTATATTTTTGTAAAGATTTTAATTAATCATATACAAATAAATATATTACTAACTTACTTGCTTGAGAGAAATCTCACCATTCTCAATTTATAATTGGAGCTGAAGGTATGAGGGGGAACACCATGTCACTGATGCACAAATGAGGCGCCCTTAAAGGATGCCAATGAGGAAGCAACACCCCTGGTTGAACGCCCCTGAATAACAGGTGGAAGAGAAACCCATGTATAATAATAGGCAAAGTAAACGGCAGACCTAACCTAAAAAGAAATAGTTACGGTTGTAGGGCGATGACCCCGCCTGGTTACCCTAAAAGTTAGAAAAAGAAAATCCACCCCGTGAATAGAAGTAGTTCTTTCCAGATAAACAACAAGAGCCCTTGTCAAATTGAGAGAATACAGCAGAACTTTTTCCTCTATAGAAGGAGAACGGAAAAAAGCAGGATGCACAATATCTTGGGCCAAATCGAAAGGAGAAGAAACCTTGGGTAGCAAAGCCAGGTCAGAGCAAAGGACCACCTTGTCCAGAAAACACCTTAAGTAAGGAGGGTGAGAAAACAATGCTCTTATCACCCCCAAATGCCTCCTTGAGGTTATCTCCACCAGGCAACACAACTTAAGGTCAGAAAATCTAGAGATCCTGAAGAAAGTGGCTCAAACAAAGACTTCTGTGAAGTGTGAAGGACCAGTGGAAGATCACATGGGGGAACAGGTGGAAAAAGACTAGTAATGTCTTGAAACGGAAACTTTGAAGAAGGAGAGAGGCCAAAGACTCAAAGAGGAGCAGAAAGGTACCCCCGATAGCCTTGATGGCGGCCCACTGGCTACGGAAAGTAGAGATTGATAGCCCCATCGAGAACCCATCCCGTAAGAAATCTATGATAGAACCACCCTCACAGAAGTCTCGGACAAATTCCCTTGATGAACACCAGACAGAAAAATTCTTATTGTGTCTCCTATAAACACAGAGTGTTGACGTGTCTAGAACTCTGAATTGAAAGCGTGGCTCAATGGTTAGAGCAGCAGACCCTGATGCAGAGGTCTAGCCCGGGACCAGGGTTCAATTCCCTGCCTCGGCGGGTCTTGTGCTCACAATTCCACGGACCTGATAATTCTCGCATCGGTGCCTTTTCCAATCATGGAGTCCCACTCTGCAACTCTGGGCAATAGCTTGCTTAATCTCCACAACGGCCCCCACAACGCTAAGGATGCCTGGCCTCCACCTTTGGGGTGCCCAGGAGTGGACGCCTCACAGGGAAAGCCAGGATGGGTTTCACAGCGGTATTCGTACAAGCGCCTTGAGACCCTTGCGGGTGAATAGTGCGCTACACAAGTATCAATTTACATTTACTTATGAGGAGCAACCCAAATTAACGAGCCTCCTCCTTTGTATTTTACAAATGCCACCAATGGCACCTACCCGATTGAACTGTGGAACAGATGAAGAAACCTGAGCGGAGAAGGGGACACTGGATACCAAGGAGGAGCAATGGCCAAACAATGCAGTAGGGGGTACCACGGATGCCGACTCCAAAGCGGGATTACCAACTGAACCTTCACCCTTTCCCTCCTGATCTTCTCTAAAACCCTGCTGAGAAGATGAAAGACAAAGAGAAGTTCCTGCAGCCAGGGGAAACTCATGGTGTCTACCTGCCAAGCCCCCTACAAAGGAGAAGGTTGCAAATCCTTGTTAGAAGAGCATCCTGCAGGCAAGCAATGATCCAGCCATGGTCTCCCGAACCTCTCCCTAAACACCAGGAAAATCAGAGGTGACGGGAACAAAGACACGGAGGAAGGGAGTTGGTGAATGTGCTGATGGGCACAAACATTCTCCCTCCCCAGAATATAAATTGCAGTCAGACCCAACAGGTTGCCCTCTGCCCATGCCCCCATCTGATCTACCAGGAGAGCCTGAAGAGGGGAACGAGTACCACCCTCCAATCCCCCCCAAATGATTTCAATTGGCTCGGGCCACTTGACTGTCTGTCCTGATCTGGACAAGCTTATCTTTGAGAAGTGGGAAAAGGTGTAGAAGAGCTTTGGAGAGTGTAGCCTGCTTTTTCCAATGCAAAGTCATCCAGTTCTCTCTGGTCGATCAAAACCCCTGAGAAGGAAGCACTCCGAGAGTAGCTTCCCAGTCCCAAGGGTTTGCGCCAGTTCTCAGGGAACACTTACCCTTCATGTCTGTAATCACGAACAAATGAAATGCAGGGAGAAAACCGGCTAACTTAGATATTTCTGTTTAGCACTGTTGCTAAGCAACAGCCACGGAATCAATGAAGCGTAATGCTGCCGACGGCTCCTTCAACATCTATATTATCACCTAGCAACGTCATAGGAAAAGTAGACTCTCTGAAGAGAGGTCAATCAAGACTGCCACATACCAACAAGGTAAAGCAACCCAGCACAACTAAATACTTTAGTGGAGGAGCTGCGGCACATCATGCATGATTTAAGCTCCTGAGAGCCCTGCAGGGCTCACTCAAGTGTTTACTGGCAATGCAAACTAAGAACTGTTGCCCCCAAGCGCCAGGAGCAGTGGCGTGTACAGAAAAATGCTAAAACTGAAACTGCTGCTCCTGACTACTACAGCGCAGGAGCGGCGTCCTAAAATCATGCAAACAAACAAGAGACGCCGTTGCTACTAATCACTCAGCATAGGAGCGGCGGTTCGTACAAACAGCAAAAGTGGTGCAACCTGAAACTGCCACTCCCAATCGCTATGCGGAAGAGCAGCGGTACAGTATGAATATAAAAACATGCGTGGACGCTATAGCCTGTGCAATATAAAATAAATATAACAATAAAAACTTCTATGGGTGCCAATTGCCAGAAACACAGAAGAATAAAATAGGATTTTGTATGGGTTTGCCCCACCGCTATAGGCCAAGTGACAAGAACTTCCTGTCAGATCACCATTTAGGGTGGGGATTTTTTTTCTATGGGTGAATGCTGAACCATGAACACATAGTGCTCAGAGGTGACAGTGACGAGGAAGATGGAGGAAGAAGGTTATAATTCTTAATGGGTACATATTCTATTTTTTTTTGGTAATCCTCATATCACCAAATATGCGTCTGCAATTCTTATAAAGCTGCCCATCTGATCTGCGCTCCCCGCGGCCACTGCATTCGCTTTGGTCTGTGAACCAATCCAGACCTGCACCATTGTTGATGACTTGGTGTAATCAGTGTACCATGAGGGGTTATTCGAATCCCAAACCTCTACACCACAATATAAAGGCCTGCCAGATCTCAAGGCAATGCTCGCTTCCTACTCCCTGGTCCAGACAGGCAATTTTAGAAGCTGCTTTAACCCAACCTTCCAAATTAGGGGCAGAGGGTCTTTCCATTTCATACATATTTCCCTCTGTGCTATCAAAACAAGATACAGCAGTAAAAAATTCTCCCCGAGCACTCAAAATATTCAATTTTCAAAGTTCAGAGTCAATAAAGTTTGTAAGTTGACACAGTCACAGGTTAGTAATCCAAGTATTGATAATCAACTCAAGTCCTTCCAATCAAGGATGTTTTTATTTTCTTTGATGGTTCTTATTCTTCAAACTTCATAAGTATCCACATACAGGAGTCATCTGAATAAACAGCCAGCCAACACGTGTTTCGTCGTGTTAATTATTACACATCGACTTCATCAGGGCATAATCCACATGAGTTGATTATCAATACTTGGATTACTAACCTGTGACTGTGTCAACTTACAAACTTTATTGACTCTGAACTTTGAATATTGAATATTTTGAGTGCTCGGGAGAATTATATAGTTTTAAGACCTACTTAGTAGGTTGTGGTGAGTGTTGGTAACACACCTTACCTCTGAAGTGCCAGCAAGATATTTCGTAATTAATACAACACCCTTATTTTGCTGAGGCCCGTTTACCTGGGTTACAGTTTCTTCGTTAAAGATACAGCAGTAGACCTCTATGTGAATGCTTCATCTTATTATTTATTGTACCATATTGCCCAAAAAGAATAAGTGCCATATTCAAAATGATTTTCCTGCCAAAAATACCACAAAGGGCTTTATCAATTCCACTCCAATAGGCTCTCAGCCTGGGGCAATCATAAAAAACATGGAGGTCATTAGCTGTTATAAAATGGCATCTTGAACATTTGGGTGGGAGATGGAACAAACTTTGCTACTTTAGCCGGAGTCCAATACAGCCGATTGATAACAAAAAAGTGATTCTTCTTGAGGTTAGCCAGCTTTATATACTTACATAGAAGCTTCCAGGAAAGTTCATAGGTTGCTTCGATATCACACTTCAAAAAAACCTCATTCCATACTGAGTGTTGTGGAGGATACTCCTCATCTGCCTCTAAGGACTTGTTTAAATCTAGAGAAGTCACTTCTGATCCTAGCTCTTAAAACCTCCCATGGATTGACCCCCTCTGATGTTATCAGATCTGACCATATTGTAATGCCTGCCTTTCTAATTGGAATAGTTAGGCTCTTTTTAAGGCATAACTGGGTCCCAGGAGATTCCCAGATTGGGGAAAAATCATAGTAGTAACCTACCCACCATATTCTGTTCTTGGAACGGAAACAGGTGAGGTACAAACAGAAAAAACTGATTAGAATAATGATTAGTAACCCACTCACTTTAGGTATTCACTGAAGTCCTTCAGATGTTACTTGAGAATGAGGAACCAAATTAGATATCGGAGTAATAGCAGTTTCTCTGCCAGGGCGACGGTGTAAATTACTCAGCCGGCCTGCTTGAGATGCACCATGCTGAATTGAGAAATGATAGCCAAGCTGGCCATCATTTCTAAGGCATTGGGAGGAACTGCTGTCATGGCAGTTCTTGTCAATGCCTTTCACAGTTTGGTGCAGGGCTCCATCAACATGACATAGACTTTTTATTTTCAAACATAAAATCCCAAAGTGGGATTTTCTTTTTGAAATTAGAAAATGATAATGCCCCCCCCCCTCACTATGGGAGTTATCTTCCATGACGAAGGTAGCATTTTTTGTTTTTAACAGCCCCTTGCCGTCACGGCTTGCCTGGCAGTGACGGATAGAAAAAAAAAGAAGCTATATGTACGCCCAAGTGGTCAGTCTGACATATGGCCCATTCTCCATAGGGTTGTAAGAGAAGTTGGGCTATGGTGGTGATGGAGTAGTCACCACCTTAGCCAAACTATGGTCCGCCTGCATTAAAATCTGGCATGACAACTGACCACTGTGCTAGCGGGAAGGGTTGAAACAAAGATCCCCATCAACCAATATCTAAATCTGCCTTCAAGTAAGGTATTCACACCATTAAATTGGAGGTACATTTAAAAGATTAATTTTATTTATGGACCTAACACGGACCAAATTACCCTGGCTAGGGGTAACCTTCTTTATTCCCTGCCAGGAAGTTACTGGCTAACAGACTACTTGCCCCTCCTATCCTGTCTCTACTTCCTCTTCCTCCTTGCCTGACCTGTCCCTCGGAGAGGTCAGGCATAACGACATGACATCTCCCCCTTTTGTACAAAGAAGTGATGCTACATTTCTTCGACGAGTCGCCGTGGTTTCCTCACCTGGCGTCGGGGTCGAGCGTCTCTCTCTGGCGTGTGGCTGCGTCGATTAGGGCTATTGGTCATTCTTGGATGTTGATAAGGTTGGATCTCGGTGTTGTCGTTTTGACTGGCGGAGTCACTTGAAGTGTGACCTGAGGATGATTCGTGCCTGTTCACCGGATAGTGTCTTTTGAAGTGAGATATATTTCTCGTTATTTGCTTATGATCAGCTTTGGCTGTAATCATGGTTCCTTTCCTCCTGTGGACTTGTAGGGGAAGGTTCAGGTATCGGCTGTCTGCTTTTGTTCGCCGGTCTCCTCTCACTATGACCCAGTCGCCTTCGCGGATATCAGCGTCTTTGGCGTGTCGGCGACTGTCTGCATACGTTTTCATTTTCTGTTTCTTCTTTCTGTCAATGTCGACTAGTGTTTCGTGGTCAACAGTGACAGTCCTTGATTGAGGTGTTGTGCTCATCATGGGCACTCTTGTCCTCGGTGTCCTTCCCAACATTATTGTGGCCGGGCACTGATTCGTGGTGTTGTGAGGAGTGGTCCGGTAGGCCCTCAGTACCTCGTTCACAGTTTGCTGGACATCTCGGCGGGTTATCTCTGCTTGTTGGATGGCTTTCTTTAATGTACCCATAAATCTCTCCACCATGCCATTGGCTTGTGGCCACAGTGGAGTTATCTTGTGATGTTTGAAGTCGAGGTGCTTCGCGAATTCCGCGAACTCATGGCCATTGAACGGGGGCCCGTTGTCGGACTTGACCTTTGTGGGGACGCCCCATGCTGCGAAGATGTCATCTAATACGGGAATGACGGCTGTTGCTCTGGTGGAGGCTATCATGTGTGCAAAGGGGAATCTTGAATATTCATCCATGACAACCATGATGTACTGTCCAGATTGGAGTGGACCAAAGAAATCAATCGCTACTTGCTTCCACACCTCATCTGGCAGTTCAGACATTTGAAGAGGTGCTGGGGGTTCTTCACGACTCACTAGTTGGCACGTCATACAGTCTCTTAGGGTTGTCTCTACCATGGAGTCGAGGGAGGGGAACCAGACTCGTTCTCTCAAAGTCTTCTTTGTGGCGTTCATGCCTCTGTGGCCTTCGTGGGCTAGATTGACAATGCCTTGGCGCAGGTTGTGAGGAATCACGATTCTTCCCCCTCGCAAAAGAAGGCCGTTGTCACTGATGGATAGTTCCTCGTGAACACGATGAAACGCCGTGAGGTCGTGCGGGGGAGGATCTGAGCCGGGCGCGGTGTTCATGGCGTGTCGCCAGGAATTGTTGCGTACGTGGGTCATGACAGTTTGAATTAGCGGGTCAGAAGCGGATGCATTCTGGATGGTTTCCAGGGGAACTGCAGGAGGACACGCCGCATCAATGACAAAATGGATGTAGTCGTCTGCTAGGGATTCAGTTTTCGCGACACTCGGCAGGGGGTGCCGGGACATATAGTCTGCGGGGTTTTCAGCTTTGCCTGGTTTGTGAACAATTGTGTAGACGTAGTCTTGGAGTCTCAGACCCCATCGTTCGATGCGAGGTGGCATCTTAGCGTTGGGATTGCCAAAGATTGTGAGTAGGGCTTGATGGTCGGTAATGATGGTAAAATGTTTCCCATATACGAACAAGTGAAAATGTTCGCACGCCCATACTACAGCGAGGCTTTCCTTCTCCGGCTGGGAGTACGCCCTTTCCGTGTCCGTGAGGCTGTGACTTGCATATGCAATGATGTGTCGTTGATCAGAATGTTCTCGGTATTGGGCTAGAATGGCGCCCAAACCTACCGGACTGGCGTCGACGGTGATTTCTGTCCTTTTGTTTGTGTCAAAGTACGCTAGGTTGATGGCAGACCCAACAGCTTGTTTAATTTCCGTGAAAGCTTTGGCACACGCTCGTGACCAATCAAAAGGTTGTCCTTGACGTGTCAGTTCTCGGAGCGGGTAGCTGATGGTGGCGTAGTCACGAATATATCGCGCGCAGTAGCTCGCCATCCCCAGGAAGGAGCGGAGGTCACTTACGTCCTTGGGTGTCGGAGTGTCAGCGAGTGCGGCCACCTTGTCGGGGTCTGGCGTCATGCCTTCACTTGAGAAGGTGTGTCCGTAGAATTTGAGGGTGTTCTTATGGAATTCGCACTTATTGGCATTCAGCGTCAGGTTTGCCTGTAGCAGTGCATGGCACACTCTATCCAGCGCAGTGTCATGTTCAACTTGATCTTTGCCGAAGACCAGCAGGTCATCGCTGTAGTTGAACGAGTTTGGGATCCCTTGTATGACCTTTCGGATGGTTTCCTGGAAAATCTCAGCGGCTGATGAGATGCCGAAATTCAGGCGCTTGTATCGGAATAGGCCTTGATGCGTGGTAAAAGTCGTGATATAACGAGACTGTTCATGGAGCTCTAGTTGGTGGTAACCTTTGTTCAGGTCAAGCTTGGAGAATATAGTGGCACCATTCAGTTTTGTGATCATATCACTGATATGTGGCCCTGGGTGGCGCTCACGTTCAATGGCGGTGTTGGGTGCTCTCATGTCCACGCATAGCCGGACTTTGTTATCTTGTCCTTTCTTCGGGACCACCACGACCGGTGATACCCAGGGGGTGGGTCCGGACGTGCGTTCTATGATGTCTGATTGTAAGAGGTCCTGTAGTTCATCGTCAACGGCTTGTTGCAGATGGAAGGGCACTTTCCTATGATGCTGGGCAACAGGTGTGATGTTTTCATTGATGTGGAGCTTTACTTTGAAATGATTCAGTTTGCCCAGTCCTTTGAAGAGTTTCGGGAATTTCGCCACGATGTCAGGGGCATCTTCCGTCATGTACAATAGCTCCACCATCTTCAGTCGTTCCGCTGTTGGCAGACTGAGCAAACAGTCGGCGAAGTCGGGTCCTTCCACGACGTGGACAAATGCAGGAATTTTCCTATTTCTGAAAGTCAGGGTGGTGTGGAATCGACCAAGGCATGGCAGTGGTTTCCGGCTCATCCACGTGAAGATGCGGACCGCCGCTGGCTCTAATTTGGGTCGGTTCTTCATATTCTGGTACTCTAGTGCACATATATAGTTCAACGAGGCACCTGAGTCCAGGACGAATTTCGCTGGGTGGTCTCCTATCAGAATGTCTAGTTTTGGATATCGTTTGAGTCGGTCCGGGTCGGCCACCATGCATATGTATTCGTCACTGTCCTGTAACGTTGTTGATGAGTCAAACACTCTGCAGACGTACTCATCACTATCTTGTGACACTGTGGTGAGCGCCGATGAGCTGTTGGATGAGGAACGGTAAGCCTGGCGTGACCTCGTGGGGTGAGGACGAGAGCGAGACGTGCTTGTGGAGCGGCTGTGTCGTTGGTGAGAGTATGCCGAGCGGGTACTGGAACCCGAGGAGTCTGATGAGCGGCTCTCTCTTCTCGTCACAGCTCGGACATGATGCCGGGTGTCGGACCGTGGAGTGGATGACCTTCGGGTCGATTGTCTGGCTTGGCAGGCTATCTCAAAGTGGTTATCCTTTCCGCACCGGTGACATCGTTGGCCAATGGCTGGACACTGCCCTGAGTGGGGGTAATCTTGACCGCATCGATAACAGGCAGGTGCAGGTTTGGTGTGTTTTGTGTGTCGTGATTCTCGTCGGGGTGATATTTTCCGGGAGCTGCGGTGATGCTTGTCTGTCCTATGCGCGCTCGACCCTGGGCGAGTGTTTGTGCGCGACTGTATCCGAAAGGCTTGCTCCTTGTGATCTTTGTCTTTATGTTCAGGCTTGTGTGTTTCCATCCTCTTGGCATGGTCTTCTGCTTGGTCGTTAATCCTTGTAAGTTCTTCGATTTGTTCTAGTGTGTAGGACTTCTTTAGGAGGCGTCTGCGTAGTGATTCTGAGCGACAGCCATCGATGATGCGGAGCCGTAATGCGTCTTCCGTCTTGAAGTTCTCGAAGTCGCAGTGACGCGTCATCCTCTTGATGCGTGTGATGAAGTCGCCCATGCACTCTCCTTTCTCTTGAGACGCTAGGTTGAACACGTAGCGCTCGTAATCAACATTTCGCTTGTGTAGGAATCGCCGATCAAGGGCAGCCTTCACCTCGTCATAAGTGGCCGTGGCAACATTGGGCAATTCTTTGATTATTTGTGCTATTTCTTGGCCGGCAAGATTTCGTAGCGCCACCAGTTTGCGCTTAGAGTCCTGTACTAGGGACCCTTCCATGTAGTCCTCAAAGTCCTCACTCCAGGTTTTCCAGGCTGGCCCCATAGTGTTGCCAGGCGTCAGCACCAGCGGCTGTGGTTGTCGCATGAAGGGTGCTCCTATGGACGCTACTTGAGGCATCGCCGTTGTGTTGGGTTGTGTGGGTGCGCCTCCGGACGAGGAAATGTTTTGAGCGTCGGTATCAGACATGGTGCTTCTGTAGTCTGTTGCTTTCCTTTGATTGTCAGCAATATCGTTTTATATCTTTTGTTTTGCTTGTTCCTGTATTCTTTCGCAGTGCTTAGGAATGTTATTGCTTATTGTTGCTTGCTGCTGCACATGTGTGATGTGAGTGGCTCTGTTCCCGTTTATTTTGTATACTCGGGGTTATTCGCCTGACTTTAAGATGGCCGCCGTCGGGGAAACGTGGGTCTACTGGGAGCTGGCGCCTGACTTCAAGATGGCCGCCATAGTTTCTGGCCCTCGGCAGTCCCTGACGCACGTGCAGACCACGCTCTGGCGTGTCCGGTGGTCGCGTGTGCTGGGGGGGGAATCCGCGCTCACCTCGGCGCCGCTCGGCAGGGCTCTCTGCTTCTCGCGGTCCTCTCCGCTTCTCGCGGTTCTCGGAGGGGGGGGCGGGGTACTCGCGCACCTCGGCACCGCTTGACAGGCTCTCCCCTTCTTCCGCGGCCAGGCGCTGCAGGCACTTTCTTGCGTGCTCTTCCTTGCTCCGCTCCGTCCGTGAGCCAGGATCGGGTGCAGGCGTCGCTCCGCTTCGCGCTCTTTGGAGCTGCTGGCTTGTCGATGGGGCCGGTGCTCGGCTGGGCTGCGCGACGTTGTGTGTGGGGTTGACTCATCCCACCCTCGTCGCCATTGTCGCGCTCTAGCCCGCCCAAATGAACACAGGACACGGAGCTTGGCTAGGGGTAACCTTCTTTATTCCCTGCCAGGAAGTTACTGGCTAACAGACTACTTGCCCCTCCTATCCTGTCTCTACTTCCTCTTCCTCCTTGCCTGACCTGTCCCTCGGAGAGGTCAGGCATAACGACATGACAATTGCCACAGCCAATTATGAGTGGCCCAGTGTTCCCATACCTAAAATTACCAGTTGTGAGAAATTCTGGCTCCATTTTACATTTTAGCATCCAATCAAAACACACCCATGTCCAATCACATTTTTCACATGCGGCGAAGGGTTCGGTGTTCCCAGAATTACATGTTACTCCCCTGTTGGATACTTTAACTTGTAACTTTTGGGATTAGGGGTAAAGATTCTCTGGAATGGGTCTCTCCGAACCAGTATCTCTGCCCTTTTATTCTGGGCATTTCGGAATGAGGGTTATAGAGCTCAAAGTTGGTCAGGTCATCGGTAGGAGTTAAGCCGACCCGAGTCATTTGCCTTTGAAAATTTAAATAATTACACACAAAAGATAAGATAGATGGTTCTTTATTACTGCCACTTCCCATAATTTACCCATCTTTGCACTGAATGGACACAAACAGAAATAGGGATTACTTTCCGTACTAAAGTGGAGGAATTATATTTAGTTGAAATAAATATACAGAGCGGAAAGTGTCTGCGCTACCCCAAACATACAGACAGACACATAAAACCTTTAAGGAGCTCTGCATGAATTAGCCCCAGGCATGTTTCTCTGAGTGAACCTCAAAGCTATTGCAGTTACCATATAGCGTTAGAAAATGGAAAGTGACAACTGGTCTGCAGGCGTTCCCCAACATCCTCAGTGTAGCGCCTCGATTGTAAGTGAACCAAAGGAAGGCAAGGCACTTGCAGAATTTTTTGGGGGGCTTTTGAGGTTTGCACGCTCTTAACTTTTAATGTTCACACTTGAATGTATGGATTTCGACAACTGACACTTGCCATGACGATTCCAATGCCGAGGAAAAGCGCGAACCGTGTTCTTTTATGGCAGAACACATTGGGACTGCGAAATACCCCCTATAATCCAAGGCACTGACTTTAATATAGTATTTAATGAAAAGATAATGGTGAGGTGAAGGGGTTGTGGCAAGGTACAGAAACTCATCCACACGCCACACCTAATAAAATATGAATGTTCCCACCAATATCCATCCTCTTGCACCTTGTGTTCACGTGTGAGGTGTACAGACACAACACTGGCAGGGTTAAGGCCTGACACTACGCCAGTGTTGGGAGGGTTCTTAAACGTGCCGTGATAAAGCATGAACTTTAAGAGAAAGCAATAATTTTTCAAAAGTGCATTTGTGCCTGTGTGCAAAATTAGCCATTTCTGCAATGCATTTCCATTTATCAAAATCCCTTTCAGAGGCCCGGTCGTCTTCTAAATGTCAACCCTCTGATTAAATAAGTGCATTAAAACAAAAAATAAACATTCATCTTAAGTTCATCATGCTTCGGACAATCAGAATGGAGGTTTACGTATCGGAAGCCCATTGTACCCTCAGCGGCCGAGTCAGTTTTGGTCCGCGAGCAGCCATACAAGCAATCACACTTCACAAGCCATAGCGCAGACCCAAATCTGTGCACTGCAGTTCTCTTTCCCCGAAAGTGTTACTGGAGTCCTATGTTCCTAGGATTAATACACGTGTAAAGACTTGAAAACACTTTCATTTTCGTCCATTATTTCGATATCGCACGCTCAACAAGCCAGTTTCTTCGCAGCCAGATTTTTTTGACAGCCACTGCTACTGCACGAAGCAAAATAAATACTCGACAATATTCAACCGACTGCAATTAGAATCCTCTTCATGCTGAAAGCGAAATTAACACTGAACAGCGAACTAGAGGCCAACATTAAGCTAAATGAGAGGCTGCATTAATCCAGTTTTATAAAGTCACTGATTCACTTTGAAGACAATGAAAATACGTCATTATGTCTTCACTGCAGTTTAGAAACGCTTCTGCAATGTGGGGCACACGATCCAAATAGCACTAGAGCAGGAACGACGGTTAGCAAGTCAGCTGTTTTAGATATCCACGTGTTCTTTTAAACCACATCTTGTTAACTCCAGCATAAACATTTAGTTTAGTTTTAAAATGGGGGTGAGCGATAGCGCATGATTTTTTCACAGGATTTTGAGGTAAAAAAAAAATCACAAACATTACGTGACATTACCCAAATGGTGTCAAACGTGGTTGCAGGCCCTTTTACATTCAGCTTTATTTTATGTGAGGGAATATTTTTACATAAAAAAGCCAAACGAGATACTAGTGACAGGAGACTGGTTCAAGCAGAAAATGTCTCTGAACTAAAAAATAGTAAAACACCCAACACACAAAACGACCCGGAGTCTGTCCATGATGTGAACACCTCAAACTCAAAGACGTGAACAACAAACATTGGCAGTGCCAATAGGCCTCGCTTTAAAGGAATGTTGTATGCCAGTGTGAAGCATTACAAGTAAATGGCATGATATGTATGTGGAAGCAAAGAAATGTAGAATGATACTGGTGTACTTCAAAAGGTCAATGAGAGTTGCGCTGTCAAGCCAGACCTAAAAATCCCATGTACATTAATGATTGCCCTGCTTTCGTCTGTGCTGCTGCCAGAGAAAAACAACAACAATTAAATAGTTATCTAAGATACTTTAATAGCTTGCCAATGTCAAGTGTGTGCCCTTTAAAGTTAAAGCTTAGGAATCTGGATAAATAAACAAAATAATCACAACTATGCGGAGAGAAAGCATTTTTTTGTGGAAACACACAATTTTTGCAGAATCAAAACATGCATTCCTAGCTCCCAACTTGTGGGGGGAGGCAAATCCACTCTCTAGTGAAGCTCACAATTGTCTGGCACCATCTACACTGTCAAGCCAGACCATAAAAATTGAACACCAAACATTCAGACACAAAGAAAAGCCAGTCCACAATAAAGACAACCTAAGGCTAGGGCGCTCGAACTCGGAGTAACTGGGTTCAAGTCTCAGCAATGACGCTAAACATCCTGTGATTCTGGGTAAATCACTTAATCTCCCTGTGCCTAACAAAAACAAGCATTTGCAATGCAATAGGTCTCGCATTAGGAAAGTGTGAGCTATAGGTATTGTAAATGACAATTTTTTTTAATATGTGATGGCTTTGAAAATATATAAATTAATAGCATTGTTATTCACAAAGCCAATAGCTTACACCTTCCTAATAAGAGTCCTATTGCCTATGGCAATGCTTGTTGGTAGCAAGCAAGGACAGTGCTGTTGTGGTGCTGAGGGATGATGTGGTTGGGCTTAGTGATGTGGTGGTGTTCCCGAGTGATGTGGTGGTGTTCCGAGTGATGTGGTGGTGTTCCAGAGTGATGTGGTGGTGCTCCTGAGTGTTGGAGGGTAGAGGTGGAGTTGGAGGATGGATTTGGGAGTTGGAGGGTGGAGTTGAAGGGTGGAGTTGGAAGTTGGAGGGTGGAGTTGGAGGGCGGCACTAACAAATATGCTCGCTCCATGTCGTAGGTACAGAAAAACGCAGACAAGAATGGAACAACATTAACCATGTAACCCCAGTAACCAAAGACCAGTTACCCACCTGAAATTGGAACCGGTGTCTTGACAAACAATGGATCGCAGCCTCTCTTAATGCGGCAGTCACAGGCAGCTGGCGCGTGCAGAACTTTTCTGTAGTTTCCCAGTTCACAGCTCCTAGAAGCAGCTTTCAGAGCACGCATTCATAGGCGCAGACATCCATTTTTTTATGGCTCATTGGTACTTACCTGAATCAACTGCTTTCTGCTAGAGGGAAGCCGCATCCGCCGTGCTGCTGCGGTTGTGAAGAGTGGACTCCCAGCGGGGTGGACACCGGGGCATCCGGACTGGCAGGGGGCAGTGTTTCCTGCTCAGGGATGTTCAAAAACTTAACGAGCAGGACTGGGCTCTGTAAACACTGCACTGCGGGGAGCAGGGGTAGGGTCGGGTACAGCCTTTTACAATGCAGCACAATCTTCTGCAGATTTATGTATAACTTATGTCAAGTCGCACTTCTGTACGGAGGTCAAACTGCAGCAGAAGTATTAGAAACTGTGAGAGGCTGGGGAAGGCGTGGGTTTGTGGAAACAGATACGTCTCAGCCCAGCAGGAGTCAGAGACAAACAGTTACAAGACACTGAAATGCAGACCAACAACAGCAATGGAGATAAACAAGGGGGAGGAGAGCACGAGGGGAGAAAGGAAACATCCCAAACCACAGGGAAGAATGCATCCCTCCAGTCGCTGGGTGCCTGTCTTTTGCGTTATGCTGAATGATTAACACATAGTTGGCTTTGTGGGCTAAAGTTGGAGCAAGCTTGCCCTCTAACAACTCGCTAATATTTTTCAGAGCCATCAGCTTTTTATTGAAAAGAAAACTAACAAACACGGAATAGCTCTGAAGCCTTTAAGTTTCCTGCTGAGCCTTTACAGTTTAAGGAAAGCTTTCGAAATGCTCTTATGACAAGCATAGTATTTTTAGCAACTATATTAAAGTTTAAAGTCTACTCAGATTTTAATTACATCCAGGTTTAGACTTTTAGTGTGCAGTCTGCGTCACGGTTCAGCTTTTCTGTTCAGATGAGAACTTAATTAATAAATTGTAAATAGTGACGTCTATCGGTCTATTGTAATTCTGTTGCTGCTCCGCTGCCCTCCGGTTTCTATTCATGCATGGCTGTCAACTCACCCAAATGCCCGTGGAACCGGCAATGAATGCTTAAGGCGAGCGCTCCGTAGGTTCTCTGTGTCTATCAGCTTGTGATTCCTGGTCCCTTGAACCCTGCAAGTGTCCCCCTGATGTGGGGCAGTTTACCAGGTGCTGTGCTTATCGACTTTATTCTTTCGCTTCTAAAATAAGCTCTCAGCATTGCAGGGGGGGGGCGGGGGAGCAGCAGCCTTTGATGTGCGAGCGAGTGGGAGGGAACGACCATATGGGGTGTGAATGAGAAGTGAGGGCAAGCGCGCACTGGGGAAGTGTCGCGGTTGAGTACCTCACATGCATTGGGGACAGTCCTCGCTGGTTTCAAGAGCTGTTTTGCCCACTATAATCTCGACATCTGCAATGCCAGAGGCATTGGCAGAGGTCGAGACCTAAGAATGGGCAAGAGTGAGCAAAGCTTCAAGCCCATACCTGAATACAGCATGCTTTACAGAGCAGCGCATGCACTGACCAGGCTCGACCTAAAAAGTGACTGAGCAAACGTCTGTTGAGGTAAATGATGTACTAAGAACAGTAAGAATCCAGCATAATAAAAAACACTTCATCTGAAAGAACACTATGGATAGGAATCAAAACACAAAACCATAGTTACACTGGCACAAATGTAGAGGCAGAGGCACATGCACTTTAGTGGCATCTCTAGTAATACAGATTGCAATGGCTCCGTGACCCTGCCTGTGAGGTCAGGTTCAGGGGCCCTAAGGGTAATCAGGGGTTACTGGGCCTCCGTTGGTACCACATTTCTGAATGGTCAGCACTCCTAGGTTGCCCTGAAGGAAGCACAACTCTACAGCACTTGAGTCTCAAGGTAAAGATGGCAGAACAGTTTCTAAGGCTCTGTTATGAAGGTAATGTAGGTTGGAAACAGATTTTAATAACACTCAATAAATCTTGCTTTAAATCAGGGCTTTTAGTTTAAAATAAAAAAAAAGAAACCAGCACTGGATAAAACACATCGTATTTAAGGTGCAGTGGGGACGTTCCACTACTAGTGAGAGCCCTGCGCTAAAAGAGGATTCAAGAAATTCCCGGGCACCTTCACCCAACTCTTCCAACTGTGCATCTCGGTTCTACTCAAGCAGCACACCAGAGTTGTGCTGATTCTGTGGAGCATCGTAATTTATTTTCACAATAGTATACCATGTTCCGCCACAAATGCCTCTTCCCAACCTTGCGTGGATCACCTCAACTGTAAAGCTCTGGCTGGACGTGTTTGAAATCTCAATATAGCTGGTCGTGCTATATGCAGGACAATAACAGGTCCTGGAAGGCATAGAGCGGCGTTCAGAGGTGCAACAGACTGGCAAATTGGTCAATATTAGTTTAGTACAAAGAGAAAATATTTTCTCACAATACGGAAATCTCACATATTAAACCAGTATCTCACTGGTACACTCTTCCAAATCTCATCAGTTTCCGTTCTAGAACTTAGCAAGCATGTATTATTTTTTAAGGCATAAACATGATATCACATTTGTCTTAGGGTTGTTCAACAGCAATCGACGTATAACGGTTTCAACCCTCCTTTTACCCACACTTTCATCAAAACGAGTGCTACTTTCACCACCCAAACCCCAACCTTTCCCAGGCGTTTATTAGTGCGAAATTCTGGGTGGGCTAGGACACTATGGTTCTCGTGGTGCGGAGGAGGCGTGACGTAGGGTAGCAAAAGGCGCTGCCCAGTGCCGGACGCACGTCTCTGAAACAGTTCGGTTCCTATCACTGGTCCATGAAAGATAGGCCCCGTTGAGGGTAAAAATACCTTTACCAAGTAATGATAAGCATTTGCAATGCAATAGATCTCGCATTTACGCGAGTTTGAGCTATTGGCATTGTAAATGACAATGCCTTTTATTTATGTTTTGGTTTTTAAAACATAAAAAAAGGCATTGTCATTTACAATGCCAATAGCTTGAAAGCAAGTAAATGCGAGTCCTATCACATTGCAAATGTTTTTTTCCCCTTCTTCAGAGGGGGAGTGGAAATAGCAGTGCTGCGTGTTTAACATGCCCCACAGTGCTTCACGTTGTGCTCCCCCTTGCTCGGCCCTAACGAAAGTAGCATGCACTATTAATAAAATACATAAGTGCGTTCATTATAGTTAAAGTGGACGTGCTATAATTTAAATAAAAAAAATTCTAGAGCGGCAAGTTATTAAGTAAATAAATAATCGCATTCGCTATAGTTAAAGCGGACGCGCTATTATTTAAATATATAAATTAGTAAAAACCAAAGGGCCTGCTGAGATGTCGTGGGTTGAATACGGAAGATCAATAACGATAAATTGCCAACTGGCTTATGAAAGAGACCGTGTAACGCCACATGTAAAAGAGCCTGTCCTCATGGGAGGTAACAAACGGCGACAAGGCGATAACAAGGAGAGACAACAAGCCTCATAATCAATCGGAAGCCAGCATTCACCAAGGACAATGCCACCAGCCAATGAAAAATATGGGAGAAGAGTGGGCGAGGCTTCGACAGCATACTCTACTTCAGCATGCCTCGCAGAGCGACGAGTGCATGTGCGCTGCCGCAAGGCTCGACCTAATAACTGCTAACTGCGGAGATACTAGTCGCTCACCATCACGAGTTTTTCATCAACAGCTAACTCACATCCTGATCTCGGACGCCCTAGTCTGTGTTGTATCTGAAAAGAGTTTAGTGCTCTCAGCCAGTTCTTTTGCAACAGCGAGTTCCTCCTCACACAGTCTACCCCCGCCTTCCTTAAAAAGGCAAACTCTCGAGGCAGAAGGAACGATATTTCAAACAATAGTAGTAAGGCCTGCTTGGAGCTCAGGACCATTACAAGGATAGGTAATGATCCTGCATGTGCAAGTGGATCTAATGTACATGTTAACCTGCCATATATAAATGGTCTGTCTTCCCAATGGCTCGGTGAAAGAGTTAAAAGAAAGGTTCTGCAATCAAGGATAAAGCAACATATCTACTACATGGTTACTAAAGCTTGTCCACAGAAGCAATGATATGCAAATAATCATCAAAAAGCTTTAATTGGAGATTTTGAGAAAGTAAACTACTTCTCACGTGTAAGAAAATGAAATGTCTACGACTTTTGCCAGGTACCAACTTAAATACTCCCTTGAGTAGAGCAGTGTGCAACAGGAGATAAGGTTAATGTTTTATATGCTGGCTGAATAACAGAGGTCAAGTCATTTTTATTTGGGGTAAGAAAACAAATCTAGTTGAGGCTCTCCTAGCTTTGCAAACCAACTGCCACCACCAGATGCATGCAGAAAGATAAGCATTTGCAATGCAACAGGTCTCGCATTTACGCAAGTTTGAGCTATTGGTATTGTAAAGGTCAATGCCTTTTATTTTTGTTTTTGAAACTTAAATAAAACGCATTTTTATTTACAATGCCAGTAGCTTAGAAACGCGTAAATGCGATACCTCTTGCATTGCAAATTCTTGTTTAGTTTGGGACGTTTGAGATTCCCCCCCTCCCTCATCCCCCCTCCCCAAGAACTTCACTGACTAAGTTACGCACCTGGTCACTGGTGGACAGTGAGTAGCCTGCATTGGTACAGAGCCCTGGTGACACTGGTCACTGGTGCATGGTAAGCAATTTACATTTAATGGAGAGGTGCTGTTGCCCACCTAGGGCACAGAACAGTAGGAGAAAGTATATATTATGAGCAACCTAATAGAGAAAGGTGGCTGCCCAAGAGACTGGGTCTGGTAAAGCTGGCTAGCCTTGATATGGAGCTGCAGGGGACCTTGGTACATGGAGGGTACATTGGGGGATGGTAAGATGCCTCCACGATTCAAGATATAGTGATGTTAGAGCAGTTGAGGGGCAGGGTGAGCCACCTAGCTTGGTGATGGAACTACTATGATGATGTGCACTCATGGATGTGGCCTAATTGCTAGAGTGGTCGCCCACAAAGCTAGGGGCCTGGGTACGAATCTCAGCTAGGACGCTCACCACCCTGTGATCCAGGTGCGGATCGAGGAGGCAGCCACGACTGCTCCAGAGGAGCCCCCGGGAAGATCGCCAGCCCCCATACCCCTTGGAGGACGCTAGCCATGGCTGCGAGGCCCTGCCTGCTGCGGCTGCTCTGGGCTTTGAGAACTGTGTGTGACATGCAGCCCAGGCACTGGACCACGTCTCCTGCAGTGGCGGCTGCTTCAACTTTGGATTTTGGCTTCTTACCTGCGGAGACCTATGACACCAGCACGCACTACGAGCCCGGGGCCATCGGGGCGCTCTTCCAGATCGTCAAGGCATTCCTGTTTGTGGTGCAGCCAACCCCTTCCCACAGGTTGAGTCTGATTGGAGGGCTGTGGTGTGTGTTGGGTCTTTAAATAGAGTAACTGTTCCCTGCAGCACGAGCCCCGCATCTGTTGTTAACGCGCACTGCATGCACGCTGCCTGTTTCACCACTGCAGGTGTGAACACACATCGTATCTCTCAATACATGCGGTGCGTGTCAGCTATCAGACTCTCACCACACACTGCCTGTCTAACTGAAGCTGCATAGTAACAACGCCTCACCGCATACTGCCTGTCTCATCAAAGCTGCATAGCAATTCACGGCTCACCGCATACTGCCTGTTGCATTGAACTTGTTTAGTGCTGTATGTCTCACCATTGCTGCATGTTCCACGAAGAACTGCATATCTCACTACACACTATCGTATCACTGGTAACACAATGCATATATGAGCACACACAGCTTGCCTGCCACAGACTGTCTCACCACACACACTGCATGTCTCAAACAGACTTGACTTTTTACTATACACAGTCATATTACACACTTCATGTCTCACCACATCCAGGACCTCTCGGCACAGAACCTGTTTTGCTATGATGTATTGCCTTACGGGTCCACAGCGCCTAGATGCCTTTGTTGGCGCAGGAGCGCATTAATAAAAATAAATCAAACCATGGCGCGCATTGCGTTACTGAACACTATAGCATAGAGTGCACTCCTTGGTCTTTTAGCGCTGGACAACATATACGTCTTTTAGATCTCATGTCACACCCACTCATTGTGCTCTTGTACTCTGTGTGTTCCACATTTCACCTCACTCTAATCTTCTTGAAGCATTCTTGCTATGTGTACTCACAGTTCCTTTAATCAGGAGGCCCACGCCACATTTTTTTTTTTTTACATTTCCAATAAACCGAGCAAGTGCTCGCCCGACCCACACTGCGCGCCAAGCGCCATTCTGCATTCTTCAGAAGTAATAAATAATCGAGGCGTGTTTGTGCTATCTGGGCTGCCCCGGTGGCCTTTACCAAAGTTACCAGCAGGCGGCCGGCCGAGGGAAAGGGGTCTGGCTGGCACAGGCCAGACAGCTGAGAGCAGTGCAACCACCCACGGTTAACATAGTGCAGATATCCCACAGACACACACAAAAACCAGATACCCGGAGGGAGAGAGACGGGCAGCCTTCGCCGAACAATGGCTGTGATAACGAGTGCTTCTCATCCCTGGAGCATTGCTAGCGTGGGGGCTGCAAGGAAAACAAGAGCTCGCCATGACGCAGAGTTTACTCAATTTCTGCCGTCCCACTTGGACAGACTGCCCTGACTTCCTGCTGGCGTAAAAGGTTTTTATTATCTTTAAGGGGTCATGTGTTTATCCCCATAAAGATAACAAACCTTTTACGTCAGCAGTAAGTCAGGGCAGTCCTTCCAAGTGGGATGGACGAAAAAGAGAAAACAGTACGTCACCATGACCTCTTTCCCAATGGCTGGCCACCGTTTAGCATAAACGGTGATGCCGGCCAATGGGAAAGAGGGACCGGGTTTAACCCGCTAGTGAAACATACCCCATAATCATTAAATCTCACCAGCGAGACTGTGCATGTGCGCAGTCTTACTCTATGCTCGACCTAAAAAGGGAGGTTAGGGGACTCATTTCAAACCACTTTAGGCAAAAGAAAGCTGGTGTTGAATGTGATTGCTCCATCTAAAGGATCCAGAAGGAATCTCAGATTACGATCCTTGACCAAAACATGATGTTTCAATATACGACCTGAGTAGCAAAGATCAGGTTAGTCCTAGAATAAAACAATTCTTGTTGACAATATATTGGATTTATTTTGTGGATTAAGTCAAAGAAAACTGTATAGTAATCTGCCTGACAGGTCGATGAAGCATTTTATTTTGCAACTATGGCCCCCTACGATCCAGATGAAACTTCGGATGTTGATTCGAGACAACAATAGTATATTCAATGTTTTATTTTACTTGCAAAATGCAGATAGCAATTTGCAGTGCCAATAAATAAGACAAAGCACATTAGATTGATGCAGCTAATGTTGCATCAATGCTGCATCAATCTAATGTGCTTTGTCTTATTTATTGGCACTGCAAATTGCTATCTGCATTTTGCAAGTAAAATAAAACATTGAATATACTATTGTTGTCTCGAATCAACATCCGAAGTTTCATCTGGATCGTAGGGGGCCATAGTTGCAAAATAAAATGCTTCATCGACCTGTCAGGCAGCTCTCTGAACCTGCTCTGGGCTCGGACAGCACAACTGGAGCCTGAGACAATCCACATAACCACCATAGAGAAGGAAAAAAAAGAAATGACGGACTGGACGGGGAAAAAGCAGCGTTCATTAAAGACCTATTCCATCAGAGCAAGGCACAAGGGACCCCCATAGACACGAGGAGCACCTCTGAGGAGAGCCAAAATGGGGAGGAAACTACCTTCAACCAAGGTTGTCACTAGCGACTTTCTAGTGCAGGCCTTTTGGGAGATCAAGGAAGGTATTCAAACGGTCAAGATTGACATAAGGACACTTACAAGATATACTCTCCACATAGTTGAATTGGGCAGATGAGTGGATGTTCTGGAGAAAGGTCTTAATGAACAAGTTCACAACTGTGACTGCCTTCAACAGCATATGGTTGCAAACAAGGAACAACTCATCATCCTTCAGAAAAGTGTGAGGACATAGAGAATCAATAACGACTAAACCACATTCGCGTTGCGAGGAATACCCATGGAGATACCGGGTGGAAAGCTACAAAGATATGTCCAAAACATGTTTGAAGTTATTCTAGAAAGGTTAGACCAGAAACTGATCAAACTGGACAGAACCCACAGGGAACTAGAGGGAAATCCCCGAAAAGTTTGACTTGGTCAACTTATGAGAAAAACGCAATCATGACTAGAACTAGAGTAGGGGTGTTATCTTGTTCAATGGGTCATCACTCCAACTGTTCCAAGACCTATCCCCTCTCACATTGGCAAAGTGTACATATTTTAGGCCTGTCAAAGAACTACTGAAAACCAAGTGCATCAAATATAGATTGGGGCATCCATTCCGGATCATATGAACGTAATACAGTAAACAGCCTTAGCCTCCCAGGAAGAAGTGTGCACTTTGTTGAGACTGAAAGGAACATAGTCAGTCTCAAACTTTGGAAGATGCACTGGACATCAGACAGGCAAGAGGGGCTTGTAAAATAGCAACCAGAAAGTGAAGGAAGTATAAACCTAACAGAGAGGAGATCGCAGCAGGCAAAGAAAGCATGCTATCACATTTGTAACGTGTTGGGGGAGTGAATATATATTTTTTTCAGGTTTTGGCATCGCTGCTCTGCGTGTAGCGGGCTCCTTGAATGACTCCCTTCTTTTACTCTGTACACTGGGTAACATTGGAAGGAATTGATTCCTTGTTTGTGAGGGTATTAAAGGCTCTAGGACGAAACGCGATTGAGTCTTCTCCTTTTCTAGCCGCAGGCCATGCTTGTCTTTAGCCTTCTTTATCATTTGATTGTACATTGCAATGTCATCCAGAGACTAAGGCCTTGATGGAAAATAATCTACTCTTTCTTCAGGGGAGTCTGTCTCGATCTAATGTCATTGAGTCTCAGAACATTTGGAGTCTTCTGACCCCTAAAACACTTCCTGGCCTGACTGGCCTTCCTGAAGGCTTCCTCTTCCTGAAGCTCTAGTATCATCGGAGGGTCTATTTCCTCAACCTCCTGCTCCCCTTAGTTTTCCTGCCTCAAAGTGTTTTGAGGGAATTAAAAGTTCCTTCAGAGAGGCGGCAAAATCCTTTTTCTTTTGGCTTAACGCTGCCTTTTCAGCTTCAAGGTGCTGCTACTTTCTTTCGATCTTCGCAGAGTGTTCTCCGGGGTTGAGTGTCAACATCGATTTTCATTTCAACGTCAAAGAATCCTTCAACGATGTGTCGGTCACCGAGCCCTTTGACTCCTCCCGAGATCTATCTCGTTTCGACGTCAAACGTCTCGACTTTTAACATCTTTCAACGATTGAATCTTTTCTGGAGACTTTCCTCCTACAGAGTCCTTGTAGACAGATCCAACGAGTTCCTTGTCCCTGGGCTTGCCTCCGATCTGCGATTTTTTCAATGTCGAGGCGCTCTTTAGTGCCTTAGAGTCTGATTTTTGAGATTCTAGTAAGCGCAGTATTTTTGGAGTAGTTTCTTGTATTTGGTCTTGAGCAGTTTCCCCACGGTCATTCTCAGCTCGGAATCCAAAGCTTTTCCCTCTGCACCGTCGGTTATGTTCTCGCCGTCGTTGCTTGACAGACCCAAGGCTCTTAAGGAAGGTGTAGGCCTCTGTTCCTGCATGGCTTAGTGCGCCTGTCTCTCTGCTTCACTCTTGCCTTCAGCGTCTTTGCCTTGAACCTGGCGCAAGCCTCGCAGTAGTCGCTTTAATGGTTAATTGGCAGACAGAGGTTGCAGACCTGATGTTGATCCTTCTGCGTGAACCTATGATGACAATTCAGGCAGAATTCAAATGGACGCTTCTCTATCATGTGAAACAGGGAGCCCCCTGCCCAGACATTCTTTAGCAGTCGAGGAAAACGTCCCTCAACAATAGTAATCTTCCCTGGTACCTCCTATTTGATTATCTTCTTCTGAATTTCTTTGACAAACTTCTTCCGACTTTTCCTTCTTTCAAAACTTGGAGAACACTCAGCAAAGCGTCCAGACCCAACGGCGGAAAAAAAGAATCTGAAGATAGCGGTCGAGGGTAAGAGTTTCTGGGGAAGGGCAAACAACGTGACAGGAAGCTCCAACTGGAGAGCCGCAGACGCCCAACAACAACAAAAAAATAATTAGAAGTACTACGAAAAAAATTAGAGAATTCGAGACCCATTCATCAGATGGTAGAATAAAGGTCTGAAGGTGCTAAGGGTCAAACTTCCTGCAGCCTTCACACAGTGGTGAAATCTTTACAGATAGCCCATCTTCTCAAGCTGATCAAGGTCCTGTACATTGGTTGGTAATGGGTGCACAGTCTTATATCTTTTGAAGAAATTGTCATACTGAGACTATTCTGTCTACTCAAGGCTGTTTACAATACTAAGGATCTACTACTTAGAATCCTTGCCCTGTTTGAAACTTTTCCTGAAGTACCATAACACTTCTGAAGAACATACTGGACGCAAGTCGTCAACAGTCACCTGCACAGAGAGTTACTCCTGAATACAAAGATTTATAATGTGTTCCATACCCCTACACACCTATGATGCATTGGGAGCACATGTGGTTTGTAAACAGTTTCACCCATTAGCTGGATACAGGCTGTACAAAATTAGGCACAGAAGTAATATGGGAATTACCTGTCACTATGTAAACTATAAAACAAACTAGCCCACTCTTTGAATGATGTAACAGTGATGTCATCAATTATGTAATTTGAGATGTCATCAGTGGTGTCATAAATGATGTCATAGAACATGTCATGAGTGATCTAATATGTGAGGTCATATGTGAGGTCACATGGCAGGGGTGCAAGTTATTGTTAGCTCTGATATATGAGCAGTTGCCCAGGCTCCCAACTTACCTGGACCAGTCCTCCCACCAGTCATGGCCCTTTCAGACCCAGCTACCCACTCTGCTGACTACCTCCGCCGCCCACCATCTACTCCCTCTCTCCTGGGCCTTTTTTGCTTCTTCTGTGCTCCTTGGCCTCTTTTTTCTTCTCTCATTCTTTCTTTCACATTCCAAGACTCTTTTTGACTTTTGCTTTTCTGCTCTTTGGCCCCTTTTGCCACTCTCACAGTTTTCCCACTTAAATTCATTTGCTCTTTTTGACATTTTTCTTTTCTTCTCTTCCGCCTCTCTTCCCCTTTTTCCACTTGTATTCCATCGCTCTTTTTGACTTTTTGCTTTTCTGCTCTTTTGCCTCTTTCTCATCCTTTTCCATTCATATTAATTTGCTCTTTTGGCGCTCTCCTGACACCCTCTTCATCCCTTTTGCTAGCCCCACCACCGTTCACCCGCTCTCCCCTCCAATCTCTCCGGATTCTTACCTGTTCTCCTGTGTGTCTTTCCCACATCTCCTTCCTGTCTCTGCTAGCCTCTGCCCCCCACCACAACCTATTCCACTGCCCCATACCCCGCTACCCCTCCCACTTACAAGGACATACTTAATTCTGGCCTCAGTGCTGCCTCACAGTGATTGGGCACAGCAGGCATCCAACCAGCCTGAACCCACCAGCAGCCTGGACTTGAGCGTCAAACTTCAAAACCTCGATCACAAGCCACGCCAACACCCTTGCCCCAGTCAAACACTCTAAACACAGGAGAACCAAGAAACAAGCCAGCTGGTACACCGAAGACCTCAGGAACTTCAAACACCACTGCAAACAAATTGAGAGGAGATGGAGAATCAGAAAGGATACCTCCTATAGGATCACGTACAAAACCGTCCCCAGCCACTACCACCACCAACTGAGAGAGACAAGGAAAAGAGCCCTCGCAACAAGAATCAAACCCAACTAAAACAAGGAACTCTTTGCATCGTCAAGGAATTCTCCAACCTCTCAGCCACAGCAAATCAACGTTACCTCTTTGCGAGATTTCTGCAACTGCCTCACAGACTTCTTCCACGATAAAATAGTCACGATCTTCAGAAAGTTCAACCCTCAGCACAAACCCTCCAACATCATCAACCATCGTACCACCGGCACAACAGGCGCCCAACTGAACAACTAGATCCAACTCACCCAACAGGACACCACCTCCATCATGAGGTCAGTATATACGGGGGCCTCCACCACATCTTCAACCTAGGCAGACCCAAGATCAGCCTCGAAGTGACAACAATCATCAACGCCTCAATAGCCACCACAATCTACCCTGAAAACTGGAAAGACACAGAGGTCAACAACACTCCTAAAGAAACCGGCCGACCCCATTGAACTCAAACGACGGACCCATCATAATGCATGGATTCAACCCAGATCTGTGACTAGAGGTGAGTATATGAAAAGTTTCAACACTTCGTCCATCATCTCGTTTGTTTGCCTTAAGTAGGCAGGGTATGCCCAGACGTGGGTCCCTTGCTCACTTTGCCACTGAATTCAAGTTAGCCTGGCTGAGGAGGGGTGTTACCCCGAAACCGGTCCCAGGATGCTTGTTTCCGGTCCTGGAAAGAGCTGGCTTGGCAGTTCGGGTTGGACTGTTCCCATGAGGCACAGTGGCAAGACTGATTTGCATATAGCTAGGTCAAAACTGGGGTGGCAAAGTGAGCTAAAGAACGATGATGGATTCAACACCGATCTGTGACTGGGGTAAGTGTCTGAAAAGTTTCAGCGCTCCGTCTACCATCTCCTTGTGTTACCCATTTACTGATACCCCGACAGGCAAAACTCACATAGAAAGCAATCGACCAGAGCAGGAGAGTCCAGCCTATTTGAATGGTTACCCCCGATTTTTGCCTGACATTTGATGCAACCTGACTTGATGTGCCCCGGGTTCCTACCAATCAGGTTCACAGGGCCTGTGATCTTTCACAAAAGTGTACCTCTGTATCCACAATAGGCACATCCCTGGCAACAGGAAAACCCCTTGTAAAAGGTACCATGGATACCAAGGGCATTGTGACCAAGGAAGGCCACTGAAGGCTGCAGCACCTATTGTGCCACCCTTGGAGGCCCTTCACCTTAACCTACACAGGCTGCGTGCTTTGGTGCAGATAAAAGTGAAGATTGACATGGCACACACCAGTGTGCCCTAACTACAAACTACTGCCTAAGGCCTAAATGAGTCCCCCTCTAGCAGGTGAGGGTACAGACGCATGAGCTCTGTTTCCCCTACAGTGTGAGAGTCCATTCATAGACATTGTAAGTGTAGCAAAGGCATAAAGAGTATATGGTCTGGGAGTCGGTCACTGCGAACTTCACAGCTCCATAATGGCTTTACTAAAAACTGGGAAGTTTGGTAGCAAACTTCTCAGCACATTAAACCCCACACTGGTACCAGTGTGGGATTTAATGTAAAAGGCACTCAGAGGGATTCTTAGAGATGACCCTGAAAACCGACCAACCCTGGTGTGGTTTCTGAATGGCCGCCCGCCAGTGCCACTATCAGACAGGTTTCTGGACCCCTGGGTAGAGGTACTCTGCTCTCTGGGTCCAGAAACAATGTCCATCCTGGGCAGAGGTGTCATACCTCCTTCCCAGGATGGGCTGCGCTCACAAAAGTGGAAGCTTCAAAGGCCTGCTGCCTTTTGAAGTTGTCCCTGCCGTTCGCTGCACCCAGCAAATGGCTCCCACAGGTTCTGATCCCCACTTGGGCGGGAGAATCAGCGGAAAATCCAACTTAGGAAGAGAGGTTTACCCACCATTGCTAACCTCACCCCGCAGGTTAGGGAAGCGAGGTGAAGCATACATCTCAGTCCCCCCATCTTGAAGATGAGGGGACTCAGCCAATTAGGAAGAGGCTCATGCCCCCTTCTGCTGGAAGGTGGCATAATAGGGGGTGTACCCCCCAAGGAAGAGACTCATTTGTCCCAACCTACACTGCCCTTTTAACACCCCTAAATGTAGTATTTAGGGGTGACCCAAAATCTGGCCTCCTCAGATTCAAGGAAGAAAGAAGAGGGACCGAAAGGCTGAAGGCTTTGTGGACCCTGGAAGAAACAGAGGACAACAAATGACTTGGCCCAAGCCCTAACGGCCTGTCCCAATCATGACCTGCCTAAAACGAAGAAACCAGCATCTCCCTCAGCAGCAGAACCCCAGAGCCCTGAGGTCCTGCCCTGCACTCAACTATCAGACTCTGTCTCCTGTGAGCACCGGATTTACTCAAAGCAAAGACTAACCAACAGTGTCTGGACTCCGCTATTTTGCATCACTCTCCAACCGGCGCCACAGCCAATCCGAAACTAAACCTGTAGCCTTTACTTGAAGCGTCCCCCTACCGCAACCGAAGGCGGTAAGACAACTGCGCCCTTGACCGAATCAGTCAAGGAAGTCAGACTGCATCTCTCTGGCTGATGCCAACCGTGTCCGTTCGCAGCCTAGAGAAACTCAAGCCTAAGACACCTCAGCTCTCAATGCCCTCCGGGCCTTGGGTGGCCCAACCGACTGTGTCCAAGCAACCTCCAAGATCCCCGGTCGCCGTCCCACTAGTTGGCCACCTCCAAGTAGTTCTCCTGACCCAGCCTGTACCTTTCCAAAACCCACAGTCTCCACTGCGAAGCCCAGGGAAAGTGAGGTCAGCTTTATCTCCTGCACCCAGCCGCCTCAGTGCCACTGGGGGTGCAGTTCTTGTGTCGGTCGTTAACCCCTACAGTGCCGACCGCAACTTTAGAGGCTTTTGATCCCACACTTAAGTGACCTACTTGCCAGCAGACTCCAACCAAAGCCGTTGGCTAACGTTGGGTCCCTGCACTTTTCACCCGGCCGCCCCAGGGCCACTGGCGATGAAACTAGAGTGTCCAAACCCCAAAACCTCAACCTCATAAGTCCAATACTTACCTCCGAGCTCGATAACCATTTTTCTTCCTACTGGGACTTATAATATGAGATTTTGAGTATAGAAAGTGTTCTATGCAGAATGGCTAATGTATGGGGAAAGGTGAGCACTACTGTAACGTAATCCAAAAGTGATCAAAGATTATTTACTGTGTAATGCCAAGTATTCTGAAAAGTGGTATCAACATGTAACTGTTACAATTATAAGAACAACAGCATTTCTTTGAAAAGATGTTCATTTGAAAGTACTTATTATCAACCTGTACCAAATCCTGCTTGGTTCTAGAAAAAACTATAAGTTACCTTTTTGATACTTTCCTAATTGGTCTGGATTCTGTCTCGGAGTGTGTGACGTCAGCCTTGATTGAGTGAGTACAATAAATGCTTAACACATCCTCCTAATAAGCCTAACTGATCGACCACACTACCACAAATAGATTTGTTAGTGATTAACTAATTTAGCTTCTGCTATACCTCTGGAGATCCCCTGTACTTTGGTATAGTATACACAGAGCCAGCTTCCTGCAACCACAAACTTGCTAAACATCTGAAACAAAAAACTCCTGGACAGCACTCCTGGACAGCTCACAATCTAGAATGCGAAGCAACTACAGCATCAAAACAGCCCTCATTGCAGCCCAGACAAAATATGCACCATACTCGACCGAGACAGCAGTGCTCATCCTTCTCGACCTCTCAACGGCTTTCGACATCTCACACCACATGCTCATCACCAGACTCCACTGTATCAGAATCCAGGGATCAGTACTCAAGATGATGACCTCCTTCCTCACAGGAAAAACTCAACAAGTATGCCTTCCAACTTTTACCTCCAAAGACAAGAAAATCAACAGTAAGTCCCACAATGCTGGTCACTAGGGGTGGGCGATAAATTCCACTCTGTCGGCGGAGTTCACAGAGTTTTTGCAACTCCGCATTCCGCTTGGAGCTCAGAGTTCAACAAAAACTCTGCCACATGGCTGAGTTTTACTGGTGCCCACTCTATGAGCAGTTGTGTGAATGCTAACACAGCCTACCAGTCCTTGTCAATTAGCTCCCTATCCATGTTGTCAATTGTTTCCTAGTCCACTAAATCTCTTTTTGACAACGCATGCTTTAATTGGCTGAGCAAGCACAGTACCCATTGGTTACTGCCAGCAATGAGTGAAGCCGGAGCCTCATAAACACTTGTTAGAAATGGGGGTCTCTAGTTGGTGGAGGTTTGCACCTTTGTCCAAATAGGGACCCTTGCTTTTAGTCAGCGTAGGGGAGTTACGCACTTTGGATAACCCCTTCTCACTCCCTTGGTAGCTTGGCACAAGCAGACAGGCTTATCCCAAAGGCAATGTGTAACGTATTTGTACCCAAAAACACAGTAACAGAGTGAAAACACCACATCAGTTTAAAAATATTAGGTATCTTTATCTAAACTAAACAAGACCAAAACAACAAAATATTTAACATACAGGTATCAAGATATGCTTTTAAAACAGTTATTTCAAAAATAGAACTTGTAGTAACAAAATAGCTCCACCTGGGGTTATTACGACGTCGTGACAGACATAAATCCAAAGTACGGCGTGGACCGCGAGATGCACAGTGTCGGGCACGGATTAACATGACCCCTCAAACAGAACCTTGGAAACAAAGTCTATGGACGAAACATGGCGTCATAGAGGTGACGCGCCTGTGCAGAGGCCAATGCCGAATTCCTGGTTGCCACGGGGGAGGAAAGGCGCCGTGTCCATGAGGAGGCGATGTGTCTAGTCAAGGACAGGGGAAGTTAAGAGGCGTAGGCAGTGAGGCGTCTGTTCCAGTGAGGTAATGCTAAATCGAAGAGTTTGCGAAGTCACCCTTTTGGTTATCGGCTCCACGATAATGGGATACAGGTGCTGACGGCGCCTGTTCAAGCGCTGGCGTCTGGAAGGCCGATAACTGCAGGCATCGGCAGCCGTCGGAGCTGCGGTGCGTTGTACACTTCCTGAGCAGTGCCACCAGCCTTGGGGCAGGTCACTGCATCACTAGTGGCGGCACTGATGGCTTTGGAGTTGTTTTTCTTGCCTTGCAGCCCAAAGCACACAATTCTCAGGGCCCAGGAACTAGAATTGGTGCCCTTTTGAATGCAGAAGTCCACAGTGGAGTCCATGTGCTGGTTAGTGGGTTGCAAGTGAAGTCTTTGCGTCCGGAGACTTCAGAACAGAAAGCCAGCACACACAGGCCCTGGAGATTCTTATTCAAGCAGTTTCCCAGCACAGTTCCAGTCTCTGTCCCCTCCTTGGAAGAAGCAGCCACTGAAGGCCAACCCAGCAAAGCAACACAGCACAGGAGCAATACTCTTTCTTACAGCTCTGCAGCACTTCTCTTTGGCAGAGGTTCCTCTTGATTCCAGAAGTGATCTAATTATCTGAGGTTTAAGGTCCAATACTTATACCCAAGGTCTCTGAGCCCAGTCCAAACCTGTTCTGCCCTCTCTGGCCCGCCTTCTCTACAGGAGGTGGAGACAGCATTGTGCAGAGGAGACACTACCTATTCAGGTGCAAGCGAAACTCCTCCCATCACTCAAAAGTGGGTGCACTTGCCAGGTCGACATGGCAGTTTAAAAGCGGCGTGTGCAGACACTACAATGGTCTGAGACACAATAACAGGGCTACGCATGTAAGTGGCACAACCAGCGCTGCAGGCCCACTAGTAGCATTTGATTTACAGGCCCTGGCACACGCAGTTCACTTTACTAAAGACTCACCAGTAAATCAAATGCGCCAATCGTGGATAACCAATCAGGATAACAATTTCCATAGGAAGAACTTGCACTTTGAAACTGATCAGCAGTGGCAAAGTGCCCAAAGCATCCAAGCCAGCAAAAATGAAATCCAGCACATCATCAAAAATACAGGAGGTAGAGGCAAAAAGTCAGGGGATGCATGCCAGGATGCCAAGTCTAACAACACTCTTATTATTGCTACACTTTAGGGACCCTGTAATGAGTGGACAAGTTTCTGTTTCTTCGTGCCCCTCAGCTCCAAAAAAATCCACAGTTCAGCAGCAGACGAAATCAGCTGATAAGACTTGGTTTAGTGCAGCAGTTTTGCTATAAAGGACGTGCAACACACCTACCTGCAGCCCAGAGACCATGACCTAAAAATACACATTTATAACCCCTCTCGGTCATGCCTTCTCCTTGGTCAGGTTGTTGGTTCCCTGCTGCTTTGGACAGGCAATAGCTGAAGTTTTTTTAGGCAAAGAATACTCTCATTACGGAAACTGGTTTCGCTGCTGTGGGACAAGCCGGGAGGATCGAGCTTCGGCAGACACAGTAAGCCCGTATACATAATTCTATTATTACTACTGGGGTAGTCTGAAAAGCTGAGTGGAATTGTGGTCACTGGGGCGGGGAGGCGTGTCTATCGAAATACACAGACTTCGGGAAATGAAGTGCAGTTTTGGCAAGCAGTCTTAATCTGACTTAATTTACCTGTTGATGAGTGCAACCAACTAACCCTGAATGGCACAGTAAAGACTCACTCCATCTGCAGCTAGGACACCCTGTTTAGCAACTTGAAAAAGTGGTATATTTAAAGGAATTTACTGGGACAGCGTTGAAAACAGGCGCCTGCAAAGCCTGGGCATCTGGTCCCCCTCATGTTCATAGCACTCACCTGGTCACCCTTATGTTCATATCGCTTCATGCTTCCGTTAAGGCTGCAAGCCACTCTCATTCACCTCAAATTACTCTGCTGACAATGTTACTGTATCAAAGTGCTTTGAACACCACTTGCACAATTTTCCCTAATAGTGCACAACCTTACTCACTACCAAAACAGTTTGTGTCTAACCATCTCACATCATGGTGTATGAATGTACACATCTCTTTTTTTTTTTTAAATCATCCCGCCCATTTTGTTTAGCCATTTCAATCTACCTTACCAGCCATACACAGGAGTATGCAGAGCTACGAATCCAGAAACATGGTAGCAATGAGCTACACTAATAACCTAGCTGAATAGCTCCTAATCACGGAGTGGCAGAGCAGTACTCCGCCGCACGTGGAACTCAGCGGAATATGGCAGTTTTTCGTTAACTCTGTGGAATTCCACGGAGTGAAACTCCGCAAGCTCCGCCCACACCTATTTGTTGCTAAGTCCAAACGTATTCAACACCGACATGGCACCACTGGCTAACATCGTCAGATCCCACAGACTCAACATCATCTTTAATGCTGACAACATACAAGTCATCCTCTCCCGGTCCCTCTACGAAGACCCCACCAACACCCGGAACACCTTCCACAAACAGATAACCAGCATGGCTGACTGGATGAAGAACCGCCTAAAGCTCAAAACTGACAAGAAGAGGGGTCGAGTAAGACGCACATCTAGGGAGCTCCAGTCGGAGCAATCCATTCGGGCATTATCCTGCCGTTCCCCGCAACATCAAGGGCCATGAAGGGTCTCCCCTTAGTGGCGGAAACACTTCCACTTATAGTGGAACAACAGAATGCTGCTAAAATAGAGACACAGGAGACAAGGATCGAGCGAATGCAAGGCCGGTTGGGATCCAAAATGGCAGAGTTGAGGCTCTGCCGATCGCCAGGAGCTACAGGAGAGGAGACAGATCGTGGACCGGAGACTCCCGGACGCCATCACCGATCAGATGCAAGGGCTCGTTCCCCAGGCGGCGCGGCGGTGTCAGTACCCGGAAGAGAAAGACCGGGAGGCTCTGGGATGGTAGCCCCTTCGGAAACGCAGGGCCGGACTGGTCAGTAGCCAAAGGTAGCGGAGGCCCGGCTCCAGCCAGCCCCGACCCAGAGGGTGCAGCTGATGGAGAGCTTGCGATAAGAAGACTGGGACAGCTGGGCAATGTCCCTCCCAGGTAAGAGTGGAAGACCTGGGAGATGTGGCGCAGCTCAGAGGAGGATCCCGCGAACCAAAGTAGAGAACAAGCAGCCGCCAGCAGGCCCAGCTATATTCACGAGCAGCGAGGAGAAGTAACGGTTGGGGTACCTCTTTCTCTCCCTCCTCACATATAAGCGAGCCTCCAGAAGGGCCAGAGCAAGCAAACTGCAGAGGGGGGAGGGAGGAGAGAACCAGTGCCGATAGCTATACAACAACACCAACAGCTACAGCGACCTAGAAGAAGGGAGCAGCGGAGGCACAGAAGGGAAGAAGCAGCATTTGGCAGCAACACGCCACACAAGCTACCGCCGACGCAATGAGGGTCATAAATGACAGCAATAAGGAGAAAAGGGGCAAGTGACAGCCGTATGCCAAAGAAGGAAGGGGCAGGCATTGGAACTGCAACGGGGCCAGGGCTCGGAGAAGCCACACGATATAGAAGGAACAGAGGAGGCAGAAATGATCCCCACCTCCAATACCTACTCTGCAGGCCCACCCCAAGAGAGGACATTGCATGAATAAAAGGGCCCACGATAGAAGACCCGGGTCTGATGTTCTTCACCCTCATGATCGTGGACCGCAAGAAGACAGGGCCCTGTGACCACTGTTGCACCCCAACCCGGAAGACCGGATAAAGCAGAGTCCCGCGCCCTTTCTGAAAGGCAAGAGACAGGGGCAATTACCCAGGATGATGGCCAAGGACAAAAAGCCAAAACACCCAAGGCAAGGAAAAATGGATCGATACACGAAAATAATGCCAAGACAGGCGGAACCTGTTGAGCATAAGCAGCTCCCATCAGATACATCAGTACTCATCCCAGCCAAGCAGCCCTGGAGGGTAAAATAGGAGAGGTCTGCTCTGAGGTGTCACTTCTCCTTCATGACCTACACAAAGTACCCCGAAAGAGTGACCAGGTAGAGACCCAAGTCTCAGAAGATGAGGACGCAGTCAAAGACCTTCAGAAAGGGAAGGAGTGGAGGGGACCAGCATACTTGGTGAACTGGCTCAGGAACATCATCCCTGCAGAACATTTCTCCACCTGCTTTGTTATAGAGCAGGCACACAGCGCACTGAGCGCAAATTCCCTCCCACCCCGGAACGGCACCAAGACCAATCATTGTGAAACTACTTTATTTAATGGTTAGACATGATCCTACGCAAAATGTGTCGCAAAGGAGAGGTTCGTTATGAAAACTCAAATAAAATAACAACCTTTCTGGACTACAGTCGCGAAGTGCTAAGACAGTGACAAACATTCGATTCAGTCAAGACGAAGCTCAGGGTCCTTAAAATCCAGTATATGGGTCATTTTCTAGCCAAACTCAAGGGAAATCCTTCTTTTTTTTAAACCCCTGAGGAGGCATGGGTAGAAGAGAGACCAACTCTCCGGCCTTCAGGAGGGTCGACACTGGACAAACCAAAAAAGCAGTATAGGGAAGAGAGACATTTGACACCACACCAAAAGAAACATAGGACCGGAAGCCGATCGAGAAGACTCGGCGGTAGAACTCCTTACACCCTCAGGAAAGCTACACAAGACAAAAGACACAATGCCCAAGAGAAAGACACGCAACCCAAATCGGGCACTGAGGCCCTCTCGAGGCCCAAATTCTCAGACGCACCTACAGACTCTGAAGACACTGAGATGTTGTCGGGACCAAAGTATATGCACCCATTGGCGGTGGATATAGAGGCTTTGGAGAGAGACAAAGAGAGCAAGAGGCAGATGGAAAAATATATACCACCTGATTCAGACAGATTTGGGAACTGGCACTTGAACTGCGGTTGGAAGGTAACTATGAGCCACACAGTGCCATAAGAAGGTGATAAGTACTCTTAATGCAAGATTAATATCGTATACGGACTCAAATATGATATGATAAGAGCTAGCAGTTTGACACATAGGATAGAGTTGTGGGGGGGGGGGGGGAGGTGACGACAGACTGCCCTGTGTTCTCTGGCAGAGGGCCGCTTTCATTGATGAGGGGGCAGGATGCTGAGGGGGACTGAGGGAGGTAGGGTTGGAGGGGGGGGGGGTAGTTGGGTTGGAAATCAGTTTTGGTTAAGTTGTTTACTTTATAGTTTACCAGTCGAATGGGCCAACAGAAAATGGTACCCCTATAGGATACCCATGCAGTGGAGAGTTGCTCTCCTCCCTTGAAGAGGAAACATGAATGCACCCTAGAACTAGACATACAATAGCCCAACAACCAGACTTTGCGGTACTGAAGTGAAATGTTAACGGATTGGGAGACTAAATCAAAAGGGGACTAGTAACACACTTAATTAAAAGACTCCACCCAGATATTGTGATGCTCCAAGAGACACAACTTAAGGACACGTAATTCAGATTTATAGGCCGAGGTACATACACTGTGTTAACACACACAGGAAACACCAGTGGGTCGAGGAGGGTAGCCATATTGATCAAGAAAAATATCCCCTTCCAATCCACACTCCTTTGGTAGGATCCCATGGGCAGATGCGTGGGGGTGACTGGCCAATGGGGGAGCAAAGAGGTAACACAGATATGTGTATACACGCCGCCCAGACTTCAAGCACCCACCATAAGCAAAGTAGTAGATGTACTGCTCAAAACACCCTCTACCCTACATATAGTTGGGGGTGGGGGGATTTTAATTGATCTGGCAATAGACCGCTCAGGAGGTGGGGCAAGTCAACCAAAACCAGCCCCCTGTCGAGGTTTGCCAGCACCATAAGGTTGGTGGACACGTAGCACCACAAACATCCACAGACAAAACAATTCTCCCATCACTCTGGCACACACAACACATACTCTAGACTGGACTATGTCTTTATCCCCGGGGAGGAACTGAATGAGAAAGGTCAGGCAGAATACCTGGGAGAGGTCTTTCGGACCATTTCCCGCTTCTTGTACAACTAGGAATGAGAGGCTGGGGAAGCGGCCAGGGATGGTGACTTAACGCCTGGGAACTACAGGGCAGTAGAGCATCAAAAGGTATCCGGACAGACACAGAAATATACTTTCAGGAAAGCAAGACCACGGTCTCTTCCAGGGTGATAGTATGGGAGGCATACAAGGCAGTGCTGCGAGACAGAGCCCAGAGCTGTATCGCCTGGAAAAAGAAAGAACAAAGGAAATGTCGGACTGCACTAAATAACTTTACTCCAAATACTGATAGTCCCTTTCAACCTGTCTCACCACTCCCTTCGGATCACATTTCAGCGGCTTTGACTAGGTTGGACCCTATTTCTTTAGAGTATTTTGAAATATTGTATAGATCCACGAAATCAGGGTCTCCTCTTGACCCCTTCCCATCAAAGCAATGGATAAAATGTGAAGATGAACTGGCAGGCTCTCTCCTACAACTCTGTAACCATTCCCTTCAAACCGAGACTGTGCCTGACTGTTGGGAAAGAGCTATAGTGAAGCCATTACTGAAAGAAGCTCTATCTGATCCATCAGATCTAGCTTATTTTAGACCCATTTCCCTTCTTCCATTTTCAATTAAAAAATTTAGAGCATTATGCAAGTACAATATTATCACAATACCTATAGTATGCATGGCTGGAGGAAGAGCAATTTAGATTTCGTCCTGGCCATGGAACTGAGACTGCTCTGATTTGCGCTACTGATGAAATATGATTTGCGCTACTGATAAAATATGGAGGATAACAGAAAACGGCCAATCTGTGGTACTGGTCCTCCTAGATTTGTGTCCCCGTTTGACAGGGTGAACCACCGCACTCTTCTGTCCAGACTCATGTCCGTGGGTGTCGGTGGTCCGATGTTAAACTAGCTAAAATCCTATTTGCTTGGCTGCTGTCAAGCGGTATCTGTTCGTCCATTTTTTTCTAAATTCAGAATTACTTCAAATGGCATTCCCCAGGGCTCTTCCATTAGCCCTATTTTATTCAATATTTATATTAAACCCCTGATTTCTCTTATTAAGTCCCACCAGATGAAGCTGATTAATTACACAGGCGATACCCAGTTGATTTTTATTAAACAAAGATCAGAACGACACTCAATGCAACTTTCAGGCATGTATCCTGGACATCTCTAACGGGATGAATGCAAATTCATTCAAGTTGAACAGTAGGAAAACAGAGCTCCTTTGCTGCACGTCTAACAAAATTCTGGTATCTTTATCCCCTAATTTCTGGCCATTACCAACGGAAACCCCGCTGGGCACCTCAACTGCGGTACGAAGTTTAGGGGTTGTTATAGATGAAGGTTTCTCTGAAACAGCAAGTGAATGGAATCACTGGGACTTGTTTTGCATTGATCCGTGCACTCAGGAAGTTATACCCACTGCTTGTCCTCCCAGCCAGATCATTGATCTCTAGAGGTGTATTATTAAGCAGGCTGGACTACTGCAACACCCTTTTATTAAGAGCTCCCAACTATTAAAGAAGTAGGAACGCATATAGCTAATTACAGGAAAGCTAACATTAAACAGACCCAGATACTCTTCTGCCACAAATGCCCTGAAAGATCTTCAATGGCTGCCTATCAAACAGAGGATTATATTTAAATCACTCTGTATTGTACATAAGGCACTATACAACAAAGGACCGAAACCCTTACAAGCCAAACTAATAAAATACACCACTCTTGGCAGACCCCTCCGATCGGCCGCATGCAATTATGTCAAAGAATTCAGAATTGAAAAAGTCTGACAAGGAGGATGTGCATTTACCGCAAAAGCAGCTTAGATCTGGAATAAACTGTCAGCTCCATTACGATTCCATTTCTACCTGTTAAAATTCAGAAGGTCTTTGAAAACCTTTCCTCATCAATAACCAGTTATAGCGCCAGTTTTCATCAGTCGACTTACTTACATACTGGTCTAGTTAGCGCCAGGATACCATTTTTTGTCACAATGCGCTTTATAAATTTTACCTACTACTGGAGGACATGGAGTACAAGATATTAGAGATGAAAAACAAGCGACTTAAGGGAAAGACCCCATATTAACTTGGAAACTGAAGGCCTTGAGACAAGAATACAGAGACATAGCTGTGGACAATGCCAGAAAACAAACACTGACCACACTTCATCAAATTTATGAAGGTGGAGACTAGGCAGGGAAACTGCTGGCCTTGATAAGCAAGAAAAAGATGCACGCAAGATGGGTAAGGGAAAATTGTTGAGAGCTAGGGAATCACTCACTCCACAGATGACGGAGTGGCGGGAGCATTCGCCCAATACTACAGAGACTTCTTTAAGGCCCATGACTTAAGATCCCACACAGAGATAGAAAAATATCTAGCACCAATTAAGACTCTGGCATGGGAGGGATGGGGGAGAAGTAAATCCAGGAGCCAGTGGCGAAACTGCGCCCGGGGAAGATTCCTGGCACCAATGGGTTGCCGGCTGAACAATAAACCGCTATATCGACCTTCTAGGCCTCACCTGCTCTGGCTTTTCATGGACACAGAAAAGGAAGGTATACTACTCCCTGATTGTAGAATGGCAACCATAGTGGTCATACACAAGAAAGGCAAACCATGCAACTAATATGGCTCTTACAGACCTATCTTTACTAAACATTGAAGCAAAAGTACTGGCCACAAACATAGCAACACGCCTTCTTAAGCACATCACATCTCTAGTCCATGATGATCAATCGGGGCTAATGCCGGGTCGAGCTATACCCGTCTGAATCTCCGAAGGACTCATAATTGGTTAATGAAGGTAAAAGATCGGGATGCACCCCAAATATTCCTATCGCTAGATGCAGAAAAAGTGTTTGATGCAGTACACTAGCCATTCCTAGACTGCACTCTGGCCAATTTCGGGAAGAGGGCCTGAATTCCGTGGCTGGGTAACACTCCTGTGTAATCAACCCATAGCCGCAGTGCAAGTAAAAGGGATACGATCAGCAACATTCCTTATAGGGAGAGGGACGCAGCAAAGATAACCCCTCTCGCCACTTCTCTTTGCGTTAACCCTTGAATCCCTTGCCTGTAAAATTGGAGATCACCCAGAAATCCAGGACTTTAAAATAGTTCTCACTGACGACAAAGAGGAAAAGATCTCCCTATATGCCGACGATATCCTCTTATATTACCCCAACCCTGATACAGTAATCCCTACTCGGTTAGATACCACAGTAGAATATGGCAGTCACTCTGGGTATAAAATAAACTGAATAAATCTACGCGCTATTGTCCCAATGACACCCAGATATGCTGGTTGTTGCCTGGCAAAGTGAGGGCTGTTCAGGAGGGCTTTCAATATCTAGGGATCTTTATAACCCCACAACGCGAGAAATGTAGGCTTAAAAACCTCGGAAAGGTCCAACGAAACTTTAAACTAGATGTGGAACATTGGAAAGACCTCCCCTCTCTCTGCTCGGACGAGCAGCCATCTTTAAAATGATCACCCTGCCTCAATTACTATACGTCCTCCAAAACACATACAACCCACTCCCAAGGGGAGTTTTTGCGGAGCTGGAAAGTGGACTCAGATCACTATTATGCAAGGAAGCCACCCCAGAATTGCGCTTAAAACACTAAAGCATGGGAAAGGAAGCTACCACGTACTGCCCGCAACACAAGTCACTCTAGAAGCATGAACGAGAGTGACCATAACTATAGGTTGGACAGGCCGGGTTGCAAAGACCACACCATTCTGGGGAAGGAGTAGATTCAAGGAAGTGCACAAACTAAAAGGGTTCAGGACCTGGGACCTCTTGGGTATTTTCACAATAGGTGATATAATGGACAAAGGGGAACTCAAAACCTGGACATGCTTAGTCAGGAATATGACCTACACAAAATACCAATTCATCAAATATGCATAGCAGTGCCATACATGGCAGGCAGAGCGTATTCAGTGTGAGAAACTCCCGGAATATGCCCCATTAGAAGGAGGACTACTGCAGGAAGAGCTTGTAGAAACGGCCGTCTCACTCACATTCAAAACCATCAACAACGACATGCCAGACAGACTGCGGGGACTTCAGAAAAGATGGGAGAAAGATGTCAGGCCCTTAGAAGACCTAGATTGATTAGGAAGCGGCACTAATACACCCCAGAGAGGTAGCTATCAAGGCAAGATTACGCTTCGTACAATATAAGGTGCTATACATAATTTACTATGATAAAGACAAACTACACAAGATGGGAAGGTCAGAGACACCATACTGTACTGCCCCACGTGTAAAACTATCAAAGGTGATTTTTTCCACACAATATGAGCATGTCCCATGATACAGGCATATTGGGAGACCGTAATCGAGACACTAGGGACAATATTGGAGGAGACACTGCCGTTCAAACCCAGATTTACCATACTGGGAATCCCAAGTGAGGTGACATTACTAGGACCCAACTAAGCGTCTTCTCCCTCGGATTGGTGGTGGCGGTGGGGAGTGGAGGAGAATGCCACGGTCCAGGAATGAACAAGAGGGATGGACATCTCTTTATATGGAAGTTGAGCACACCAAGTACCTAAGACGGGGATGCCCCCGAATAGGCCACAAATTATGGGGTCCATGGAGATGACACTTTGGGCTTGACATATGGGAGAATACGCAACAACCCACGTTTCAATCAACACAAGGCGCCCCTATGGTTAGTAATGAAGAATTGCCCTAGTAGAGGGGGCGCGCGGTAGTTCCTTACTCCTGGGCCCAAAGGGGAGAGTAGTTGTCATGAAAGAGCAATGGTACTAAAATATATTAACACAAAGAAATGAGAAGGGGTGTTTCTGTTGAAGATGGCGGGGTTTCAATGTGACCAACAATTGTAGTACTGTTTGTTGAATGTACGGAGTATCTGAAAATAATAAAACAATATTTAAAAACAAAAACCACTGAGAAGATGGAGCTGCTGATCATCGGAGGCAAGAATTCCCTCTGGGGTTCCTCCTGGTTGCCATCAGAACTCTCCCTACACCAACCCTGACTGAGCATGCCAGAAACATCGGCATCATCCTAGACAGCACACTTACTATGGCCTCTCAAATCAATGCCGTCACATCTAACTGGCTCCTTATGCTACACAAAATCCTCAAATGGCTCACCAAGGACTTCAGGTGCACAATTAGCCAGGTCCTTGTCACAAGCAGATTGGATTACAGCAGCGCACTCTATGCTGGAGTACTAGCCCACCTCATCCAGAGTCTCCAGACCATCCACAACTCCATTGCCAGACTCATCATCGACCTCCCTCGATGCACCAAATTCATTGCCCGCCTCAGACAGTTGCACTGGCTCATGATCCAAAAACATCAGTTAGTTAAAGTTCCTCATGCACGCCACACCCTACACAACACCAGACCCTCCTATCTCAACCACAGCCTCCACTTCCATCACACCACCAGAAGCCTTGGCTCTGCCTCTCCCTTGCCCACACACCTCGCTATACCCAGAGGCAGAGCTGGAGGACAGTCCTACTCCCACCTCGCAGCAAAGCCCTGGAATGATCTCCCAATCAACATCAGGACCTCCATGTCACTCTTGGAATTCAGACTAGCCTTTTAGTCCTTACATCTACCTCACCCAGTCTCAGATAACACCTGGCCAGCACCTGCATACCCTCTTGGGTGATAAGCTACGCTTAGAAATTCACTAAAATGACGTAGCAGAGCTAGAACTGGTGAATTTCTGTGGCTTTTTGAGTTCAAAACGTTATGGTTGCACGGACATATACACCTAACAATAATGCCACTTTAACCTTTGTTTTTTTGTAGATAATTTCTAAGGTTTTTAATGTAAAGTAAAATATAATAATAATTTGTAACTATAACTTCTCTTTAGCCTTCGTTTTTTTAGTGAATTTCTAGTTTTATTTGTTTACGTGAAGTAATATTTTGTTACCTTACGTAAAGCCAAGCTCCTGCTGCGTATGGCCTTTGGTCACCTGTGGCAGGGGGTTGGCCGCAAGGTCTAACCTGTGGCCAACCACTCCCAGAGGCAGCCAACCCCACGTCATGCACAGCCTTCGGTCGCGGGTTCGACTTGCAACCAGGCCGTGCTTCCACCCCCATGCACGCAGCCAAACCCCACGATGCACATGGCTTTCGGGCAACCAGCCTTCAGGCAGTCAACCCCATAGACTACTAGACTTGCATACAAAAGAGGAGGGGGAACACCTGGCCCCATCTACCAGAGGGCCAAAACCACTGAAAAAGGGAAGTGGGCTGCAGGCAACTACTCAGAACCTTATTAAGCCCTGGGTACCACATCCTCTGAAGCCAAAGTTCATAATTAAGGGAAGGGACCCTATCCAGGAGGCGCAGCCGGGGTACACACAAAGTTCAAGTTGGGAGCTGCAGGGTCATAGGGCGGGAGCCAGCTTTGCTCCGGCCAGGAGTTAGCAACTAATTATGCATGCTCCCTCAACATGGGAGCAACTTCACAGAACACAAACTTGTTATTTTCGCTATAAAAACGCTGCGACAAATTTTCCCTCATTTGGGATTTTCACACAAGGTCCAAGCTACCATCTCCCTTGTTCTGTCCAAACTCGATTACGCCAATAGCCTCTTTTACGGATCACCTTTAACGACCATGAAAAGACTACAACAGATTCAGAACTCGGCTGCCAGACTACTCTTACATATCAAACCATGAGACCACATCTTCCCTGCGTTGAAAGCCCTGCATTGGTTACGGGTTGCCAGAAGATCTACATTCAAGCTCTTTTGCATCATAATAATAATAATAAGGGAATTTTATAAAGCGCTTGGTTACGCTCAGATGGCGTGTCCTCGCGCTGAAACCGAAAAACTCAGAAACAGAAGTGTGGAGTGAGCCCGGTTATCGTGAAAATAGATCTGTTTTTGGCTTCTTCCGGAAGCTGGATTCAGATGGTTCCAGGCGGAGGTTAAGAGGTAGAGCATTCCAGCTCTTCGCCACCAAGTAGCGAAAGGATCTTCCTCCCATACGGGCCCTCCTTACCCTAGGGACCTTTAATAGGCCTCCATGTGAGGAGCGCAGGGCGCGTGATGGTACATACCTGGTAACTAGGTTCTGGAGTGGTGCAGGCGCCTTCCCAGCAAGGATACGATGACAAGTACAGAGGGCTTTGAATTCGACTCTGCTCCTTACTGGCAACCAGTGGAGGGTCTGAAGGGCAGCTTTGGAGGCCGATCTTTTGGGAAATTTTAAAATGAGGCGGGCTGACGCATTCTGTAACACCTGAAGGCGATTTATTGCTTTACAGGTTGCTCCCAGATACAACAGATTGCCGTAGTCTAGACGCGATGTGACGAGGGCATGTACCAGCGTTCTACAGACAGACGTAGGAAGGAGATCTAGGACCTTCCGTAGGCTTTTCAGAACGCTAAAACAAACACCCGCCACCCGGTCTATCTGGGGTCCAAAAGACAGGTCAGCATCAAGCCAGACACCAAGGTTTCTGACTTCCTGACGAGGTGTTGGAACCTCACCTAAGCATGGGGGCCACCACGCCGACGACCAAACAGATGGGTTCCCCCCCACCACGAGCACCTCGGTCTTGTTGCCATTTAATTTAAGGCAGTTAGTGGACATCCAGGTTGCAAGGTCTTGCATGCAAGCCTTGAAACTGTCCATAGCAAGGCCGGGCGCACGTGAAAGGGAGATAACCAACTGCGTGTCATCGGCGTAGGACACAATTTGCAGCCCATGGCCCACAGCAATCGGAGCCACTGGGGAGACATAAAGATTAAATAGGGTGGGGCTCAGGGACGATCCCTGGGGAACACCCTGGCCCAATCCTATGTCCCTGGAGTAGTAATCACCCTGGCGGACCTGGAAGCTTCTCCCCGTCAGGAAGGATTGGATCCATTTGAGTGCAGCTCCAGATATTCCTCCACTGTTCAGACACTGTAGCAAGGTGGTATGAGCTACAGTGTCTAATGCTGCACTCAGATCCAATAGGATGAGGGCCATAGTATGACCCTCATCCACCCCCTGACGTAGGGTCTCCACCGCCATCAGGAAAGCAGATTCCGTTGAATGGCGGGGACGGAAGCCAAACTGGGTATCGTGTAGTAAGGCAGCCTTTTCCACGAAATCCATCAATTGCAAATTGACCATTTTTTCAGCCACTTTGGCCAGGTAGGGCAAAAGGGAAATAGGTCGGAGGTTCTCTAGTTTATCAAAACTGATGTTAAATTTCTTCCTAAGGGGTAGGACCACCAGCTTTTTCCCCTTTTTCACCCACAAAGCAATACATGGAATGGGACCGCTCTTCATCAGGAATAAAATCACCAAACACATTCAACAGAGGAACCTCCGCTCTACAAGAGCATCTTGCCTTAAAATCCCAAGATACAAGAAAAAACGATGGGTGGCACATCCTTCTCTGTTCAAGCAGCCAAACTATTGAACTCTTTAACCCCAACATAAGATCCACAGACAACCACCTTATCGTCAGAAAATGACTCAAGAATTGGGTCTTCCCTACATAAGCACCATACGCAAACAGAAATTTACAGCATATCCCTCTGTATATAAGCATTTGTTTTCACTATAGATATGTACCTACCTTTGTGTATTGCTTTGTATAAACATGTAGAATAATTATGTTGAGAAAATAATAATAGTAATAATAATAATAAATATATAAATAAAAATCATCTTTGGTCTACATGTACTTCCTTCCATTGTGCATCTATGTACCTTCCATGTACTTGGATCTGTGTGTCTCTTACTTTTTCCCTGAAAAAGCATATCCAATGCACTACCCTATTTCTCAACCCATGCCTCTATCAATATCTTTAATCTACATATACTTACCTCCTTTATGTATCTATATACTTTCAATGTACTTATGGATCTATATATTTATCACTTTCTTCTAATTTAGCATTTCCAATGCACTACCCTATTTCTCAGCCTATACTTCTCTCAATATATCTTGTAGCCCAACCTTCTGACTCCTCTCAAACCTATTTCTGCTACTCTTTCCAGTGTACTACCCTATCTCCCATCCTATACATCTATCAATATATCCTCTACATCCACCCTCTCATTTATCCTAAACCCCATACCACTACTATGTTCCCCAAAATAAACATTTCTAAACACTCTCCTACTCTACCCCTCCTTACATCATCTGACACCTCTTTTACTATACCGATTCCCTAAAACAAACCTTTCTAAACTCTTCCCTCTGACTCCTCCCCTCCAAAACTCCTTTTTACTCATCCTAAAGCCTCCTCCTACTGCTAAGACCTAAAAGAAAAAAACTCCTTTACTCTTTTATCCCTCCACTGTCCTTTTCAATCAAAATAACAGACTAGCATGTTCACGTCTCAAATTCCATATTCAACTATACTAATTCACCACTAATCCTTTATGGGTTCCAGAGTACCGTGTTACTCGACAATAAAGTGTCTCAACACCCATCGGGTTACAAGCGCTATAAAAATGCAAACCTTTTTCCTTTTCTACACCTCCCCAAACCTTCTCAATCCAAATAACTGACTAACACATCCACCACTAAAATTACTTTCACGTTTCACTATACTAATTCAACACAATCCTTATGGGTTCCAGAGTGGCGTGCTACTTGCGCTTCAAAACCCCTTCAGGGGTCGCAAGCGCTATATAAATACAAACCTCTTTTCCTCTTCTATTCCGCCACCTACCCTTCTCTACCCAAATAACTGAATAACATATCCACTACTCAAATGACCTCATATTTCACTATTCTAATTTTCAACACCAATCCTTTATGGGTTCTGGAGTAAAGTGCTACTCGCCAGAAAAGCTCTTCAACACCGATCAGGAGTAACAAGTGCAATATGAATGCAAACCTTTCTTCCCCTTTTATCCCTCCACTATCCTTCTCACTCCAAATAACTGAATAATATCCACCACTGAAATTACTTTCATATTTCACCTTATTAATTCACCACTAATCCTTTATGGGCTTCCGGAGTAGCGGGCTTCAAAACCCTCTCAGGGGTAACAAGCTCTATATAAATACATACCCTTTTTCCTCCTCTATCCTTCTGCTATCATTCCAAATAACTGACTAACCTATCCATCACTTAAAATGTACGTGCATGTTTCACTATACTAATTCAACACTAATGGTCTATGGGTCTTGGAGTAGCGTGCTACTCGCCGAAAAAGCGCTTTGACGCCTCGTCAGGGGTAGTAAGCGCTATATAAGTGCAATTACAATACAATACAATTTGTAATGACTTTCACATTTGAAACATGAGCATTTCAATGCCTGTGATGATACTTACGTGAACTAATACTGCAGCATGGAATAAACACCATTGGGTTTGATACACATTGCACTGCAGTACACAGAGCATTATGGAACTGTAGTATTGACTAACTGTCACATGGCTATGAACTTATAAACGCCTGTGTTCTGTGAAGACGCCTTTCCCTTTGATTAAGGCATCTTCGCCAAACCGCGTCAGGGAGTTGCCTGTATGCAGCCTGCAATACTGAATAAATGCCTTTGAATCCGGGCTTTGCACTTCTGTTGTGTAAATAAATATAATATATATATAGGGTCCGTCTCTTCTTTCGCTGCGCAAGTGGAGGTCTGAAGATTTCTTGTGATATATATATATATATATATATTTTTTTTTTTTTTCGGCTGAGCACCGAATAAAGCATTCCTAAGCTTTAAAATCTAAAAACTCCGTGTGTGCCTTTCATTTCTTGCAAGCTGAAGGAGTGCCTGCTGTTTGAAGTATATATATATATATATATATATATATATTACCTACTGGCGGTCGCCAGTAGGTAGTTATAGTTAGGATAATTTTCAATGTTAAATCTCAACATTCTATTTTGAATAACTTTGGCGCCGGTTGACGAATCTGCCTGAAATTTTCAGGAAAATGGTCTCATGGCGGTCCGGTCCTTCCCTGAAAGTTTGGGGGGGATTCGTCAAGCGGGGGCCGAGATAAAAGGGGGGTCCCAAAACGCGTTTTCCCCATGTTAATTTCCATAGGGCGGTCGATTTCACTTTTAGCCCGAACGGCTGAATGGATTTCCACCAAACTTGGCAAAATTGTAGGGACTGGTAGCCCGATGTGCCTTTGCTATGTCTCAAGATATGTGCTCCAGTGGATTTTGAGTAATTTAGGTTCAAAAAAATATATATATCTATAGGCGCTCTCCCGTGCGCGCACCCGAGTGCGCTCCAGGCGCGGCACGCGACTTGCGCGCAGGAAGCTGATTGGCTCTCAGTTGTCTGTAAACATTCTAAACAGTCCGGAGCGGCCGCCATCTTGTGTCTCGGTAAAATCGAGACACAAGGGGTTTGAAAAAAAAAGGGGCAAATGACCATAAGGGGGAAGAGTAGACCCCCTCTGACCCCCTAGGTTTGATGTAGGGACTAAAATAGGGTCCTGCAGGGCATTAAAATTTTTTTTTCGTTTTGCGCGGGGGAAGCGCATGGTACGCGCACCGGCGAAGCACGGGGAAAATCCAGGATTATATTTATGAAGGCCTTGCGCTGTTAGTTTTGCGCTTCCTGTGCGTCAATTTTTGTGACGCACCAGCGGTGTAAAAAAATGCGCATTGTTATGCAATATTTAAAAAGTGACGCATCTATCTAGATGCGTCACTTTTTAAATATAGTGCAACGAGGTACATTTTATTACACTGCTGGTGTTATGCGTCACTTTTCTGTGCGCACTCCTTATGACATTCCAGATGTGTCATATTTAATGTATGACGAATCATGTTGCAGATACAATATGGCGCAGAGTTTTAAAAAGTGACCCATGTACCTAGATGCGTCACTTTTTAAAAATAGCGTCAGGTATAATGCATGCAGAGGGGGTGTTCTCCCGCAAAAAGCTTTGTAATAGCGACGCAGTGAAATCTTTCAGATTTCACTGCGTCAGTTTTAGGATGCTGTTGCGTCAAAATCTTGTGCCTGCTTTACAGCAGGTGTTAGACTGAGGCAAGACCTTTCATATGCTGCTTTCCCCATTTGAAAGGACACATTACTGGAGTTGCGTCACTTTTGTGACGCACTCCAGCAATGCGTTACTTGGAATGTCATAAGGAGTGCGCACAGAAAAGTGACGCATTGCACCAGTAGTGTAAAAAAATGTGCCGCGTTGCGTTATATTTAAAAAGTGAGGTATCTAGGTAGATGGGTCACTTTTTAAAATCAAGCGCCACATTATATCTGCGTGAGGTATAATGCATGCAGAGGGGGTGTTCTCCCACTAAAAGCTTTGTAATAGCGACGCAGTGAAATGTTTGAGATTTCACTGCGTCACTTTTAGGATGCTGTTGCATCCTTTAAATATAGTGCAACGAGGCACATTTTATTACACTGCTGGTGTGATGCGTCACTTTTCTGTCCACAGTCCTTATGACATTCCAGATGTGTCATATTTAATGTATGACGAATCATGTTGCAAGGAGCTACAGATACGTCAGTATTTCTGACATATGTGTAAACATAAAAGTGATGCGAGGCCGGCGCAAAATTTTGACGCAATAGCATCCTAAAAGTGACGCAGGGAAATCTCATAGATTTCAGTACGTTGTTATTACCAAGCTTTTTGCGCGGGATTGCCCCTCTGCATACAATATACCTGATGCAGATACAATATGGCGCAGAGTTTTAAAAAGTGACCCATGTACCTAGATGCGTCACTTTTTAAAAAATAGTGTCAGGTATAATGCATGCAGAGGGGGTGTTCCTTGCAAAAAGCTTGGTAATAATGACGCAGTGCGTCACTTTTAGGATGCAGTTGCGCCAAAATCTTGCGCCTGCTTCACAGCAAACCTTTCACATGGTGCTTTTTCCATGTGAAAGGACACATTACTGGAGTTGCGTCACTTTTGTGACGCACTCCTGCAATGCGTTACTTTTGTGTTTACAGATATGTCAGAAATACTCCAGTTTATTCACTGTGTCATAACTTTCTTTTCTAACACTCACCTTCTTTCATTCCTCCTACTTCACTTCCTTTCACCTCTCATACCTTTCTGTTCTTTCTTACTCATTCTCCTTTCAATTATCAATGCACTATATTTCACTTACTCTTCATTTTTTAAGATTATAGCTCTTTGATGAGAATTGGAGGTAGTTCTGAAAAGAACTTTTGGTTTTCTTCTTTTAACTGAAGAGGAACAAAAACAGGGAATAGAAACTGCTCAACAGGAGCAAAAAGAAAAGAAAAAAATTAGGGGTGGGAAGGGCAGTGATGGTTCTCCAATGCCCGAACCATGAGCAGGACACTTTGCTCCCCATAGGTGAGGAGTTGATTGCAGTATCTGCATTTGACGACCCCATGGTTGAATGCAGGTTGAATGTTTGCTACCTGCCCCTGAGATTGTTCTCTTCCAGAAGAAGTTGCTCCTCCTGTTGATGTAGAGGCCCCATCTCTGGGAACCTCCTGTGCCAGAGCCCTGACACTTTCCCGGGCAAAATTCTGGGGGTGCCTCCTCTCCACATGTCGGATCATCGTAAAGTTCCCAAAAGAGTATTTTTTTTGGGGGTTACCCCGTGACAGGACCTGTTTGCAGATCCTGCACTCTACTTTTGGTGCATTCACCTTCTTCTGGCCTTCTGGAAACTTAAAAAATTTCCAAATGAAATGTTCCTTCACCTTTGGGGTAGGAGGCTCTTCATCAATGAAGTCATCTTCACTGCTGGATGGTCTGGCAGCCATGATGAATCCAGGAATATGGAGCAGCAAAAAAGGCAGGTCTTTCAGTCACAAAAGTGAAAGAAGAAGTGAAGGAAATGGGTGGGGATTTCATTCATTGTAAAAAAAAACTGTTAGCAACCAATGAAAAGTGTTATTTGAGGGTCACATGACCCGACGCGTTTACGCTGCGCGCTCCGGAGCACTTCCGGGTGCGTTTACGCAGCGCGATCGTAGGCGCTTCCGGGGCGCAAACGTGGCGCGATCGTAGGCGCTTTTCCGTGCGTTTATGCGCCGCGCACGTATGCGCTTCCGAGGGCACTTACGTTGCGCGCCGAAGTGACGTCATCAATCTTTTATAGAAATGCATAATCATTTTCCATATTAAAAAAAACTAATTTTATTTGTATGGTACGAAATGTTTTGCATTATTATTAACTTTTCATTCATATTTTTTTTTCACGAACGACAGTTGCGCTCTGGGTGCGCTTTCAGATGAGCTCTCGGAGAAGCTTACAGGAGAGCTTAGCTGAAAGCTTCCCGGAGCGCGCACCCAGAGCGCAAAAGAAAAAAATTATAAGAAAAAATGAATACTTAAAAAAAAACAGCAAATTGTAAAAAAAAAAAAGGTTAGAAACTCGATATACAAAGGAATTAGCATTTAAAAAACCTATGAAATTCACTGAAAAAACCATAGGTTTCACACCAGTTATAGTTAGGAATTAGCATTTAAAAAACCTATGAAATTCACTGAAAAAACCATAGGTTTCACACCAGTTATAGTTAGGAATTAGCATTTAAAAAACCTATTAAATTCACTGAAAAAACCATAGGTTTCACACCAGTTATAGTTAGCTGGAAATTTTACTGATATAAAACCATTGAAATTCCCACGTTATAGTTAGTCGGACTCACTATAACTTGCGCGTGCAATGCACTGCTGATGACATCACATATTACATCACTCATGACATGGTCAGTGACATCACTCATGACATCACTGATGACACCATCCTTGTGACACAGTGACAGACCTCCTTTCAGTGTAATGTAACCCATGAAACACATATTCAAAAATAGAAACTAATATTTTCAAAAAAGTGGATATACCCATACCAGTTACAACAACCAATTCAGTAATATCACCATCTAATACACATCCACTCATGTGTATGTATATGGGTTATTAGATATTTTTATTAGTATCAGTATGAGTGTCTATATGGTTTGGTGGGGGTATTACTTAGCACATAGATGCATGAGTGACTGACTCTTTGTTTGTATGTGTTTTGAAGACAACATATGTACAGGACTGTATGGGTGGATGAGTGTCTATATGTGTTTGTTAGTGAGTGAATGACTGTCTCACTAGTGTCTTTATCAGTAACTACATATGTTTTAATCTAGTATATATGAATATTGATGTATATAAGTGAGTATATGTGAGAGTAAGAGATTGTAAGAGTTCCTGTTTAAATAAGTATGTGTTTCTATAAGTGATTGTTTAAGAGAATAAATATGTGTAATTTTAAATAGAAGTAAGGTGGAAGTGTGTGTATAACTCTATATTCAAATAAATGGATGTCCAATAGTTTATTTGCACGTGTGAATATGTGTGTGAGTAACTTTTGGATGAATGTCGGTGTGTAACAGGATGTATAGGTGTATCACTTCATATGATGAGTGAGTATATGTATGAGTGACTATATAGAACTATTGGTGAATGAGTGGATGTGTATATAGATAGTGGAATTACTGAATTGCTTGTTGTAACTGATATAGGTATCTCCATTTTATTAAAAATTTCAGTTTCTATTTTTGAATATGTGTCTCAAGGGTTACATTATAGTGAAAGGAGGTCTGTCACTATGTCACAAGGATGGTGTCATGAGTGATGTCACTGACCATGTCATGAGTGATGTAATATGTGATGTCATCAGCAGTGCATTGCACGCGCAAGTTATAGTGAGTCCGACTAACTATAACGTGGGAATTTCAATGGTTTTATATCAGTAAAATTTCCAGCTAACTATAACTGGTGTGAAACCTATGGTTTTTTCAGTGAATTTAATAGGTTTTTTAAATGCTAATTCCTAACTATAACTGGTGTGAAACCTATGGTTTTTTCAGTGAATATATATATATATATATATATATATATATATATATATATATATATATATATATATATATATAAAAAAAATATATCTCTCGACAAAGTGCCCAGAAGCTCAGAGGAGCACTCTACAGCGCATCCACCATCTGGTGCTCGTAGTCAACCTGCCTGCAGGAAGCCATTAATTATATTGGTCTGACACGTTTAGGGTAGATAACCCCTTTTTCAAAGGCTTTTTGCTTCAAACAATGGCGCTGATACATTCTCTTATTTGCCAATGCTCATTATTGGATGCTGGCCCCCACCTGTCATCATGAGCCCTGCTGAGTGCAGTGTGCATTCTGGGATATGCAGTTCCAATCAGCGAATCTGCACCACAGAGTTCCTCATTGCGAAGGTTTTCAATGTCTATGGTAGATTCCAGGATCGCGCAGGTAAGTTGACTTTACATGATTTGCTGTGCTTTTCGGTACTGGAAAAGTTTCCCACCTCAGCCTCTATTTTTCTTTGAGATAGTGCTCCCCCCACGGCAGGATGGCCGTGTACGTAAATGTGAATCAACAAACTGCTCAGAAGCTCAGAGGAGCACTCTACAGCGCATCCATGATGACAAGTGGGGCCAGCATCCAATAAATCAGCATTATCAAATAAGAGAATGTATCAGCGCCATTGTTCGTTTTCTCTCTCTCTCAATCAAACAGTCGCTATTTATGCAAATTTAACACTAATCAGTGCATATAGACATACAAGAAATACATTGGAGATGGAGAAAAGTTAGTCACTTTTCTCTTTGTTCAAAATAAAAAAAACATTATGCATTTTTTCAATGTGACAATGTTTAAGTAAATTATAAATATCATAATACACAAATCTTGTGCATGTTCAGGTATAGTTGGTGTCCCCAGTCATTTCATCAAATTATAAGAACTAAGCTGTTATGCTGTGATTTCACTTTAGTTCATGTGTATTGCTTTAAGGCTCGTGTTAGAGCGAGCCTCTCTGTAGAATGCTTTTACTCCTTGTAAGTTCGTATTCTATGTTGGGGCAGTTGAAGCCTTCCTGAGCTACTGTGCAGCTGTGCTTCCTGGCTCCACCTGTTTTATCCTTTATCTTAAATAAACCTTGAGAGATGAAACCTGCCTCCCCCTCTACTTTACAATTGGCGACGATCGGGATCGACACCCTACAACCTACAATTTCGTGAAGATTTTTTTTTTCCTTCCCTTCACTACCTTCAAACAAGAAGAAACGAGAATCGTTTTGTGGACTATCCTCCGAGCTACATTTCAACATCTATCAAGATTGCCTGGTTCGTATTTTTTTTTTATTAAAACGAAGACTTACTGACTTTGAGGCTTCGGTTGGTTGCGCGTGCCGGCATCTTTCAATTCTAAGCTGTATTCTATGCACGATCTTCCGACGCGCGACCACGGAATGCCATACGTCAGTCACGCATTCTTTCTTTGATCGCGTGATGACACAATCGCGCTAGATCACGTTGCGTGACCTTGCGTGGCTGCCATTTTGGATTGGTCGTGAAGTTTCTCGGTGGTACCTCAGTCACCGAGGCAGATATTTAAAAAAAAAAAAAAGGAAAACGAACATAAACGAACCAGCGCTGACTCAGCCTCTGGCTCATACTATGGAGTGACGTTTGTTTCAAGTAAGGAGGGTGAAGATAAACAGGTGAGACTGTCGGGGCACTTGTTTTTTTTTTACAAATTGTATTATATTGAAAATGAGGTGCTTTTGAAAAAGCCTTTTTACGTGCTCTATATATATGGATTCTGGGGATCAATCCCAAAGTGAAAGCGTTTCTGAAGAAGTAATGGCCAACAAAGTTTTGTTATTAGTCCCCCACAACCCTTTTGGGCTACTGGTTCACAGCCAGACATGAAGTGGGTGGAATGGAAAGAATATTTTAATAATTACATTTGTGCAATTGATGAGAATGCTAAAATGAAACCGGAACAAAAGAAAAGAATACTTCTACATTCTCTAGGTCCTAAAGGTTTAAAAACATATTCACGCATGCAGAAGTTAGCTGATGCTGATTCAAGTGAATTTGACAACGCCATTGCTGATATGGACAGATATTTCGCACCTAAAGTGTGTATAGGTGTAGTGAGGCACAAATTCTTCCAAAGAACACAGAAAAAGGATGAATTGGTTGATGAATGGGTTGATGACCTTAAAAAACTTGCTATTGACTGTAAGTTTGGAGACTTGCATGATGATCTTATTCGAGACCAACTGGTTATGCACAATGACAATTCTCCGATTCAAGATCGCCTTTGGGTAAATGGCGATGCACCTCTTGACGATGTACTTGCGATAATGAGGAAATCGGAAATTTCGGGGAGATGCGCCACTGTAGTTAAAGATACTGTTAAGGATTCAGACAAAGCATCATCTGCTGTCTTCAAAATCCAAGGAACACCAAAATATCAGAATAAGCAAGTTCAAAACAAGAACTTTGGTCAACCTTTCAGGAATCAAGGAATGGATAACAAGATGGAAGATAAAAGGTGTTACCGTTGTGGTAGCAGAGAACATATGGCCTACTACAAGTCATGCCCTGCCCTACGGAAAAAGTGTAGTGTTTGTGGTCTTATAGGCCACTTTAGCAAAATGTGCCGCAGGCGTACTAATGTCAAATGTATCTGGAATGAGGATGTGTGTGTTAATGAAAGTAGTGAAGATGAGGATGGTTGTGTTAAGAATGTAAGAGGCAATTACATGTTGAACATTACTGAGGAAGGCAATTACATGTTGAACATTACTGATGAAGCTATGGAGGGCAAACCTATCTGTGAAGTCTCTTTAGGTGGTGTTAAGGTTAAGGTATATGCAGATTCGGGATCTCCATATACGATTGTCAACGAAGAGATATGGAAAAAAAAATTCACACAGAAAATAGGTGACAAGTTAAATGCCTCAGATGTTAGTCCTGTGAGTTATACAGGTGGGAAAATTGACCTTTTAGGTTTCAGATGGCTCACCTTCATTTTTAAAGGTAGGGTGACCAGGGGCAAGTTATACATAGCCAAAAAGGGACCTTCTGTTCTGGGGTGGTATGACCAGAAGAATCTCCACATCATCTTAGACCCTAATAGCAAGGAGAAAGTGCTAGTCGTAGATGAGTGCAGCAAGTTGGAAGATATATTGAAGAGTAAATTTGCCAGCGTTGTAAGTGGACAGTTAGGCAAGCTTAAGGGTTTTGAGCATAGAATCATGCTCAAAGGGAATGCACAACCCAAAGTGCATAAGGTTAGACCTATTCCCTTGTTGATAAGAGACAAAGTCAAAAAAGAAATTCAGGGTCTATTAGCTAAGGGTGTTATCGAAGAGGTAGACTCTTCGGAGTGGATTAGTCCAATAGTCGTAGCGAGGAAGCCCAACGGCAAAATCCGTTTATTTATTGATTTACGCCATCTTAATCAAAATATTGTGATTGAACGATTCCCCTTGCCCAAAATTAACGAGATGGTTTCCTCCTTAAGGGGAGCGACTTGGTTTTCCACAATAGACCTTTCTGCTGCCTACCACCAGGTAGTCTTAGAACCTGAGTCAAGGCATCTAACAGCCTTCATCACACCATTTTGGTTGTTTTCAATTTATAAGGATGCCATTCGGCCTTGCATCAGCCGCGGCAGTGTTTCAACGCTTAATGCACAAATTGTTTGGAGATATGGATGGCATTTGTTTTTTCCAGGATGACGTTCTAATTGCTGGCACTGACAAAGAAGATCATGACGCGAAGCTGTGGAAAGTTTTTAACACACTGAGTTCTGCTGGTTTGACTGTTGAATTGTCTAAATGCAAATTTGGGGAAAGAAGTGTCTCATATCTTGGCCATATAATTAGTGAGGAGGGTGTCAGACCAAAAGCTTCACTAATAGAGAGCATTGTTACCTCACCTGCACCTGATTCTAAAGAGGGAATCAAATCCTTTTTGGGAATGGCTGAGTATTGTACCAAGTTCATCAAGGACTTTGCTTCAAAGGTATATAACATTAGGTCCTTGCTAAAGAAAAATGTGAAATTTGAATGGACTAAAGAGTGTGAGAAAGAGTTTTCTGAAATCAAGTGGGAGTTGCAGAAAGTGAGCGCCTTGTCTAGTTTTGACCCTAATTTGGATTGTTCTCTGACAACTAATGCAAGCGACAAAGGTTTGGGCGCGGTCTTGTCACAAGTGGATGAGAATGGTAAAGAAAGAATCATCTTATTTGCATCCAGGGCTTTGTCACCAGCTGAAAGCAGATACCCTATTATAGAGAGGGAAGCCTTAGCTTGCGCTTGGGCCTTAGAACACTTTCGTGCATTTGTTTGGGGAAAAATGGTTCACATCAGAACTGATCACAAACCGTTAGTCCACATTTTATCCACTGATGGCACTGCAACTGCTTCTGCTAGGTTAGCAAGGATCTCTATGCGCATGAAAGAATACATATACAGTATCACATATGTACCGGGAAAAGACAATGTTGTTGCTGATTGTCTGTCAAGACTCCCTTCCCCTCTGGAAGAATGTGTTGATGATCCTTGGGGGAACATTAGTGTGGCATTTATACACGATTCTGGGTTCCCAGCCATTAGCAGGGAGGATTGGTTAAGAGAACATAATGCAGATAAGGAATTAGTAGAGGTCTCAAAGTTTATTTGTCATGGTTGGCCAAAAGAATTTTTTTTATCTGGCACTGTGAAGCCGTTTTGGGAGGTACGATCTGAGTTATCATTTGAGAAAGAGGTTTTATTGAGAGGGGACAGGATTGTTCCACCTTCTGGTTTAAGGAAAAAGATCCTACAGTTATGTCATGAGGGGCATTTTGGTATAGTAAGGACTAAGTTATCTGTTAAAAGTTTGTTTTGGTGGCCAAAAGTCGACAGTGAAGTAGAGACTTTTGTCAGAGGTTGCCCTGTTTGCAGTTCCGCAGACAAATCCTTGAGGACTTTGAGACCAGCTATGAGTGATGGACTCATTCCTAGCATGCCTTGGGAATCTATCGCTGTGGACATATTTGGTCCTGTAGGGGACCCGAAGGAATATGGTTTGGTTGCCATTGATCTGTTTACCAAGTGGCCTGTAGTTAAATTTGTGGATAAAGTGGATACTCAGGCTGTGTTAAAGTTTTTAGATAAGATTTTTATAGTTGAAGGTTTACCCGTGAATGTCTTAACAGACAATGGAGTACAATTTCTATCCAAGGTTGCTAAAGATTATTTTGGGAAGTGCGGTATTACACACAAAACGACTTCATTGTACAACCCTAGCGGGAATGGAACTGTAGAACGTTTCAATAGGGTGATTAAAGGCATTTTGCAAGCTGCTAATTACAAAGGGTTGGATTGGAAATTGGAAATACAAAAAGCTGTGTGGTCTTACAAAGTGACCTTGAATAATTGCACAGGAGTTTCCCCTTTTGTGATGATGAGAGGTAGACTACCCAGGTGCAAGTTCAACCCTAGCTGGTTATTCAAAGACAGTGTCCAACAATGGTCACCTGTAGAGGTCAAGAAAAATTTAGAATTGGTGCATGACAGAAGTAAGGCTTACTATGATCAGCGCCATAGTGTGAAAGATGTCATTGTAAAAACTGGAGATTGGGTTAGGGTTAAGAAACCTTACAAGGTCTTGAAAGGTGAGAATAAATTTGATTCGCCTAAACAGGTTCTTGAAGTTCTTAGGAACTCAGTCAGGTTAAGTGATGGAAAAGTTTGGAACCTGAAAAATGTGGCTTTAGATGTTTGTCAGAATCATGATGAGAGCAAGATCGTGAGGGGCAAACTTACTGATTTTGATTGGGTTGAAGATTACTTTCATGGTAGTGAGTTGCAGTCCCAACTTGCGCCTGGTGTTTCTCTTCCTCAATTAAGGGAGGGGGAAGAGTTAACCAGTTCTCCTGACTGTCAAATCAATGAGTCCTCGCATAAACCTTGCCATGCTGAACATGAGCCCAGCTCTGTTGACACCAGTTACAAGTCTGATAATGTGACTTCTTTCCCCAATGTGAGTTCTTCTTCTGTTAGTAGTGACACAGTTTCAGCACCCACATTACCTGCTGTTAAGGTTTCCAATAGGACGAGAGTGTTGCCTTGTTGGCTAAAGGATTACGTTAGGTAGTTTATTAATTTTCACCTTGTTTCTCTTTTCCTCTTCCTTTATTTTCCTTGTCACTTTCCTTGGGGTTTCTTTTGTTTTATTATTGTAAGGGGGGGGATGTGTTATGTTGTGATTTCACTTTAGTTCATGTGTATTGCTTTAAGGCTCGTGTTAGAGCGAGCCTCTCTGTAGAATGCTTTTACTCCTTGTAAGTTCGTATTCTATGTTGGGGCAGTTGAAACCTTCCTGAGGTACTGTGCAGCTGTGCTTCCTGGCTCCACCTGTTTTATCCTTTATCTTAAATAAACCTTGAGAGATGAAACCTGCCTCCACCTCTACTTTACATAAGCTGTGTGTTTCAACAATTTGAGGTATAGTACTCAGTTAATCAGTTTGAACAAAGGGAAAGGTGACATTAATTATTCGCCAATGTGTTTTATTTATGTCTATACGCACAAACTGCTGTTAAATTTGCATAAATAGTGACTCTTATGAGCAGCCCCACTGCTTAAGCAATGAAGCGGTGAGGCTGTATTTTTTTTAAAAATACATTTCACTGGGTGCTCCGCTTCAGACACCAGTCTATTTTGTTTTCAAGAAAAAAAGTGCTGCCTGTGTCCTTTGTAAAAACAAAAACAAAATTTTATTTTTTATTTTTTGAGAGCCCAAGTCCCACTTGGGGCAGCCACAACATTGAGAGCTCAACAGGCCACCGAGGAAGGCCCATGGCCCCATCTGTGTGCCATAGGAAGCCAACTCAATTAATTTGCTACTGCCCAGTGAGAGCCGCTTTTGTTTCTTATACAGATATTTCTAAAGCGCAAACAGCTACCTCACATGGAGGTGTCCCGACGTTAGGTGAGCAGCTAGGTGAAAATAGCAAAGGGGGGGTGGTTTAGATTTTTTGAGTAAAGAGCCAGGTCTTTAATTGCTTCCTAAACAAAGTTTCTGAAGTTGCAGACCGGATGGAGGAAGGTAAATCATTCCAAAGTTGAGAAGATCCTGCCCCCAAGTCGAGCCTTCCGGACTCGTGGGGTGTGCAATAGAATCAGAGAGTTTGAGCACAGGGATCTCACCTGGTGGTATCGGGGAAGTCTCAATTTTAGATAATTAGGACAGGTAATGCCCTGAAAGCCAGGGTCAGCGCTTTAAATTTGATTCTGCTAGCCACTGGAAGCCAATGCAGATCGTGCAGATGCGGAGAGACCTGATGTTTAAAAGGGATATGTTTAATCAGCCTCGCAGCCACATTCTGCACGGTCTGTAGCCATTGGATGAGATATTTAGGTAGGCCAAGGTAGAGGCTGTTCGCGTAGTCCAGTCTGGATGTAACAGTCGCATGGACTACAGCTTTACGGCATTCTTCCGGGAGTAACGCAAGAAATTTCCTGAGATTCCTGAGCTTGTTAAGGCACCCCGCTGAGACCTGCTGGATACAGTTTTTAGGTTTCGCTGGGGGGCGGAGCCGTTAGGCTCCTCCTCCAGAGAAATCTGTAGTTTCTAGTATGGGTGACTTAGTCACGCCTCTCTGCTTCATTGGCTAGCTCCATAAATGGAGGCTAGCCATTGGAACAGAGAGGCGTCCGTCAATGCCGGACCAGACACGGGGGCGTTCCCGAGATTCTTTGGCTTTTGCCGACGTCACGCGACGCCGGGAACGCCCCCGTGTCTGGTCCGGCCGGGCCGTGCTTGCTGCTGGCACAGATTCAGGGGTGAAACGAGGCCCGCGGTGTTTCCCTGCGCCCAGGATCCCCCCTGTTGATCTGCTGGTTAGAAACGGTCTAACCGCGACCTGGGGCCCCGAAAATCTATTGCCGCCAAATCACCGTCGCGGCCCGGGGCCAGAAACACCCTCCAAAGCGGCCGTTCGTGACCAGGAGCTGCAGCAGCAAAGATCGAAGCCGCCGCGCTCCTATTGGCCCAGCAAGACGAGCCCCTCCAGTAACGCCGCGCTGGGATTGGCCCAGCGCCGCCGCGTCATCGCCGAGGCCGCGCACTGATTGGCTGCCGGCTCAGCATCATCCAGGGGCAGGTCCCGGGAGCCGCGCTGTCATTGGCTGACTCCCGGGCGTGTGTGGAGGCTTGGCGTGAACGCCGCGACCGGATTGGTCCTCGGCGCCCTGCTTGGTAGGAAGCTGCGTGGGAGTGACGAAGCCGGGGAAGACCGACCCGACCTCGCCGAGGGAGCGCCGTGAGTGCCCCCTGCCCCTGGCCTGCCTGTCCCTGCTTGGAACGCAGCGCTAGTCCTCCGCCGCTCCCCGAGGAAACGAGAGCGGGCGGAGGGCTGCTGGGACCGGCCGGGGCAAGGAGCGAGTGTGCTCTGTGAGGCGCGGTGCGCCTAAATCCACCGGGGCTGCGAGGCTGAGCGTGATCAGTAAACAAGGAGTCCCAGGAGTATCTGGTGAGGCGGGCTCGCCGCGGCCAGGACGACAGTGAACAGGGGGAGCAGCCATCCGTAGCAAGACACCGTGACTCGGGTCGCTGGAAGGCGAGAAGTCGCCTTCAAGCCTGTGAGGCTGGAGGGCGCGCTCATACTGGTAAGCGGTAACTACATAAGGGGATAAGCAGCTGCGTTGCGCGGGGCTAAAGGATGGCACAAGTCAGTGATGCGTGTTTTTTAATCCAATATATCTGTGTCTTAGAAGCAATTGACCCATGGCACAGCTGCTCGTAGCGAGATGAGTTATCATTGCAGTTAATTTTTCTTTCACGAAGTGCCGACTGTAGTGGTAAACGCAGGAGAACTGAACGATAAGTAAATTGGAAAGGAAACCAGAGGCGCGGGACCCTGACAAGGAGTTCATGCAGATTAATATTTTCGATGGTACAAATATTTGAGCTGTGTGTGTTAAATGCAAGCCGCTAATCACGATTACACCCGGTCACTGAATGGCTCCACGGGAGAGCGGGAGATTGATGCTTGTGTTAGCAAATAGAGCACTACAAAGGAGGGTAGCATGCTCCCCGGGTTGCTCATGCCCAGGCGGGGGATGGGGCAATGGTGGAATGTAGCACCTCGATGTTAGCTGTACTTTTCCCAGTCAGCCGAGGCCCAGGGTAGTTAAGGCGGTTTGCCTAGGACCCCAGCGCCCTCCCTATGTCACAGCTAGCTGGCTAGATAGCTAGAACGGTGCAAGACTGATTCGATGGGCAATTCACCAACTGAGTGAGAGTCCCGGCGTCGGCTCAGCAGCCTGTGATTCTGGGCAGATCCCCTTGGGTAATGTGACTTGCGCTTCCTTGGGCCGATTTGCGTAAAATAAAACAGTAAAAGTAGATTCTCCGCCTTCTCTTAACTCACCCATGTGGGACAATAAATGAACGTGCTGCCTGTAATGCACGACTGCTCCGGCAAAGCGCCCTGAAACCGGCGGTCAATATCGTAGGCGATCGCCACAAAGAGTGTTACGGAAGGGGTACATAACGGGTGATCAGGCAAAGAGCTCCGATCCGGGTTGGCGCTACATAAACCGATGAAAGATTTGGGGGGGAAAAGGCATTCTCTGCAGGACAGTCAAACCTCGGGATCGCGGCCACAGCTGGTGATATCGGGCAAATCCCTTAATTTTACGGTGCCTGAGTTTTAATGCAAATAAGGTGCCCGGGTAAAGCGCGCCACCCCCCTCAGTTCGAGTTTGCGCTATATAAAGAAAGGTGCAGAAAAATCCCCACAAAAAAGGGTTACTTAAGGTACACACAACCGGGCAAATCACTTTATCTTACTATGCGTGAGGGTGTAATGCAAAGACGGGGCCCAGGAGAAGCGCTCCACCCCCCTCGGGTCGAGTTGGCGCTATATAAAGGAACGCGCAGAAAATTCCCCACAAAAAGTTGCTGAACGTGCACATAATTTGTGACCGGGCAAAGCGCTCCAATCAGTGTGGCCGAGAATGCGCTGCGCAAGCTACAGAAAGATTTGGGGGGCCAAAAAATGAACAAGACATTCGAGCCTCGTGGTCGCGGCCACATGTTTACAGAGTGCACAAGAGATTATGGCGCAGTGATGTGCACACCAACATACACGGGCATACAACTCAGTTGTGAGTTCTTGGTTTTAGTTGCGCACACATGAAACTGCTTCCATTTGGGCGCGCATTGCCTTATCGTGAGGAGAACTGAATTGTGTTTAGCCCTTGTTTATTGAACGGCGCTCATACCTGAAAGTGCTTAGTTTCATATATTTAACGTGTGCACCGCCTTTATATAAAATGTGCAGAGAAATCCCCGGTTAAGATCTATTAAAGGTGCACATAACTTGTGATCAGGCAAAGCACGCCAGTCCTTGGGCCTGCTTTTTAGAGTTCCTTGTTGCTCAAATTGGTGCAACTCCTGATATTTGTGAGTTTCCCTCGCCTTCATTGCTAGAGTTTTCCCCCTGATAAAGTCTCACGGTAGTCCTTGAAGTGGCACTAATATTTACACTGAAATTATGAACACGTCACACAGAGAAATCTGAAACCATGGCAGCTACGAGGGTGGGCAGGATTTCCGTGAAGGTGATCCCACCATAGGCTAAGAGAGATTTGCATGCCTGGTGAATTAGAGGTAATCTATGTAGACTGACACCTCTAAATGAAGGGGATTTGAGAGGTTAGACCAGTTACTTAAGACCTAAAGTGTGGCAGGCTAGAAGATGGAGGTGGGAGCGGAGATAATTTAGGGCAGATAATGTTTGCCATGTCAAATTATTTTACACTTTGCCCTACCTATTTTCAATACCACATGCCTGCCATGGAGTCAACATTTACCATGTTTCTATCCTTAGCTTTATTGCTTCTTTAAAAAATGTTCTCCTTCAGACAGCTTCTTTGATTTGTTAGCCTTTCTTAGACTCTATATACAGGGCGTTAGTATAACCGTAGGTCACCGGGGAGTAGTCTTGCATGCCTCCTTAGGTTTACATATGAAAGTAATTTTCTATCTCGTTTAAAAAAAAAAATCTATCTATCCGTAGTTCCACTCTTAATTGTGGGGCTCTTTGCATGTGTGTGGGGCTCTGTGCGTGTGTGTGGGGCTCTTTGCGTGTGTGTGGGGCTCTTTGCGTGTGTGTGGGGCTCTTTGCGTGTGTTTGGGGCTCTTTGCGCGTGTGTGGGGCTCTTTGCGTGTGTGTGTGGGGGGGGCTCTTGCGTGTGTGTGGGGGCTCTTGCGTATGTGTGTGGGGGGCTCTTGCGTGTGTGTGTGGGGGGCTCTTGTGTGTGTGTGGGGGGCTCTTGCGTGTGTGTGGGGGGCTCTTGCGTGTGTGTGGGGGGCTCTTGCGTGTGTGTGTGGGGGGCTCTTGTGTGGTGTGTGTGGGGGGCTCTTGTGTGGTGTGTGTGGGGGGCTCTTGTGTGGTGTGTGTGGGGGGCTCTTGTGTGGTGTGTGGGGGGGGCTCTTGTGTGTGTGTGTGGGGTGCTCTTGTGTGGTGTGTGTGGGGGGGCTCTTGTGTGTGTGTGTGTGTGGGGGGCTCTTGTGTGGGTGTGTGTATTGGCATTGTAAATGAGAATGCCATTTATTTATCTGTTTTCAAAACCAACACATAAATAAAAAGTTTGCCATTTACAATGCCAATGGCTCAAACTTTTCCGAAGGCGAAACCGTTGCATTGTAAATGCTTGTTGTTCCTGAAATGCACAGTGGTGTTCTCAATTGTGTCATTTCAGATGTCATCACAGATCTTATTTGTGATGTCATTAAACATATCACGAAAGATGTAGTGTGTGAGGTCATAGGACGTTCATGGCTAGGCCTCGAGCTATGATTTCTTCAGCTAACTATAACTGGTAGTTTTTTGTGGCTTTTATAGTTATATAAGTTTGGTTGAGGTGAGAATTTCACCCAACTTTCACGTATGGTTTTATCAGTTTATTTTGGTAATTTTTTAAATTGTAAAGTAAGATATGACTACCATATTTAACTATAATGTCATTTATTTTTTGTTTTTTCCAATGAATTTCTAAGGATTTTGTAAAGTAAAGTAATAGATTGCCATACCTCACTATGCCAACCATGAATGGGGAGAGATTGGGCGCAGGGCTTGGCTTGTGACCAGGCCCTGCAGCCAACCCCCATGGTTAAGCAACCCCCGCATCTCCCTTTTCTTTTTTTTATTCCAACAGTGTGGATATGCAGTGTCCCTGCAAATTTACATGTAGGCCACAGTGGGCGTTGAGGTGGATCCACAGTTTCATGGACTCACAGTAAGAAATTAATTTAATTTGATCCCTGGAGGACTTCTGAAACCTGGTCTCTCCTACAAGGCCTAGAGTATCTGGGTACCTTTAATCTGCACCCCTTAAACATTTGTTAATATTTTTTAGGACCCAGGGAACGAGTCTGATTCCTAAAACGATGGCTGCATCTTTTTTTCATGTTGCAGCCAGCCAATCAGATTATGTAGTTTGAGTTTGTGAATACTCTGTGAAGGTACCAAAGAGTGAAATAAACACATTTTAAACCTTAAGTTCTGCTGAACGGATTTACACCAAATCACCCCAAAAAAATGTGCGCTTTCTGGGTACAGATCTAGCTTTCTGCTAACTTTGGCGTAATTCTGTTCAACCATTTTTTCTGAATCACAATTCAGTTTTCCTATGTAAAATTGCATTGGGAAAACGTGTCATTCCCCTCCCCCCACCTTTTCTCCCAGCCTTCGCTAGACAGATCACCTCAAAATTTTCCAGGAAGGAGCCGAGGTGAAACACGTTTTTGGGTAAAGTTTTGTGAAAACTTGTCAAATGAGACCAATGTTATTAGCAAACTTGGGTACATAAATAAGAAACGCACCACCAGGTCCGTTTTAATACAAAAATAGATAGGAGGGCGTTACCCTATACCCAGCTGCATAATTCCTTGCCTTTAGAACATATACCAATGCAGTACCTCCCAAACGTGGAGGGTCTGTGGAGAGGGCTTAGACTAAAACATCCTGTGGGACTTAATAGGTGAAATGCTCTTCCCCTTGAGACCTGGGCATCAACGCAGTAGTGCGAGCACCAACCTGGTAGATGTTTCAGACATGCATTTCCTCTGCCAACAGGGTGGTAGCAGTCTAAGCACTAGTGGAATGAGCCTTCAGCCCTTCCAGAGGCTGCTTGCTTGCTAACGCGCAGCAGGTCTTAATGTACCATGAAAAGGTCATTTTCTGTAATGCATTGCTTTTTTTTGCTCCACATAATCACACAGAGAGCTGATAGTCTACCAGATGGTCTTTGTATGAGAAATATAAAGCATGGTACATTCCTGGGATCCAGCTATGGAGTCTCTTATCCTCTTTCGCGGGGTGACGTGGAGCAAAGAACGTTAAGAGGGTGATGGATTGTCCTACATGAAAATGAGTGTCAGCTTTCAGCAAGAAGGCTGCTCTGGTCCTAAACACCAGTTTGCCTTGGAAAAGGGTGGTTAGGGCTGGTTGGAGGCACAGATATAGCCCGAAGCTCACTCGTGTGATGAACTGAAGTGATCATAATAAAAAAGACTTGTTTAGAATGAGAAAGCGTAGCAAGCAGCTGTACCGGTGTTCGAAGATGGTACATATAAGAAAGGTTAGGACCAAATTGAGATTTCACTGTGCCATCCCAAATGGTTTGGGAGGGAACATGTGTGCCAAAGCAAAACATATCACAACAGATGATTTAAACAAAGACGGTTGGTCCATCAAATGCAAAAAGATTAAAAGCACCGACAAATAAGCTTTAAAAGTGCTCATTGCAAGACCTTGCTGTAGTTATGATAAAACAATGCATCTGTCAATTTTAGTCCTTGCTGTGGATTCCATACCAGTACGGACACAAATCTGTCTAATGTAGATGGACTTTGTAGATGGATGCTTGGCCTGGAGGATGGCATACCCAACCCCAGGTGAAAGACTAAACCCAGTCCGCTGTCGCTGCTCAATCTCCACAGATGGAGTGGATTGCACAGGTGCAGAACCCTGTACTGGTGACGTGACAGAAGATCTCCGCCAACAGCGGACAAATGCTCATGTCTAGAAGCTCTGGCTACCGCACTCTACTGGTCCAATCCAAACCTACTCCGAAGACTTGGGTCTTGTTGTTTTTCTGATTTTCATCAGAACACATGGCAGGAGTGGCAGAAAGGCCCATACTCAATCTAGTGGTAATGAATCTGCAAGAGAAAAAATTATTGAGAACTCTAAAGTGTAGATGATTTGACACTGACCATTTTATTGAGTTAAAAATATCCAGCCACTCTCGAAAGAGATCTTACCCCACCTCAGGATGCAACCACCATTCGTGATCAGCCACGCATCACCGGCTGAGCTCTTTTGCCCTGGTGTTCAAAGATCCTGCCAGGAGGTTCATCATTAGGAAAGTGCCCTGATACTCCATCCAACTACAGAGGTGCAGTGCGTCTTGGTATATGATTCCACTTAGTCCTTCTTTTTGCGGTACCTCGTGGTGGTAGTGTAATCCGCGAGAACCTGCACCAGCCTCCTCTTGATGGACAGCAGGGAGGCCTTCAGCGCCAGATGAACGGCTACCAACTCCAACAGACTGATATCAAGCCAGGTTTCCGGCAGAGACCAGAGTCCTCTGATCTTCACCTCCCCCAAAGGACCTCTCCAATACAGCAGTGACTCATCCACCTCCACAGTCTGCTCATGGTGGACAAAGGAGAGGAGTATTCCGCTGGTTCAAGTCCTCTGAGCTACTCCTCCTCTCCCAGTGATGCACCTGTTGCTACCATCTGCTCTAAGTGGGGGAGGGTGAAGGGTCTGTAGCTGGTAAGGCTGCCGTTGAGTAGCCAGGACAGCAGATCTTTTGCAGTCTCCTCTGAAACCTGGCTGACATCAGACCAGTGTCCTTGAAGCTAGACCCACTGAGATATCAATTTCCACACAGAGCCCACATATGCCTTTTGGTCAAGTGGACAAGCAGGATGTATGAGACCAACAGGCCAAGAAGCCTCACAGATGCTCTCACCAAGATCCAGGATGGTGGCGGAAACATTGGGATCATAGCCCAAATGTCCTGGACAGAGGTAAGGCATTGAACTACAGTGTGTCCAGAAAATCACCTATAAAAGAAAACCTGTGCGAAGGAGCCAGATGGAACTTCGGCTCATTGATCAAGAATCGGAATGAAATCAGGATGTTCACTGTTGTCTGGAGGTGGTCTACGAATGACTGTAATGTGCACGTCTTCAACAGCTTGTCGGAAAAACTGCCATTACCAACCTCCAAAGATGGGTGGCACCCACTGCGATCACAGTTGTGAACATCCACGGGATACCGATAAGGCCGAAGGGGAGCGTGGCAAACGGAAAATGCTCTTGGCTGACCTTGAACTGCAGATGAGTCTTTGTGACTGCAGGAAGGGCACCTGAAAGTATGCATCCTGAAGGTCCAAGACGACCAACTGATTACTCAGATCTAGAACTTAGGCCAAATTTGCATTTGAATGTATCTTTCTGGAGGAAGGCCTTAAGGGAACAAAAATCTAAAATTGGACGTAGGCCTCAGTCCGTCTTCAGCATGAGGAAATAGAGGGGTTAGCAAACCATCCCTACTTTCGAGGCTGGCACTCCATCAGTGGCTCCTTTGGCTAGCAGAGCCTGCACCACTTGCAGCAGGATGAGCATGTGTTCCTACAAAAGCAGCTCTGATGTAGTAGGGAGTTGTGATGGGTTGGAAAGGAATGAATGGTAGGGCAGCCTTGATGTTATGACCTGCCACCCTTGCATGAAAATGTCTGATACTGCCTCCCACAGTGTGGCTGTGCACCACTAAAAGGTAGACTAAAGCAGCTTGGAGACTAATGACACATGGGCAGAGGACTGAGTGGAACCTGCATGATGTCTGCTTGATCCGCATCCTGAGCCCAAAAAGACTGCAGTGACAATTGTGGTGGTGGCAGAGCCTGAAGGTGCCTATATGCATGCAACCTGAAATAAATTAAAAATGATCAAGAACTGCTGTAGAAACTGTCCTTCAGGGGTAGAAGCATGGAAGAAGGAGGCTATTTTCCCAGACAGTGGAAGTGTATTGCAGATTCTCCTGAAGCGTGAAGGAGGGGACCTAGAAAAGGAAGCAGGGAAAGTGGAGCCTAATCTATCTTTAGAAATTGGATTAGGCCTTTTGCCAAGAGGAACTGCTGATTAGCCTTCCTGAAAATGACACACAAATGATGGATGGAATGCAGAACAAATCAAAACATTCACCCCTAGCCATCTGGGTTAAATCCATCGCTAGCCTGGCTGATGAGGGGTGAAACCCCGAAATCGGTCCTAGGATGCTGGTTTCCAGTCCAGGGAGGACCAGGCTAGCCAGTTCGGGCTCTATCAATGCTTGTTTAAAACAAGGCAGACGCATTAGCATCCCACTTATAGGATGAAAGAATTGAAAAATAAGAGCACTGAGAAATAGGCTCATAAAGTGTGTGATCCACGCAATACAATAGGTGGGGTTCGGGGTGTGGGAGGGGGAATGTTGATTTACATAAAGGAAGGCAAAATATCACATTGCGGCTAAGGCTAACCTGTTAGAAAGCACCAGTGAAACCCTTGATTTCAGGAAAATGCCCTTTAAATTTTATTTATGCCAGTACAATGTACAATACTGAAGTGAAGGGTATCCGACCCAGCTCACACTCCAGCAGCTGACGCGGGTCTGCCTACATTGTGCACAACAGATGTGTGGCATTACAGCAACACATTCATTAATCTTTATTAACTCATCTGCAAAGCACAACAGTGTCAAGCAATCACGACCAAACAAGATGGATGCTTGGGCCTGCTATCCTGCTTCTAATGACGCACTTCTGTAAAAGAAGGAAGTCTCTAGACTTGACAAATGATGTGTCAGCCAGGCAGCCACAGAATGCTGAAGAACAATTCTCAGACCGGTAACGGATGTGTTCGAAGTAAACCTCTTGATGTCTGAAGAAAACAAACTAACACAAAATACACGAATCTTGGAGAAAACCAAACGTGTGTGTAGCTTGAATGGAAATCCACCATAAGAAATACAGACGTTTTGAAAATGATTTTAGATTTCTAATGTTTCATTACAGTTCTGGCAAGATACGGCACATATAAATATGAAGCATCGCTCGAACAGCCCACCGTTACGATGTACATTACCGATTTGATGATACAGCATAAGCTATGAAACTGCAATTTTTTCATAACCGAGTTTATTGGGTTTTAACAAAAAGTCATGGGCGCACAGGCCGTGAAATACACACAGGATGATGGAATTAGCATACCCATGAACACCAAACTCGTGCATTCGAACCCACCCAAGAACAAGACGACAAAACAGGATTGCTACAACTATTTCATCTTCATGTGTTCCATTGCATTTTCCTGCGTCTCCGTACATCCGAATTTCTTCCCCAAGGTATGAACTGAAGGGTGAGCAGGTTCAAGAACAATTCCATTCGTCTGCCCACGTTTTAAAAACCGCATTTTGAAGCAATAACATACCCACTTACCAAATTTCCTCACACACATTTCAGACGTGTGGATATTTTTTGTTAGAGTCTCAATTCCTAGCAGAGAACCTCTGTACACAAGTTCAGGAAATCTCTTCTTAAGTTCTAGTATCATAGATCTAGACTTCAAGGAATTGCTCTCAGTCTCAAGAGCTGCCAGATGTTTTTTAAATACCTGGTGTAGCCAGACAGGTCATATGTGATGTTCTCCATGACTACAACGGACCATATTTTGGATACCACGGGTATACATTGCTTTGCTGTGAATCTGTGTCACAGTAGGTTTCTAGTCCACTTGAGCATCACCTCTGCTCGAAGGTTCCTTATTAGTATCATCAGATCACTGAAATAATATCGGAAACAACAACACCGTATAACACACATTGTGTCAAAAATATCGTTTACAAAAATATTGATTTCCAATGCCAACAATGGTAAGTACAAAAATATATAGAAAAAATATTGTTTCACACTAATATTGTTAAAAAACATACACAAATATTGTTTCATAATATATAGTTTATAGTAGTAAATCTTAAATATTTTAGTGCATACTATTAATGTAATGTCTACTAAATAAATCTCACTATTTAATACTATATAAATATATACTTCTATAAACTCATACATATGTATATATATATATATATATATATATATATACACACACACACACACACACATATTGCAACAATTATTAAAAATATGTATTTTACATTATATTACTTGTTTTTATTCTTTAAATTTACTACTATAAAAACACAGAGTGAAGCGCTGTTCCATGTTCGTGCTGCAATACTATGCATTTGGACTTTAAAATTTAATTAAAAAATGTTTTTACATTGTTTTTACTCCGTTTTAATTCTGACGGAATTTAAGTATTGGAGAAAAAAGAGTTGATCTAGGCAGAGGGAACTGTTATCACGAACGGGGAATGGGCTGCAGAGTTATAGAGCTACAAGTTAATTTTACCTTTGACCATAGAGTTGCTAAGAGGGTTAGCACTCTAGTGGTCAATAGCATAGCCTTAAATGGCGGGTGCACAGGGACACTGCCAGAAACTTCCTAAGTATTGAAAGCTATTCTGTGCAATCCCTATATGCACATAGGCACAAAACTGCACAACCTGTGTCCACCAGCATGGACAGACAAGGAAATTGTGTGCTGCACTGCATGTAGATTCACGCTTTACAGATCTGAAAAGGTAAGAAATAAAAGGCCCACGTATCAAAAAAAGGAACCTACCTCTGGCCCAATGGGGTACCGGCCAAGTTACATAAGAGATGCATAGATTTGTTGGGGCCCCACCTACTGCGCCTCTATCAAGATGCGTGGAAAGAAGGAATTTTACCTACAGACCTGCTGTCCGCCGCAACTGTAGTGATACACAAGGATGGAAAGCCCTGTGACCAGTGTGACTCCTATCGCCCCATTTCCCAATTGAATACCGAAGTGAAGATCTTGGCCACGATTCTAGCGATACGACTCCTAAAACATATAACCACTTTGATACACAAAGCCCAATCAGGGTTCATACCTTGCCGCACCACTAGATTTAATCGTCATAGAACGCACAACTGGTTGATGAAGGTCAGGGACTGACCCCGCACCGGACTCAAATAAAGCATTTGACGTGGTCCATTGGCCATTCCTCACTTACTAAATTCGGTATTGGGCCTAAATTCTGCAGTTGGTTGGCACTGCTGTACAGAGCACCTGTTGCTCCAGTCAGAGTGAATGGAGTGTCCTCATCGGCCTTTCCCATTGGCGGGGGCACGAGTGTCCCCTTTCACCGCACCGGTTCGTGCTCACACTTGAGACACTGGCTTGTGCTATTCGTTGCCACCCACAAATACGAGGCTTCCAATTAAACCCCACTGATGAATGGGAAGAGAAGATCTCCCTTTATGCGGACAATGTCCTTCTTTACGTTACAGACCTGGGCATCACTATTCCCGCTTTGTTTGACATGATAGAGTAATACGAGAGGCACTCTGGGTACAGAATCAACTGGCATAAATCAACACTGTATGGTCCCTGTGGGATTCCGCCTGGGTTGCCATTACCAAGTGACCAGAGGATGGTTTCCGATGGATTCCAATACTTGAGTATCTTTATCATTCCACATAAGGAGTTATGCAGACAATGCAACCATGGGAAGGTGATTGCAAATCTGAAACAGGACGTGGAGGGTTGGAGGGACCTCCCCCTCTCCTTGTTGGAAAGGGTGGCTATCTTTAAAATGATAACCCTGCCGCAACTATTGTACACTCTCCAGAACACGGATCATCCGCTCCCACAGGCGGTGTTTTCCAGGTTGGAGGGAGGCATCCGGTCCCTACTGTGGCAGGGAGGGCACCCTAAATAATCCTTATGAACACTAGAGCGCAACCCATATAACGGTGGTATAGCAGTGCCAGACATTGAGGCATACTACTGGTCCGAACACCTAACCCCAATAACGAATGGCTCCTCAGAACATGGGATCATTCCACAGACAGGTTGGAGAGGGAGATGAAAGGGCCAAATAAACAGTTACACTATCTGTAAAGTGACACTGTTGTTGGCAACGCGGGTCAACTTGGAGGCATGTAATAGAGCCACAAAGGTGATGAGCTGGACGAAACAGGTAACCTCTTTGAATGGGTGGGGTCTACAAATTGGGCAAACAGAAGGGCTTTGGGACATGGGATCGGCTGGGCATTACAACGATAGGGGATGCCATAGTAAAGGCGACCTTAAAACCTGGTCTGTACAGAATATGGGATTAATAGATCCCAATTTTTCAAATACATACAACTATGCTAAGCCTGGTGCTCAGAGGGAATATCGTGTTCCAAACTGCCTGAATATGCCCCCCTGGAAGGGAGACTAATACAAGAAGAGCTGGTGGAAAAGGCTATCTCCACTACCTACAAAACAATAACATACCAGATATCCTCGGGAAACTGCGTGAGAGATGGTAGGGTGACCTGGGAGGATTGGAAAATGTGGATTTGGAGGCTGCCCTTATGCACCCCAGGGAAGTGGCCATCAAAGCAAGACTGCACCTTGTCCAATATAAAATCTTACTCAGGATGTATTATGATAGAGATTAATTACATAAGATGGGAAGGGCGGAAACATCATTTTGTTTTAAATGCAGAATGGTCAAGAATGATTTATATCACACCTTATGGGGCTGTACCACACTGCAATCGTACTGGAGAGACATAGTGGGAGAGCTGGGGAGGGTATTGGGTGTATTCATACCCATGGATCCTGGTTTCATCCTACTGGGCATACTAAGCGAAGTGGACATAAACAGGACTCAGCTAACTTTTGCTGCTTTGGGCGTGGCTGTGGCTAAGAGGGATATGGCACAGTGGTAGGGAGTGGTGGAGACTCCCACAATACAGGAGTAGAGGAGGGGAATAGATCTCTACATGGCAGCTGAGCGTACAAGATACACCAGCAGGGGATGTCCAAGTAAATTCTATAAAATGTGAGGTCCATGGCGATGTTATAATAGATTGGACCTGTTAGATAGCCCACCTGTATCCACACCTTTTATCACCAACCACTTTGATCCCATGGCTCAGGGAAATCATCACTAGACTAGCTAAACATGAATGGATCGAATCCTTCTGAACATCTGGGTGGGCCATGATGTGAGAGTCATTACACTGTGGAGTTATCCGTGATCACTCAATGGATTTCATCAGTGTTAAAAGTGTGTTTTCCTCTTGGAATGTACCTCATGCAAAACAAGTTAGTTTTTGTTGATGTCATGTTCTTTTTGATGTATGCAAGATGTGAAATAAGAAAAATGCAAAGTAAAAATATTTATTTAAAGGAACGTAGCGCTCCTCAATGGTAGATCCCTGGCCTGTCACAAGCATGAACTATTCTCAGATTGTAGAGCAACTGGTTGAGATCTTGTTTTTAACTGAAACAAGGTTACATGATAGCTCTTTGCCAGATTTCATTCAAGCGCTTCCCACAGGATATTTTATATGTAGAAAGGACAGAGAACACAAGAGGGGAGGGGACATTGCTATTATTTTAAAAGACACACTTAGCTGCACATGCAATGCCCTGTCCATCCCAGACTGGGAACATCTCTCATTCACTATATATCTGTCCCCTACGACTTCTTTCTCAGGGCTATTAATTTATAGACCTCCCGGCCCGTGTATAACTTTTACTGAAGCCCTACCAGAGTCAGTAGCAAGTCTGGCGAATAAAAAAAAAACAAATACACACTTCTTGGTGATTTAAATATTCATTTTGAACAGTTAAATAATGCTACAGTCTCCAACATTCAACACGGTCTAGCAGGCCTACAGCTTACTCAGACTAAAAAGCGGTATGCATGCTAAAGGCCACCTTCTACTATTCAGCGACAACCCTAAAATTAATATTGTAAAACTGTGCCCGCTGGTCTGGACAGGTCATGCCGTAATCTCATTAACACTGGTAGGTTCTCCCCCTTCGGACAAGAAAACCACAACTTGTTCGGGCCATAGATAACAAAACTGAAGCAAAACTGGAAAAATCTTCTAGCCTCAACCAAACCTTTTGTTGGAAGCCACCCGGATGAGGGCAACTCTTTAGTATATGAATGGCTAAAAAACTCATTAGATGACGTTGCCCCCATTGCAACAATAAATAAGGGGAAGAAGGAAAGGTCACTACAGAGGTTTACAAGTCATTTAGTTTCCCTGAAAATAGACTGCAAATTTCTTGAAAGGAATTGGAGGAAAAATTATGATAACAACCTAAAACACTCCTGCAGGATAGCGATCAGACACTACCACCAGGAAATCAAACGGGCACAGGCAGCAGATTATGAAACCTCAATAATGAAAGCAGCCAATAGTCCAAGGAAGATTTTTCACATAGTCAAGTCCCTTACTACTTTGAAAGTTGAAAACTCGCTGCTCACCCCTACTATTGTATGCCGTAATTAGCTTGCAGCCTACTTTCAAGATAAAGTGGCAGATGTTTATAGCAACCTGCAACAGACAAGAAGCTCACTGGCAACCCCTCCAGATTTTCAGGCTTCACAGAAAAAGAGTTATTTACTCTATAGCTTCCCCCCAGTCATGATGAATCGCTCTCTGACATAGCTGACAAAGTCAAAGGACTTATACCCCTTCTAGGACTTTAAGATCCTCAAAGGCACAATTTTTACAGGTGCATCGAGTTCATAGAACTAGATGGGGCGGCAGGTCTTCTCATACCCGACTCCAAAATCTGGAATTCTATGCCGGCTGACCTTGGAAACAAAACGAATTAGCCCGATTTCAGAAAAATGCTTACGACCTGGCTTTATCCCCACAAGCCAATTTGCCCAGCGTTGTTCTGCCTTGCACGGGCTATGCCTCACTCCGCGCTGGGAAGCCTTCAGGTAGCTACGCGCTCTATGAATTCGCATAACGTAACACATTTTAAACAATACAGGAAAAATATTTAAATTAAATTTCAAAATATAAAATAAATACCAAACAAGTAAAATAAAACTGAAAAGAATTTACAAAAAAATCATAGAAATGTAAAGACTTAAAAATATAAACAAATACAATAAAATACAAATTATAAACAAATATTTCAAAAATCTATATTTAACTAATATGAGGAGATGTATTGGAGTCTTGAGAATAATGGATATACTATTCCCACTACAGTTTATGCAACAGTAGGGAAATTGTAGGAATTCGGAAAGGTTAAATATATTACTACCAATTGAAACTGTGCAACAGTAAGGAAAACATTGGACTTTCGAGGGGTCAAATTTACTATTCCCACTCCAGTCTGTGCAACAGTGCGGAAAGTACTTGTCTTTGGAGGAGTAATATTTGCTCTTCCCACTCCAGTCTGTGCAACAGTAGGGAAAGTACTGTACTTCGGAGGGGTAAGATTTACTATTCCTACTCAAGACTGTGCAACAATAGGGAACGCATTGGGGAGCTAGACTGTTGCTATCTCTGAGGTTTTTGTTTGGCCTCCGGGATGTGAGGACCGGGGCACTGATGATGTTGAGACGGAGAAAGCAACGGGTAGAGGCGGCGGAGTTGTCCCGAGTACGTAACTCACCAGAAGAGAGGGGGCTCAGACGGACGAGAGCGGGCAACAGTAAAATCAAGCGAGAGACAGGGAATGTTGCTGGGGTGCCACCATACAAGCACCCAGGGGAAATAAGCACAGACAAGAACCCAAAGAGACAGTCAAAAACCAACCAGTGGGCAACGACCTTCAGTTCCCCTACCAATGATGAACCACAACAAGAAATATTTTGGGATCCACAGTCGCCAGCACCGTATCGAACAGAAAACGAAAAAAGAAAACGTCCTGGCAAATGTGCTGTTGAAATCTAAGATATAGTGAATCGAATTGCTCCTCAGAAACATAAATGTTTGTAGGACTAGTGTATGCAGTGAGTTTTCAGAACCTACAGGGATACGTGAGACAACAAAGCTGCGATGTAGTCACCCCACACAGTGATCGTTCCTGAAATACTGCCTGTACCTGCCTAAAATAACGACCGCAACAAACCCTCCTGCGTCTCTCCTAACCTCATCTCTCTCCTCCCCCTACCCCATACCCCATACCCCTACCCTCCCGCTTTCCTCTTCTCCACTTTCCTGCTACTGAACTTTGCCCCCACGTGTCCTGGCCCTTAGTTCCCACCCTGTTTATCTGCGAACTTTCCCTCGTCAATTGAGATCTAGCTATTTTGTTTGATGCCCGATGGAGCTACCTGGTTTAGCTATAGGGGAGACAGGTCGGGGATTCCCTCCTTGGACATCACCTACCCAGTCGGTCTTTAGACAGACTTACTTTCGTCTCTCCTGTTGTCTCTTCCCGCATCCTCTCTCTATTTATGTCTCTCCGTCTCTCCTCTCTCAATGTATTGAGACTGAACTATTTTGTCTGATGCCTGATGGAGCTTCCTGGATTAGTTATAGGGGAGATGGGCCGTGGATTCCCTCCTTGGTCGTCACCTACCCAGTCGGTCTTTAGACAGACTTCCTTTCGTCTCTCCTTGTTGTCTCTTCCCTTATCCTCCCTTTCTCACTTGCCCAGCCCCTCCACTACTTTTCTATCTCCTTTCTCTCCTCTCCTAATGTGTTCCCTATTTTTTGATGTATTGTGTAATTGTTGATCTTTTTCTGTTACATTGTTGATTCTCATGTAAAGCGCTCTGATACCTTCGGGTCTAGCCAGCGCTATATAATACTCTTTAAATAAATAACATTTCCACTCCACTGTGCCTTTGTGGAGATTTGAATTCTCTTTTGGGTGACGCTTGTTATAAAGTCTTCGCAGGCACATCCCCATTCCCCGGGGCTACTCACTCACACCGTTCAGATTCCTGCCTTGAATTCAGGGATCAGTAGTAATGATTTAATTAAAACCACACAAGGCCCAGAGAGCCGGTCCAACAATCAAAGCTCAGTATATGTTCTTACAACACTTGCCCTAACAGTAAACTATTTGCACTAAAGAACCATATATGCAGTTGTGATCATGTTATACATACAACTGCATACCCTACCATGGCAATAGAACATTGGCTCAATAAACAAATGTGCCACTGTAAACAGTCAGTCAAAGGGTATCTTCTGCAGGAAGTTGGCGCCTACTTGTCTACCGGACAAAATAAACATGACTATTTGTTTTCCTTGACCCCAAATATCATATCCTAGGTTTAGGACGAATGGAATTCCACACCGCTGCAGAATAGGTTTTATTCTACCCTGCTCTCTTATAGAAGTCTTATTTTCAACAGTACTCCATGTGTGAATGGTGGTATCCTCTTTGCCCTCACATCTCCAATACAGACTCGAAGTACCAAGGTAAATCTCTAAAGGCCTAATTTATATTTCCGCACAGCGACTATGTTCCCTACCCTGAAGAACCGGGTTTTAGAACCCAGCGGCACCAGGGGCACGCCCGAAGTCTTCGAGTTCACCTGTTTTAGAATACAGAGACACGGGATACTTCTCGGTTACGTCAAAGATCACATTTATTGGCTGCAACAAGGAACAGAAGTCTACGAAGTACCACACAAGTAGGTTCGCTAGAGACTGCTCAATTTTTGTATTGCGAGACATCGTCTTTTATGCTAAAAATCACATTCCTGACAAACACCCATTATTTACGAATTGTCCAATCAAAGGTAACACTGCAAAAGGCATCGCATAACGACAAACCCACTTTTCAGTTGTCCAGCCCACCATCAATTACACAGGAAATATGTGGTTGCTCGGACAGGCCGGACAAACCCATAATAAAAGACCACAACCCATACCATAAACAGACCATAAAAGAAGGAACAGAAACAGATGAGAAGCAAGATAAAGGGTTTGTGCGTGTGTAATAAACTCAACAATGTCCTGTTCTTTGATCTCTATCTCGATCAACTACCGGACAAGGAAATGGCTTAGCAAGGTTAGCTTCAGGCAACGGGGTCAGTTCGCTCAGGTCACCTAGGAGTCAGCTAAAGCATACGTGTGCCAAAGACTCGTTCGGCCATAGTCATCGGCCTATGTGAGGGCAACCACAAAATGGCTGCCGTACACAAAATGGAACCCAAGGTTTCAGAACAGAATCCCTAAATACATAGTGAATCCATCGGTCTAGCATGGCGAAATCACTCGTACATGCCGCACTCACTAGTTACGGTTCGCTACTATCAAATTCGGAACAAAACCATGACCGTTATAAAACGGGTTCAGAATTCACGGAACCTCAGACCCTCCTTTTGCTCTTACATAGGCAATAACCTAAACTCACGTCAATCTGAATCCAGGTCTATACTCATCAGATCATCAAGATGTTGCTGGAGCATAATCCTAGTACTTAGTAACTCTCTCTGGACAGGTCTCCTTGCACACGTAGTAGCACAGAGGCCACATAGCAGGAGCACACTGTACACAAAGACAGAACAGGAAAAGAATCGCTAAAACCATCCCAATGATCATCAGAATCTTCCATCCCCAAGTGGATAACAATTTCCAAAACCATCCCATCAACGACCAATCTCCTTCATCCACATGTACAGACTCGGAGATCTTATGTAGCTTGGAAATGGCCTGGTACACTGTCGGAGCATTGTCTGGAATGAAAACGCAGCAGCTCGATTGAATCAATTTACATACCCCTCCTCTATCTGCAAGTATGACATCTAACGCAACTCGATTCTGCAACGTCATAAGACGATCCGACTGGAGCTCAGCAGTCAAGTTACTAAGGGCACCAGCAGTCTCAACTATGGTGGACTTAACCACTCTCGTCTATTGCCGTATGTTCGTACTGTTTACCATAGGTCCCCAAAACGGCAGGAAACCCTTAAGAAAATCTCCCAATTCTTGTCCTGCAGTATCTTCCTTACTGAAGACACCTCTAGCAACTCTCGTTCTGTGGTAATCTGCCGCCGCAGTATACGTAGGGGGCAACAGAAACGAAACATAACATGTTCCCGAAAAATCAGGGGGCAACCATGTATATGCTCGATCATAGCAGACAAAATACGTACCCTTAGCTGCTAAAACGATGGGGAAGTCTGGGACGCAAAAACATATGTCTCAGTGCAAACACTCTTCCCTAACTGAGCTCTCGGATTCTTGCCATTACCCTGCAGACAAAAATGACCACGATGGGGTACGATCCAAATCAGGGATGACCCTTTCCTTCGCTGCTTTTCACTCAGACTAACACCATATCCAGTCACATTCCATCTGATATAAGCTTGTGTCTCATCTCCAGGAATACTCTCATAGGAATTAATTCCTCTAATCATATCCACTATTTCCTTCACTTGAGCACTATTACTCGGATTATCTTTAATGGAACGCAGGGGATAGACTTCATGGGCATAGATGAACATCGTCCTATACGCCCACACAGATCCATTATAGCTAAATGGCAGGACCAAATAAGGGATAACTTTATCCGTAGTATGAGGCATAAGCCCACACACCCAACAATTAGTGGTGTTCACTACTAACTGATGCTGATGCATCAGAAGAATTATTAACGAATTCCAATATTCTAATTGATTCATATTCAGGCAAAGGATGAAAAGTATACGAAGAAATAGTAGTAGGAAAATACATAGGTTGTGTAGTGGGTGCAAACGTCACTTGAAAAGAGAAAACAACATATCCCACCAAAAACATCGTCATGCTAAGTTGCATTAAAAGACACGTTATCAAAAAACATTTTCTACTCATCAGTTTACACATTTTCTCTTAAAGTTCATTTCTTCAACAGCTCTCTCGATCTCAAAAAACTCCATCCTCTAACCGTGCTGTTCGCGGCAGTTGCTTCTCTTCGGCTCAGATGTACGTCTGAATGTCCCAGGGAACGCCCTAGAACAAACCAGAACAGTCGACCTTGTGTCTTCCGGCTGTACACTCTAAGGCTTTATACCGCGACCCTACAGCTGAACCCGGATGGCAGTTCGAAAAAGAAAAATAGATAAAAACAGCTTTTCGGATGAGAGAGCGTAGTTTCAAAAGCAAAAAGGAATTATTTTATTTGTCCATCGACTCTTGGTCGTAAATTATAACGGCCTTTACCAGGCAATGTCTGATCACGAAACAACAACTCAGGCTCAGTAGTGTCTAGTCTCAGAGAAGGAGACACAGCTTCTTGCAAAATATTGTCGTCTTCACGCTCAGAGCTTGTCCCAACCAAACGCGCATCGGTGAATGGGATGAAACGTGGCACAGTCTCAGTCTCTGAATCACCAACGCCCTCCTGGACCCGCTGGTCGTACGGCAGAGGCAAAGAAACCCTCTTACAATGTACGCCGTGGATCCAGTTCTTCTTGCCGTGAACTCTCACTGCGGTACGCGTCACCAAAAGGACCTGGTAGGGTCCGGTCCAGCGGGACTGATCGTTCTTTGTCCGCTGAAAATTCCGCACCAGAATCCACGAACCAGGATCAATGGCGTGTCCTGGATTTTCAGATGCTTGTGGCAATGTATCGTAAACCTGTTGGTGTAAGACACGTAATTTAGCCGTCAAATCACACAAATAATCGATCAGCACAGAATGTTCAATCTCGCTAAACTTTGTCAGCCTCGGCATTCCCCATATGTTAGCTGGGCGACCAAACACGATCTCGTAGGGGCTAAGGCACACTCGAGAATGTACTGTTCTGGTTGACAAAAGTGCCAATGGCAAGGCATCGGGCCACTGGAGACCAGAGCTCGCCAATCTCGGCTAACTTTAGTTTCAAAGTACCATTGTAGCATTCGACTAAACCAGCTGATTGGGGGTGATTTGCAGCATGGAATTTCTGCTTGATGCCTAAACCTTCACACACTCTCTTCATGACTTGACCCACAAATTCACTTCTATTATCACTCCACACCATCCTTGGCAAACCATACCTAGGGAAAAATTCCTTGAGTAGGACTTTAGCAGTGGACAAGGCAGTATTATCTTTCAAGGGGTCTGCTTCTACCCATCTCGAAAAGGCACAAACAACCACAAGGACGTATTTCAAGTTGTTACATCTTTCCATGTGTATAAATTCCAATTGCAAAACCTCGAACGGATAAGTCGGAGGCGCAAAATGACCAGCTGGAGTTTGAGTTCCCTTGCCAGGATTATACATCAGACAAACCATACAATTCTTAACCACGTTCTCCGCACACTTAGGAATTCCAGCATTCTGCCATACTGGAGCCAACAACTTACAAATCCCTTTCGCACTAATGTGAGCCATTCCATGCGCCATCGTAACCACTGCAAGCACATACGCATCAGGTAACAACCATCGCTGATGTTCTGACAACTCAATCCAACAACCAGTCAAATCCAATTTTCCCGTACTCTCTCTCCATCCATTCAATTCTTTCTCAGTAGCTTCAGCCTGAATTGACTTCACACTCTCTATCGTATCTTCACACATTCCTCTATCCGGAACCCATCTCGCTTGACCCGCAACACACATTCGACTCATCACATCTTTCGCCGTCTCTTTTGCAACTTCATCCGCAAACGCATTACCACGGCCAACGTCATCGGTAACCTTCTTATGTGCACTGCATTTCACTATCGCAACTTGCATCAGTAACGTAAGTGACTCAAGAAGTTCATTCACCAACTGACCATGCTGAATTTTCGTACCATGCGACGTGAGGAACCCACGTTCCTTCCATAACCGGCCAAAACTATGGGCCACACCAAACGCATACTGGCTATCGGTATACACAGTCACTCTCTTTCCTTTCGATAACACCCACGCTCTCGTCGGTGCAATCAACTCTGCTGCTTGAGCTGAATTTTGTGGGACACGTGCAGCTTCAACAATCGTATGCAAAGTCGTAACCGCATATGCTGCAGTCGTATCACCATTCGGAAGCTTAAAGCATGAACCATCTACCCATAAGGTACCATCAGACTTCGCAAGAGGAGTGTCTTTCAAATCAATTCTACCCTTCGTTTCTTCCTCTGTCCTAAGAAAACAATCATGCTGTTCCTGAACATCCGTCTCTACAGAAATCGGCAACAACGTAGCTGGATTCAACGTGTTGCATCGCTTTATAAGCACATGACTCGCCAAAAGCGTCAACTCGTAACCTGACAATCGAGCACTAGTCAAGTGCTGTGTCTTGGTCCTGTTTAATAAAGTATCCACTGCATGTGGAACCATCACAATCAACATGTTATCCATTACAAAACCAGCATAATGTCGAATAGAAACAGCTGCTGCCGCTGTAGCTCTCAAACAACTCGGCAACGCTCTAGCTACCGGATCCAAAGTCGACGAGAAATACGCACATGGACGCTGTTTATCACCAAACTGCTGAGTCAAAACTGACAATGCACATCCCTCTCTTTCGTGAACATAGAGTGTAAAAGGCTTACTGTAGTCGGGAGTACCCAACGCCGGAGCCGAACACAATGCATTACGCAATTCAGAAAAACTTTTCTGGCATTCGTCAGACCAAGGAAGAGGATTTGGAGTATCCTTAAGAGTAAGTGCTAACAAAGGTTTCGCAAGCAACGAAAAGTTTGGAATCCATTGCCTACAGTACGAAGTAATACCCAAGAAAGCACGCACTTCTCTCTGTGTAGTTGGCACACTCATTTTTGCAATCGCTTGAATTCGTTCTGGGGTCAACCTTCTTCCCTCCTTCGATAAGAGATGACCTAAGTAGGTCACTTCTTGTCGACAATACTGCAACTTCGAAAGTGACACTTTATGATGAAGGTCAGACAAATGCCGCCACAACGAAAGAGTAGCTTCTTTACAAGTATCCTCATCATCAGCAGCAACTAACAAATCGTCTACATACTGAATAAGAGCAGCACCATCAGGCAAGACAATCGTATCAAGCTGTGTTTTCAAAGCCTGACTATAGATGGATGGACTCTCACAATAGCCTTGAGGAGCTCGCTTAAACCGGAAACTTCGTCCTCCTAAAGAGAATCCAAAAATATCTCTACTCTCCTCGGCAATCGGGATGCTGAAGAAAGCATTCTTCAGATCAATCACCGAAAACCAAGTAGCTGAGGCAGGAATCATAGTCAGCAAAGCAGTAATGTCTGGAACAACAGGAAACTGTGGCACGACAATCTTGTTCACTTCTCGAAGATCGATCACAAACCTATACACAGGCGGTTGCGAAGAATCAGTACGTTTCAGGACAGGCAATACCGGACTATTACACACATTACTTCTCGTCTCTTCAATCACACCTTTCTCAATCAAATCATAAATGATCGCTAAAAGTGCTCTTTCACCATCACTAGAAATCCTGTATTGGGGAATACGAGGCAATCTAGCATTCGCTTTCAGCGTCACAACATATGGTGGAATCTCCTAAAGACCCACGTCGTTAGGACCAGTAGCCCAAAGAGTATCAGGGAGAGAACACAATTCCAATGGAAGCCGATCTTTGGACAAATACATCAGAGAGATCACGCTCTTACCCAATGTAAGCTGTACTCCTGAAGGAGAACAATGCAATGTGGCATACAATCTCTTCAACAAATCCAATCCCAACAAATTCTCACCACAACCTGTCATTAAAATGAGGGGTGCTTCCAATTCACAAGGTCCAACAGAAAGAGACAAAGGACTAGAAACTGGATTACGAACTGGGGCGCCAGAAAAACCTACCAAAACATTCATCAAGCCAGACAAAGGTGCGCCAGAGAGTTTAGAGTGCATAATAGAACTCTTCGCAGCACCAGTATCCAATAGAAAAGACTCTGACACACCTGATGTAATCACTTCAACATAAGGTCCACTCTGATCTACTGGAACTGACACAACTCCCTCTCTTTGTCTATGGCTGTCCTAGCAATCATTACCATCAACATTCTCACTCTCAACATAGTAATCGTCAGCATAGTACTGAGTCGATCTACCAGACGCAACATTCTGCAGATCAAAGCAATTCATCGTATTCTGTGGAGGAAAGGATCGTGCATTCTGGGGGAACACACCACGTCCTCTACCTCTAGGAACTTGCTGAACACCTCGACCTCTCACACCAGACGCACCATTCGTACGCTGTAACAGAACCGGACAGCTACTCTTGAAGTGACCCTCTTCTCTACAATACGCACACTGATTAGGGTCTGGAGGAACACGCTGCTGAAAAGACTCGGACCTTTGAGATCCTCTCTGAAACTGCTGAGGTTGCTGAAACTCACGCTGATTATAACGAGGCGGATACGCCTGTTGCAAAAGAACCTTAGTCTTTAAATCTTTAGTATTTCTTTCTGCTTTCTCTTTCTCATCCTTATCCCTATTCTCGTAATATTGTGCAGTAGCCAATATCTGGGCCGACGAAGAAACAGCCCATGAACTCTCTGAATCCTTCAACTTATTACACAACTCGGGAAGCAAGTTATGAACAAACTTATCTACGAACAACCTTTGGCCACCTTAGGTACTCATGTCTTCACCACTATGATCTATAAACGTCTCTTCAAACCTAGTGAAGAAATCAGACACACTCATCTTTCTTCTGCTTGCATGCAGACAATTTATCCCAATTCACTCGCATACCAGGCATCAAAGTCTTCATATAATTAATAATCCTACCAGGGAGTTCTGCAACTAAAGCTTCAGGTTTAGCTCCACCTCGGTGAAGACCATCTGCAGCAGTAATGTTAGCCTATGTATCACCTAACTCTTGCGCATGATCCACATAACGAATCGTTCCCCACAAAGGTTGAGGAACCACATTCCCAAACAACATATCTATATCGGCCAAATTCATAATGCACGCATCAGCTGTCTGTGACAACTCTTTGTAATACCCTGCAGGATTCTTTCGGGGATCAGGTAGAGTCTGCTTAAGGGCCAAAACTTCAGCTCTCTTCCACGGAACATGTACCCAAACACACTGAAAATGAGCGTCTACAGCTGCAATACCATTATTAACATCGGCCTGAACTGCTTCTTTCCATACCGGAGGAACTTCTCTCATTGGATACTGTCGCGCTTTTCTCCTAACAAAAGAATCAGGCTCAAACAACGACCGAGAAGGACACTCACTCCTAAACGAAAGCAACGTCGCAACTGCTTTCTCAACATCGAGACCCACTATCGTTCCTTTTGCAAACTCGGACTGTACATGAAACAACTCTGATGGAGTCTGACCCAACTCACCATCTTTCCATTCTTCACGAAGAAAAGTACACATGATGTCGAAGACATACCTCTGCTTTGGTGCTTCCCATTGACGAAGAAATCTATAACCGACTCTAAATCATATCTCGAAGAATTAGTAACCCATTTAAGAGCCAAATGATCCAACACTGCCCGCTCTTCGGGACCAGGAAGCTGGCTACGCAACTGTTTACGCGCCGAAAAAGGGGTCACATCTGTAATTACGCCCACCTGATTTAGATGGGCAGAATTAGAGGTCAATTTTCACTGCCTTTTACCGGGCTTTTCTGAGCGTGTATCGTATTACTTGCAGCTTGTTCTTGTGCCTGCCAAGCTAAAAATCTCCCAGTGAAATTACTCTCCTCATAAACCTTTTCCATATAGGCATTCAATGCACTACACGTAGTATAATACCAATCACTTAATGCCTATCTGGCCTTATCCAAGGCTCTCCTATTCACCATCGATATATGCCTTAGAAGTTTATCTTTACTTTCCTGAAAAGTCTTTTCCAAAGTTGGCTTTTGTTGGCTTGCACTTCTGATATTGACCAGATCTTTCATTATCACAAGCCCCCTTATATAGGCTTTTAAAGCATCGAAGCTTCTTCTTTGAACTGGACCAATGCATGCATTTTGCTTCGTTTGTGGGTTTTGGCGGCTTGTGGTATAAACGGAGTTTGCTTGCGCTGATTATTATGCACCGCAACACAGAATCTGTCACCAATCTGTTTAGTCTTAAGACACAGACACTACCTATTCTCTAAAAAAACACTCTTCATACCACTGCTACTCTACAGATTCGTATGAAGAGTTTGACGGTGTTGTGCACAGAGGAGGTAGACTCTTAATAATAGCCCATCCCCCTCCACAAACCCTTTGAACAGCCACTTCCATGAGAACTGGACCCATTTCAAATTTGTCATGCTCTATATCCAACACTCATTGCAATACAAAAGCAATTCAATTCAAGGAAGAACAAAAAACACCAAAACATTTGCATTACTTGACATACATTCCCTAAAGAGCAAGGCTGATATACCAATTACAAATAAGCTTACAGAACCGCTCTGGTTGCTCAACATTCAGGTATGGTAAACTTGATGGAATATCCTTTAGAATGCAAGAGGCTAAACTGTGCAATTCCTTGCGGAACCCACTTAACACCCATCAGGAATAACAGGAGTTTTGCTTAGATCTTACAACCTGGCATTCTATGCAAAACACATTTTGCAAGAAAAAGCATTTTCTGCCTAGTGTATCCATCACAACATAGCTTGAAAAATCTGTTTTAATCCAGCATATCAAGGGGCATACAGCAGGGGGTAAATAAAGAAAGAAAACGTTCCTACCTTAATGGATGTGACATGCAACAAAGTCTCCCCCTTATAATTCCGCTTGGCACTCTGTCTGGAAGGGCTGAGGAAGGAGGTCTCCGCATGCTTACGGGTGCAGGAAGATGGAGTACTGGGTGTCTCAATGGGTGACTTGTGAGGCGAGCAGGCGCCCTTTTCATCTCCAGATAGCTGATATTTCACTGGCTTTGGAGACTCTGCAACAGCGGATGAGATCTGTGCGATAGTGATGTGATTGCTTCTCAGTGAGACACGATCTGGAGAACACATCTGGGAAGGGTCTGGAAAACCGCCAACATTGCCAAAGCCTACACTCTGTTTTATACGCTGCAGTCTTTTAGAAGCAGGTGATGGAGTGGAAAAAGAATAAGACAGCTTCCTCCCCCTCTTAGGTTTACTTTCTAGAGAGGGTGAATCCAGAGGAGGAATGTCCTCATTTTCAGCAGTTTTCTCAACAGGGTTCACCTGTATAGACAGCTGTACGTGGCACACACTTCCATTCTGGGAAGGGCCTGATTCTGTAGCCAGTCCTAGCTCCAAGGATGCCTCCTCAACAGGGCAGCGTTCTGGGCTGCACAGGACAATTGGTTGACTACAAAAAGAGACTGTTCTTTCTTCCTGGGGTTGAATCGCATCTTCATTGCTCCACTTGCCAGAGCCTCCCCTTGGTTGTTTCTGCCCAAAACCCCACTGCTGGTTTATGACATCCAGTCGTCTTTTCTTAGGTTTTGTGGGCTTGGTGGATGATTTCTTCAGTTTTTTGGCAGTACCTTTGTTTGGTGGAGAGGGTAAAAATGCAAATGTAGAACAAGCAGCCTGGTATATGGCGCCGCCGCTATCAAGGGGCTGCTCTGGCTTTAGCGGCTTGTCCAAGACACATTTCACCTTCCCACTTCGAGGGCTGAACCACATTCGGATCTGTTTTTTCTTTGTATCAGCTTTGGGCATGTTTGCTTTCATGGACGTAAACACTTTTTTCTTTTCTGTATGGAAGTGAAGAGAAGAATATTTGTGGTTAACAGAAAAACTCTTGTTGTCTTCCTCCTGGTGCTTCATTACCTCAGAGTTAAAAATGACATATTTTAAATAATATTTAGCTTTTTCAATATATACTAAAATGGGTATTTTGGCTTTAATCAAATGCACACGCAGTAAGCAGGCGTGGCTCATGTCAGGAAAAGGAGGCAGGGTGGATGGGGGACGAGGGAGAGAAATACATAAAATACAAAAAAAAGTCTCTGCAGCTACTGCACTTCAGCATCGAGTCTCCTTTCCTCCCCCACTGCAGGCAGGCACAGGCTCCCAGACTGCACTGCGGCCAATCCAGAAGCTGCTCTCATGCATGAGAGCAGGTTCAGGATTGGCCTGAGTGCCGATGATTTGCGCTCCCACACAGACTGGGAGCCTGTGCATGCTCTCTCCAAATCAGCAATGCAGCTGGGATTGGAGAGCTTCACTGCGCATGTGGGTTTGGTCGACCTGACCCACATGCGCAGTAAAGTCAGTGCACTACCACTCCACCCTCAGTGCCTGTCATCAAATTATCCCTGCCCCAAGACTCGGCACAAGAAAAATAAAACTACAATAAGAAGGATTTTAAAAACATTTTATTATTCACGTTTTTGAGGGTGCTGGCAGGGGAGCGTCGCTCCTCCGCCATAGCGGAGGAGCCGCTACTGGCAGTAACTCAACTAAAAGTGCTCATTAAACAAATTACATGAAATATTGATGGAAAAAACATTTAAGCAAAAACGCATGTAAACACATTTTACTTTTTTGCAGTACTGAGTCGAAATACCATTTACTAGTTTGTGAAAACTCATCACTGAGCCACTCCCTCAATAGCACATTTGTAATGTAATGTAATGTAAACTATATTTATATAGCGCACTATTACCCACCTGGTATCCTGGCGCTGAGAGAGTACCTTGTTGTTATATGGCGTAGTTGATCGACCACCCAAAAATGAGGCATACGGAGTAAAAGTTTAAGGAGAGGGAGGGAACCAGAGTGAAACCACAGGATGGATCAGTGACACTAATTTTAAATATTACTCCTCCCTCGGGAACAGCAAAGTCTTCAGCTTCTTCCTGAATTGCATTAAATTCTCACTTCGCCAGATGTCAGTTTGAAGTTCATTCCACAGTCGTGAGGCCACGGAGCTAAAGACTCTCCCTCCTGTCCTAGCTCTTTTACATTTTGTGGTGTTGACCAGATTTGCTGTTGACGAACTGAGGTTTCTTGGGGGCTATACCACGTGAATTTTCTCTGCAGTTGTCGTAAATTAGCAGCAATGGGTTAGCGTTAGCAGAAGCCATTTTGTCTTTCTGGCAGCCATTTTGTCTGCCATGTGCTTACCATGTGCTTTGTCCTACCTTCCTGTAACCTGCGCCTGAAGTCTGCCCAGTAACAGGATATTTTTAGCCTCCTCCACTTTAACGCATGCTCAGAAATGCCCGGTAGGGTCTGCAGCTGTTACTGATTAGTTTCAGATAGGAATGTGTTTACTACGTCTTGAAAACTGTTAGCTCCTCCCACTTGGTTGAACAAAGAGAACTTGTATGTCCATATTAGGCATTTTTGTGTGCTCGCATGAGCCAGGACTGCCCCTTGCATTTATGCTTACTATGTAATTCTAAAACATATAAAAAGCCCCAGGTTTCTGCATTCTGCAGACTGCCTCACTCAGTTGCCACGGCTTCTGTGTGACTCAGCCTCAACTCATGTGAGTTTAATAAAATGTTTTTTTTGATATTGCAGCTTCTGTGCCAACTTTTTGTTCAGCTTTTGATCAGCGAGACCCCTGAGAAGGAGTTTTGATTTCCTCAAATGGCACCCAATGTGGGGCTCATCAGAGAGGTGGCTATCTGAAGGAGTGATCTTGTCAGGAGACAGAAATCTACGGAGGAGGACAAGACAAGTTTCTACTAAGAAGGTACTCTGTGCACAGGAGATTCTGGGGGTTCTTTGTCTGCATCCCAGTGTGTTTCTGATTTTCCTGATTTTGATCCTCCACATGATGTCACCCCTGACTGAGAACATTTGTGGCGTGAGTATTAAAAAAAAAGAGAGACCGTTAGGTCATTCAGAACTTGGCAGTTAGAATCTGGACACTCTGGATCGGTTCTACGGTACTTGCTGCGAGGTTTTGGAAGCCTGATTGGCAAGGCAGTTTTAGGATACGCTTGCTCAGACTATTTGGTTTTGTGGGACTAGTCATGTTTGGTTTTGGATTTGGGATATATGCGTTGCAACACATGTAGGCAGATAATGAAGAGATTTTTCTCTACTTTGTATGAAATTTGAACGGTGCACGTACGAAGGGTACTTTAAGCACTACTTTGGGTATAATATTGTATATTCTGCAATATTTTTTGGCATGCCTGTTTTCAAGCTCACATCAAAGAATGAGTTGCTTTTTGGAAGGTACCATAGTGAGATGTGAATTAAAATTAGCTAGCTCCCCTAGAGGGAATACCTGAATAGGTTTGGGTTTAAAAAACATTTCTTCCTTGGTGATTTTGTATCCCCAGGGAATTAAAATATGGACATAATACATATAAGGATCCTTTGTTCTGTGCAATTTTATGAATGGAAAAATGCAGAGCGATTTTTGGTGCTCTGCCAGTCAAAACTGGTGAATTGAGTGTATTTTGGCTTCTTGGATACACAGCAGTCTGTTGGACTGTTTTTGCAGTCTTTTGGAACACTATTGAGAAGCGTTTCTTGTAAATATGACTTACAACTAGTATTTACAAATGGTCTGGTTTAAGTACAGTCTGTGGGCTGTCCTTTGTTTCAGTCTAATGTGTTGATCTGTGGGTTAAATGTGTGTTTAAATGTCTATGTGGTTTTTCCCACTAGTGTAACTTCTGTAAGTGAATAGCGATGGCGCAGGCGCAATTTATGAACAAATGGCTAAAGCGCTGTATTGTGTGTCCTGAGTGTTTGAACCCTTTCTGTTTCTGTCTGAAATTAGCTCAATGTGTGGTTGTGGGTTTCTTGATGTTTTCAGTCTGTTAAGTAAAATGTTACATTAATTAATATTAAGTAGAAATTAAATAAAAATCCAGCAATTTACCATGTCACATGCTAAAATCGCTATATGTTGCTATTTAATTTATAGACTAAGCAAAAACGCATATGTGCAAACTGTTAAATGCTTAAAATAGATAAAGTTAAAATTTGCATTCACTAGGAATATGAAATGCCTCAAAAATAAATTGTGTGTTTTGTAGAAAAACGAATTTATAGCATTTTTTTACTTACATGCATTGCATTACATGTAAACAGGCAAATACTTCAGCTAAAGTGAATTTTTGCTAGATTTAAATGCATCTTAGTGCACACGCATTTTAAAATTCGAAATGTTTGTTTTAAGTAAGATTGCCAGCGTGATCAGATTTCAACACTGTGCAGGGCTCTGACTGCCGTTAAGAAAAACAGATGTTTTTTGAAGGCCACGAATAATATCGGAATGTTTATTTAGCCAGGACTTAGCCGTTAGTTAATCACGGTTGGAATTTTGCCTTTCAGAATAGTGTTTTACAGGGTTACAAAAATAAGGTTCATTATTTTGTATCACAGGAAGACATTTCAATTGCGGTTTACCTCTCTTTAAGCATTTTTTTTGTAAGCATTCTTGGTTCTCCTGCTAAATAAGAAAATCCTTTTAAAAAAGTGGTGCGAAAATCTGTCTTGTTTTCAGTTAGGCTTTTTTGCTTAGGCTCATAAATGAGTGCGTCTAAAAATGATAGGCAAAGGATGCAGCTTGTTTTTATATGTGGATTTATCACAAATGATTGGGTTTAGTAAAAATAATTAATAATTATGAAAAATAATTATTATAAAAATAAGTGCTTCCAAATTCGTTTTTTAATATTTATAAAGCTTAATACTCATACTGTGACCTCCTAGCATTAAAATTTGATTTAAGTTGTGTGTCACTGCATAATCACTTGGCGCAGGCGTAAAAACTCATTTTTCTAAGGAATTACATGAGATATGTCTAATGTCCAATGTTAACAATCTGTAAAGAACATTCTGAGGATGATTAATAAGTAATGCAATTGAAGGAATGTTATTGCTCCAGAGATCAAAGTCGAAATTGAGTTAAATGAACTTTTAAACAGCATTCTTGCCATTTACAATAGCTTTAAAGTGTCTCAGGCTTCAGTAAATGCATATATTTGTGTATAATACAAAACTTGTGGGTTGTTATTATTCGAGGTTGCTTTTCATAGCTCAGTGAGCCAATGTGTCCGGTGCAGAGGTTTGTGTTTAATATCAGGGTTGAAGGTTCTAACTTTAGCAGGGCCTATTTAGACGTTTATCCATTTAAGGTTGATGAAATGAGTACCATTGCATAGGGTGGTAGCAAGCATTTGTTCTAAAGCTGGTATGCTATGTTATTATGTTCTGTGAATTATTCACAGTAAATGTTTTAATAATCTAAGAATAAATGAATTTTAGCCCCTAAAAGAAGTCCTTTATATAACATGTGTTTTTCAATAGGGTTGATTATTGTAGGTTAGAAAGAGTTGGGAAGGCTTTTTGTCTTTGTCACCTCGAGTGAGGGAATAGGAAGGGGGGCTGAGGAGCGCGGAGTGCGCCAGGCAGATTTTGACCTTAAGGTCAGTGAGATGGGGGTTTAGAAGTAAGTGAAAACAGATGGAGAAATGACTGCTTGGTAAAGCTTCTCTGACTAACAGAAATTAACGCTTGCGCATTAGAGGATTGTGCGAGGCTTTCACGTCGACATCTGCAGCTTATTACATTAGGGCTTTGTCTCAGAGAAGTGCATTCCTGACCAGCCTTGAAGAGAGAAAAATAGCAGGGCCTTAAAGGGGGTTGGCTCACAGGACACGCAGAGTAATGTATGTATGTATACTTGTAAAGCGCACTGTTACCTCGTTACGTGGTGTCCTGGCGCTGTATACCGCTGGGGAACCCGTCCTGGCTTTCCCTGTGAGAGGGCACCCCCAAGGTGAAGCCAGGCATCCCCGGCGCTGCTGGGGCCGTTGTGGAGATTAAGCAAGCTATTGCCCAGAGTTGCAGAGTGGGACCCATGGTTAGCGTAGGCACCTAGGCGAGAATTATCGAGTCCGCGGACATTGACCCAAGACCCTGCCGCGTCGGGAATTGAACCCTGGTCCCGGGCCGACTTCTGCTTCAGGGTCTGCCGCTTCTAACCAGTGAGCCACACTTCTCCACTAGAGTCTCTGTGAAAGAGTTTCATTTTTGGACAGTCAAAATTAAGGTGGTTTAGCATGTATAAAAAAGATGGTTGGTTAACAGTTGAGATTTTGTGTGTTATGTGCTGTGTCAGCAGTATGTTGATAAGAGATGTTTTTTATTATGACTTCTTTGAAAAGAAATGTTCGTGTATTTTTTCATGATTTTGCATTTTATCCTTTTATGAATTGTTCCTGCTGGTCCTGTGTGTCAGAAGGGACACAGTGTTGTATTTGACAGCTGATCTCCATTGACTGGTGATCTGCTGTCAAACGGCAGGTGATGAACGTAAAGGAAAGTATTTTTGGTGTAAGTCTGATTTTAAGCCTGACAAATTAAGCAGGCCAGAATATTGGGTTTTGGGCTCCAAGTTCACAGTGTATAAAGTGCATGCAATGGTGTTGTGCGTCACCGCTTATTTACATATGCTATTGTACTTTGTCTATGCTTTTTGTGCTTGATATACAGCGAGTATATCTGATGGCTTGGCATGTGTGTGTGTTTTTATGTTATTGCACGTTTCTGTTTTATGTTGTTGCTTTTGATACTATTACAAGTTCCTCTGTGTTGTGAAGGGATTTTTCATGACTATGCATAATCGCTGCTCAACAGTTGGGTAAATTTTCGCTGATACTAAATTTCACAGATATGATTTTTATTCTTCATATTGTGAACAAGACAGACAGCACTTCACCAGTGTATGTCAAATTTGGTTATAAGTATTGAAGAAAAAAATAAATATATATACAGGATCAAATTGTGTCACCTGTAGTCACGTTACTGCCCTCTCCCTCAAGGAATAGGCAGGCCTAGATTTATGTACCCTTGATTGAACCTAAGGACGACATTATAGATTTGTGGCTCTTGCTAAAGGTGACCTAAACTTTTCATTTTTTTCCCTTGAAGAAGGAACTGGACCATTAACTGATATTACCGTATATGGTGTAGGGGCCAGCGGTAGAGTTCAAATTTCGGCACTACTGTGACTTTTGTGTATTACCCATACTCTTGGTATTATGTCACAAACTTGACTATCACCTGAGTAATTTTTTTGTTCTTCCTATAGATTTTCCTTTTGTCGCTTCTCCCCTGACTGATGTTGCATTGTGCCTAGATATTGGGGATTTTAGCTGTGTCCTACTCCTATTTCCCTTTTTCCGTATTCCTTTCACCAGTCAACTCATTTTTTTATATTGTTCAGGTTCACACTTCCAGACTGCAGTGATGTAACATGGACCACCATATTATGTATAATTCCCTTTTGTGACCAGACTGGTTTTCAAGAGTTTTCTTTAGGCCTACTTCGATGTTTTCCAGTCTGACTGTCAGGGTAGTGATAGATTGGTTAACTGACTTAATAGTATAGTAAGACAAGTTTTCCATCTCAATAGGAGATACCTTATGTTTATTTTTTGAATATGACAAATTCAATGCCTAGGCTAATTTGGTTCTCAGTTCTTTTTTCTGCTGCTTTAATCTTTGATAGACCAGATGTGTTTTAATAGTGGAAGCACTTCCTCTAAGGTTCTTGTCTTTTTGTTTCCACATTTTGATCATTGGCCTTTGTGTTGCAGGAGTGCATCTGGTGCACAGTTGTTGGAGGGGGGGTATCTTTATGTCCCTGATAATCTGTATTGTGTGATTTCGCTTTTGAGGTGTTCTAGATGAGGAATTTAGGAACACTTAGACTTATTCATTGAGAAAAATGTTTACCCCATTAGACGATGCCACTATGTGTGAGGACATCCATTCATATAGAATTCTTATGTAGTTATCTACTCTTAGATGGTAGAGGATATGCTCTCATATGGAAACCCAATTGAAGAGGCTAGAGTCATTGTTTTGCCTTTGTCTTTGTATTCTATGAGAATGACAGTGTATTTTAGACCAGCATAGTCTCGTGGCATATGGCCACTCTTTTGAAGATTGCAAGCCACCTGTTTGCAGTCCCCTTGTTAAATATTGAACTGTTTTTTGTACTAAATTGAAGGAAACTAACAACTGTGTCACATTTATTACATCACTAGGTTCTGCAGGATCTTCCAGAGTCAAAGGGAGAATGATACCCTGCAGAACAAGTGATCAAGACGAATCCTAACTCCTATCATTGACAGCTACAGATGAAAAAAGGAGGCATTGGCTCTATAGTCCCAGCACCCAGAAAGTAGCAAGGCGCCCGCACGCCATCAATGGTATCTTCAAAGTATTGTGTTTGCTTCATTAGACAGCGTTGAACATCAGAGAAAAAGGAGGATCTGGTTTTGCCACAGAACCAGAGTTTCAGTGCAAAAGAGCAAAAGCTACCTGTCATGTGCTGGTAACCTTTGACAGTGTGCAGTCCCTTGAGCCCCTTGGCCTGAGTTTTGGCCACACACTTCCCCTTTTTTTCTTTTGCTCCAACGGAAGGGCAATGCCCCGGAGAATCCAAGATTGGCAAGAGGCACTACATCATGGTGCCCACGAAAGAGCAGCCTGAGCGTCCTCTGACACTGAATAATGAGTGTTGGAGCTTGAGAATGTATACCCAGGTTTGCACAAGATGATCTGTGCCCATGATCAATGAAGAGCACACTATCTGTAGTGTCTGCTGCAGAGGAGAGACACTGGTGCACTGCATTGAGACTTTCGACTGAGCTGTGAGTGTTTGCCAGGAGGGCACTCCAACGGATACTGAGAAATATTTCCATGGGAGGCCTGAATCAAGAGGCCCATGCAACAATGGGAGCAGATTTGATGGACGATAGAAGCCTGCCAGAGAGGCTCCGAACGTACTCTGAAGGTGTCTAGCTCTGATAACCCAGGCCCACCCTAAGTACTTTGCTACTCCTATTACCACAAGCTCTGATGTATTTGTTCTAAGAACCCACAACGCCTCTACACTCCCTCCAATATTCTACTGGCGACAAATGGGCCTAATCCATTTGTTTCTAGCGGCAGTATAGGCCGGACAAGCAAGGAAAAAATGACCCACACTCTCCTTTTGGGCATCACACCAGGGACAGTACTCTGTTGTAAAATCATCCCATTTCTTGTAAAAAGATCTTACTGGTAGAGAACCCACTCTAAACTGATGATATAATTTTTTATCCAGGCTCCTGTTAAACAAGCCATAGATACTCTTGCCCCGCTTAAACTTCATAAGCAGTATCCCCCTACTAAACAAGAAAAGTGGTATACCCCTGACCTTAGGAAAGAAAAACAGAAATGCAGGAGGCTTGAAAAAGCGTGGAGGAAATCAAAAAAAGAGCAGGAAAAGGAAATATTTCTACGTGCTCAGTCAAACTATTACAAGAATATAAAATTGCTAGGAAAAACAACCTATCCTTACAATTAGAGGAGGCGGGTAATAGTCCGAGGGAATTATTCAAAATTCTGCTCAGCTTTGTAAAACCGTCTGCTACTGAGAGCCCTGACGATGCCTCACAGACTCTGTGTGATGAGATCTCCATCTTCTTTGAAGATAAAATAAATCTGATTTATAATAAAATCATCGCTTCTCAAGGCACAGGAACTAGGTCCCCCCCTTCATGTGTATCTTCGGCACCCATAAAAAGCGCCTTTCTTACCATTCCACCTGTCAGTGATTTAGACCTTCCACTCCTCATTACCCACATGAAAACCGGCTCCCCAAATGATCACCTTCCTGCTAAAATGGTGGCCCCTCTGATCTCCATCCTAGGACCCTCCATTCAGTCAGTTATGAATACCTCACTGGCGAAAGGACAAGTCCCGAGGGAATGGAAAATAGCGGTGGTAAACCCCATAAGGAAGAAGGCGACCTCCCCCTGGACAGACCTTTCCAACCTTCGGCCCATCTCCCTCCTACCCTACATCGGTAAAATGACAGAGAAGCACGTAAACACCCACCTATCGAATCACCTGGAAGCAGCAGAAGGCCTGGACCCCTCACAATCTGTGTTCAGGCCAAACCACAGCACCGAATCAGCCCTACTTGAAGTGACCAATAACATCAGGTTGACACTGGATAGTGGGGGATCTATGATTCTGGTGCTGCTGGATCTCTCTGCTGCTTTCGATACGGTGTCCCACAAAGTGCTTCTCGGTCGTCTGAGGGATGTAGGGGTCGGAGGTACAGCCCTGTCCTGGGTGGGAAGCTTTCTTTCCTGCTGCTCTCAAGAAGTCAGGTTGGGCTCCCATAAATCCACCTCTAGGGAGCTCACCAGGGGTGTGCCACAGGGCTCATGCCTCTGCCCCACATTATTTAATGTGTATGTGGCCCCCTTGGCCGACTTAGTGAGGCCTTATGGGTTTACCCCGATATCCTACGCTGACGACACCCAGCTGATGTTCCCCTTTAAAACTTTCACCCCTGCCCTGCAAAAATCTTTTGCTGAAGGTATGAGAGCCGTCGCAAATTGGATGGGGAGAACTGCCTTCAATGCAACGTGGGCAAAACGGAAGTTTTATTGTTTGGGGAGGCGGCAACATTATGGCCTGGAGAGTGGTGGCCCACAGAACTAGGACCAGTCCCTGTCCCAAAGCAGACGGTCAAAAACTTGGGGGTGTTATTCGATCAGGCCCTGACTTTCAAACATCATGTCAACCAAGTTGCGGGCACGTGCTTTAGGGCCATTGGACTATTAAAAAGGGTGTTCCCTTATATACCTGATTGTCACAGGAAAACCCTAGTCCAGGCACTAGTGATTAGTAGACTGGACTACTGTAATGGCCTTCTATTGTCAACTAATGAAGGCCAACTAAACAAATTACAAGTGGTCCAGAATACGGCGGCAAGGTTAGTTCTCAATGTTCCATCTAGAACTCCCTCCCGCCCGCTACTAGCCAAGCTCCATTGGTTGCCAGTGCGGCAACGCACAAAGTTTAAAATCCTCTGTACTATTCATAGATGCCTGACTGGAAAGGGCCCTAAATATTTGACCAGAGCCTTTCAACCCTATGTGCCAGGCCGATCACTTCGATCGAGTAATCTTCATTTACTTCAGGTCCCCAAAATTAAAAAATCCCGTCAAGGAGGTCGTGCTCTGGCACATACAGGCCCTGCTCTCTGGAACTCCCTTCCCCTTGAACTTAAACTTATCACCAATCACTTATCCTTTCGTAAAACTCTCAAGACCCATCTTTTCAGCACCAATTAAATCTAGTTTATGATTTCCCACCTCTGTAATGATCAGACACAGGTCCAATCTCCCCTTCCAACATGAGCGCGGAGATACCCCTCCGGGGATTTATTCAGGCGCTATAGAAGCACATAAATAAATAAATAAATAGTTCTCCAGTGAGGGATCCAATTTGTGCACCAGAAAGCGACCCGTTAGGGTGGTAGTATCAGATAGTGCAACAAGATGGTTTCTGACAGAAGCCCAGAAAAGTATTTTAAATTCTTTTTTTGAAGGAAACACAGAAGACCCCGGGTTAACCCACAAGTGGTTAAGACGCATACTTTCCAAAATTGATTTCACTTCCCGGAACCATGGGATATTACCGGAGCACACGATTAATCTCACTTCTGCTAGTTCGTTGGCAAAAAGACTTAGAACCGGAGACGTCCAGATCCGTCTCCAAAGTGCTACAATGCGATACCGTACCATTTCATTTATCAGTTTACAGCCCATATGCAGCAGAAGGGGTTTAATTGGTGTAGATTGGGGTAGGCCTACCAGTTTACTCAGAAATTTATTTTGGGCTCTTACTAGGGGTGTTGGGTCCGTATGGCCCCATAAATCAGCCCCATACAGAATTGGCGAGTTAATTTTTGCTTCATAGATCTTTAGTGCTGGCAGGACCCTTTTGGTCAGGGTCATTCTTTGCTCCTGGATTAGGCAATCCATTAGTCGTGCAGATCTTAACTGGAGGGCATCAACCTGTGGGTTCCATCTTAGACGGTAATCTAGAGTCACTCCTAGATAGGTCATAACATCCACTTGTTCAAGAGCGATTCCAGTCATGCTAACATAACTTTTAATAGGGCGATTTTTTGTTAAAACCATAAATTTGGTCTTTGACACATTAATTTGCAGATCATTTAATTTACAAAAATCCTCAAATCTATTAATCGCCTTTTGGAGACCACTGCGTGTTTTAGAGAGGATTAAAGTATCATCTGCAAAGATGAGTAAAGGAAATTTAGTCCCACCCAATTTGGGTGCATCAGTTGGGGTGTCTTCAAAGAATTTCACCACCTGATTAATAAATATTAAAAAAAGGGTGGGTGCCAAGACGCACCCTTGTCGGACACCCCTCGTGACCGGAAAACTCTCCGTTACCTGCCCCTGTCTCCCCCACCTCACCGTAGCAAAATTGTCAACATGCAGTCTTACCAGGATGTCAAGGAGTTCAGACGGCAGTCCTAGCTTTTCTAGGACAGCCCACAGTTTGTCCCTGGGCACAAGATCAAAGGCGGACTTAAGGTCCACAAAGGCGGCATAGATGGTCCCACCACCCAACAGCACCACCTTCCAGTATATCAGAACGAATCGGAAAACTTGGTCAATGGTGCTGGTGCCTGATCTAAATCCAGCCTGTAAAGGTGAGAGAATACTTTCCATCTCCATCCACCCTTGAACCCTGGCAAGAACCATCCTTGCGACAATTTTCTGTAGGGCGTCTACAAGACTTATGGGGCGATAATTACTGGGAGCCGATCGATCACCCTTTTTACAACAGGAAGAATTTACGCTCCTTTCCAGGACTCTGGGATCCTTGCCCCTTTGGCAATAGCGTTGGCTACCTGTGTGATATAAGGAACCCAGAGTTGGAGATCAGATTTAAATAAATCTGCCGGGATGCAGTCCATCCCGGGGGCTTTCCCTGCTTGAACCGACCGGAGCGCAGACTCAGTGTCATTATTCGTAAACACCAGAGGATGACAGAGAGAAGAATGCGATGGAACCCAGGACACCAAGGGATCAGTAGGTTCTTTTCCAGGGTCTTTAAATTGGGACGAAAAGAAGTCCACCCATGCTTCCGCCGAAACATAGTTATTTGGGGACTGTGAGTCTGGGTTTCTACCCCATGTAACAACTTCGCAGAAATTAGTCTGGTTAGAGGAAAGACTAGCCTCATATAAGTCAAACCAGTAACACTCGTCCCACTCTCTCCTCACGTCCCACTGTGCCCTTTTATACCTTTGTCACGCCAGTTAAATATCACTGGTTACCCTTGATTTAATAGCCTTTTTAAGTCCACTATACGCCTCCCTGTATTTCTTGTTGTACCATTTCTTCCTAGAGCTAGATTTTTTTCATCTTCCCAAGCTTCGGGGGAAGGGTAAGAAAAACCTTCAGTTTATTAAAACACTGTTCATGTACAACACTAATTTGGGGAACTGTTTCCGTATTGGAAGGCAGATTAAGTATGGCATCCAAGGTCAATGAGACTTCCTGAGATATGGCATCTAACATGGCGGGATCAGCCAGAACCCTACACCATCTAACCCTCCTTCTATCGTTAGTTAACATGGCCTCTGCAGTAACACAAGTAGCTACCGGAGATCTATCTAAACCACCACAGAGCTTCAGGCTTAGGGACAACGGGTTGTGGTCGCTCTCGACACAATCCACCACTACCAGGTCTTCCAAGAGGGACCAACACTCCATTTTTACCAGAATATAATCAATTCTACTTTACTAAACCCGTTATCAAAAGTTGAGGGGCCAGCTTTATCAGAAGCCGTACGACCATTGGCCGCTCTCAAACCCCACTCTAAGCACAGCCCTAACCAGTGCAATGCAGCCTCAGAAACCCTGTTGATATGATTTAATGTCAAGTTCGGGATGTCCCACAATGCATCTTCCTCAGAGCACAAGTCCACGCCCTCACTCCTCAACGGTTCAAAGGTGCAGTTTAAATCCCCTGCTAAGAGTATTAGGTTATCCCTCCCAATCAATTCCAGGTAGGAGTCCAACTCATCTATAATTGCCGGGCATCTCCCACCCGGGAGACCACGTGCATATATATTAATAATAATATTCTGGTGGTTTTCCCTACATAGCTTGATCCCCAGAATAATATTCTGGTGGTTTTCCCTATATAGCTTGATCCTCAGGAGACTGATTCTTATTGTTTAGCTGGCATTGTTTTAGAGTAGTATTCTGTTTAGTAAAGGTAGAATAAAGTTCATTCTCTGTGGAAGAGTATCCCTATTCAACCTGAGAGCATTGAAGGATTGCCACTGCTTCACCTGAGTATATAGTGTTTACTGAAAGATTTTAGGATTCGCTTTTGCTTAGGGTTGTGAAAAATGCTAATTTTGTCTGTAATAGTGGTCATTACTTTGTCCTACTGTCAGTATGTATGTTTCTGACCAAATGTTCCGTTCTCTTTTGTATTCCTGCTCATACCCTTAATGAAATGTTTAGAAAGGAAAATGCTCACCTAGCAATGAATTAGGAAATTGATAAAATTATGAAAATTATTGAGCACATGTTTTCTATGTTCCTACTGGATCATGGGAATGTCTTCAGCTAACGCTAAAACGGCTGTCTGTCGTAAATTAGCAGCAATGGGTTAGCGTTAGCAGAAGCCATTTTGTCTTTCTGGCAGCCATTTTGTCTGCCATGTGCTGCCATGTGCTCACCATGTGCTTTTTCCTACCTTCCTGTTAGCTGCGCCTGAGGTCTGCCCAGTAACAGGATATTTTTAGCCTCCTCCACTTTAACGCATGCTCAGAAATGCCCGGTAGGGTCTGCAGCTGTTACTGATTAGTTTCAGATAGGAATGTGTTTACTACGTTCTGAAAACTGTTAGCTCCTCCTACTTAGATGAACAAAGAGAACTTGTATGTCCATATTAGGCATTTTTGTGTGCTCGCATGAGCCAGGACTGCCCCTTGCATTTATGCTTACTATGTAATTCTAAAACATATAAAAAGCCCCAGGTTTCTGCATTCTGCAGACTGCCTCATTCAGTTGCCACAGCTTCTGTGTGACGCAGCCTCAACTCATGTGAGTTTAATAAAATGTTTCTTTTGATATTGCAGCTTCTGTGCCAACTTTTTGTTCAGCTTTTGATCAGCGAGACCTCTGAGAAGGAGTTTTGATTTCCTCACAGTGGTCTAGGACCCAGACCATGTACTGCTTTAAAAACAATGTAGAGAGATTTAAAATGTATCCTCTGCCTAATCGGCAAACAAGAAAGATCTCTTAGGGCCAGAGATGCAGAGGACCTGTGCTGCCGGTTTAAAGCTAGTTTTGCTGCTATTGTTTGGATTCTTTGCAACTTCAGTATCAAGGAATTTGGAGCTCCAAGAGAAAAGGAGTTACAATAGTACAACTTGCTGAAAAGACCGCTCCTTACTACTTGTATTCTGGCAGAGACTGGCAGTAGTGGGATATTTTTTTGTGAAGTTCTCACCGCTACGCCGCGGCGGACATTCCGCCACGGTGTGGAAAAACATGACGCGTGCGCAGATTGGACAGCCACCGGCCATCCTCCGCACACGGCCAACATGACAGCGGACGGCTAGCGGCCGTTCGATGCATGGAAATGCTAATCAGAGAAAGACAGATGCCAACTGTTCTGTTTACTTACGAGTCCAGTTAAAGATTATTATCCATCAATACCCCCAGATTACGTACTGTTTTGGCTGGGATTCATGGAGTATCTATGGGGGTAAGCCGGAAGTCAACAGGAAGGAGACTAGCTATTTTACTTGTGGTGCAGTAAACAGCTTCTGTTTTATCTCCATTGAATTGGAGGAAGTTATTTCTAAGCCAGTTTGTGGTACTTTCCATGCACTTATGGAATTTTTCCATGGGGATTGTTTGATTTCCTTCCAGCGAAAACACAAGCTGTGCATCGTCACCATAGTTGACTAGTTTCACTCTAAAGGACTTGATGATAGGAATAAGTGGACGCACGTATATATTTAAAAGATTTGGCTAATTGCTGAGCCCTGCGGGACCCCATGTTGAACAGAAGTCTTCGGAGATGTAAAAGGTTGAATATTCACTGCCTGTTTCCTATCTGATAGATAGGACTGAAACCATTTTAAGGCTTGACCTTTAACGCCAATGTTTTTGAGTCTTTTTAGCAGAATGCTATGGTTCACCGTATTGAATGCTGCTGGCATATCTAGCAGCACTATTACGACCGATTGTCCATTATCAGCTTGCATTCTCAAATCATCAAACAGTCACGAGGGCTGTTCCGGTTCCGTGCTCAGGACGGAATCCGAATTGCAGCTCATCCAGTAGATGATTGTCCTCTTAATAGTGGGACAAGTATTTACTCACTCCTCGCTGAAGAATTGTTAATGGGTAAAGTAATAGCGAAATAGGTCTACAGCTAGACGGACAAAGAGGATCAAGTGTTGGTTTCTTGAGTAGTGGGGTCACTATTACCTGTTTCCAGCATTCTGGGACCTCTACGCTGATCAATGCTTGGCAGCAAAATTTGATGTAGCCAGGGGAAGAGTTACAGCTTACATTTCTTCCAAATCCTCTGTGGGAGGGAGTCCAATGGTGACCCGGAAGATAGACATAAGAAGAGGAAGGAAAACCATCAAATAGGAGGGAAAGCAAATGATAGTGACAATAACCCCAACCGTGACATGAAGGGAAGAAAATTAATTTAGAAGGGAGAAATCAAGGGTCACAGAGAGTCTGGTGGTGGACAGCAGAGGCAGGAGGGGGAATCAGGACAAGACAGCCTCGGTTTTTACAAGCCTGACATTCAATAGCGCTGGCGGACGATTTCCGAGCAGAACTTTGGGCCCGGCACTTATTATTTTACAAACTAAGCACTGGTAATATCTGCGCATTTCTCCTCAATAACAGGTGCCTGGACTTGTGAGCCTGCAAATTGACTTAGAATGCATATTCCTAATAAAACTCCAGAAGAAGCAGGTTCAACATGCATACCTATTTCTTTAATGGCGCATAGAACGTATGGCGGTGAAACGAGGTTCGACACTCGACAAAGGCCTCTCTGCAAACCATTTGACCGTATTTAAAAGAAAAACATTGAGTTGTGCTCCTTCTTTCCCACAAGACAGAAAATATACCAGAGTAGTGCCTCCCACAAATAACACAAAGTTAAAATGCCTTGGCCAACTCTACACACCTGGCAGGCGCTAACCAGGCACTGCTCTCCAATAAACAAAGAACGGGAAGTGGTAAAAATCAGTGCTTAGCAATCTTAAAATAACCCCACAATTCAATATACTTAATTAATAGTGTTAACTACACATGCAATTTGTCTAAGGCATGCTACAGGTCATGCAGCTTCATTGCTACCCCAGGTGTTGCTTCACATAGCAGCACAGCTTGCAGTCACCATAGGAACTGCAGCTATTCTGCATATTAATTCCTTAGCAGTTTTCTCTCCTATGGCCAAGTGGAGCAGGTACAGACCCAGATCAGACAATAATATTCATTTATTGGTCTAGTTCCTTATTGGTATCGTGTGACAAAGAACGGGTCAGTACCTCACTGGCGTACAACACCGCACTTAGCACTCCCACAAGCTATCTTCTCACAAGTAGAAACTCTTCATTAAGTTTTATCTGCTGTACATAAATCTTAAGGAGGTGAAAACATAGCTTCATTTATGCACATCCTTCAAAGGAGAGAGGATGGACCTTTGAAAAGAGAAGTTTATATGCTGGAAAATAACACAATCATGGGGTTGAATGAACTTACTTGAAAATGCTAAATCAAGAAATCGGTACAAAGAATGGAGATAAGACTGGTTAGAAAGATGGAAGAATTCACAATAGGAATGAAAGCAGGAAAAAAGAAGCAAAGGCAAAATTATTTCTAAACAGTGGAAAACCATCAGCTCTTTTCTGTTTTTTTACAGTGTAAACATAGTAAATTCTGAAGACGTATTTTTTTTTTAAAAACAATTTTTGGAAACGGAGAATACTGAACAAATCCCACCATTAAAACAAAACTGAAACAGGACAACCTACGCACACCTAACTGACATTTAGCTTATAACTTACTAACCCTCTCTCTCTTTTGTCCCCTTCAGACCACTCAGCCTATCCCCCTTATCACTCAACTCATCAAATGAGGTAATCCCATTCTTAAAGCGACCATATTCTGCACACCATCCGATTTGTTTAGATCAAACCATGACTCAACATCCTGCTTTCAACACTGCCTCACTAAACTCTTCAACCTTTCCCTGATCACCATTTGTCCCTAGCCCGGTATCAGTGACTCCGGTGTAGAGGAGATTACAGCCCACTCCTAATGAGTACCTCAATTGCCATTATTCTGGATCAGAAACCCACTCCTCTCGGACTGCGCTAGTCTGCACATTGCCGACTTTATCTCCTCTCCAAACCACAATCATCGCTCTTCAATCCTCATTCTCCTCAACACCTGCCTAGTAGCATTGAACTCTGTGGCTCTCTTGAATGCTCAATAATCTGTCCGTACTGGGCAATGCATGTTCCACAAGCCCACCACAGACTGTTCAATTTCCATCTTGATGCCCATCTCTTGACCCAAACCACCTCGGACCTCAGGTATTCCCTAATGCTCTTTATTAGATCACTTCCTCTTCCTCTCTGTGACATCTCTTAGTTTGGTTTCTACTACCACTTCTTTGCTGTGAACGGCCAAATAATCTTTTCTTTCCGATATATTCCTTTCCACTGTCCATTGCCATAAATTAAAACCAGAAAAGCTTACTGTTATCCAACAATGGACTGCTGTTCGATATTTTATGATTAACTCCTCCAAAAAAGGTCATCTACTTTTCCGATTCATCCTTTGTCACATATCCACTAAGTTACCAACAACTGGAATTCAAGGTTTTTTTTCTCCAAAACTACTGCCACCCAAGATTCCAACTACACAATATCAGAAAAATGAGCCTACCCGTTTTTTTAACGCAAACAAATCCGTCAACTCCATTATCATATGCAAAGTTAATATTGCAACAGACTGTTCCTCTTCCTCCTTGTATGTATGTATGTATGTATAAATTGTTTTGTAACGCGCACTGTTACTTGGGAGTATCCTGGCGCGGAGGGAAAGAGCAGAGGAGAGCATGCAAGGATCGTCTTATGTCACACTTCTAAACAGGTGGGTTTTTAGATTTTTCTTGAACTGGGCAACACACTGACTGGAACGCAGATGAAAGAGGAGAGCGTTCCAGGCTCGAGCCGCTACCACTGCAATGGACTGGCCACCTAGCCTGGTTCGCTTGAACCGGGGAAGGGTCATTTTAAACAGTGAAGATGACCTAAGTACTCTTGTGGGGGCATAGAGAATAAATCTCTTCTTTAGATAGACCGGACCTTGGTCATGAGTGGCTCTGAATGAGAGTACTAGAGCTTTAAAGAGAATGCGTTCAGGTACTGGGAGCCAGTGGAGGCTGGACATATGAGACCGCACGCTCTTCCATCTCGGAACGTTAAAAAGGAGACGGACAGCGGCATTCTGAATGACCAGCAGACGCTTGACCAAATAAGCAGGAATGCCGCTGAACAAGGAGTTCGCATAGTCTAGCCTTGCTAAAATAAGTGCTCGAGAAACAGTCTCCCTGGCCTCTCTAGGAAGCAGTGGAAAGAATTTTCTGAGCATTCTTAGGGTAGCGAAGCATGTCCCGGTTAGTTTCTTTATATGGTCCTCAAATCTTAGATCCTCCCCAAACCAAATCCCAAGATTTTTCGCAGGGCCGCCCATCACCTTAGGACAGGGGATATTCGGGGGCCACAGTGAATTCTTGAAACTGAGAGGGAAGGAGCCATAGAAGAGGACCTCCGATTTGTCCTCGTTGCATTTTAATTGGGCCATGGTTAGCCAGCGAAAAACTGAGGATAGGCAAAGCTGGACTGTTGCAGTGTCCAGATGGTCGTCTGGCCAGGTAAAGAGTAGCTGCGTGTCATCAGCATACCCTATAATCTTAGCCCCATACTGTTCTACTAGATAAACCAGGGGGGTAATGTAAATATTGAACAGTAGGGGGCTAAGAGTAGATCCCTGTGGGACCCCAGTAAGGAGTGATTTTGGCTCGGAAGCATGAGGTGGCATCCAGACCTGTTGTGTCCTGCCCGAAAGAAATGAGGACAGTCAGGCCAGGACATTGCCGCTAACGCCAATAGTGGATAGCCTGGCAGTGACGAGCGCGTGGGGAACGGTGTCGAAGGCGGCAGAGAGATCCAATAAAATCAGGACCGCTCTGCCGCCCCCGTCCAGACACTCCCGAATCGACTCCGTCATCTCTACCAGTGCCGTCTCCATACTATATGCCGCCCTGAAGCCTGATTGGGCTGGATGCAGAGCATTAGAGGTCTCTACGAACCTTCAACATTATGTTGCCCCTCACCTTCCATTCTCCCCAAAGACATTGCCGCTGCCACAATATTCGACCTTCCCTACATCGCAGTGGAGGCCATAGCCCCATTGAGGATGGAGTGACCATTACTTTTTTTCCTCACCCAGGACCATCATGAACCCATAGCCATTTTGGACTCGGAAACTGCACAATGGTCCCCACGTTGAAGGAGAAAGCTTCTAGCACATTTGAGTCATCATAATTTTGTTCTGCAAAAATAAACTCTGTCTTTGTTGAATGGGGGCATCAACCATGGCACCTGCTTGTCAAAGCATTAGTAACTGCATTGAAGCCGAAGCAGTAGCGGCTCCACTGGAGGCAGAGTTCACATCTACCAAGGTAGATGGGGGGGTTCTAAATTTGGCAGGGGTCCCACGTTAGAGGAGCAGAGACCATAGCCTCAGATGACCTGGTAGGGTGGTGGCTACCTGCCAGACTTAAAATGAGGTCTTTATTCAGCATTTTTTGCTTTTGGAGAACTAAACAGGACTTGTTCCGTTGGAGGTGGATTTGGATGTGACCCGACTGAACAATGAGGGCAGCTTCTCCTACTGACAATCCAGCTTTTACACAACTTTATTAGAAGACTATTTAGAAGTGATGAATTGGTTTCAGATTTTAACTGCACTCATTCATTCATTCATTCAATCTTTATTTCGATCTATTTAGATCATAAAAGAGTACAACAATTTAAAACAATTTAAAACAGTATCAAGTATAAGAGAGTTTAAAAGCAATACAGTTGGCCTGTTTAAAATCACTTACTATACAATACATTTAGGAGTCATCAAAAACAATTCATTTATCTGTATCTGATTTGATGCAGCGGTTACGGGTATGCCACATTGTTGTTAAAAAGTTTGCCACTGCAAACACAATTGGAGGGGATAATTCGGTCTTTAATATTCTGTAGGCTGGGAGGTAGTGCCTGAAACCAAGGTTTATGAGGAGTGGGACAAGCCAGTGCTTCCTAGATCTTTGGTAAGCTTTACAGAAAAATATAATATGCAGGTCATTTTCTCGATGATGTGGGCATGCTGGGCACTGTGTTGAGGGCTGGGACTTAGCCCAGCGATCCGTAAATGCCCTGAGAGGAAGAGTGCCATATCGCCACTGCATAAATAATTTCCTGGTGAGAACGGGGATGATGCCATCAAGGACAAGCTCTAGGTGGTATGAGTGTTTACATTTAATAAACAAATTTGTTAAAGACCCCTCGCGTGTACTCTCTATTGAGACAAGTAACTTGTGCTCGTTGAAATCCCTCACATGTTTGTTTGATATATTTCAACCATGGGATTTGTGCAACACTAGGTAGGCGTAACTACACTACTCCTCTTCATACGCACAAGCAACAGGACAAGGTAGCTACCCCAATCCAGTTAAGTCTTTGGCTGAAAATCACTGAAAAACAATTCTCATGAGCAAGTTCATCACCACTCAAGTTGTGTCACACAAAAAGTCAGAGTGAGCAGTGTTCAGAGATTTTCTTCAGAGCATCTAAATCCAGGTCCTACATAAGAATTTCCATGTGGCTATCCACCATGATGCGGACAACAGTTCTCCACTCTTGCTTCATTGGCTGCAACTTAAGGGATACTGTCCAGGAAGGACCCTCAATAGAGAAGTCTGACAGCAGGCAAAGACTGGAATTTGGGGACCACAGACGGTGCAGTATGGCCCATGTTAGTCTATACAGATGGTTCCAGGGAATGGCTGTTCAGCTCTCTTTCGATTCTGTAAATTGGATAAATCTTTCAAGCACCTTCATTTTACAGGGAAATGAGAAGAGCTTTGTGTGGTCCTTCAGCCTTTTTTAGCAAACTCAAGGATTCTCCTTTCACTCTGAAGAAGGGGGCTAGGCTTCAAAGAGTAGTGGGATTTTCCATTGTGATCCCTAGATGGTTTTGGACAGTTAAAATTGTCCCTAATAGGATACAGTAATAACCAGTAATGAGGGAACAGTGGGGTTCCCACTACTGTGCCCAATAAGTCAAATGCAATCCTCTCAATATTGTTCCCTTACAGATACAAAGTTGAAAGTGAATAGGAACTGAAGAATGCACGGAGAAAGGTTTGAAAAAAACTTGGAGGGTAAGCTCCAGGTACACGAGATGCTCGTGGGGGAGGCGAGGGGAAAGCATCCCCCTCCTCCCCCAGGCATGGTCCGTGCTCTCCCTCCACCTTGAGTCCCATTTTCGCCCCATGAGGTGGTAAATGGGGTTGTTCACCCCCAATCTGCCCTTCCTTTAGAAAGCCCACTACACACTAGGGATTTTTAATCAACAGAATTTGAGAGGATGGGGGGGAGGGGGAGTCTTCTTGCAATGAAAATGTTTGATTTTAGCCAAAGATTCGGGTTTTCAGGGCATTTTGAGTATGAAAATGTTGTGGGATACACATGAGGCTCACCCTTCTCCCAGGTGTCTATTTTTCAAAAATGTGAGGGTTTGGTAGGTTTTCCTGGATGCCAGCTGAGCGAGGGCCCAAAATACACAGCTAATCAAGTTGCACAAAAGTTCTGAGAGGAAACTTTTGATCTGTCCATTTGAGGACAGCAAAGCCAACAGAGCTGGCAGATAATTGAAAATGCCTCTTCATGTATTGGTCAATTTGTGCGTGAGTGTGGGGTGGTATAGTATGGCTGGACAAATAGTTGACCTCAAGAATGAGTCAATGAGTGAAAGGATGAGTAAGTGAACGCATAGGCAGATGGATGAGTGACTGAATGGATGGAACATTCCAGGTACGTTAAGTTAAAAGCCTGACATGTTTGCTTTGCCATTACTGGTTTATAGTTGTTGAAGAAGAGAGCTCATTGAAAAAAATCGCAATAGTTCTGCCATCAGAAGCCAGGCCAATCATTTGCCATGGGACACCTGTTTAAAGGCTCGCAACCATACTTACAGCATACAGAGATTCCACCCAACTCCTATAACCATTGTACAGGCCAAAGTGCAAATCGGGGAATCATACATTTAAGAGTGTTGCTCTATGGCTTTCTTTGCTCAGTTTGGTCAGAAAGAGAACATTTGATACGGTTTCTTAGGGAAAAAAATAATACGTCCATCTACACATTGCCAAAACTATAGGTCAATGAATGGGACAGGAGAATCAACATTCACTTGGTAGATGTCCTGGTACCTCTTCTTGCCTCGGACTCCTATGAGACTAGAAGTGGAAAATAAAGGCTACTGACCTGGTTCTGAGCAGCTGTCACAATCAAACACTAGGCAGGATTCCTCATCCACACAGGTTCGAGGACTTCTATTTGTTATCAAGCGATCTTGTACAAAGACTGAAATGAGACTTTGTTCCAGACCTGCAGGGCTTTTCCAATGAATTAAGATACTATATATAGATAAGTGCTACATTTTGGGAGTGTTCAATACTATATTTGCACAGAACCTGCTGTGTAGCGAGGCTCAATTTATCCCTAAGAGTTTGAGTGCGGGAGTTCAGAGCACAAAAGAAGAAACTGGAGCTAAGCAGAGAAGATAAGCTTGAGAATCAATTGGCAGAAGGACCCGAGCACATTGGTGGTGTTTGTTTTTTTGGGTTGTACAGTGCTGGTGAAGGACAATCCTCATAGCAGATATGTATTATGTGAATTTAATAGGTATAAGTTACAATTTGTTGCTGACCGCCGCATGTCAGGGTTTTAGTATTATGGTGGGCCATAAAAGTTATATACGGGAGTACATAACTATATAATGTCACTTTGAACCATAGGTCAGTCCTTTTAGCTTACCTGCATAATGAAAGCAGTTTGCTGGTTGAGTTGTCTGTAGTTCATTATAAGCGGAGGCTTGAGCTTGAGGGTGTGACTGGTTTCTGGCCGGTTTTGTCTGGATACAGGTGGTTAATTTATCTACGAAATGGGCAAGATTTCAACTGTCTTCAAACGTGTATATGTTCCAGAGTACTTCTTCTAATGCTGGCTGGTAGTGAGAGTTTGGCAGGTTTCACTGACAAAGCAGTACCTGATTTGCAAGATCATTTTGGTGCTATGTGCACTGGCTATGCTGTGTGGTTCCAATCCGCTGTTAGAGGCTGCCATCCTCCTACAAGCCTCCTGTGCCCTGGTTGCAGAATGTTTTGCTCTTACAAGGACATGTGAGATGTCTGGAGCAACCTCTGTCATGATTTACACTGACTACCGTTATGCCTTTAATGTTGTTTATGCTAGTGGTCAGCTATGAAAAAGGAGAAGGTTTCTCAAGTCTTGTGGTGCTATAATTTCTCACGCTGTATTGATTAAGGTCCTGCTTGATGCTATCCACCTTCCTTCAGAAATTGTAGTTGTTCATAGTCGTGCCCACAGTAAAGAACAGTATGATGACGCCTGTGGTGATGACCCTGCAGATGCTGCAGCATGTCATGCTGTGCTGCAAGAGGCCCCTGCCATCTTCCCATACCTAGGTGCTTAGAAAAACTTCTCATTCTCTTTCTAATCTTTTGGCCACTTCTGGGTTTATCTCATATTGCACTTCACAAGGCTGTACACTAGACCCTGCTTCACACCTCTTTGTTTCCTACAACGGAAGACCAGCCATTCCTCCTGTGTTGCAACAACAGCTTGTGATGGAGCAAGGTGGCAAAAACAAAATTTTGTATACCCCTCGTAAAATCAATGTTCCATAACGTTAACAATTTACTAATGGTGTGATGTGGTGAAATAATCAACTATAGTATAAAGTTGCATACATGAACACACGGGAATACTAATTTTGCCTGCATGAAGCAATATAATTAACTAATATATTTTGTAATTGTGATGTGAACTAATGCGTAGCTTAAAAGTAAACAAATGTAGTTTAAACGTGCTTATTGTATGTTTTGTGCCAAAAAGTCATCGGAAATGTAAGTATAAAACGCATTTATGTGGCTTACCCGCTAGGTAATAATTAATGTGGAAACATTAGTACGGTGGGAGGTAAAAAGAAGGGCTTTAGTTCTATATTTAACATAAATTTGTGTTTGCTTCTATAATGGTTCCAAAAAGGGGCCTCTGAGACTAAGAAAATGGCTGCTCTGATGAACTGCGAGCGAATGTTATACTGCGCAGGTGCATCCAAAGCCTGCAAGCGCAAGTGAGCTGCCTGTGCTTGGATGGGAGGTTCAAGGCTACCTTGCCCTGGAAGCCAGGATGGTTGCCAAAACATGGACAGTCGAGTGTTCAAAACGTGGGAAATCAGCGCGACGTTGCGAGTTAAGGACTTGACCAGGCCAAAGACTGTCCTAAACAAAGCAGTATTATAATTTTGCTGATTCACCGTGAATATAATGTTGTAATGGTGAGGAGATGCTCACCCACCCCAAATTGTCCAATCAGAACCCGAATTGATGATGCTAGATACTTTTTAGATAGAGTAAGTTAGGAAATTAGTGTATAAAACCCCCTGATTTTGCTTAGAGGCATTGCTCTTTTCGATTTCCTCTGGAGATGCTGTCGGACTGAAGATCGATTTCTGGATGTAAGATTTCTCTCTGATTGTTTGTTTCTTTTGCAGGACTGTTAGGATAAGATGAGGCTGTTAAGTTAGGGATGTTAGGAGAGAGTGAATTTGGAGCTATCTGTCCTTTTTGCTAAAACTTCCCAACTGAACTTTTAAATAAATGTCTGTTTTCTGAGTTTTAAATAAAATGATGATTTTTCCATAAAAGTTAAAGATTTTATTGAATAAAGAATTAATAAATGCCTAAATGTCAGATATACAAAAGTTTGCTTTGATTAAAAATTAGATAAATGGAGAATTAGAGCTGATCTCGTATTTTCCTACGCCTAATTTTCTTTCTAGCAGATCCATTGCCACAATGGTGGTGTGTCTGATTAAAATTGTATTTAATGAAACCATGGTAAATCGTTTTTGAACTATAGGTGTAAATAATAAATAGTTAATTAGATCTAGACATTCCACCAATTTTATGATAGGACTCCGGATTCTTTCACCAAAATCCCTGAAGTGGAGTTAGATGAACAGACAAAGTGTGCAGTGTAATGGGCCCCACTATTGAATGAATGTGTGTTTTGAAGATTCAGGGAAATGGCAATTTTGATTTACAATTTATTTTTGGAGTACCGCTGTAGCACTAGCACATGCATTCAATTCAATTAAACACATGTGCCAGAGTGGAATTACTAATGAAATACTGAATGATTAGTATGCGTCCGGTATATACCGGAGAGCGAAGAAAGGGGCTAGTAACTGCATCACAAGTATGAGAAATAATCTAGGAGAGCCACCAAGGTAGCAAGTGGCAGGAGTCAGGCAATGGGCAAAATGACCAATGAAGCATATACAAACTGATTTCATGGACATACCACCCTCACAAGGCTCACGTTCTGGAGTCTTACAAATGTCTGGATTCGGAGAATGCCCCATTTCATTGCTCAAGTGTTTAAATACTTTCTTAGGTGTCTAGGGACTTCTCAGAACCTGCACACTTCTTATCACACCCACCTTCGGGTACAATGAAAATAATTAATGGACAGATCAAGGTCAAACTAACAAATGGCAAAAATATTTAAATAGACAGGACTCAAATAGGCAGAAGCCCTTCCTTTGGAAAAAAAGATGAAACCCAAGATAAACAAACAAGACACGCTTGAGAATTATTGACAGCAAGCTAGGGCACATGAGCTTGCAGCGCCTTAAAGTAATGCCCACAACAGCGACTTCCATAATTGTATTTTGGCCTGAAGGTACACTGATGGAAAACAATGAGGGCAAGGTGCAATGTTCTGCTCAAGGGTCATTGGAACATGAGCAACATAGAGTGGCTCTCTATAGAAGGGAGCGGTGTTTGGTCCAGTAAAAGGGCTGTATTCTACAGAAAGAGTATCCTGGGCAAGATGCTCTGAAGGGCTGAAACAAATCTCCTGGTCCATACCTGTAATGATCCAAATAGGGGTTAACAGATGTAGGAAGATTCACATGATTTTTTTGTGAGTAATGTGCTCTCAGAGAAGGAGGTCACTGGAACATAGGGTCAAGCAGTACAACAGAATTGAAGTGGAGACTGGGCTTAACCACTATCAATGCAGTAGGAATGCTTCAGAAAGACCAAGCCAACTGTTGGGCAAGTTACACATGTGATGCATAGGGACTAGAGAAGCAATACCGATTCTTCAAATGGCTTTTAGGGTAATAACTTTAAAACCTTTTGTAGAAGAGCTGACCTACGCCAGACAAGGGAGTTCTAGAAATTGAAAAAAACAAGGTGTCCAGTTCAAAGAGAAAGGGTTTTTCCAGGCTTAGATAACATAACGTGCATGAAGAAGTGCCCAAAAATCTTTCTAAGCTGCAAGAGTTCTGGTGTCCTAAAAGGTGTACTGGATTTGACATTTTATATCAGGTGAAACTTGACATTTAAAGTACAATAGGAGTGTTAGACCCGGGATCCGTGATTGGTTGAGTTAGGTACCTTAGGCCAAATAGGGACCTGCGGTTCCAAGTCAGAGAAAGGAAGGTCACCTCCTGAGATATCCCAGCTCACCCCCTTTGGTAGCTTGGCACGAGCAGCCAGGCTTATCTTCAAGGCAAATGTTTAAAGTATTTGCAATCACGCTCACAGCAACCCAATGATGACACCACAAACAGACTCCACACGAGTTTTATAAAATCGAGTATACATTTTATATAAAAAGATATACGATAAGACCACACAATATATATCCAACATGTGAGTTTGTGTAATATTTCACCTGACTGGTTGTTTGGCCAGCCAGCCCTTGTAAGTTCTGGCGATATTAATGAGCCCTTCTAAACAAGCTCCTGTAACCCTAATATCATGTTATACAGTTCATAATGCTAGAATCAGGCACTTTTGCAATGTAAAATTAATGAAAGGTGTAACGCAGCAACGTAAAAAGAATGCAATGCATAACGCAACAATCAGGCACTTTGCAAGGTAATATTAATGCAATACGTAATACAACCCCCAAGTAAGCCGTTTTGCAGAAATAAGGCAATGCGTAATGCACTAACCAGGTAGTTCGTTATGCAGGAATAATGCAATGCGCGATACGCTAATCAGGTAGTTCTTTATGCAGAAACAATGAAATGGGTCCTACGACAATCAGGTAGTTCTTATGCAGAAATAATGCCATGCGTCATATACTAATCAAGTAGTTTTTTATGCAGGAATAATGCAATGCGTAATACGACAGTCAGGTACTCCGTTATGCAGAAATGGAATAATGCATAATACACTCAGGCACGGATCACGGTGCCCTAGGCGGTCTCTCCGCCACTCCTTCTGACTTGCAGTCAACCTCTCAACAGTTGCCCCCAACAAAGGTATGGCGTAATCCAAAAGTGCAACTCTGCACTCCGGCCCAAGTACTGCCACTCCCTTGGCAATACGGGCCGCGAAATGAGCCGAAGCAGAGGCTCGTACTGCTGAAATGAGAGAGAGGCCGAGAGCGTCTCCCTCCGACCCCTCAACCCACTCCAGGAGTCGACACATTACCTGGGGGGCGTGAACTCACTCTCCTCGTCCAGCGGCTGGGCCTCCAATGCAAACCTTGTGAATTGGTAATGGCGAGCTCGGGACGGCAGCTCAGCTCCTCCGGTGCTGGCGGTCCAGGCCAACACGGTTACTAAGATCTCAGGCTGCCACAGGGTACACGCACATAGCTGAGACTTCCTTAACCTTCGAGTGCACGATCACCGGGCACTCCACATGAAAGTCTCAGGCTGCACGAAGATCACGCGCACAGCATCGCTGAGAATTACTTTAACTCCGGGTGCACGCTAACAAAGCAAATCCTCACGAAGGTCTCACACTGCACAAAGCACATGCACACAGTCGATGAGACTCACTTGGATTTGGTGCACACAATACCTGGACAATCCTCACAAAGGGGTTCAGGCTGCAAAAAAGACAAGCACACCGCGTCGCTGATGCTTACTTGGACTGCAGGTGTCTACGATCACAGAGCAAACATTTGTGTTCCTGTGTTTCCGCAACAGGGAGCCAGCTCATCTCAGGCCCTTGGGGTTAAATTACTTCAGGACACAGCATAGCAAAGTCCTTTCAAGCAGGGGGACACAACATACAGCAAACTCCCTTTAGCTTTTCCTTGGATAAATCAGTAAACTGCAGGCCAGCCCCAGAACAAACAGCAAGGGTCAGTCCTTTCCTTCAGTCTCTTCAGTTGATTCTTCCTTGGCAAAGGTTCCTCTTGACCACGAAGAAGCTCCAGTCTTGTTCAATCTTGATCAAGCCATTCTCCAAAGTTCAGGGGCTTCAGCTCTCATAGTTGTACCCCTCAATAGCTTTGAAGTCTTTGTGTTCAGGGGGCCCTGACCCCTGTTCAAACCAGTTTGGGGTGCCTCACTGCCAGTAACAGCTTCTTCCTTTGATTAGTGGGGGTCTGGATTCTCAATCACTCAACAGGAGATGGGACAATTGTTTTATAGCAGCAACCCAGGCCTCTTCACCTCTAAGGGCTACTCCTCCCCCTACACTCCAGATGCAGGTCAGCCCGTTGCTGTCTCACCTCCACCCCTGGGTCAAGACATTCCCCAGATCCTATCGCTTACAAATCCAGACAGTCAATCCACAACCAGGCAGAGACACACAGAATGTTGGAGCACAAAAACCCAGCCACTTCTAAAAGAGTGGCTTCTAAACACACAATGCAAAAACCACCTTTGTAGAAAGATGTGTTATTAAACTGTGACTTCAGGCATACTAAACGTCACCTCTCCATCTTAAGCCTTTGGGAAGATAGGCTGGAAAACATATTGCACAGCTTTCCCATTCTATCCTATGGGCAAGATGGCCTTTCAACAGTGAAAAACAAAATGGAGATTATTTCACGGTCAGGACATGGTACACACCGTAGTACATGGTCCTACTTTTCACATGCACTGCACCCTGCCCAGGGGGAACATTGGTCTTACCATAGGGGTGTCTGATGTGCATAGAAAGGGAAGGGTAAGGTCGGGCAAGTGAGTGCACTTGTCAGAACAACATGGCAGTTTAACAAACTGCGTGCAGGTCCTGCAATGGCAGGCCTGAGTTCCCTTTTTAAGGCTACTTGTGTGGGTGGCAAAATTAGTACTGCAGGCCCATTAGTAGCATTTGCATTACCAGCCTGGCTTACATAGTGCACTTTACTAGGGACTTTACTAGTAAGGCAAACATACCAATCATGGACAACCAATTACCATTACACTTTATGCAGGGAGTACTTGCACTTTGACACTGTTAAGCAGTGGTAAGTGCCCAGGAATAGCCCCTGGAGGTGAAGAGGCCTGGGTTGCTGCCATGAATCAATGGCTCCATCTCCTGCTGCGTGATTAAGTGAATAAGGATCCAGACTCCCACTATCAAAGAAAGAAGGTGTCACTGGCAGGGAGACACCCAGAACTGGCTTGGACAGGGGTCAGTGCCCCCATGAACACAGACTTCAAAGACTTTGAGGGTATAAATATGAGAGCTGGAACCCCTAAACTTTGATCAAGACTGAAAAGGATTGAAACTACTTTGTGGTCAAGAGGAGCCTCTGCCAAGGAAGAACCAGCTGAAGAGACTGAAGGAAAGACTGACCCTTGCTGTGTGTTCTGGGGCTGGCCTGTAGTTTGCGGATTTAACCAAGGAGAGGCCAAAGGACTTTGCTTGAAAGGACTTTGCTGTGTGCTGTGTCCTGAAGTAACTTGTACCCAAGGGCCCGAGGAGAGAGGGCTCCCTGTTGCAGAAACTCAGGAACACAAACGTTTTCAGGGGTGTCTCTGCGACGCTGTGTGCATGTGCTTTTTGCAGCTTGAGACCCTCGTACGAATTGCACCGTGATCATGGGCACCTGGAGTCCAAGCAAGTCTCAGCAACGCTGTGTGTGTGTGCTTCATGCAGCATGAGCCCTTTGTGAGGATTGTCCTGCGATCGTGTGCACCTGGAGTCCAAGTGAGTCTCAGCAAGGCTGGGTGTATGTGCTTTGTGCAGCCTGAGACCTTCGTGAGGATTGCCCGGTTATCGTGACACCTTGAGTCCAAGTGAGTCTCAGCGACGCTGAGTGTGTGTGCTTCTTGCAGCCTGAGACCTTCATGAGGATTGCCCTTTGATCGTGCACACCCGGAGCTCAAGTGAGTCTCAGCGACACTGTGCACATGGGCCCTGTTGCAGCCTGAGATCTTCGTTGGGGCCAACGGCCCGGACCAGCATCTTCAGGGGAGCTGTGCAGTCGGCCCGAGCCACCATTCCCAGAGCAGGACCTTGAACCAACCCCGTTAGGGGAGGGCCCGAGTTCCACTACCCAGAATCCACAAAGTCGTATCGGAGGCCCAAGTCAGAAGAAGAGAAGAAGAGAGCGAGGTCGCACCCCCCAGGTAACGCGTTTCGCCGCCTGGAGGCGAGGTGCGGGCTTAGATAGAGACGCTCTCGGCCTCTCCCATTCTTGCAGCACGAGCCTCTGCTTCAGCTCGCATCGCATCCCGTACTTGCCGAGGAGCAGCAGTACCGGGGCAGAAGTGCGGAGCTGCACTTTGGTTTACACCCTACACGTGTTGGGGGCATATGTTGGCAGAAGCTGACCGTGAGTCAGTATGAGTGGCGGAGAGACCATCTGAAGCACCGTGATCGTGCCGGAGTGTATTACGCATTGCATTATTTCTGCATTATGAACTACCTGATTATTGCATTACACATTGCATTATTTCTGCGTTACGAATTGCCTGATTGATACATTATGCATTGCATTATTTCTGCATTACGAACTTCCTGATTGTTGCATTATGCATTGCATTAGTTTGCATAACAAACTACCTGATTGTTGCGTTAAGCATTGCATTATTTTAGTATTACGAATTGCTTGATTGTTGCATAACGAACTGTATTATTTTTATATAGGGAACTGCTTGATTCTTGCATTACGAACTGCATAGCATTGCATTAGGACTGCATTGGATCATCTAGAATTGCTCATTAATACCGCCAGAACATACAAGGGCTGGCTGGCCTAATAACCGGCTAAGAGGAACATTACCAATACACATATGTTGGATTTATATTGTGTGGTCTCATCGTATATATCTTTTTATATAAACATATACTTGTTTTTTTATGAAAAAAGTGTGGAGTCAATTTGTGGTGTCATCATTGGGTTACTGGGAGTGTGGTTGCAAATACTTTACACACTTGCCTTGTAGATAAGCCTGGCTGCTAGTGCCAAGCTACCGAGGGGGTGAGCAGGGGCTATCTGAGAAGGTGTTCTTCCTTTCCCTGACGTGGAAGCAAGGGACCCTATTTGGCCTAAGGTACCTACCTCAGCAAACAAGAGACCCCCAGTTCTCACACCCACCAAAAAGGGACACATCTTATGAGATCCCATTCAAGGGTTATCTTATCAGGGGTAAAACATTAGCAAGTCTGCTAAGTGAGAAACCCGCTCCAGGCAGCAAAGGCAGTCAGCTGTAGCATGAATTGTCACCAGTGGTACAGAAAATTCAATTTAAATATCTATCTTAAAAAAAAAGTAAATATCTGACTATCTTACACAGTGTGGTGCAAGGTAAGTCTCCATCATCTTTTATAAGCAAATTCAAGATACATAATCTGTCTCTCACTCTACATTCAGGAGGTGAGCCACAGGTAGCCTATTTTGTTATGGTGAAAGAGCGTTTTTTATGTGCAGCTGCTAAAGAGTGGAATACCTATGTCTTTGTTTACGTTATCAATGATTTTTCCCCTTTGGTGCTTAGGACGGACCCTGGTCGTCATATGTCATGGAGGGCGTGTGCGGACGATGGCCGCGGGCCGTCCAAACCCTGCCCGCTCATTAATTCTACCGCACAGCAGGAGAATTATCGCAACGCGCAAGGGGTTAAAATACTCTTATTTACGTTTGCTCACAATCGGTCTTCATTTCTCTTAGTTTTATGTCGGAAAATTCTGCTCAGTGGCAAGAAGGTATTGCGTTTGTGCACTTAAGAAATACCCTACTACATAACAGAAGACAACAAAACAAGTATTGGCAAAGCCAATAGGTCTCCCCTATGTAAGTTACTACCTTTATAAAGGTTTCTAGCAATGCTGTGCAGCATGGCTGAAAGTATTAAAAACAAGCGCTATGATGCAGCTTGTGCTGGCTGTGTCAAAGTGCTAGTTTTAAATTGCTGACAAGGCATCTCAGAAGGAGGGAGGGCTTCTAACATGGGGGGCTGTAGAAGCCTCCAGCCCTCCTGCCAACAACAAAAAAAACTGCTATAATATTACCAGCTCTGGCCTTGTCATAGCACGTTTAAAAAAAACAACTTACATCCATGCTGAATAGCAATCATCTTGCTGTGCAACGCAGATAAAATATTGAACAAGTCAATGGGTAGCGTTGATGGGGCATACTGGCTGTGCCATCCATTTCTTTTCTTGCGGGAAGGGAGTTTTGGAGAGGGGTAAGAAACAATGCGGGAAGGGACAATGAACAATGGGAGACCATAATAGAGAGGGGCAAGCAACAAACCGGGGGTTGGAAGTGAGGGTCATAAGGGGCAAACAACAACACAGGAAGGCACGGGGCAAGCAACGACAAGGACAGGGGACTGAAGGAGGCAAGCAACTACAAGGAGAGAGACAGGAGGGAGGAAGGAGGCAAACAACAAGACAGAGGTGAACACAAGTGTGTGAGGGGCAAGCAGCAACATAGAGAGGGAAAACAACAACACTTGGAGGGATGAGAGTGGACAAGCCACAATACGTAGGAGAACGGGAGGGTGAGGCAGCAACAACATGGAGGAAGACAGTGGTAGAACACCATTAGGAAGATGGCCTGCAAACACATTCACTCTTGGTTCAACTAAAAGAAAAAAGTAGCCCCGAAAGTGTGACCAGAGGGAGGCTACAAGTACTTGGGCCAGCCATGCTCTAACGGAAGAACAAAGACAAAGAGGAAGTAAAGCTGGTACATGCTGAGCAAAGAGAAACAAAGAAACAGGTAACGATGAAGCCAACCAATGTTAAGCAATGGACTGGCTCTAAACCCAATGTAAGCCAACACAATGTCTCGCAAACAAAAACGCATGCGCTGTCTCAGGCAAGACTTAACAAGTACAAAGTGATTGTTTACGCACTTCTTTCAGGTTTTCAAAACACAAACAAAAGGTATTGTCATTTACAATAGCAATAGCTTAAACTCTCGCAAATGCGAGAGCTATTGCATTGCAAATGCTTGTTATAGCTACAGATGAGGACAGAGCAATACAATGAACTACCTTTTCTGCGAGCCTATGTCTGCTGGTTTCACAATAATCGGTTTACTGGGTTCATAGTAAACACACTACAGCCTGCCACTTTAATGATAACAGTTGGCGCAAGGGGTGATATGTAGCAGGAAATTGCAATTTATAGTGTGTAAAATACATTACCTCCCCTGATGTAAACATGCACACAGTCTTGCAGAAATGCATCCTTTAGCACAGGGCTTAAAACATGAAAGAATACCTGCATTGAGAATGGGGGGATCTGAACCCCTAAAAGGGTTGTCCATGAATGTAAAACACCCCACAGTGCAGCTCTGCAGGGCAGCTGCCCTCACCCCATCTCGTTCCTATATTAAAATGCTCACTGCTTCCGTACGTAAAGGTAACAGGCGGGTCTCAACAGGTCAATCATTTCTCATGATATTGAACATTTTAGAATCCGCCGGTACTAGCTGGAGTCGCCTGTTTAAGATCAAGAACAGCGCCGCTAGGAGCTGCCCAGATGCATCACAAAAAAGAGACAGCGAGATGACCCAAGGGTGTGATCACCGACACAAAAGCATCAAGTAAATCCCCCGATGTCTGTTTGTCGAGGTATTGAGACCAGCATCATCAGGCTGGTAGGCAGTAGAAGAACTCCCACATATTTATGGAGTCCCACATATGGAGCCCGGAGACCAAGTGGATTGGGTGATGGTGAATGTCAGCATATGGGACCAGGCTCTTAGCATCATTATCAGAAAGGGCTTCTGTCTATTCCCACTTTGAGATAACATGTTTTTCTGTGTTTTTGCAAAGATGGTGGACAGTCACACCCACCTTGCTCTACACACGAGGATTATACTGGTGTACTGAGAATTCGATAAAAACATTCCAAGCATACTTTTCAAATGAATGAATGGAAGATGTATTTACAATAGTTTTGGAATGACTCACATATAAGAGAATGGGAGATAAAGCAAAACAAGTCCATACAATTATAGATAAACATAAGAGAATATTTACCTAGCCTAGCTACTGAGTTTTTGGGTAAAAGAACCAGTTCTACTTTGAAGTCAGCTGGGACCCATCAGGAAATGACCCGTCACTCTCTGTGAGTTGGAGAGATTCATTAAGCATCTCTCAAAACTCTGCTCTGATGTATTCACCAGTGCCATGTGATAACATCCTAGTAAACAAGCAGCACTAAAAGTGACCGCGAAAGCATTCGCTATTGTAAAAGATAAAAAAAACACGCCTGGGAGTGGTGCGTGCGCGCCATTGCGAGCTATACGTTTTCAATTATCGTGCCGTGCCTGGGCACGATAATTGAAAAGATATGGGCTTTGGTGCGCTTAACAGACACCAATGGGCCATGGGCGGAGCAATGCGCCTGCCTTTGGCCTATTGCGTGCTCTGTTTAAATAAAACACGCAAACAAAGCCTAATAGCGGAATCCAAAAGGAAAAGCACACGCACAAGCGTGTGCGATTCCAGGGTCCGTTTTCAAACCCAGGACAAACGGGCTCTCGCCTGCGCGAGCAATGCTGCGCCCTGCAACGCAGGGCGCGAGCCCTAAAAAGGGCATCAGGCTGAACCCAGCTTTGGTTATCAATAGTTTTTCCTGAACCAATCACAGACAGATTACCTGGCCTCAACTAGGAATCGGATGATGCTTTAAGTGTCAAATTATTTCTGGAAAAATAAAGAACACTTAATAATATCAACAGTGATTTATTTTGACATTGATGACATTCTAATAGAAACAGAAAGCAGTTAAACACATTTTCTAAATGTGACCATTGAGGGCAAAAAAAATAAAAACTACTTCTTGTGACTTCACTGGACACAAGAGGACACAATTAAGCACTGCCTCAGAAACTGTAACTGTTGTTCAATGAGACAGCAAAGAAAGGACTATATTTTGGTGTTTCGTAAGTATCCTCATTTAAATAAATTTTAACTTAAAAAAATGTAGCAGGAGAAAGATAGGTCATTGCACATGCATGGAAATAAGGAAGTAGGAGTTTGTTTGAAAAATTAGAAATAGAAGTGATTGAGTAAAGACCTACAGTAGACATCTGAATGTCAAGAACATTGTTTCAAAGAGATGTGTTCCTTCATCTTTAAAAGGGCAGAGACTTCCTCACATTAAACCAGACAAAGCAACAAAGTTAAGGAAATATATAATGCAATTAGATCAGGTTTTTCTACAGAGTCCTACAAAACACATTCAGCTTGAACAAAAACTTGCCGGTCAATGGCCTTGTGAAAAAACGGAAACAGTATGTTCGCTCCTAATTTGATATTATAGCTGCAACCTTTCAAGGTGAATGCTTTTGCTTTGATTTGATGATTTGATCTGAAGTAAACCATTTTTCTTTCAGTCAGCAATATGATAAACAATTGATTGCAGAGAACCATAAATATGTGTATTGCTTTGAGATCCCTTACCCATTCAACGAGGTACTCGACAGGGCTGCCCACTCTCCCGGCTCCTTTTTGCCCTTGTGATAGAACCTCTGCCAGGATAGTGAGCTGTGACGCCCAGATACAGGGATGGAAATTGGAGAGCTCCAAGGAGTAGAGAATTGCATTATATGCGGATAATGTACTCCTCTACTTAGCAAGCCCCCATCTCACTGGGCCACGTGATCTTGGACTCCTTGAGCTATATGAGCCCACCTCTGGACTTCAAGTAAATAAGGGCAAATCCCTATTGGTCTCGATCCAAGGAGACAATGCAGTTACGCAATGGCACTCGTCACTACCAATAAGAGGGCTCAGCTTTAAATACCTATGAAAGCATATCTCCCACACATCAAAACTGGCATGGACCCTTAACATGACACCCCTCATAGGCAATATGAAATTCGACCTTCTATGATGGGCAACCATGCCGCCAATCAAACTGGGTAGAGTGGCCCTCTTGAAAATGATGGTCTTATCTCGATCTATATGTCCTCAGAACTTCTCGTAGTGGATCCCTAACAGATCGTTCAAAGACCTCACGTCATCTATATGAACCTTCCTGTGTGGAAATCACCCGCATAACCTGGACTAAATGTCAGAATGGGTGTCTTCAAGAGCGAGATGGGCATGGGACACCTTCAAATGTACTACTGAGGACACAAATAATAATGAAGAGTGACTCGTTGACTCTAGTGTGGGACTACCCTGCCTACCAGGCAGAGCTATCCCTTCTTGTCTTGACCGAGTGATGAAGATACTATATGGAGACGCCATCCCACAGTGTCTCCCTGAACAAACCCATGTAATCTTTATGACCTCGCACACGGCACTGTGTTTAATGGTCTGGCGGGGCACATTAACGCAACAAAGGATGAGGAGAAGACATCTCCACCAAGTTCCACAGCTCCAGGGCTTCCAGTTGTGGGAAAACATAAGTATCATACATCTAGATGGGTGGCAGAAGGGGACCACATCACCTCCTTTTAGGATATCCAGGCCCATTACAACATCTCCAAAGCCCAGTTCCACAGGTATTCTACAAACCAGGAATGCTCGAAACCACATATGGAGCAGGACTGGAAGAGCTATCCGAATACAAGCTGCTAGAGCTTACGTTCCTTAAGGGTAGGCTGGAAGGAAGTGGTGTCTCTTACATCTACCACACACTAATCACCAATGCTCCCGACACCTACACCACCTTGAGAGGGAAATGGGAGGAGTATATAGGACCCCTTGATGATCTGGACTGGAGGTTTGCATGTATGGCTCCGCAGGAGCTTGCCATTCTCTCCAAACTAAGAATAATTCAACTGAAGTACTTCCACAATTCCTACCTCATGCCCCGGAGGAAGTAGCAAGTCATACAAATTCTCCAACCGACCTGCTACCGTAGTCCCAGCAGAGACGCAGATTTTTTTGGTATGAGCTGCGGTGTTCTCCAATGGCAACATACTGGAAAGGATTGCTCACTGCTTCATTCAGGTCCTGGGTTATCCAATTGAGTTGACGCCCCTGCACGTCCTTTGGGACCCATTGATGACTTAGGAAACACCATGAGAGATACTTAATAGAGATTGATACTCTTGATTGCTAAAAGACATACCACAGAGATGGAGGATCGGAGTGGCAGTGGAGGATGGACTGGTCTGCCAAACTTCACAAACCCATCTACAGGGCAAGGGGATTTCCCTGGAAACATGCACAAATTGAGGTATAATGGTGGAATTATTATGGTCTCGGACTTCAATGAATAAATATATGACTTGATGCTTTATAATGGATGGGGTAGTGAAAATGTGCGCAATGGTGATTGCAAACACCAATAAAATTGTGATCAAAGAAAATGAGCGCATGGCATCAGCATATGACCACGGTGTTAAAGTAGCAGCTGAAAATGGGAGTCATTGAAGAACCCTACAGGCTATATGTACCATGCAGAAGACTTTACATTTGATCCTATGTTTGGTTGGCAGCCATGCTAAAAGTGATTTTGGGTAGCCGTGAACAAAGGCAGACGACGACAAAGGCGAAGGAAGTACAACACGTCCTTGGTGACAGAACTGACATGAATGGAGAATGATGGTTCAATAGCGGAATGATTCCCTGGTTTCAGACTGATTTAAAGAGAGTGGGAGGAGGGCACAGAGACTGGGGTCAGATCATAATCAGTGTCCAGGCTTTCCAGGGCAAATAAGTACGAAATTCTTTTTGGTGCCGATCAGGCAGATCCAATTATCCCTCATCCATTTCTGCACGTCTTGAAGGCTGTTGAGCACTTCCCTCGCTTGCCTAGTTCCAGAATGGCCTGGGGTGTATTTTAGTATGCACATATATATGGTTGCTGACGCTGTGACTAATGGAAACTGATACCAGACTAGCCTTGTCTGCATGGAACACAGCTGGCGAGAAGGGCGATTATCGAAAAACAGTGCAGGTCAAACTGGACTTGCAGTAACATGCACTGAGCATCAGTGTCAATATCTGAAGCAAAAACCATGACCAGGTATGCACTATTACACGGATAGAGAGCTTTATCGCAAACATAAACCTTTTCTCTCATCTAAGTAAGAGCAAGCATAAAGTCCAGAGACAAGCAGAGCAACTAGCAGCATTGAGAATGGCCGCTTAGCACTCTAGCAAAGGCCCATTGCAAAAGCACGCAAAAAACCCACATACACTTGCTTCCATCTCCGTAAAGTAGAAATGAGAGGGCCTGGACTAAATGGCTAAAGGCACCATAACAAAGATGGTCTGCTCTGATTAGGCGTCTGCTGTCTTTATTGTGAAAGACCGTATTTAGCTTGTGGCTATCTGCCTGGAAGTCAGTATGCAAGTGCCCAGAAAAGGCAGATTTGGAAAGGCGCTGAAGAAGGTCAAAGCTGCAGGCAGGCACGGGTTAGCTGAGTGGCGAGGCAGACAGAATGTGAGTGAGGGTTGCTTAGGTAGCCTTGGACTGTTTCGCGTTTCGAATCTGTAGAGTGGCTATACTATGGTACCCCGTGGAGAAACGGATCTCAGAAAGTCACGGACAAGACCATGAACCCAGAAACAAAGCCACGTGAAAACTGATTAATCTACAATGAGAGACATGCTAGTTTGAACGGAATAAATCCCAGGTTATGAGGCATACATTGAGCATTTATCTGCTATGCAAAAAGAGAAAAATAATACAGATGAGACAACTTATGGCAAATCTGGACTCTGCTGAATGCCACTTACAAAGATGGTTTATGAGAGGGAAACCTATTAAAAAAACTTGAAATGGGTAAGCTAGGCACAAAGAGTATTGTGATGCAGATAGTCATTAATGGAGGGGAAGTCCCACCCTCCCTTCCCTACGTAAGGGAGGATTTAACCAGTTTGAGTCGTAAAGTGGATATGCGAGTTTGCAACTCTGCAAACTAGCCTTCAATAAGGATAGTATCCCCTAAGTAGGCAAACAGATGAAGAGAGATGCTAATGCAGCAGGTGTGTGTCACACGAGCACGCAGAACACAGGCAAAATCCTCACTGTCGCATGCAGAACTGAACCAGAGGCGTACTGCATAGGAAGGTGACACTCCAGATACTAGGGGCTAGCTGGGCAAGAAAACTTGAGGAGCATACAGCCTGCCTCTAAGGAAGTCTGATTCTATACTCACCATACAGATCCCAGTTCAGCCACAGACATCCTATAGAGTTGACAGGTGTGGAAGTGATGTGCAAGAAAGGAAGACCAAGACAATGAGGCGAGGTACGTCTGAACAATGAGTCTGGAACAGAAATGCATGGTCATACAATTGGAGTTTTACCAATGACTAAATATGATTGAAGCATCTAGAGAGTAGGGAAGAAAGGTATGGGGACGGCTAGAGAGGAAGGTAATGTTTTGAAGTACATTTTTCACTGGCTGCAATAAATATTGATGTGTGTTTAGGAACAGTTAAAGTGATATAGAAATAGAGAAAAACAAGCATTTGCAATGCAATAGGTCTCGCATTAGGAAAGTTTGAGGTATTGGTCTTGTAAATGACAAATCTTTTATTTAGTGTTGGTTTTGAAAATAGTGAAATGAATAGCTTTTTCATTTACAATGCCAATACTTTTAACTTTTGCAAATGTGACACTTATAGCATTTGTAATGAAACATGTTTTGTATTTACGTGACTTAGATGTATTGATATTACAAATAACAATGGCTTTTATTTTTTTTTACATAATTAATAATTAAATAAGTTATTGTAATTTATATTGGCAATAGCTTAAACTTTAGGAAATAACTTTTGTGAAGATTATGTTCAGTGTATTTTATTGTGGCGAAAATCCAAGAACAGAAGTGAAATACTAACATTTTTGTGACATTTGTAATAAAGCTTGAAACATTGAGAGAACATATTTGAACCAGTTGTTGTTGAATAGTTGCACAGATTGATGCTGTGGTGGCACTGAGTGATGTTGTGGTGACGACGAGTAATGCTGTGGCGTTCAGTGATGCTTTAGTAGCGCATAGTGATGTTGTGGTGCCCTTGAGTGATGTTGTGGTGCCCTTGAGTGATGTTGTGGTGCCCCTGAGTGATGTTGTGGTGCCCCTGAGTGATGCTGTGGTGCCCCTGAGTGATGCTGTGGTGCCCCTGAGTGATGCTGTGGTGCCCCTGAGTGATGCTGTGGTGCACTGAGTGATGCTGTGGTGCCCCTGAGTGATGCTGTGGTGCCCCTGAGTGATGCTGTGGTGCCCCTGAGTGATGCTGTGGTGCCCCTGAGTGATGCTGTGGTGCCCCTGAGTGATGCTGTGGTGCCCCTGAGTGATGCTGTGGTGTCCCTGAGTGATGCTGTGGTGGTGCGATAGATAGATAGAGTGAGGGTGATAGATAGATAGAGTGAGGGCCATAGATAGGGTGAGGGCGATAGAGTGAGGGCGATAGATAGGCATAGATAGATAGATTGAGGCAGATAGATAGATCGATAAATAGTGAGGGCGATAGATAGAGTGAGGGCGATAGAGTGAGGGCGACAGATAGATAGATAGAGTGAGGGCGACAGATAGATAGAGGGCGATAGATAGATGTGTGTGGGTGTGTTGTGGTGCCCTTGAGTGATGCTGTGGTGCCCCTGAGTGATGCCTGATGCTGTGGTGCCCCTGAGTGATGCTGTGGTGCCCCTGAGTGATGCTGTGGTGCCCCTGAGTGAGGGCGACAGATAGATAGGTGTGGTTGTGTGTGTGTGGTGTGGTTGTGTGTGTTCGTGTGGATGTGTGTGTGTGGTTGCATGTGTGTATGTGCGTGGTTGTATGTATGTGTGTGTGCGGTTAGAAGAGGATGCATGTGGAAGAGAGCAGCAGATCAGCACAGCAGAAGAGAACAGGGAGTTAAAGAAGGAGGAGAGTGGAAGAGAGCAGCAGATCAGCACAGGAGAAGAGAACAGGGAGTTAGAGAAAGAGGTGGGTGGAAGAGAGCAGCAGATCAGCACGGGAGAAAAGAACAGGGAGTTAAAGTAGGAGGCAGGGTGGAAGAGAACAGCAGATCGGCACAGGAGAAAAGAAGAGAACAGGGAGCTAGAGAAGGAGGGGGTGGAAGAGAGCAGCAGATCAGTACAGGAGAAGAGAACAGGGAATTAGAGAAGGAGGTGGGTGGAAGAGAGCAGCGGGTCAGCACAGCAAAAGAGAACAGGGAGTTAAAGAAGTAGGCAGGTGGAAGGGCAGCAGATCAGCACAGGAGAAGAGAACAGGGAGTTGAAGAAGGAGGCGGGTGGAAGAGAACAGTAGATTGGCACAGAAGAGAACAGGGAGTTAGAGAAGGAGGCAGGGTTAGAGAAGGAGACAGGGTGCAAGAGAGCAGCAGATCAGCACGAGAGAAGAGAACAGGAAGTTAGAGAATGAGGTGGGTGTGAGAGAGGAACAGATCAACACAGATGAAGAGAACATGGAGTTAAAGAAGGAGGCGGGTGGAAGAGAGCAGCAGATCAGCACAGGAGAAGAGAACAGGGAGTTAAGGAAGGAAGCGGGTGGAAGAGAACAGCAGATCAGCACAAGAGAAGAGAGCAGGGAGTTAGAACAGCAGGCTGGGAGGGAGAGGGCTGCAGATTAGCAATTGTTGCCAATTTAACTATGTCACTTAAAAGATTGGTTTGCACCTCTGCCATGATGTGCAGCCAGTAGGCTGTTTTCTTGCCAGGCTGTGCCTTCCATCCTTCTGAGGTTGGTATTTGAAGTATGATTAAAAGTTGGTAATAGCAGTAATGGCTATTTACAGCACTTATAATCTACAAACTAGATGGTTTAGGGTAAAAACTAACACAGAAGGTCCTGTGGGTCCATTTTACACCCGGTCAGTACCACATATGTAGACCTGTAAATACTCAAGAAAACAGTTTATGACGTAAAAGCAAAAAACAATTTCACTGGTCATGTTTTACAAAATTATATTCTCCTTGACATGTCTTGTGAGTGAAGACGACGCAGTGTTCAAAAGTGCAAGTGTGGAACAAAAGTGATACCCAAATTTATACACAATCATGAATCCATGCAAATTCTTTGTGAGTTAAATACTAAGTAATAAAGCCCCAGAGATTTTCAAACCTTTCCTAAGATTTTGAGGCTTCATCACGCCGCAAATTGTGCCATCTATCTCATGTACCTAAGGGAGTACAGAAAGGCCTGTTGGGCACTTATTAGTGCATAATAGCCCAATCTATTTGTGTGACCTACCTCCAACTCCGTAATAGATACACTTCAGAAAGGAGGTGCCTTCAATGAATGCACTACACAGTAAAGAAAGCACATTGTCTATTTTCCATCAGGTATTAATCATAACATATTGAACTAAGGGACCCGAATTCCCGCCATTTTCAAAATTATGCAACCGAGCTTCATGTTGACCACTAAGTCCAAATTGCAACTGTGTGCACCCAGTCTGTTTATGATATGTACCACAACAAGTCCAACCTATACTATACTAATATCTCTGTTGTGTTTATACTCTTGGTAACCAGGGCCATCCATGATTATGGAAGCAGCCAACCAGCTACACATGCCAGTTCAGTAATTCCGGACAAAAGCACAACTCAGCTGCGAAATAACTTGAATTACAATTATACACTGAAATATTATACTGTGGCCATCAAAATATCCAAAGCTGGTTTAGCAGTTCTGGATCTAAGTGCAATGAAATAAAACCACCATTTGCTTACACTTAAGCTATTGGCATTGTAAATGACAATGCCTCATTATTTATCCGTTTTGAAAACCAATATATAAATAAATAAATAGCATTGTCATTTATAATGCCAATGGGTGAAACTTTCACAAAAGCGAGACCTCACTCCAAGCACACAGAAATGGAGGGGTGGAGGAGAGACTGTAGGGGGGCAGGCCTATGGAGGTGCTCAGCTGTGCAAGTAGGGCTGACAAAGTGAATCCGATGAGCTGCGACTAAAGGGAGGGGCACGGATGCCATTGAAGTGCAAGCATGGCATGGGGTGATTTCACCACAAAAAAAAGCATTTGGTTAAAGAGCAGTTAAGGAGACAGCCACAAAGTGTGCTATACACATGCACGAGAGACTGAAAGCTTTGCGACAGATTTGGAAAAAATGTATATAGACTGGTGGAACAGAAAGAAAGTACTGCTTGTTGACTGGATGGAAAGTTGAAGTGCAGGCAGAAAATAAACAAGCGTGAAAACCCACTAATAACTTGCAGGAACCAGAAGGATCGGAAAGAAATGGGAACGGAGGAACCCCAAGCATGCGATTCACTCATGAATATGAGGGTGAGAATGCCGTGGCATTGGTGTTTGTCCACATCTGCTCGGGTTACAAACGAAGTTATCTAAAACAAGTTTGAGCTACTGACATTGCAAATAACAGCCTTTTATTTGTTTTTAAAACTAAAACAAAAATAAAAGGCATTGTCATTTACAATGCCAATAGCTTAAACTTGTGTAACTGCGAGACCTATTGCATTGCAAGGGATTGTTTCACGAGGGAAAGAAAAACACCCAAGGGGTTGGGTAAGTGGGCTGAATTCTGTTTTCATTTGAGAAACTCGGATCACTGCATGTGCTTTTAGTATTGTGACCTGGATAAGAAGTGGGGTGGGGGGGGAGGGCGCTCGAGCGAGGACTGTTACATAAAAAATGCTGCGGGTCTTTAATATAGCACACATCACAAACTGAATTGCCTACTAGTACTTGAGCAATGGCCGGTGTTATTTCTCCACACTACGTCACTTTTTATATTACCTTCAGAGTTTAAAGTAAGAGTCCACACTTCAGCAAACAGGACCTGCTGCCTGTAGGTTATACATTTCGCTGAAGAAAGCGCTCAACACCATCAATATAAACATACAGATTGCACCTCCACTCTTCAGATGCCTGCCGGGCGCACGCACACACACTCACTAGAGAGAGACAGTCAAAGAGATGGAGAAGCTGAGACAGGCAGTCAAAGAGGCAGGCACAGAGAGAGGCAAGCCAGGCAGTGGTTAGCGAGAGGCAGACAGGTAGTAGAGTGAGAGAAGCGAGGCCAAGTAGAAAAGACAGGCAGACAATGTCAATGAAAGAAAAAGAGAGACAGGCAGTCAAAGAAAGAAAGAGACATTCAGCGGTCACTGTCATTTAAAGCAGCACTCTGCAATGTGACAGAGTGCTTCATTAGTTCATCTGGGGAGGATAATGCGATGCATCTCAGCCTCTGTGTCTCACCACTTTATAAATTCAAAATAGACGGAAAGAGTGTGCGAATTGGAAATGACAGACGGAGAGAGTCGGACCAGATCAAAGCCCTTCTCGGAGATATAATTTGGACGAGAGAGAAAACTAGAGAGGCGGGGATCAGATCCCTTTGAAGCACAGCCTTGCAGCCGTGAAAGTGAGTGAAACGGCAGGGATGTAATTAGGGGGGAGGAGTAGTGAGGCCGAGCGCGCGCTGGGGTGAATGCCTGAGGCCGCTGGGGAAGCTTCAGATGCCTGTGGGAGGGAGGCTGATGGGTTTGATGTGGACGCACTTTCCGCACGAGTGCACCACACAAACTGTCCGAAATCCGTGATGGTTTCAGACCTTGGTTTGCCCACTATACTCTCGTCTATTATCCTTGCGGGATTAATAGGCGAGACCTAAAAAGAAAGATACTGGTACAATCAGAAGGCGTAAAAAATAATCAAGGAGGGAGAGAAAAAAAAAAAGACATGCATACACTTTCTGATCTATCATTTAAGTTGGCCTAACTACTGCCGTTGTCAGTTTCTAAATGTCTTATGTTCAGTTTTTAGCTGATTCGTGTCTGGTTTCTTTCCTACTGACCACGCCACAATTTAAGGTCCTAAAACCACACCAGTCGCAAAAAAAAATGCTACATTTTGGAGGCTCCTTCAACCCGGTGTCCGACTGGGTCCTCCATAGAAATCATGAAATATATTCAGTTATTGTCAATGTTTCCATTCAGGACATCGATTTGAGCAGATTTAGGCCAGAAATTGCTAACTCTATACGGGTCTCAAGTGCGTTGCATTTCACCCATGTGCAAGTATCTACAATTTTCTGATTTTGCAAGTCTTTACAATCTAGTGACCGCATTCCTCTCACCTAAATTTATTAATAAACTGCATTAGAATTGAATTCACAAGCTGAACAATGTGTACTGCCAAAAATGCCAGGTTATGTGAAAATACTCCATTTCCAAGTACACCCTGCGCTGGAAAGGCAACTTTATATAATTAATACAGATCTTGTATCACTTTTGAGTTGGTGGAGGGACGCTGCATCTGCTAAAATTGTGTATTCTTATATTCCTTACAGACTTGCATCGTATATACCAAGGGTCCACAAGGACAGATTTAATTAGGGCCGTTCAGATAACACTGCTGGAAGATTTTTAAATAATAAGCGCAAATGACCATCGAAATGAATGAAATCAATGATGCATGCTGCTTCATGCAGAGAAAGAGACTCACGGGGTACGCCTCGGAAAACAAATTGCAACTAATATGGCCACGAATATGAAAACGATGCCATTTAATTCCAAAAAGCATACTTAGACGCATCCACATGAAGCAAAATGTAACCGTTTTCTTAGTTCATTTACTTAAAATGAAGGACAAAGATCAAGCGTTAATTCAAGCACTGTGGGAAGTCGTAGTAGAGTAATTTCCAATAACATAAGGCAGTACCAACAAACAGAAATTAAGGAGAAAGCAAACTGTGAACACTACCTTTAAACCAAACTTACACAACGGCAGGCCAAAGCCTAAATTCCATTTGCCGATTTCTGTCCAATGCAATGTAGAAATACCATGCTGCTACAGTCTATCAGACCATCAGTCTACATTAAACACCAAATATTTGACTACTAGGAAGCACTTGAGTTCCAGATGTTTGTATTAATGCACCACGTTTCGCCAAGTTGCACTGCAAGTTCCGCACTTTCGAACTAGTAGTAGTACATTTTTGAAATAAAATATCGGAAAAAACAAGAATTTACAAATCCAATAGAACTGGCATAGGCAAGTCAGCAAATTATTTATGTATTTTTGATTTCAAACATACAACATGGTTAAGTGTTCAAGTAATACAAAAATAGAAATAGTGCCATCTTAAAGTGGCTTATGTATGGTAAATAAGTTAAAAGCGTCCCAACACAAAAGAAAAAAACATGGCATGAACGCAGAAAAGGCAGCTATTGCCTTAAAGTGGACACAATTTTAGGCAGATCTGCACAAGCTAAATACTGTCACTCACAAGGTAGAGAACAAAGGCATGAGTGTGCTGTTCCAATGCCCCATGATGTATGCTATGATGGGACGAAGCAAAATGTGAATGAAAGCTGAACCAATTTATTAAATTAGTAAAAAGAAAGCACACTATCGTTTATAGACTGTTTAACTACGAGCTAAATTATTTAAATGTATGGTGAAGTAGATTGGATAAGCTCCTACAACAGGGCTTGTAGTCAGCCTCTTACCATTTTTAAAGATGTGAAAGTCAACAAAACGTCAGTGGGCTCAACACTGGATTATATGTACACGGTTCTTATTAGGAAGAATATTTTATAGAGAAAATACATGTTGCATGTAAATGATGCAATGTGGGCGGACATCAAAGGGCTGCCTCCTCAATGTGTCCAAACAGTCTTTTTCTAACTATTTCTAACTTGAATAGGACGAATGATCACAAGTAATATGTCACTTTTGGGATTTGTGTTTAAAAATGTAAAATATGTGTACTGCTAATAAGCCATTTACTCTTTGAGCATCCCCACGGGAACTAGAGCTTGTCTCCAGGCTAGTCGAGAAGATGCGTTCAAGGTACATTCTGTCACAATAAATTGAACCTACTTGATCTTTACATATGTTCACATCACTACTCTTATGAACCACTTAATAAGAACAAGTTATTTCTTTCTGTAATTCTCTTTATACTGCATAGTGATCTTTTCGCATTTTTCTCATCTTTGAAGTTTTACAAGTTTCAGGGTGAATCTTGTGCATTATAGCAATACTTTCAACACCATTATCAAATCACATTCACTCCCTCAGATGTGGCAGGAGGGAAAAGAGTAATGTAATTATTTATTTACAGATACGCTCAATAAATGTTTATTTAACATAGAAATTGTCATAAAATTAAGAAAACAAACCTACCCGTCATTTTAAGTCAAAACTTAATTAGCACAGACGAGTCACTGTAAAACAGTGATGATATGTCCCTCTGTTAGTGAGCCATTGCCAATTCTATGGCAGGACCTGCAGGCGAAGATTAGGCTTTTCCTTCTTTGCTTTTTTTGTTCGGGAAGCCTTTTCAAAGCCACATTTTTTAATAAACAAACTACATTTCCCATGACACATTGGAAATCTTAACAGAAAACAGTCCATCCAATTGGAGTACCGCTCTGTGCATAACGATCCCTGCAGACACAATATCTCCCTCTTTCTTCACTGCTCCAGCAGCAGACAGATAAAAGCTCTACCCTCTTGACCTTGTTTTGGTGTTTTTTTTGATAGCCAAGCGATATTCGGCTCCCAACCCGACCTGGTGATCGAGTTTGACACCAGTGGTTCGGGGTAGGGTGCTTGCTGCGGCGAGTGGTCCACTGGAGCAAAATAGTCTTCCACAGAACAAACCCTGCATATCAACTGCCTAGAGTTGATGGCAGGCTCATTTGCCCTCCGCTGCTGGACAAAGTTCAATGTTCAGTCCTCTTGAAGATGGACAACGTGGTTGCAGTCCGGTATGTCAATCACCTTGGGGGCACTCGATCAAAAGCCCTGTCGGACCTCGCTCAGACCTTATGGGAGTACTGTTTAGCCAATCGTATTTCTCTGGTGGTGGAACACCTGCCGGGTCAGTCCAACCAGATAGCGGATTGGCACTCTCGCCATTGGATAGATGTCAGCCTGTGGAAATTGCACCCTGCGGAACTCCAAGATCGTTGCGGTCCGACCTCCATGGACCTCTTTGCATCCTGCTTGGACTTCCAACTAGACATGTATTGCAGCTGTAGACTGGGCCCCCAGCCTGTAGCCACGGACGCCTTCCTTCAGGACTGGAGCATGGAACGGGCGTATGCGTTCCCTCCATTTGCGATGATGATGCGATTGTCAGCACAAGTGCGTAGACAGGGGCGGACATGGTGGTGATCACCCCAATCTGAAGGTCGCAAGCTTGGTTTCCAGTGATGATGGAACTTTCCTGGGATTTTCAAATCCCTCTACCTTTATGTTCAGACCTCCTGAGGGACCCTCAAGGCAAACCACACCCCCTAGTGTGGGCAGATTCCCTTTGCCTTTTGGCGTAGAGGATTACCAGGAATGATGGAAAGTCCCAGGAATTTTAGCAGAACTGCCTAGCTTCTCGCCAGAACCTGTGTGGATAGTACCACCAGAAGGTATCGATCGGCATGGTCTAGGAGGTTGCTCTGGTGTGTCCAACACGAGGTGGATCCCATGGGGAAGAAATTTTCCAAATTCGTAATTTTCTGGTAAGTCTGGCTTCTTAGGGCTTGGCCTACCGATCTGTGCCTTTAAGAGAACGTTCCAGAACTTCACAGTATCCTAGAATGCACTGCAGGTCCCTTTTACTTTCAGTTCTTTTTGAAGGCGTAACATGCCAGACCTGTAGCGTTCCTTACATGAATATCACTCTCCACCGGGGAGGCGGGCGGGCGCTTATGACTATATCAGAGATACCCCTACTACAGAACTGGAGTTACAGGACAGAAACTACTCCTTCTGTAGTAGGGGATCTCTGTGTATAGTCATAATCTAGTGAATAGAATGGCAAGCCCATCCCCACACCAAAGCGGCGGTGGAGAAACAAGAAATAACACCACTATTGTGCGAACAGATTTCGCAGCGAAGCCTGCCCAACCTGAGCGTCTGCCCTGGCATCAGTGTCCAGGCAGTAATGCTTAGCAAAGGTATGGACCGACTTCCAAGTGGCTGCCCTGCAGATTTCTGCAATCGGAACATTACGGAGCAAAGCCGTCGTGGTATCTGGCGCCTGCTAGAGTGACTCCTGGCGCCAGACCTCCTTCCACATCTCTTCGGCGTCGAAAAACGGTGACCGGACGGCGAGCGTCTTCTCCTCGACGTCGACCGTCTCTCCCTCGACGGCGACCTCCTTCGCCTCGACGGCGATCTTCTCTTCGGTGTCAAGGATCCCCTCGACAATGACCTTCTCCTTTTCGCCGATGGCGAACGGCGGTGTCGCCTCGACGGCGAGCGCTGACGCCGGGCCTCTCGACGTCGATCACTCGACGACGACTGAAGGAATGGGCTAATTTAAGGCCCAGCGGTGCCAGGGGACAACACCTGAAACCTTCGTGGATATACCTGTTCCGGTGTACAAATCACAGAGACACGGGACACTTCCTTCGGCGTCAAAGATCAGCGTTTATTTACTGCAGGGATACAGAAATCGCTAGAAGTACAACAGAGTGTAGGTTCTGAGAGTCTGCTTCGAATTGCAAAAGTGGATCGCTCCTTTTATACACATTTTCGCCATTGCACAACATAACGAACAAAAGGTTACAACTCAGTTCCCACAGTAAACTTCAAAAAGGATTGCATTCATGTTTTCAGAAGCCCGGAACATAATCACAGAAACATTGCCGGTTCCCAACTGTAAAAGCACGCTATCCCACCATTAGGCACATTCCATTCTAGTTGTAAACGAGCTAAGAGAAGAGACAGAAGCAGGTGCAAGGAAGACAAAGACAAACAACAGATTGAAAAGAGTGTAGGGGCAATATCGGAAGCGTGATCGCAGGATCAAAGGATTCGAGCCTAACGCATGCAAGGCTGAAACAATAGACCGGCACGGCAAGATGAGCCTCGAGCGGAGCCATCTGCCTTTGCCGTGTCATCCCCCTAATCATAAAGGCACACTCAAAGGAATATGCATCTTCCACAAGAGCTTGGGAATCCCAGGGTCATTGAGCAGACATTGTCCATGCGCCGGCTACGTGAGGGCAAGAAACAAAATGGATGCTGTATCTAAAATGGAACCCGAGGGTTCAGATAGAGAAACCCGTAAATAGGACGAACCCTTCCAAGTAGTGTAGCGAAAACACGTACACCTACTAAACTCATCATTTGCGGTTCGTAGATACCAAACTCGTCCATATTCGAACAAGCCCAAAACGTTGTTACGATTCTCACGGAACCTCAGACGCTCCTTTTGCCCTCATGTAGGCAAGCACTAGTCGATATCAGAATCAATATCGATATTCATCAGATCGTTTAGATGTTGCTGGAACATTATTCCCTCCATCAATGTCTCTCTGGTAACAGATGGCCTTCTTATACACGTTGTAGCACAAAGGCCACATAAGGCTGGACCACACTGTACACAAAGACAACACGTGAACAGAAACGTCACAACAACCCCTACAATCATCAGAATCTTCCAACCCCAAGTCGACATCAGACCCCAAAACCATCCTAGAAGCGTCCAATCACCTTCGTCCACGTGTATGGACTCGGAGATTTTATGCAACTTCGAGATGGCTTGATAAACAGTTGGAGCGTTATCAGGTATGAAAATACAGCAGCTCGAATGGATCACCTTGCACACACCACCTCTATCTGCGAGTACAACGTCTAGAACCATACGGTTCTGCAACGTCATCTGCTTGAAGCTCTGCTGTCAGGTTACCAAGAGCACTTGCAGTTATGTTAGCAGTCGATTCTACCACACGAGTCAACTGTCTCAGGTTCCTACTATTGACCATAGGTCCCCAAAACGGTAGGAAACCCTTAAAGAAGTCTCCTGCTTCTTGACCGGCAGTATCCTCTTTGCTAATAACGCCTCTCACAACTCTTGTCTTGTGATAGTCTGAGGCAACTGTGAAAGTTGGTGGCAAAAGATTCGCGATATAACATGTGCCCGAGAAGTCACGGGGCAACCACGTATAAGCGCGATCATAACACACAAAATAGGTACCCTTGGCAGTCAAAAATACAGGGGAAGAGAGCATCAGTAAAACGTATGTCTCAGTACAAACACTCTTCCCAAGCTGAGCTCTCGGATTTCGACCAAGACCTTGCAGACAGAAATGACCAAGGTGGGGTACGATCCAGATAGGAGACGAGCTCTTAAGCTCTCTATCACCCACTGACATACTATACTCGGGCCTCACTCAGATCCTTGTAGGCTCGCACCTCTTCCTCTGGAATAAGCGATGAATCAAAAATATCTCTATCCAGATCGGCAATCGCTATCGCCAAAGACTTGTGGTACGGACCAGGACCAAGGTCTGTGGAGCGTGGCTCTCGACGGGGGTAGGAATCTAGTGCACTACGGAACATGGTTTGGAATGCTCGAGCTGACCCCTGGGAGCTGTAGGGAAGAACTAGATACGGAATACCCTTATCTATGGTATGTGGCATTAACCCACACACCCAACAGTTGGTAGTGTTCATCACCAACTGATGTTGATGCAGAAGTTGGACAAAGGAATTGTTCATAAATTCCGTACGTCTGACCTGTTCATGTTGGGGCAGAAGATGAAAGGAATGCGGAGAAATAGTGGGAACGAGAACAGAATTCAGATCATGAGAAGGAGAGGTAGGTGAAGTGGAAGGCAATAGCAACTGAATCCCAAAATACACTCCACCCACCAGTAGCATAGAAACAGTTCGGAACAACATGAAAACCTGAAACAAAAAACATTTTGTTCGGAAAATCTTATGCAGTTTAGATCTTTGCGCCGACATCCTCTCTACTTCCGACAGCTTAGAGAACTCCATCCCCTAAAGACCGTACGTAATGTTCTTGACGCACCTGGTTCTGAGTAGCGATTATCAATTCCCAGGAGTTCCCAGAAACCGACAAAAGTAACCGACCTAGTGTCAGAAACCTGCTAAACAGAAGTAGGTACCCGCACGGCCCTACGGCCAACCCAGATGGTAGGTTTTAATCAAATAAACATTCAATTTAATATAAGTCTCCTAGCTGCACAGAAGAGGAACACACATGATATGTAAAACAAAATTGAAGGACTCAAAATCAAGGGAAAATGCAGATGTCCACAAAGTTCGTAACAACAGTGAGGGGGTAATGTATATAAAAAAAACAAAAGGGAATTTTATTTGTCCATGTCACGCGATCGAAGAAAATATCGACATTTTCCAGGTCGAGTTTGCTCTTCAAACAACGGTTCAGATGGCAAAACAGTGTTCGATTGTTCAGGCGACAGTTCAGAACTTGAATTCTCCAATGCTGAAGACGAAGGTACAGTTCCAAATGATTCAACAGGTGTATCTGACTGAACTGAATCGTTCTCTACAGGTTGAGCATTACTGAATGGCACATAGTGTGGAATGGCATCGGTCTCAGTCGAGGCAAATCCTTTCTTTATCCAATTATCTGCTGGCAATGGAAGCGGGACTTTCTTCGTATGGGTGGAATGCACCCAGTGCTTCCTGCCGTCCAGCCGAACTACAGTCCTCGTTGCCAACAAGACTTGGTAGGGTCCCACGAACCTTGGCTCAAGATTTCGTTTTCTCCCAAAGTTGCGGGTTAACACCCAGTCGCCAGGTTGGAGCCGATGTCCAGGTCCTTCTGTTTGTGCCGGTAGAGCTTCAAAAACCTGTTGATGAATCAAACTCAATTTAGCAGTCAGATCGTAAAGATAGTCAATCAACATTGGATATTCAATTCTATTAAACTCCTTAGGCCTCGGAACTCCCCAAACATTCGCAGGACGGCCGAACACAATCTCATATGGGCTAAGCCCTACTCAAGAGTGCACAGTCGTCCTGGTCGATAAGAGAGCTAGAGGCAATGCATCAGGCCATGATAAACCAGTTGTTGCTTGGATTTTGGCAAGTTTCAGTTTCAGAGTACCATTGTACCCTTCCACTAAACCCGCCGACTGAGGATGGTTTGCACTATGAAATTTTTGGCGGATACCCAGACCCTTACACACACTCTTCATCACACTTCCCACAAACTCACTACCATTATCCGACCATACGATCCGTGGCATGCCATATCTGGGGAAATATTCCTTGAGTAGAACGTTTGCTGTGGACAGGGCAGTATTATCCTTAAGAGGGTAGGCCTCAATCCATCTGGAGAACGCACAAACCACAACCAATACATACTTCAAATTATTGCATCTCTCCATATGGATGAAGTCCAACTGGATAACTTCAAAGGGACATGTAGGAGGAGCAAAATGACCAGGTGGAGTGGGGGTGCCCTTGCCAGGATTATGCATCAAACATACCATACAGGTCTTGACCACTCTCTCAGCACACTTAGCAATCCCATCATTCTTCCATACAGGAGACAACAATTTACATATACCTTTCGCGCTAATATGTGACATGACGTGGGCCATAGTAACAACGGCAAGCACATACGCATCCGGTAACATCCATCTCTGATACTCTGACAAATCAACCCAACATCCATTCACGTCTAACTTCCCTGTGCTTTCTTTCCACTTAGTCTTTTCAGTTTCGGTGGCCTCATTCTGAATCGCTTTCACACTCTCAACTGTGTCCTCACACATACAAGTCTCCGTTGGCCATCTCACTGAACTCGTAACATACATTCGATTCGTCAGATTCCTGGCCGTTTCCTTAGCAATCTCATCCGCAAACGCGTTACCACCACCAACATCATCTGTAACCTTTCGATGCGCGCTGCATTTAATGATTGCCACTTGCTTAGGCAATGTAAGTGCATCCAAAAGATCGTTCATGAGCTGTCCGTGTTGGATCTTCGTGCCATGCGACGTCATAAATCCTCTTTCTCTCCACAATCGACCAAAACTATGCGCTACGCCAAATGCATACTGACTGTCGGTAAACACATTCACTCGCTTTCCTTTAGACAAAACACACGCTCTCGTTAAAGCAATCAACTCTGCCGCTTGCGCCGAATTCTGACTCAATCTCGCAGTTTCCACAACCGTACTCAACGTCACTACAGCATACGCAGTCGTCACATCACCATTCGGCAACTTGAAGCATGAACCATCAACATACAAAGTACCATCGGGATCTACCAATGGAGTGTTTTTCAGGTCAATACGACCCTTCGTTTCTTCTTCAGTTCTTAAGTAACAGTCATGTGGTGCTACATCACCTGATTCCATATTAATCGGCAACAATGTCGCTGGATTCAACACATTACAACGTTTTATCTGTATATGACTTGCCAAAAGTGTCAACTCATATCCGGACAACCTTGCGCTCGTCAAGTGTTGAGTCTTTGTTCGATTCAAGAGAGTGTCAACTGCATGCGGAACCACCACTGTAAGCATATTATCCATGACCAGACCTGCGGACTGTTGAATGGACACCGCAGCCGCCGCTATCGCTCTTATACAACTCGGCAACGCTCTAGCAACTGGGTCTAAAGTCGAAGAAAAATATGCAGATGGACGCTGTTTGCCGCCAAATTGTTGCGTCAAAACACTAACGCACAACCTTCTCTCTCGTGAACGTATAGTGTAAACGGCTTACTGTAATCAGGAGTACCCAACACAGGAGCCGAACACAACGCATCACGCAATTCAGAAAAACTTTTCTGACACTCTTCAGTCCATGGCAAAGGAGTCGGAACATCCTTGCACGTGAGAGCTAACAATGTCTTCGCTAACAATGAAAAGTTTGGAATCCATTGTCTGCAGTATGACGTGATACCTAGAAATGCACGTACATCTCTCTGAGTTGTTGGCACAGTCATTCGAGCAATCGCTGCAATTCTTTCTGGGGTCAACCTTCTTCCCTCCTTTGACAATAAGTGACCTAAATAGGTTACTTCTTGACAACAATACTGTAGTTTAGAAGGTGACACCTTGTGATGTAAGTCACATAAATGCTTTAACAACGATACTGTAGCAGTTTTGCAAATTTGCTCAGTGTCGGCAGCCACTAACAGATCGTCAACGTATTGAATCAAGGCCGCACCAGCAGGTAACACAAATGCATCTAGTTGACTCTTAAGGGCTTGACTGTAGATCGATGGACTCTCACAGTAGCCCTGAGGTGCGCGTTTAAACATAAAACTGCGACCACCTAATAAGAAGCCGAATAGATCTCTGCTTTCCTCAGCAATCGGAATACTAAAGAAAGCATTCTTTAGGTCGATCACCGAAAACCAGGAGGCAGAGGCTGGAATCAGGGTCAGCAAAGCTGTAATGTCAGGCACTACTGGAAACTGTGGAATTACGATTTTATTCACTTCTCTCAGATCAATTACAAAACGGTACACAGGAGGCTTGGATGGGTCAGTCCGTTTCAAAATAGGTAACACAGGACTATTACACACATTTCCCCGAGTTTCTTCAATAACATCCTTTTCGATCAAGTCATAAATGATCGCTAATAGCGCTCGTTCGCCATCAAGAGAGATACATACTGGGGAATATGTGGTAATCTCACATTTGATTTCAATTGGACTACATAAGGTGGTATGTCCAGTAGGCCCACATCATTGGGACCTGTTGCCCATAAAGACTCAGGAAGGGAACTCAATTCCGGCGGGAGCTTATCAGTTGACAAATACATAGGAGAGATCACTCTCTGACCTAATGTAAGCTCCACTCCCGTAGGAGAGCAGTACAGAGTCGCATATAACCGCTTCAACAAATCCAGACCCAAGAGATTCTCACCACAACCAGTAGTTAAAATCAAAGGAGCCTCTAGCTCACGTGGCCCGATCGTAAGGGACAAAGGGCTAGAAACTGGATTGCTAACCGGGGCGCCAGAGAATCCAACGGAAACATTCGTTGAGCCAGACAAAGGTGCGCCAGGGAGTTTCGAATGCATGATGGAACTTTTTGCTGCACCAGTGTCCAACAGAAAAGGCTCAACTACGCCCGATGTGGCAACTGCGACGCAAGGCCCTCTCTGATCAACCGGAACTGATACTACTCCCTCTCTTTGTCTATGGCTGTCCTAGTAATTGTCGTCTGTACCAATCTCATGCTCAACATAATAGTCATCCACATGATACTGTGCAGATCTACCCAACGAAGTATTTCGCTGATCAAAACAATTGTTCGTGTCCGATGAAGGAGCAGAACGCTCGTTTTGGTTTTGAGAGGTGCCACGACCTCTACCTCGAGATGATTGCTGATGACCACCACGACCTCCTCGTACCGAAACACCATTCGTTCGGTCACGTAAAACAGGGCAATTAAACTTTAAATGGCCCTCACCCCTACAATATGCACACTGATTATACCCAAGCATAGATCTGGATGCAGAGGAGTCAGAGCGCGACTGCATCCTAGAAGACTGCGCTTGCGGTCGATACTGCACATGCTGCTGTTGAGAGTCATTCTGATTCGAGCGCAGAGGATACGCTTACTGCAATAAGACCTTAGTTTTTAGCTCTTTCGTTTTCTTGTCTGCACGATCATTCTCCTCTTTTTCTCTATTTTCATAATATTGAGCCGTTGCTAATATTTGAGCTGTGGTTGAAACAGCCCATGCACTTTCAGAATTTTTCAATTTATTGCATAACTCAGGCAACAGATTTAACACGAACTTATCGACAAACAATCGCTGACCTCCCTCAGTGCTCATATCTTGACCACTATGATCGATAAATGCCTCCTCAAATCTAGTGAAGAAATCGGAGACACTCTCGTCTTTCTTTTGTTTGCAAGCAGACAATTTATCCCAGTTCACCCTCATCGCTGGCATAAGTGTTTTCATAAGCGTAATGATTCTTTGGGGCAGATCCGTAATTAACTGTTCAGGCTTAGCCTCACCAACTTGCCGTCCGTCAGCCGCTACAAGTGCAGCCCAATCACCACCTAACTCAGCTGCATGATTCTCTTGACGAATTTTTGCCCAAATCGGTTGCGGTACTACATTACCAAACAACATGTCGATATCAGCAAGGTTCATAATAGAAGCATCCACGAGTTGGGATAACTCCTTGTAATAACCTGCCGGATTCTTCCGTGGGTCAGGCAAAGATTGTTTCACCTGCAAGACTTCTGATCGCTTCCATGTGAGATGTATCCAAACTCTCTGGAAGTGTGACAAAATTGGAGGAACGACAGTAGCATCACCTGGCATCCACACTGGGGGAACCTCTCGCATAGGATACTGACCAGATGTCGTTTTCGGATCATCGGAGTCGTCGTCAAACGACACTCGAGAAGGCACTGTGGATCTAAAAGCTAACAAACGCTCTAATGCACGTCGTACATCACCACCGACAATCATGCCGTTCGAAAACTGACTCTGAAGTTCAGTCATATCGGGTGGTACATTATCTAGCTCATCATTATCCCACTTTTCTCTCAATGATTTGCACATCTCTTCGAACACAAATCTTTGTGTGGGTTCATTAAACTGAGAGAACGTATCAAAAACTATGCGCGGAGTCTAATCCACCTACGCGCCATAGTGACTAACGTCTCGTCTCTGGGAGATTTCAGAGACATCGAACTCAAATAACGATCCTAAAAGTGGAGAATAGAGATTAGCAACAGAATTAGGTATACGATTACGAGCAGAAGGGGTAGAGGAAAGAAGAACAGGGGCAACAATATTAGGAGAAAACGTAGGAGCAGTAGGAAGAAGAGGCGGTAAAGGAGCAGGGCCCACTTGAGGAACAAGGGGATTCGGAGGAACAGGACCAACTACAGGCTGACCAGCAGCCGCCGGAACAACAGGCGGAAGAACAGGAGGAACTACAGGAGCTATAGCACCTTGTACATAAGGGGGTGGTGACTTTAGTAAATAAGATAACAAAGGATCCTCTTTCAATGCTTCTTCCTTTTTTTAGAACTGGACGGTAAAGCCGGATAACATTTATCCACCGTCATGCGATGCAGTCTGGTAGAAACTTCCTTTTCCTTCTCTGCTTTGTCTCGCTGATACTGTTCTGCACTTTGCATCATCGTAATGATACCCTCTTTCTTATTTTTCTTAATCTGCTTGATTTCTTTCTGTCTGGCCTCTTTGCGCCATAACCGAAAGGAATCAAACATTGCTGGCCTTGCTTTCTTTTTAAACAATTTTGCTTCGAGATTATCTAAAATCTCAGTTTCAAAGCTACCATGAGGTGGCCAACTAAGGACACCATTGTTTCTCGTATAACGGATCCAACATTCATTATATACAATGGGGCCCACTCCATGTCGACTATAGAGCTCATAAATCGGAGTTCCAACTGGAGGTATCGGACATGAGTCCTCCAACCGGGAATCCGTGCTGCAACATTTAGAGAAACCAAACAAAATACTACGGCCAGGCATCGTGCACACTAACCGAGTTTCAAACTTCAAGGGTTATCGAATTACGATATCCTCGCAAAAATACGAGACCCTCGGTTTTTGGCAATTGCAATTGTCAAAGAAAAACCCAAAAGAGAGAACCAACAACTAAGAACAACAAATGCAATGGAACCATGCAAACAACCAAGTTTCAACAACAACAACCAAGTTTCAAAGTATGAAACAAATGTCCCATAAAGGAACCAAAAAGTTAACCTAAGGACTGGGAGCGACCCACAAATACTTAACTGAAAGAACAATGGCGTCACCAGGAAGGCCCGTCTATCGTCTCGCCGTACAAAGGACTACGCCAGGCGCCAAAACAGGTCGACAGTCAGGGCATCAGTCCGTCGCAGCCGTCAGGAAGCGGGAATCTTCACGGGAAAAATCTTCGGACCACTTATTTCGACAACAGGATCGATGAAGCGGGATGCACCTTCCCTCGGAGATTTCACACGAAGTTCCTCACGATCGTCAGGCTTTGGACCGGTACCGCTGATGTCACCCCACGTTGGGCGCCAACTGAAGGACTGGGCTATTCTAAGGCCCAGCGGTGCCAGGGGACAACACCTGAAACCTTTGTGGATATACCTGTTCCGGCGTACAAATCACAGAGACACGGGACACTTCCTTCGGCGTCAAAGATCAGCGTTTATTTACTGCAGGGATACAGAAATCGCTAGAAGTACAACAGAGTGTAGGTTCTGAGAGTCTGCTTCGAATTGCAAAAGTGAATCGCTCCTTTAATACACATTTTTGCCATTGCACAACATAACGAATAAAAGGTTACAACTCAGTTCCCACAGTAAACTTCAAAAAGGATTGCATTCATGTTTTCAGAAGCCCGGAACATAATCACAGAAACATTGCCGGTTCCCAACTGTAAAAGCACGCTATCCCACCATTAGGCACATTCCATTCTAGTTGTAAACGAGCTAAGAGAAGAGACAGAAGCAGGTGCAAGGAAGACAAAGACAAACAACAGATTGAAAAGAGTGTAGGGGCAATATCGGAAGCGTGATCGCAGGATCAAAGGATTTGAGCCTAACGCATGCAAGGCTGAAACAATAGACCGGCACGGCAAGATGAGCCTCGAGCGGAGGCATCTGCCTTTGCCGTGTCATCCCCCTAATCATAAAGGCACACTCAAAGGAATATGCATCTTCCACAAGAGCTTGGGAATCCCAGGGTCATTGAGCGGACATTGTCCATCCGCCGGCTACGTGAGGGCAAGAAACAAAATGGATGCCGTATCTAAAATGGAACCCGAGGGTTCAGATAGAGAAACCCGTAAATAGGACGAACCCTTCCAAGTAGTGTAGCGAAAACACGTACACCTACTAAACTCATCATTTGCGGTTCGTAGATACCAAACTCGTCCATATTCGAACAAGCCCAAAACGTCGTTATGATTCTCACGGAACCTCACGACTCCGGCGAGGACGACGACGAAATCGTCACAGGAGACCTCGACGGCGGTCTGTTCAGCTCTCTCGACGTCGAGCGTCGACGTCGCTTCGACCCAGAGCCCTGGGGAGACGGGGAACAGACTGCAGTCATCCCTCTCGACGCCGTAGTCTGTGCAATCGACCCAGACGGAGAAAGGGGACGCTTGCTGGTCTTCCTGCCCCTGGGGAGCCCCCCCAGAGGCCTCAGCAGGTGCAGAGGAAGCCCCTCCAGACCTACCTTGCGCCTTCAGCCTTCTTTCCTCAAGGCCCTGAAGCCTGATCTTCTTTCTATCCTTCAGGGTCCTGCCAGAGAAGCCCTGACAAATGACACACTCCTCTGGGACATGGGAAGAGGGAAGGCAGAGGATACACACCTCATGAGGATCCGATTTGGCCTTCTTCCCGGAGCACTCTAGACATTTGTCAAATAATGCAGGCATATTGACAATCAAAGAGTGCACCAAAGGATTAACAAGAAGAAAGGCACCAAAGTCCTTTAGAAAAGCACTCAAAGACTTGAACAAAAGTGAAAAATCACCAATAAACCCTTGAAAAGGGAGAGCTCAATGCTCCAGGGTCCTGCTTGCAGGAGCCGGAAAAAAGAACTTAAAGTAAAAGGGACCTGCAGTGCATTCTGGGATACTGTGAAGTTCTGGAAAGTTCTCTTAAAGGCACAGTATCCTGTTTTGAGCCACATAATGGGAGCCTATGGGGCTTGTCTGTCCAGGTCTTCCTCTCTATCATTCCAGAGGGTTTTTGCTGCTGAAGCGAGGGAAATCTGGACAGACTTTGCTGTTTGTGGATTTTTGGTGGAATTTCTAGTTGAAGTACTGGACAGTGTAGCCTGGTTATATAGGCTGCATTATCTGTCTTTAATTCACTCTTAAGGATCTGTGCAGTTCTGCATTTTTCAACACCTTAAGAGATTATTTTTGATTGCTCCGGGGTCCACGCACATGGGCGGGACTATTCACTAGATTAGGACTATACACAGGATCCCCTACTACATAAGTATTCTATTAGTGAGTTCACAGTGCAGACATCAGATACCTACTCAACAAGAGATCTGTTACAAAGAGACCCTACCAGTATACAACTTGATGAATTTTGGTGTCCAATTTAAAATATACTGCTGCCAGAGAATCCTGTGCATATATTTAAGAGACCCAATTACTAGTATTGGAAAGCTACTATTTGAACTAAGACTCATCATACAATTTTGAACTAGACTGTTCGTGAACTGAACTGAGTGCCTACGTTTGGTTGCTGTACTATTTTCTCACTGGCCTCCTTGGGTAAGCGTACAGCACCACCACTGCAGGGAGTTTGTTCAGGATGTGTCTATGCCTGGTTCCAGTGAGCATTGACATTCACAGCTCACCACTGCGGAGAGTTTGTTCAGGATGTGTCTATGCCTGGTTCCAGTGAGCATTGAGAGACTGTGTGAAGGGATGGGGAAGGTGTGCAGGCATGCTCTTGACAGCTTCTCTGTCGTAGCATGGTAAATTGTATTGGTAAATTGTATTTTATTGTATTGTAATTGCATTTATATAGCGCTTACTACACTGGACGAGTAAATGTGTCAGCAATACTTTAGTCAGTCAGTGATCACAAAAATATCAGTATGGTTTAATAACAGACAAAAACTTGTAGGCTTTTGGACTGCACTACAGTGACGCTTAGGCAGTAAATATTTATTATTCCATAACTAACATAAGTGTGTCTGAATTTAAATTGATCAATTACCTTTTTATCCCAGATCATGTATACACTGCAAATTTAGTTTTGATAGCACTTGTTCTCTACAACTGTGCGTGGGTCTTGCGTGGATACGAGTTTTACCCAAGTGACCGATTTGGAAACGTAGAAATAATAACTACCCATTCAAATAGGCTATATGTGCCTGGGCCTAGCAGCAGGCTACCGCCATAGGGCACGTTAAAATACCAGATATTCGGAGGAAAAAAATGGAGAAAATGGATGGAATCATGATTATCCCAAATGTTTGCTGCACCATGAAGAGTCTACCAACAACAATGTGACAAACAGGCACCCATTCCGTAAAAAAATTGGGATGGAAGCCCCACTCGGTCAACAACCACAATCTTTGTCAGAGTAAACCACAAAAGTCACTAAATTAACATTCAACTCTGGTAGCTTGGCAAAAAGAAGTCCCACTTAACAATGAATAAGGTTTTTATGCAGCACACAAACAGTAATAAAGTGAAAACAAAAATCAAGAAAAATTCCAAAGTAATTTAGAAAAATAAAGTCCATTTTGCTGTGGAGCGAAGTGCGGATGTCATGTTGCCAGTCATCGCAGGTAGACACTGTAGCACAAAGAGTCCGTTTCACCGGAGCTTCACGTTGGCAGATGTCGCAGGCAACAGAGTTTCAGAGTGAACAGGCCTTCACCTTTCAATACAGGAGTAGTTCAACTGATGCCTGCCAAGGTTCCCGGACCTGGTAAGGAACCTCTTGGGGATCAGGAACTCACTTCAGCAAGGGCATGGATGACTCAGGCAGGTCTGGTTGAAGTTCCAAGCAGGTCCAGTGCAGCAAGTCAGCTGGACAGTTGCAAGGAGGCCTCTGAAGCTTCTTGTGTTCCTGTAGCTCAGACAGGAGGTTAGCCAACTCACCCTTGGAGTCACTCAGGTTAGCCTGGGATTAAGGGAGCAGGTCCAGTCCAGTCCAAGAAGGTCCAGGTTTACTTGGCCAGCAGGGCAGTCCTCAAGCAGAAGGGCAGTCCTCTGGTAGCAGAACAGCAGTCCTCTGGGGAGCAAGGCAGGCCTTCTTCAGTAATTTCCAAAGGTCCAGGAGTGTACAGAGGAGTGGCTTTGAAGGTCAAATATTTACATCTGGGTCCACTGTTTGAGGTGGAGGGACTCCCTAAACTACCCTGACATCTGATTCTGAAATATTTTTCATTTCCCCTGTCAAGGCTTCAGGAGGCCTGGGGTGACAATAGACTAGTATCAGGTTCCTTTGTGTGTGCTGGAGGCAACGTCCTTTAAAACATATGTGGGGCTGGTATAGCTATGCACCCAACTATCCTGGTTGGATGGCACATCCGTCCACACCCAATTTCCTTTGTGCCACTGTCTGGAAGGAATACACAAACCCCAAGGCAGAGCCATTAACTGTCATGTGACCAAGAACACTGGTAGAATACAAATGGTTAGGACACTAAAATGCCAACTTCTTATAGGTTTATCCTTGTTCTATTCTGATTATAATGCAAATATTGTAACTGAAGAAGTGTGAAATAAAAACACTGGTCAAGTTTATTAAATACCTTGTCCTTCAGTAAAAGTATGTAATGCCTTCAACCACCGCCTTGATAGTTTATAACTTATTAAAGGTGGCATTTTTTTAATTCTAATTTTAAATCCAATTTTACCATTAAAGATGATTTTACATTACAATTCATTTCAGTGTAAACACCATATCTCGATCTGCTCACAATCCTACATTTTCACTTATTAATTGTGATAAGGTAAAACAGTGTTAGTTCGTCAAGGGGAAAGATTGGCCATACATCTGTGAAAAACAACTTTAAAGGTTTTCACATCTAGGAAAAGTAAAACGTAAATCCACATGTCCAACTTTTTAAATACAATGCAACCTGACCTATGCGCATTAGGGCCTACTTTGTGGGTGACTTATGAGTCTTGTAATGGAAGGTTTAGGACTTTGAAAAGGTCTATCTTGTTAGATCGACATGCAGTTTAAAAGTGCACAACGGGCTGCAGTGGTAGGCCTGAGACATGTTTAAAAAGGTCTCTATAGTGGGTGGCACAATGAGTGCTGCATGTCTACTATTAGCATTTAAATTACAGGCCCTGGGTATATGTAGTACCATTTACCCAGGGACCTACAGTTAAACTAAATGTGCCAGTTAGGTACTACACCAATTTGACCAAGTCTGAAAAAAAAGCACAAACTCTTTAGTACTGTAATAAAGCCAACAACAACAAATCCAGTCAAACAAGAGGTGGTGGCAGCAAAATGTTTGGAGGAAGGCCACGCCAACGATGCAAGGTATAACACCTTCCATATCTGAAGAGAGTGTACGGTCTCTTCTAAGGATACCCACTGATAGACTCTCCCTTCACTGGATAACCACTTAGGGCCACAGAAAGATTATGGGGTTGGTATGCCAGAGAATACTTCTACTAACTCACCTTGTGCAAAGCCCACAAAGGAATAAGGTAGTAAACATCAAGAACACATTTGCATTTTATTCCACCAGAAATAGTAGGAGGAGGATCTCCTCCTATGTTTCTTCTAGTGAACTTTGTCAATTACCATCCAAACACTGATAACAGGCGGAAGACAGGTTAAAAGGACAAGAATCGCAGGCCCGGTGCCTGTTGTTTTTTCCATGTGTCTGCAATGAACAGATTTGGGGGAGAAGGTTGGCGGAGTATAAACTGGCTCAAGAGGCAGAGACTTCTTCCCCTCCCAGCATTTAAACTGTGTGAAAGTGGGTTACTGGCTGAGGGGTGGGGAGGGGAGCAACCAACCACAAAAGCAGTAAGCTTTAACTTTGAGGCAATTTGTGAAGTATTTATGCACTACTTAAGCAGTAATAAAGAAAATCCAACACCAATTTACAAAAAAATTAAATCTTTGACACCAAAATAACAAAAATCTAATCAACAGAACCGGAGAAACATAATTTTAAATGATTTTAAGAAATTTGGTTGCAGGGCACCGGGTCCAAGTCATAAGTTCAGGCTGTCATTAATGCAGCACAGACCGGATAGGACGGAGTTCAGTCTGCTGACAGAGCACATTGCGGACTGGGCAGAAAGATGTGGAGTCCTTGCGTCAATGTGCACGGTTACGGAGTTGAGGAGCTGCGATTAGAGGTCTGGCGTGGAGATGCGAAGTGCAGGGATAGGAGCTTGCAAAGACTTGCACTGTGCTGCACCAGCGCAGAGGAGAAGTTGCATCTGGCTGAGCCAATGCAGGTGCTGACCTGCGTTGTGGAAGAAGGTGCCCAGGCTTGCGAGGTCCTGCACTGGGATGCACTAAGGACACAATGTGCCTAGCTTGGAAGGTGCAGATGGTGAGCTTTGTTGTGCCATGTCAAGATGCGAGGAGTTGCATCGATGTTGAAGAAGCCAGTTGTGTCTCGGTGGCTTTGAACAGGAGGTCAGCCGACTGATCCTGGGATTTTTCCTGAAATCAGCAGGGCAGCTCACAGAATCAGAAGAGTCTTGAAGCAGCAACAGCAGGCCTTGGGCAGCAACAGCAGGCCTTGGGCAGCAACAGCAGGCCTTGGGCAGCAACAGCAGGCCTTGGCTTGGGCAGCAACAGCAGGCCTTGGCTTGGGCAGCAACAGCAGGCCTTGGGCAGCAACAGCAGGCCTTGGGCAGCAATAGCAGGCCTTGGGCAGCAACAGCAGGCCTTGGGAAGCAACAGTAGGCCTTGGGCAGCAACAGTAGGCCTTGGGCAGCAACAGTAGGCCTTGGGTGGCTAAGCAGACTGCACAGCTGGACAGTCTTTCTTCCTAGCAGAGTCTACAGGTCCAGAAGTGATCTGAAGAGTTGGGACTCGGGGTCCACTATTTATACCTGGTGCCCAATTGGATGTGGGAGAAGCTTCTAGAGTCCTCCCTCTAGAGAGGTGTCTGGAATTTCCTTCCTCCCTGCCATGGCCCCAGCTTGTATAGGGGCCCAAAAGACTAGTATGAAACCCTTTGCGAGTGTGCGGAGTAATAGACTTTCTGATGTGCAACTGTGGCAGGGGACAGATCTTTTTGACAGAGATGGCCCATCCTCGTACACTTATTCCTCCTTTGTCTCAGAGTACAACTGCCAGTTACATCCAGTCATAGGACCCAGGTTACAGGCACCAAATGGTCAAGTTAAGAAAATGCCAACTTTCCAAAAGTGAAACAAAAGGGGATGATGGACGGAGCGTTTGAGCAAATCAAACACTCACCCCCAGTCAACTGATCTGGGTTTAATCCATCACCATTCTTTAGCTAGCTCACTCAGCCACCCCAGTTCAGACATGGCCATAGGCAAATCAGTCTGACCCTGTGCCTCATGGGAACAGTCAAGCCCGAACTGCAAAGCCATGTCTTCCCTGGACCGGAAACAAGCATCCAGGGACCGGTTTTGGATTCATAATCCTCATCAGCCAGGCAATCTTGAATCCAGTGGGTGAGGTGCGGCAGAGCTGGGAGGTGCCGTTGGTGATCCCCGACAGCACCTGGGATAAGAGGGGCTGTAGCGAGGAGCTGTTGGGCCGTGGACCACCCTGAGGCGCCCGACCGAGGTGCGGTGCAGAGGAGGCGGCTCATGGTCCGGCTGTGAGCCCGTGGGAGCTGTCGTCCCGGAGAGAGCGGCGGAGGGACAGACCTGCAGCCTGAAGTGGTCACGGTGAGGAGATCCGGGGGGGTTGGAGTGGGCTGCCCGCTATCTACCTCAGGGGCCTTATACTGATGCTGGCCTGCTGGTGATTCCCTGTAAGGCGACTCTCGGCCTGTGTGTGGTGCGGTGGCCGCTCCCCCCCCCCCACGAGGCAGCCCTCCGGCCCCCTACCGCTGGCGGGAGTGCCTTGGCCCTGCAGAGATCCTACCAAACACCGTGAGGCCGTGGAGGCGGCCCTGGGACCCGTCCTCTTCTGGGGTGCCTGCGACCACCTATGCCCGACCAAGTGAGCCTGCGCCACGGGGAGACCTCAAGGGAAGATCATCAGGGAACTAATCAGACTGGAGCTGTGTGCCCGAGGGGGGGCGCGGTGGGCTCGTCACCAGCGGTGGGGCCCCGGGCGGTCTGACCCTATGGCCGGCCTGTCGGAGGCTCGCCTCTAAGCACTATTGAGCCCAGAGTTCCTCACTGTGGAACCCCCTGGACCCAGGAAAACTGACCATTACGCTGCGGGCGCCACCCCTCCCCCCCTCGCCCCTGCCTCTGCTCCGAGCTCTCTGCCTGCGGGGCTTGGGTATAGGTTGAGCCGGAGGCTACGGAGAGACCCCTCCATCTTATCAGAGGGCCTCGTGCTGCTGGATCTGCGGCCCGTCCTCCCCACCACCTGTTGGTTGGCTGTCTGCATCAAGGGCAAGCCCCGGGCCCTCCCGGCCCCTGGCCCCACAACCCAAACGACAATGGAACAGTTTACGAGGGCCCGGCGGCGGGGCGGTAGCCAGCTCTGGCCCAGCCGGGGGTGACCTATCGACCATCCTTCAAGCGATCTCCGCGTCCTAGACGTCAGTTGAAAGCAAGATAGGGGAGGTGCGAATTGATGTGACCCTCATCCGTCAGGACCTCCGCAAAGCCACTGAGCGCATCACAGAGGCGGAATTCCGGATCTCCACGGTGGAAGACGACGTCACCACCCTCAAGTCTCAAATGGCTTGTCTCCAATCGCGAACCGCGGAGCACCACCGTAGGGCAGAGGACGCTTAAAACAGGGCGCGCCGAAACAACCTGCGCCTCGTGGGCTTTCCTGAGGGGGTGGAGAAGGAGAACACTGCCATCTTTATAGAGACCTGGATCCGGTCCTGGATGCCCAAGGAGAAGCTCTCCCCCTGGTTCGCGGTGGAGCGGGCTCACCGCTCACTGGCTCCTAAACCGCTGCCTGGAGCCCCTGTCCGTCCCATCATCCTCCGCGTCCTCAACTTCCGTGACAGGGAAGCCAGGGAGCTGGGGCCGCTGCATCACCAAGACTCTAGAATAATGGTGTTTCCGGACTACTCCAAAGAGGTCCAGTCTCAACGTCGCTCATACTACGAAGTCAAGCAGAATCTTAGGGCGCAGGGCCTATGATACGGGCTCCTCTTCCCGGCCCGGCTAAAAGTGATCTTTCAGAACAAGACATTTTTTTTTTAATCTCCTCAAGCGTCGTGTACTTGGCTCACGGAGGAGCGGCCCCTCCGGCAGCAGCGGACTCTCTCTCCTTCCCAGAAAGCCCCAGAGCAGGCGAGTCGCACCGCGCCTGCGCCCAGACGCCGCAGAACCGGATCCCGGAGGAGAGCCGGCCACCGAGGTGGTGGCTCCCAATCTCCCGAGGTACGGACCCAGCGCTCTTTGATCCAGACCCAGGGGCGGGATCCCGCTCTTCCGTCAGTGGCCTCCTCTCTGATCGACCTGGGCAGCGTCCCCGTACCCAGTGAGACTCTGCGATGCGCTATGTCTGACTCTGACTTGTCCGGGAGTCCTGTGATCCGCGGCTCGGATGGGGACACCGGGTTGTGACTGGCGCTACCATCAGTGCCTGTGGCTCTGACCTGAAGCGTATCATTATTAAACATGTCTCTAGCCCTGCGCTCGGGCTTACATCGAGCTCATTACCTGGATATGTCGGGGTCCTCTCATTGTTACACTCCTGAGTTCAAGTACCCTGACCTGCAGATGTTCGTTTGTTAACTTTTCCTTTAACAGGCAAATAGCACTTCATCCTTACACATGGAGGGGGGTCCGACTCAGCCATGTCCCAATCTTATGGTTGCTAACCGTTTTAGTTTAGCTGTTTGCCTCCAGCATGGTTTGCGACTAGTTAAGGGCGACATATTCTTCTCGTTTCGAAGTATAGGTTGGGGGAAGTTGGGGGGAGAGGGAGAGGGTCCCTCAAGAGTTTGTTGTTTTTGGCCGCCCACGGGCCGCCATCTGTTGTTCTCATTGGTAGTCACATGTCCTATTGTCTTCCTCTGCTTTCACATACACCCCTGTCCCCACCAACTGCGCACCGGTGCCCCGGGTCAGGCCGAGACCCACCACCTGGTCACGGGGTGGTTTTCTTTCCCGCCTGCCACACACTAAGCCCCAACTTCACAAACGACCCACATGCTTAGCACGCCCCTCCACATCCTCTCTTGGAATATGAACGGCCTCCTAGACCGCATTAAGCGCACAGCAGTACTCCGCGCAGCCCGCCGACACATGCCTGATGCCCTACTCCTACAGGATATGTACTGGAAGTTAAAATTACACAACCCAAGTTGTACTTGGTGCAAACAAGGTGCAAGTGATGTGCACGACAGCGACGCAAGTGACAAACGTGCTCAGCATAAACGGCGCAAGTAATACAAGTGTACAATATTTACAGTGATAGAATACAGTGTGACTAGATCCTTAGTAGGAACTAATTGTTCTGGTTTTCAAGGGTGGTCACATTGTTGGTAGCGCCTTTTGAATGGGCTGGGGAGTCGATGTTTCGATCCAATCAAGTTAGGATCATCCTCAGGACAGGGTTGTAGGATGAAGCAGTGGTGTCAGGTGTGAAGGAGTGTTCTGGGGTGTCGACTCAATCAGATGGTAAGGTGGAACTGTGACCTGTAGTCCAGTATAAAAATTGGTAGTCATGGACCAGGAACCGGCGGTCGAATACAACGTCGTCCGTCCGATAATTAGGGCGGTAGCACCACAAGGAGACCGCACTGGCCAAGAGTTAAATCTCTGGCTGAATCAAGAGCACTTCCGGGTCAGTCGGGAGCCTCGGGACGTAATTATCGGACTTCCAGTGCTGATAGTGCTGCCTCTCCTAATTTGTTTGTTTGAACTTGATGCCAATGGCACATAAAAACGGATATATTGAGTCTTTTCTTTCTGTCATTGATAATGTTTTTGCATATCCTATTAATTGTCTAATTGAATGATACCTGTTGGGATACTGTTTGTTTAACACATATTCTTACCCCAATCCCAACGCGGTTGATGGGTTGTACTCCTGTTCTTTTCACAACCTACTCCTACAGGAGACACATCTTCTGGGCTCCCAATGCCATTTCCTGGCCCGCTACGGGTTTGACCGGGTCTGGCACTCTGGCTTCGCTAGAGGCTCCAGGAGGGTGGCCATTCTTCTGTGGCATGGGCTCCCCTTCACAGTAGTCTATGTTACCACCGATCCACAGGGGATGTTTGTGGCCGTGTCGGGGATGGTGGAAGGTAACCCCGGCCATCTCCTCTGCACTAATGTTCCCACGGTGCTCCTGTCCTTTACCCTTCGGCGTCTTACACAGGTGATCTCCTCCCTGCCCCAGGACCTCACAATCATTGGGGGTGACTTCAATGCTGTCCTACAGCCCTCCAGGGACGTGACGGTCCCCCCTCGGCACACCGGTTAGCTTCCGCAAGGAGCCTCTTAGGCTGGACTTAGGCTATGGGTCTCTGTGATGTATGCAGGGTGTGGGACCCTCGCAGGGATCAGTTTACACACACGTCGGCCTCCCATCAAACCCACTCTCGCATAGACCTCATTCTGATGCCCGCAACCGATTGTCAGCTGGTATCCGGGGGCCTAGATCCTTCCCAGAGGAATTTCAGACTACTCCCCATCTCTCTCCGTATCGGGTCCCCCTCCACAAGCCAAAAGACGACCTGGCGCTTAAACGCCAGGTTCCTGCAAGAACCCGCACTGGTGGAAGCTCTTGGCCAAGAGCTCCGCCACTACTTCTCCACCAACGCAGGTTTGGTCCCTTCGCAGGGCACACTCTGGGAAGCGGGCAAGGCCTTGGTTCAGGGGGTAGCCAGGGGGTTAGTACACACCAAACGCGCTGCCGAAGTCACCCAACTGCGGCAGCTGGAGTCCGGAGCGGTTCATTTGGAGCGGGCTCAGTAGGCCGAAAACTCAGTCGACTCCTCTAGGCAGTTGGCGTTGGTCCGGGAAGAGATCCGGCGTCTCTCCCTGGAGTCGGCCAAAATGCTATGGCGCTCCTCCGTAGCACGTACTTATGGATGGGGGGACAAGAATGGTAAACTGCTACACAACCTGATATCCTACCCTAGGGCCCATGGCATCTATCCGGAGATCCAAACAGCCGATGGGACTCCCCAAGTGACATCGGCGGCTATTGCGCAAACCTTCGCCCACTATTACGCGGCCCTGTACGCGGCACACCCCCCAAAGCCTCCCTCGATGATTTGATGGAGAAATTCGGGACTTGCATTCCCTGCCTCCCCCGTGAAATCGCGGACTCCTTGGATAGCTCCATGGATTTCATCCTGGGTGAGGGGGCCATCACCCTGCTACAGTCCGGCAAGACACCCGGACCCGATGGGTTCCCCCAAGAATACTACTCTACGTTCCGTGACGACCTGGTCCCCCACTTAACGGAGCTCTTCCGCCAGGTGGTTGACGACAGGTCCTTCCCATCCAAATCGGATGTTGCGACCATTGTGGTCCTCCCAAAGACGCAGCCACCTTCCCTAAACTGCTCTGACTACCGCCCAATCTCATTGATAAACACTGAAATTAAAATCTTTGCTACGGCAATAGCCCAAAGACTTAGGCGCCTTCTATCCGACCTGGTCCACTCTGACCAATGCAGGTTCTTGCCAGCCAGAGGCACCATCCATTGCATTCGCCGCCTCCATCTGGCACTGGCCCATCGGCATTGTCTATCCCCATACCTGGCGCTTCTCCTCGTGGACTTTGAGAAGGCCTTCGACACCGTGGATTAGGGGTACCTAAGGGATGTTCTGGAATGCATGGGTTTCGGCCTTTCCTTCCGCCACTTGATTCAGGTCCTTTATAACCGCCCTAGAGCCCGTGTCTTGGTCAACTGTGCACTTTCTGAACCATTTTTAATCCGGAGGGGCACCCGACAGGGCTGCCCCCTCTCCCCACTCCTATTCGCTTTGGCGATGGAGCCTCTGGCGGCACTGATCCGGCAGGACTCCCTGATCCGGGGATGGACGTGGGATCGGAGCTGGGTGGATAAAATCGCCTTGAACGCGGATGATGTTCTTCTGTACTTAGCTGCCCCGGAGCACTCTGGCCCTAGATCTTTATTGGCTCTTTCCGAGTTCGAACAGGTCTCGGGCCTCCGCCTCAATCTGACGAAGTCCACCCTGGTCCCCCTTCACCCCTCCCGGGAGTGTTTCGATTGGCAGGAAGTGATCCTCCTTCGGAGGCATTCATTTAAGTACCTGGGAGTGTGGGTGACCCTTCTACCGGAGCTGGAATGAGTCCTTAACATTACCCCCCTGGTCACCCGGATGAAAACTGATCTTAGGAACTGGCAATCCCTCCCCCTTAACCCGCTGGGCAGAAGTGCTCTCTTTAAATTATGATCCTCCCCAGCTTTCTTTATATCCTACAGAACACCTTAGTTCACCTCCCCAGTAGTTGGTTCAGAGAGCTCGATGGCACACTCATTCGGTTTTTGTGGGGTGGTGGAAGGTCGCGTATGTCCTTGCCCCACTGCCGGATTCCCCCCTTCGACAGTGGTATGGGAGTCACTAACCTCCATTTTTACTATTTAGCTACCAAGCTCATAGTGATCCATGACTGGTTCTCGGGAGGCTGGTCCGACCCAGCCTACCGGGTGGAGCTTTCGGCCCTCGACTTCCTGCAGATTCAAAGCTTTCTATATGGCTCCCCGGTGCCACAAACCCTGCCCCCACTCACCAGGTCGGTCCTCATGGCCTGGCGTGCGGCCCTCCGCTTGGTGACCTGGGACCGGAAGCTGACTAGGCAGACGCCCCTTTGGCATGGCACCTGGTTGAACGGGCAGGCTTCCGTTGCAGGGACTTGGTGGGGATAACAACTCAGGGACGTGTGGGTAGGGGACTATATGCGCTCCTTTTCTGATCTGCAACATAGACACAATCTCCTACACTCCCAGTTCTACAAATACTTGCAACTCCGCCACGCTCTTCACACACACCTCCCAACGCCCACCTCCCTCCAGGAATTCAGCCCCGTAGAAGCACAAGTCATGATGGGTAATCTGGGGAGAGGGGGGTATCCCGTATATACCGCGCCCTGGTAAATAACTGTTCCGCATCTCTGGACCGGCTTAGGGAGCAATGGGAGGGATGGGTGGGTCATCTGGATGAAGCGAACTGGCGTGACGCCCTTATGGCGCCCAAAACACTGACCACATCTTCCAAGCTACGACTGGTCCTGCTTTACTATTTCCATGCGGCCTACCCCACCCCGGCGCGTCTTTTGCGCACGGGTATAAGAGCCTCCCCGGAGTGCGCACGCTGCTCTGGTGCGCCGGCCGACTTCTACCATATGGTGTGGACTCTGTTCTGGGAGGGTGGGGGGGGGTAGGGTGGAGCGTGAGCTCACGCAGGTCAGGTTGGGTGGTTCCCCACGACCCGAAACACTTGCTATTGGGGGTGTTTGATGGCTTAGATGGCTCCCGGGCTGATAAGCGCTTCCTGGGAATAGCATAGCTGTGGCGAAACAGGATATAGCTGTTAGGTGGGCGTGGGCACAAGTTGAGGCGCCAATACTGCAGAAATGGAGAAGTGGTGTGGACTGGTGTGGGGTGCAGGAGGAGTCCCTCTTCGAGGCTCGAAGAAGCCCAGAGGGGGGGGGGGGGGGGGGGGGGGTGGAGCGTGAGCTCACGCAGGTCAGGTTGGGTGGTTCCCCACGACCCGAAACACTTGCTATTGGGGGTGTTTGATGGCTTAGATGGCTCCCGGGCTGATAAGCGCTTCCTGGGAATAGCATAGCTGTGGCGAAACGGGATATAGCTGTTAGGTGGGCACAAGTTGAGGCGCCAATACTGCAGAAATGGAGAAGGGGTGTGGACTGGTGTGGGGTGCAGGAGGAGTCCCTCTTCGAGGCTGGAAGACGCCCAGAGATGTTCAACAAAGTATGGGGCGAATGGTTTGGCCTGCTTCTGCCCTGAGGGGCTCCGGTCTGTTCTGCCGGTCTGTTGTCAGAGGACTATCTTCCTATTCAGTAGTGACTATTGTGATTTGTGTTGTCCTTAGGGGGGGATCAGGGGTTGTTAATTGAGATATGTGATTTGATACCAATGAATTTTGTTTGTACCCAAAACTTTAATAAAAAGTTGATCAACAAAAAAAAAAAATCAACTTTACCAACTAAAGAATGTTTTAAATTACAATCCTTTAGAGACCAAACTCGACTGGGTTGAGGAGGAGGATGAGGAACTGAGAAAGAAAACCAGTCAGAGGGGCTTAGGACATCCAGGCACGGCAGTATTGTATCCTCTAGTAGTGTGACCCCAGAGAAGCTGGCGGACAGGCAAAGGGCCAGGGATCAGAAGTTGGAGCTAGCAAAACGTAAATGGGAAATAAGAGAAAAGGAAATGATTCTGGCTCATGAGGCGAGAATGAGAGGGCTTGATGAGGAGCTCGAGCGGGTTGAGCTGAAGCTCAAAGAAATGAGGGCAGAGTCCAGAGCAGCTGGTAGCAGCATAAATGTGTTGACTAGTGCTAAAAGAGAAGTACATACACACAGAGATGGGGCACCAGACTTGTAGGAAGGGGTTGACATACATCAGTGGATTAAGGTTTATGAGGTAGCTCCAGTTGTGCGAAATGCATGAGGTTGATTGGAGAACTGGCAAAGGGGGTTGTAGTCCTAATAGTGGGAGGTACACTCTACTCACTCTACATGAGAGGTGCAGGGAGAGGTGTTCCCCCTTTGTACAAGTCCTGGTACGTGTGTGTGGAAACCACCCAGAAGAGTGGGTTGAGAGACAGAGACAGTCAGACACGGTCTTACCAGTCTCAGGAGGGTGATGCGACGTACTGTTGCAAGGCACTGTATGGGGAGGTGAAAGGTAGTTTGGTAAACACATGAGTGGCTGTATGAATTAATTGTTGGAGAGCATATGTTAAGTCCCTGTTACCCAGAGTTATGCCAACACCCGGTGGAGTGTGAGTTCTCTGATTCCAGGGAGCCTGCACTGAGGGCAGACCTTTTGGTGGATTCCAAAGGCTCTAGTGAGGCTGTTGGGAGTCATCCTGAAAGGGGTGGCTCAGGTTTTCCTCAACAAGGTGAGGTAGGGAAGGTTTGGAGTATCCCAGATAGGTCCCTGTGTAGTAGGATTGGTGAGGGATCCCATGTCTTGTATCCATAGTACCCAAATCCCAGTCCCAGGGCCTGGTTGGTTCCATGAATAAACACCAGGAGGGGGGTCTAGTCTGTACTGGGAGGCCATCCACTGAGGGTGGTCCCCAGGTGTCAGGTGAGCTGGGGGGCTGATGTTAAAAGCTTCCCACCAGTTCTGGTGTCTGGCACCACAACTCCACTTATGAGGGTGCATGAGGCCAGAGAAAGGTGTGGTGGGAGGGGGAGACAGACCTCAGTGGAAGGACCAGTGAGTCAAGGATTGCCAGCTCTGAGATCAGAGCACCCCTTGACTGACCCTGGTGAGGCCAATTCTGGCATAGGGATGGGAGGGGGTCTTCCTGCACAATCAGGTGGATAGGAGGCTGGAGTCCTGCACCAGGCAGACTCTCACACATCTCATGAAACAGGTCCAGCCTGGGTTGGAGAACCAGGTTCAGGGTGTACCCCCTGACCCTGAGAAAGACGGGTGAATGTTAGCAGTGCCCCTACAGGGCAGGCTTCTGGGGGTACTCCACCAGTTGGGAAGGTGCGGGCCCCAGGGGGGAAGACAGGATGTGGCAGCGCCCACCCTAGTCTCTGCACCAGCCTCAGGGTACATACCCTGGGCTGGTGGGTGAGTGTCATGATGCCATCCCTGACCTGGCAGGTGGGAGAGTGGACAAAGGGTTCCAGGCACCTTGGGCTAGTGTCTCCCACTCTCTAACACCACAGAGGTTAGAGAGCCCTGACAAGCATGAGTCCTGCTCTCGTCACAGATGACCGTCAGTGGCCTCTCTGGCTTGCTGTCCTGGTGGACAGACTTGTCCCTGGGAGGGGGTCAGGAGTCACACCCTGAGGGTGGACTGGGCCACACCACTGTGTTGGCCATGGGGGTACTGTCTTCCTGCTGGGACACATCTGGGAGCAAAGTAAGATGGGTTCTGCAGGTGAGAAGGGGTTTCTACAGTTTAACTTAGTGGGCCCTAAGAGTATGGATAGAGGGAAACATCTGGGTACAAGAAGGCGAGGAACTGGAATGCGCCCTCGCTGTTGCGGGCCAGGGTCCATGTTCTTTTGCCTCATTCAGGGAAGTCCATCAAAGTATTGATTGGTCTCCCCTGGCTTTAGGCTGGTGGGGTTTTGTGTAAGAATTGTCCCTTTCTGCAGGGTTTTCCCCAAACTTTTTTCCTTTTGCCTCCTATTTTTTTACCCTGTTTTCGTTCGCTATAAGATTCTGGGCACTTTACCTCTGCTGATCAGTGCTAAAGTGTTTATGCTCTCGGTATGAATTGTGATACGATTGGTTATCCATGATTGGTATATTTCCCTTTTCTTGTATTGCAAGGCATCTCTATGGTAGGGCCAGTGTTCCCCCATGTACAGGCGTTCAGTGCATGTGAAAGGTAGGACATGTACTGGTGTGTGATAGGTCCTGATAGGGAAATACTGTGTATTTCATTTTTCACTATACAAAGAATGTCTGTCCCACAGGTTTATCATTGGTTCTGTGCAGTAACATTTTACATGTGCCGCTTTCAATAGGGACAAGATAGAAAAATTGAGTTTAGGCTCTCTGAGCTCACAATTTATAAACACACTATTCTGTGTGCCTCTGACTGTTCATGTATTCAGCGTCTGGTATTGGAGTGACGGGAGTTGGGGAAGTGCATTCACTCTGGATAGTCAAAAAGGGGGGTTGAGGCATGTCCTGCCTTGCCTGGATGACTCGTGGCTGGGCTGAATAGACCTGGTCTGCATTTAGAGTGGTGGGAGGAGTTTCTCTTGCACCTTAATAGGCTGTGTCTTCTTTTTACAATGATGTCTCCACCCTCTGTGGTCATGCTGCATCAGGGAGGACAGGACTGGTTTGGGCTGGGTTCAGAGACCCTTGCCACAAAAAGAACAATGATAAAATGGGGTATAAGTACTAGACCTAAAACCCCAGGACTTTAGATTACTACAAGAAACAAGAGGACCCTTCCAAGAAGAGCAGAAGGACTGTGTGAGGAGAGCTACCTTTGCTGTGCGGGGGGATTGGCCTGAAGTTGCTGCTTCTGTCTGTGGTGCAGGAAAAGGACCGACTCTTTTTGCCCTGCTGTGGTATCCAGCTTGTGAAGAATCTTCAAGGGCTTGTTTGTGCTGGACTCCTGTTGGAAATCTCAGAGAGATAAAAGATTTCCAGAAAGATCTTTGCTGGATCTAAAAGTGACCTACCTTGTGGGAGAGCTGGGAAACTGTGTGAGGAGAACTGTCCCCGATTTGTGTGGGGGTGGGACGGCCTGCAGTTTCTGCTCCTATCTGGGGCAGGAGAAGGATTTAACTGTTCTTCCCCTTTATTCTACTGTAAAATTTCCAACAAGCGCTTGAGTTACAGCCCATCATGTGAAAATCGCTTTTTGTAGCTGTCCCACGCGTGGTGCGTGATTATCTTTCTGCTACAAACCTAAGCGCTGAGCCGATCAAACTTAGAGCATGTGGATCGCTTTATTGGGGTCCCGGTTTCAGGGCATAAATGAAAATTGTGCCGGCTTCACCTCCACTGCCCTCTCCAGCAAGGGAGCGGGCCCGCAGAAGCAAAGAAAACCACCCGAAGGGGGTGTACCACCTGACTGCAGAGAGAAAACGCTGACCGCCCTGCAAAGACACCCCTCAGTGGGGCCTCGTCTGCAGGGAAACTGTGTGTAGCGACAACGGTTTGCAACCAAGATTCCAAGGGGTGGGAAGCCGGGGGTGTCGCCACCGAAACTCAAGCCCGAGAAGCCTCGGAACAACACCAGGAGCAGGTGTGCCCTCACCCGGAAGACCCGACTTGGTCTCGAGGGAGTGCAGGGAAGTTGACCAGCTGGGGGCAAGCAGCTCCCTTTGTCATGTGGTAGTAGGGGTCCCGGCGAGGTCTCCTCACCGGTTGGGTCCAGTTGGCCTACAACAGCAGCAGTCTGTGCGGTCGCAGGCAGCTGCTCTGATACAGGAGAAGGACCAAGTGAGTGGGGCAGCTGCACCACATGTTTGTGGGCAGCTGCCTGGAGTGGGTTCCACCCACGAGCGACCCAGTGAGGTCTCCCCGCCAACAGGGGCATAATATCGCATTGCTTTTACCGGGGGGGTAATTGAAATTACCCCACTGCTATAGTAGGCGCGCAATTGTTCCTTCGGGAGTTTTTTCTGGCCCATTGTGATGATCCAAACCTGTTGCATTGTTTTTGGACCCTGATGTGTTGTTTTTGCAAGTCGCTTTGGCCCTGCAGGGTTGGACCAATGCGGATATCAGTGACTGGAAACACAGCGGCATCAGTAGCTGCTCCAGGCCGCAAAGAACCAAAGTGCCCACGCACCGCCGAGAGGAAAAGCGCCTCTGACAGAGGGGAGAGCTCAGTGTGTGCCGGATCAATCTGACACATTTGTTACGACGTAGCTGCACCACATTCGCGGACAGATGCAATTGAGGGCCATTCTGCCTACTGGGCTCCCAGCGCAGAAGTTGTGCTCTGCCCTTCCCACTTTCGGGGATTCCACCAAGGGCATTGCCCTTCATGGTCAGCAGCATTCACCTAGAGCGGCAAGACGGTCCGATAGAAGGCCCAGCTCAGTGAGCAAGGGAACTGTGTGTTCAGAGGTGGGGGAAACTGGAGCCACGAAGATGAAGAACCACTTTGTATCAAGGCGCTTTTCTCCCCTGCATATCCTATTTGGGAAATTGGACCTGCTTATGTCTCGTACTGCTTGAGAAGCCAGCGTAACATTTGCTGTTCAGCCTAGAATGTGCAAGGAAAGAAATGTTTTGATTCATGCAACTAAAAACGTACTTCCAAGGCTCTTAACATTGTGTTTACTAAGTGTTATTATATGCCTTGGGACAGGGAAAAAATAGCAATTGTATGAGATATACATTATGTACAGTAATGATGTTCTTGTAATGTGCAATACAAATGTCTTTACTGTTTTGCACTGACTGTGGTGTTATGCAAATGTAATGTATTTATATAGCGCCTTCTACCCAGAGGTCTCGTAGCGCTGTATTCATACCGCTGTGGAACCCTTCCTGGCTTTCCTTGAAGATGTCCATTCCTGGGCACCCCCAAGGTGAAGTCAGGCATTCAAGCGCTGCTGGGGCCGTTGTGGAGATTAAGCAAGCTATTGCCCAGAGTCACAGAGTGGGACCCATGATTAGACTAGGCACCAAGGCGAGAATTATCAGGTCCGGGGAGATTGAGTCCAAGAGCCGCCGAGGCGGGAATTGAACCCTGGTCCCAGGCCAGACCTCTGCTTCAGGGTCTGCCGCTCTAACCACTGAGCCACGCTTCTCCTATGACAAAGGCCTAATTGGGAAAGTGATTTATGATCTATGTATTGTCATGATGATTGCCTAGTGGCAAGGTGAATATTGGTCTATGCGATTTGTGGTCTAAGTTTGTTTTACATAGCCTTGTGTGGAGTTCCTTTTTGAGGGGTGCCTAGTGTGTCAGTGGTGTGTGCATGTGTTGCACAAACACTTTACACACAGTCTCTGGGATAAGCCAGACTGCTCTGCCAAACTACCAAGGGGGGTAAGCAGGGGTTATCTTCTGTGTGTAACTTACTCACCCTGACTAGAGTGGATGGGTCTGCCTGGCTTAGGTGCAAACCATAGCCAACAAGAAACACCATTTCTAACATTCCCAAATTGAAAGTGATCACTTATTAAATTAAATAAGGTAACCCAATGTTATCCTATGGGAGAGGTAGGCCTTGCAGTAGCGAACAGCATACTTAAGAGTTTTTCACTACCAAGATATGTAAAACTTAAAAGTATATGTCCAAATTTTTAAATGCACTGTACCCTGCCCAATGGGCTGTTTAGGGCCTACCCTAGGAGTGACTTATACCTATTAAAAAGAAATGTTTGGACCTGGCAAAAGGTTTACTGGGCCAGGTTGAAATTCCAATCTAAAACTGCACACAAAGGCTGCTATGGTAGGCCTGAGACATGTTCACAGGGCTACTTCGTGGGTGGCACAATCAGTGCTGTAGTCTCAGCAATAGCATTTAATTTACAGGCCCTGGGTACATGGGACTTGCAAGTAAAAGTGCAAATTGGATATAAGGCAATTTCACCATGTTTAAAGGACAGAGGACAAGCACTTAGCATACTTTACCACTGAAAACGAGCGCTAAAGTCCTATTGCCAACAAAAACGAATTCAGCAAAAACAGGAGAAGTATGGCAAGAAAAGTGGGATTTTTGTGCGCTTGTCCACTTTGCTCTCTGCAAAATATGACCTTGTGGCACATCAAGCAATGCAAGCCCACATTTCAAAGTAGCGATCAATTTGTTACTTCTCCTTCTGCGGGACATTTTAAGGCATCCTCTCCATGAGGGATGGTGTGGTACATGTGTGAAGACTTATTCATCTCTTCAGCATTCCTCTTCCTCTTTGCAGCATTGAACTGCTGTTCCCGCAAAGCATTAAGGTGCTTGTGAATTGAAAATGTTCCAAAGCTGAATTTGCCTTGGCTTGTTATTTTCGAATCACCCTCTCCTGTTCTTGTTCAGAAGCTATTGCAAAGGAGAAAAAACATTTGCAATGAAATAGGTTTTGCATTAACAAGAGTTTAAGCTATTGGCAAACAGGGCCGGACTGGGAAACAAAACCTGCCCTGGCAAAGTGCTCTGCTGGCACCGGGGGAAGGGGGAGGCAGAGAGGGGTGGGGCAGTGCTTACGGGAAAGCTTGATGCTGTTTGTTTCCGGGGGCTGCAATATCGGCCCCAGGAAACAAAAACGGCACCTCAGGGGTCTATAACAGACCACCACCCTGGCAGCCCACCAGGGAAACGCCCGGTGTCCGCTACGCCAGTCCGGCCCTGTTGGCAATGCAATAGCCTAAACTCTCGTACATGCGAGACCTATTGCATTGCAAATATTAGTTTTTTTACTAGCGTCCATGCGGTGCTTTCACATTTATGAAGGCTGCGCCCCTTTATTTAAACGAGGCACGTCTAAAGAAAGAGGCGTGTCCAACATTAAACTGAAACTGCGGCATGGGGGCATTGACAAAAAAAAGCATCTGTTTGTCAAGTTGACAAACAGATCGGTTTCTTTTGGTAAAAGCTTGCGTGCTGCGCTTTCACTTTAATGTTGGCTGCGTACCTTTCATTAGACGCGGTCTGTGTAAAGAAAAAGGCGTGACCTCTATGAATGTGAAAGCGCCACATGTGTGCTAGTAAACAAAATAAATAAGTAAGCGCTGCCTCTTAATGTGGACCGAGCTGCTAAAAATATTTTTAAAACACGCCCGCTATAGTTAAAGCGGAATGCCATTAGTAAAAATTTGAATAAAAGCAGGCAGCGTGCTGCGAGGTAGTGGGTGGAATAGGGGAAGGGCATTAAATAAAATGGTGCTCACAAACTTATAATGCCGACCATGTAACTACACCGGTAAAAGGTCCAGTTGTTATGGGAGATAACAAATGCAGACAAGGCGGTGCCAAGGAGGGACTAACAAGCCTAAAAACGACTCTCAAGACAGCGTTTATGAAGGACAATGACTCAAGCCAATTAAAATATGGGCAGAGAGTGAGCGGGGCTTCAAAGCCATACTGCACTACTGCTTGCCTCGCAGCAGTGCATGCGCTACCCAGGCACGACCTAAAAAAGCTTTTGACCTCTAAAAAAAAAGAAAAGTGCAGCAAAAACATGAACATTCTGTAAACAGTATCCTTTGCTGCAGAGCTCTTCAATGCCAACGCGTGCATTGATATGTGCAACAAGGTTAAGAACTATTTGAATCTTTTTCAATCCTTCTCAGGAATCAATCAACCCTCTGGCAACAGAAAAAGTTCCTTGCACCGCAGATCAAACTAGGTTAAAATTGGGGGGAAATAAAAATGTGCTACTTCAGGTATGTGTTTACTGTTGTAAGTAGGTAAACCCCCCTCCCTCATACACTGTCATAATTTTGCTCTCACCAATCACAACTTTTTTTAAATGTACTGCATTCGCAGATCTCATTTTTGTGTTCACTGTACTCTGAAAGGAAGTCAGGCCTCTACAATCTCGTGAAAGCCGCGGACGCGCAAAAGGACTTGTGGTAGCAGAGTATTATTGCTTTTGGATGAGCTACAGAAGGACCACGAGCCTGACAAAGCAAAACAAAAAAAGGATTTGATTAGTTTAAGTACTGGATGTCCGACCTGTGGCCTCCCGACTTTCCAAAAATATTTGGCACTATAAATCGGTCCAGAATCTTTGGTAAAGGAGGGTCTGTTGTCAGGTTTTTTTTCATCATAGGGTCCATGTGCATTGAAGAAGTACATCTAGAAACAGAGTCTAGAAACTGAAAAAGAACAGAGAGCCTCAATCTTATAGGGCTGACTAGATCTAAATATAAAGGACTGTCACATATCAACCTATGGTTTAATTAAACACACGAGGAAGCAGAGTCCTTCGACATCTTTCTGAAATAGAGCCCTTGTACTGTTTACTAATCTGGGACCTTCCTGTATGTTATTTTCAGAGATGAAATTCGGTGTCATTCCCGCTTTTTTGGTTCAGACAGGGGAGAGTTTAAGAAGAAACCCTAACAAGTCTTTGTTGCTTTAGGTTTGCTTTATTTTCTCTAGTATATGGCTGCTGCCATACCTAGTACGCCCAGCCACATGGTAGGCAAATAACACAATCCACTTATCCCGACTAGATGGAATGGCCCCTGCTTGGACAAAGGTGCAAGTATCGCCAACTAGAGACCCCCATTTCTAACAGCCGGTCTCCAAAAAATGTTTAAACAATGCAGAACGGCAATATGCTTAACAATATCAAACAATTTCAAAGTCATCTTAAAGGTTTTAAAGTGATTACTTAAACCTCCCACACAATAGGGAGTCATGAGTTATAAAGGCTTTGTGTTTGATGCAAATAATCTTAATACCAAATTGGTTTATTAACCTTACAAATCGACGTTTACTTATAAAATAATTTCTTACATGCCATCAAGGACCTTAGTCCTCGTCTCTAACGGAAGTGGTAGCACATCCGCCTCTACTGAGTGTAGCCCATACTACACTGGCATATAGGCTGATCACTCTGTAAGAGGACATATAATTAGGCTCATGTAAGGGATCTTAGGACGTTCACAACATTAGTTTTGTGAATGTTTTCCCAGCTTTTGCAACACTGCCTTAAAGAAGATTCCCACGATTGACTAGCTGTTCTATTTGCTTGAGATTGAAGGACCAGTGACAAATAGTCTTTCTAAGTGGAGAGGCCTCCCAAATATCATGTCATGGGGTCAATGGCCTTGGATAAACATCTGACCAAGGAAGACACGGCTACAGCAGTCAGGTGCTCAGTGCTTGAGGCCTAGATTCTTCAAGGCGACAAGAGACAGATGGCACTATGGATGTTCAAGATTTAAGACTTGCCAAGTGCCTCTCCTAGTTAATCCTGTGTATTTTTTTCTGACACTGTTCAGTAAGTTTAGACCCTGCTGACACAAGATTTTTAGGTTGAGCCTGGACAACGCATGCGCTGCTCTGTGAGGCATGCTGCATTGGAGTATGCACTTGAAGGCCCACTCATTCTCCGCCCATATTTGTCATTGGTGTGTAATTATTCTTTGAGAATGTTGGCTTCTGATTTGTAAATAGGCCTGTTATTCCCTCCTTATTACTGCCTTGTCTTCATTTGTAACCTCCCATGAGGACACCCCCTTTTACATCTGTTGTTGCTTGGTAGGCTTTAATTACAGCCTCCGACCACTATTTTGTTTAATGGTTTTCACATGCCTGCTGCTGCAGGCATGACACGCTTGCTCGCAACTGATTTACTATTTATTTTTACATAGCACGGCACGCCACGCTGATAGTGGCTGCCTTGCCTTTACAGTACTTGCTGCGCCAAACGCAGCCATGTTGGTTTTTGTAACTATTTCATTTCTTTTTTTTTTTTTTATTGCCACATGCCACACTTACACTTTAATGTCGGCTGCGGCTCTTTCCTTAAACGAGCCGAGTCTAAGGAAAGGGGCTTGGTTAACATTAAAATGAAAGCATGGCATGGAGCGCTTTTACAAAAAAAAGCATTTGTTTGTCAACTTGACAAAAAATGCTTTTTTTTGTAAAAAGCGCCCCAAACTGCGCTTTCACTTTAATAGCGGCCACGCCCCCTTTTTTTGACACAGCTCTTCTAAAGAACGGGGCAAGGCCAACAATAAAGTTAAAGCGCCACATGGACATTTTTACAAACTAGCATTTGTAATGCAATAGGTGTCGCATTTACGAAACTCACGTAATTGCGAGACCTATTGCATTGCAAATGCTTGTTTTCAGGTGCTATGTGGACAGAGCTCCTCAATCGCATTCTGGTATCTTTGGAAGGAGAACCACCTCTGAGCATGCTCTTGCAAAGTGGCAACCCTGAAAGAAACTGTAGATATTACACATTGTGGGCACCTTGGAAGGGAACCTTTGGAGATCCCCACTAGAATAAGCACGTGGCTGTTCTTTCAATCAACTGGGAAGCCTTCTAGAACCACATCATGGAGGTCAATGAAAATACCTACCTGATATTTAATTTGCTTTCTTCTCGCCAAAAAGTCCCGGAAACTCTGCAGCGGACGAAAAAGCACGAGGTCCCTCAAGAATCCTATTCTTCAGAGCCTGAGCTGAAAGAGAGCGGGAACATTTGGAAAGAGGGTGCCACATTCCTGGGGGTAAAAACCGGTGCATGCAGATGATTTCCCAGGAGCTGTGAAGAGCAGCCGAGAAACCACAGCAAAAAGAAAAATAGTACGGAATAACCAGGATAAAACAAGAGCACTCTGAGTAAGGAAAACAGTGTACACAGAGGGGAGAGACTTAGGAAGGAAGTTGGTGAGTGAATTAGGATTTCACTGCTGAAACAAACTGTGAAAAGAGATACGGATGCACAAAGGTAAACAAATAGCGTTTTTATGTGAAGCAAAAAAAAGGAAATACTGTCCTCTGAGATGCTGGCTTTCAAGGACCCGTAAATCGGGAAGACGCAGTACTGGACATAGGATGCGTCAATTCAGAATTTATATATTATTCTGCAAATGTTAACTTTGTATTCACACTTATTCATCATAAATCAAAACTAGCAAGAATCATGAATGGATTTGAAAGACAGGCGTACTCAAGTAGATTGCTAATGAAGGCAAGTTTTCTCAGCTCATCCACCAAAGGAACCCCTCAATTTACACTTCAGGAAATGAAAGCACATAAATTGCAAGCCCTACAAAGGCTCTTGGATGAAGTAATGCTTAAAGTGTCTTCCCAACTCCCCCCACCAATGCACAAACAGCAAGAAGCAGTAATTAGAAGATGAGATTTCAGCGACTGTTAATATGCATCAAAGGGATCTAATGATGCACATTGTGAGTCTTTCAGAAAGCTCTCCATTAAGGGTTTGCAACAGAAGTCAACAAAATTCTCCAACAAGCTCGTGCCTTATTAAAAATGAAAGGCAAGTATCTTGTGGCCACCTGGCTGCGATTAGCACCTCCGCGGAGGAAAAATTGCTTTGCAAATCCAGGATGGTCGGCCCAGGGGATGGGGAGAACGATACAGATCTTTAAAAACTCTCTTCTTAAAAAAATTGCAAGTTATTTTGCTGGGTCTCAAGAGTCTGCAATAGGGTGGCCTGATCTGTGTCCCTGCAGACGTCCATCCGCTAACGCATGATGGGAATTATGCCTCAGCATTTTCCATTACTGTTGAGGTACCAAAAGCATGTTGCATAAGTGGATTGGCCAAGATTGTAGATTTACTTTCAAGGAACCAGCCATTAAATTAGGGCCTGTTGCCTGCGAACAACGTAGCCACATTCCATCCACTGAAGGACCATCATGTAAGCACTGCTCTACTCCCCGGAAAACTAAAAGGCAACTTTGCACTGACCTTCGAGACTAGCAATGTCAGCGAGAAAGATGGAGAAAAGGGACTATAAGCTAGAAATACAAATGCAACTTAACTACACTTGTATAAAGGAAGATTGTGCTTATAAAGAAGGAAAAAGAATCTACATCTGGCTGAAAGCAACCATAATGACCAATCTCTTCAGAGGTCGCTCAAGCCACAAAAATCTTCACGCATCTTTAGAAGCTCGTTTTGGCAAGCATTAAAGCAAATCAAGCTTCTTTATCTGTACTCTGCTACACACCATTGTCCACAACTAAGTTTTTGCTAATTACCCACCTTAATTACAGCAATTATACAATCTGCAGCAAATGAGGCTTGCAATGGTATATTTGAAATGGGAATGAATTAGGCAGAGTCGCTCGGTGCCAGAATAACAAAGTCAATGGAAATAAGAAGAAAGCCGAATAGATGGCCAGTAAAATCTGCAAAGAGGTATCATTCTTTGAAGTAAATACAAAACTTTTGACATTTCAAAGGATGTTAGCCCGACGCCACAATGCCCGACTCCACTACGATGCCAGCACTCTCCACGCACTCAACTCCGGACGAGAACACACTTGCTACCGGGCCACCCTGAAGCGCACCCAAGGACCCTTCACCTGCCGGAACTGCAGATTCACCAGCATCCACCCCACCAAACCTCCACCCAGGAAAGAACCCAACTACCTAAGATGCATCCTCCTCAACACACGCCTTGCCCGCAAACATGCCATTGAACTCTGGGTCCTTCTCAACTCAACCTCCCCAGACGTTCGCCTTCCTGACGGAGACATGGCCGAACCCCACCTCAGCACCAGACATCGCCATAGCCATCCCGGAAGGCTACAAGATCACCCGCAAGGATCACAACAAACAGAGTAGGAGGAGGAATAGACATTGTCCATAAGAACACCCTCAGCGTCTCGACCTACACCGATGACACCCTCAACACCGCCGAACACCTGCACTTCTAGATCCACACCGACCCCAACACCACCCTCAGACGAACCCTCGTCTACAGACCCCCTCGCACCCCATCCACAGTTCAGCGACTCAATTGCCGACTTCATCAGCACACACGCCCTCGCCTCCACGGACTAAAACCTCCTCGGGGACCTGAACTTCCACCTCGAAAACAACAAAAACACCAACTCCACCACCCTGATCGACAACCTCGCCAACCTTATACTCAGACAGCTCGTGGCAACACCTATCCACGCCGCCGGCCACACGCTTGACCCCATCTTCTCCGCAAGCTCCCACGTCTCCTTCAACCACACCACTGAACTCCACTGGACCGACCATCAATGCATCCACTTTGCCTTCAGGAAGCCCACCATGCACCACCGCACCCAACAGATGCCTTGTCGCGACTGAAGCAAAGTCACGAAGACCAGGTAACCACCACCCTCGCCCAGAGCCCACCAGTCGACCAGCCGACCCCACCAACCCCGACAACACCGCCCGCAACTTCAGACAGTGGATCGGCGACGGCCCCAGCTCCAACACCAATGACATCCCACCTTCGCAAGACCAGTGCGACTCGCTGGCCACCTTCTTCCACCGCAAGAGCGCCGATATCCACGACTGCTTCAAGATCACGACCGCCCCGACAACCACTGAGACCTTCGTCCCCACGACCACCACCCGCGCCAACCGCCTGCTCTCCTGGACCAACATCAACGACAAGGACACCAGCAAGATTATGAACACCATCCACTCCGGATCACCATTGGACCCATGCCCACACCACATCTTCAACAAAGCCAGCACAGCCATCGCACTCCATCTCCGGAAAGTAACCAACATATCCTTCGAGATAGCAACCTTCCCGGAAAGCTGGAAGCACACAGATCAACGTGTTACTCAAGAAACCCAAGGCGAACCCCAAGGACCTCAAGAACTTATGGCCCATCTCCCTGCTCCCATTCCTGACGAAGGTCATTGAGAAAACCGTCAACTAACAACTGACCCGCTACCTCGAGAAGAACAGCATCCTGGACCTGTCCCAGTCCGGGTTCCGCAGCAACCAGAGCACCGAAACCGCCCTCATTGCCGCCACCGATGACATCAGGACCCCACTAAAAAACGGAGGAACAGCGGCCCTCATCCTCTTAGACCGGTCAGTCACCTTCAACACGTTCTGCCACCGCACACTACGAACAAGCCTACACAACTCCGGGATCCAAGAGAAGACCCTGGACTGGACCACATCCTTCCTCTCCACCAGAACACAGAGCGTCCGCCTCCCCCTTCTGCTCCAATGCCACCGAGATCATCTGTGGCGTACCCCAGAGCTCATCCCTCAGCCCAACCCTGTTCAATATCTACATGGCACCTCTCTGCCACGTCACCCGACAGCACGACCTCAACATAATCTCCTATGCTGATGACACCCAGCTGAACTTCTCCCTCACCAAAGACCCTCACACCGCCAAAACCAACCTCCACGAAGGAATTAAGGCCGTCACTGAATGGATGAGGAACAGCCTGTGAAAAATGAATACAATCTTGGTGAACATTATCTGCGCCATCTTGCCCCCTTTTCGGGCCCATTCGTGCGCGTAAGCGGCAGCCACTTTGAATGCCATGGCCTCCCTGCCCCTCGCTAATAGCCAGCGCGTCTCTCTCTCTCTCCTAACCTCACAAGCATTCCCCCGCACACTGACAACCCCCGCTCTCTCATGTCTTGGGTCATAAACCCCTCTCCAGCACAGCTTCACCTCTGAATCCCATCCTGTTCCCAGCGCGACACCTCCCCTCATTCCTTTCATGGCCTCAAACCCTTTTGATGCAAACCCCCTTTTTCTGTATCCCCGTTTGTCTTCCCTGTTCCCAGGCCGCCACCTGGCTCTGCGGATACTGTTTATTACCCCGTACAGTAGGAAGCCTCCCCCCCCCCACCAAAAGACCCCCGAACCGATCAAAGCCCCCACCCCATGAGATCCGATCAACCCCATGCATTCCGTGAATCGGCGGAATGCCCTGCTGTGCGACAACCACCACCTGTTGTGACCGGGGTGGGGAATCCGACTGTAAATGTTGTTGGGAACGGGTCTGAAGGGGAGATTCCGAGGATGTTCTTTCTAGAACTAAAGTATTGCGAGAATGTGTTATGTGTAATAAAGGTCGTAAACTCCAGTATAAGAGGCCAGGCCTCAGAGATGTGGTTAGAGCACCTCGTGACGATACTTGATGTCTGAATTGATGTGTTCTCCTCCGGAGAGAATAAAATCCTCGTTTCCCGCCTTCCAGTCTCCAGCGCCTGCTTCTTCATTAATTAATATCGGTGGGTCATAGAGGCGATACCGCCGGGCAACATAAAAGGGTTTTTGGTTACCGGTTGTCTTTGGAACCCTTTTTAACAATTGGCGTCCCAAACGTGGGGCCCATCAGCGACTCGTGGATCCAGTGGGAGAGGTCCCGACGACAGAGTGAACGACTGCAACGATCGGAAGGTACCCTGTCCGATAGACCCTCGTCTGACAGCCGATCATCCGAACTTCACTGGTTCCGAACAGACCTCTCTCGAGTGATCTGCGGTCCTGACTGGGAACCATCAGGAGTGCCACGAGAAGTACGAAGAGAAGAGGACGATCGGGCGCTGGATTCGGAAGACGAGAAACTGTCCATGCGGTCCGGGTAAGGTCGTGTAAACACGACGAATTGCGAAAGTGATAGTTAATTGAAAGTAATTGATAATTGTTGAGAAAATACTAGTATTACTCTTTGTTAATTTATTGGAGATTCACTGTCTACAAACGGAGAAACAACAGGCTCTCCCTTTATAAACAGCGAAGGATAGGTACGCACCCGTCGGACCTATCTTTCTCCCCCACTGAACAATTGCCCCTTCCCCCCACTGATTAACTGTTATAGATTGTTTTCTGGAGATTCTCTGTCTGCAAACAGGGAAGATTAGGTCCCCTCTTTACAGATAGTGAAAGGGTAGGTGACGCGAACCTTTGCGAGCCTGCTTATTCTCCCCATTGACCATATTGATTTTTTATTTTTGACCTAACGTTGATTGATTGCTCAGAATTGATTCATGAGGTATTCACTACGTGCAAACAACGTAGAATAGAAATATTCTATCTAGTCTTTGCGCGCAGTGATAAGATAGGTAGTGCTGACTATTATCCCATTGTGATCCGTCATGCCTGTCTTCTCCCCACTGGTTAGTAGCCTGTTTAACCCGGACCGCTTATTAGAGATGAACCATCCGGCTCCGCTGGAAGGCACCCCTAATAAGGACATGTTCATGAAGCATGGATTAATTGCTATAGTCTATAGTGAGCTGTGGCATAAATATACGAAAAGGGATCGAGAAAGACAGTGGCCACTGAGAGGATCCTTTGATCTCGACAAAATAGAAACAGTAGAAATAGCCCTTCGTAGGAATGAAACAACACCTATTATGCTCGATAGTCTCGGTATGTGGCGCAAAGAAGCCACACGACGAAGGGAAGGTGACGAATTAAGACAGGATGAAGGGACACGACGGACAACCCACCAAACGTCTAGTAGGCAAAGGGAAGGGCCAGCGATGGCACAGTCCCGAGGAGTAAACATGAAAAGCGAATGGTGTAAAGGGATGTGCCGACAAACCAACCCCGAAGCACAACGATCTGAAGGTAATCCCCCGACATTACGCACAGGACGGACAGATTTAAAACAAAACCAATGTGCTTTCTGTAAATGTCTTGGACACTGGAAAGCCCAATGCCCGACTCTGAAAAGCATAGATAAGAATGGAGGGTTGACAGAAAGGACGGACCGACAGAAAGGAAAAAGACGTGAGATAAAAACCAATCAGACTAGTGCAGACAGAATAGACAGGACCACCCCGTTTGACTATGCCCGGTGGCACAGATTTCGTCAGGCCAATTTTAACGACATGTTAGAATTCTGGGACTGATTGCTCTCTGTTGCTCCCCCACTCTGAAAAACAAACACAACTGCAGGTCAGTGTAAACAACCCCCCGTTAAAGAAAAGACTCAAGGAAGCCAAGCGTCTATTATATAAACTTAGGATTTAATTACGGTAAAGAAAACACACAACCAACGGTAAATAGAATAACTAGTAGAACTCTCACTAAAACAAACTTTACTGATAGGAAAAATACAAAACGTGTTATGCTCACTCCGGAAGCCCTCCAATGTAACAGTTCGATGGTCCCGCCCATCCGGAACACCTAGCACGTGTGGGGCGGGGCCTGCCAGCAACCAGGGGCCAAAAAGAGATTGCCGGCGAGAAGGTACCGGAGACTCCACAAAGCAGGCAATGAAATGGTCTTCCCATACTGCCCTTCCAGGGATGGCGTCCCCCGGGCCGCAGGTAGGGAGGGGGCGGCTGCAAATGACCCCCTCCCTCGTATCTTCTGGTCCGGCCATCACGAATTCCTCCGCCGAACGGATGCAGGGTGGGCAGGGAGGAAGAGGCGACGCGGACGAGCCTCTTCCACCTCCACAGGTAGGAGGCTTCCCTGCCCTGGTCCGGCGCCGATGTCCTCCAGCCGGACGACGGCCATATACCTGCGCTGCACAGGACCTACAATGCCCGCCTGGTATATTTCCATAACACAGGACATACAATGCCCGCCTAGTATACTTTCTCAGCACAGGACATACAAGACCCGGCTGGTATATTTGCGCAGTACAGGACATACGATGTCCGACGGGCATAATTACGGAGCACCGGATGTACAGTGGTCCCCCAAGAGTCGGAATCAGGGGTGTAGGGTGGTCATCATGTGCGCCCCTGATTCCAAGGGACGGTGTAGGATGCGCCGGGAGAAGGAGACGGCACGAGTGAGCCTCCCTCACCTCCCCAGATGAAGGCTCCACTGCTGCACCCTGGCGCCCCGAACCAAAAATGTCCAGCTCCAGCAGCATGATGCTCTGTCCTCCGCCATCACAAGAAGTTCCTTCCACTCCTGATGGATACGGCAAAGGTGGCTGCCACAAGGATCTCAAAATGGCGTCTGGGCCCTCGAAAAGGCGGGTCTAGGCCGCTGGAATAACTTTTGTCCAAAGTTGCAACTCGGGCACTTGCCCACCTGGGCGCAAGCCCCCACCATCGACAAACATCCCCTCGACTTTGAAGATTCTACCAAAGTCCCAAGGGCCCTCGACCCCTTCAGGCTTCCGGTGAGGAACAGTTGCATTGATCTCAAATGAAATAACCACGGCACAGCAACAAGATGGCGGTGCTCTCGTGTCTGCATCAGCTTCCGTCTGAACCACCCAGGAACATTATGGGCTAACGAACTTGAGTAAGTTCCGGCTGAACATCAACATGACCCGGTAAGAAAGACTCTACTCCCTCCCTCTCTTGATTGACAGTCCACACCACCAGCCCCTCTGTTAGCACAGCTTTCTTTTGAACTGCCGAAAGGGACTCTGGTCCAACCGCCAATTGTCGGGGATATTTTGCCCCTGATGCTACTTCCGGACTAAACCGGCCTCGCCCAAAATGGCGCTGGTATCAATGGAAACTAACCGATGCCTCGTGGTGTTCCTTAGCTAATGAAACTTGATGTACTAAGATATATATATATATATATGTACGAACCATTGCGCACTCGATGTTAAAGGGAGGGGGGTTCACTTGGCGAACATTTAAGAAGGGTTCCGTAAAATGTTGATTTCAATGAACAATCTATTTTTGATATTTGTTGTAACTGATACATAACGTCGCTTATGATACATACCCACGGTATATATCTAGGAAATGTGATTACGATGAGCTCGCCTGTGTTTCCATTTATGAACTGAAATGCCCCTGATTCCCTCGTCACGCAATGAAATATTTTTAGTTGCTTGCAAATAATTAAATTAAGGTTTTTTACATGTTCTTGTGCTACAAAATAACCCCCTACTGTATGTGCTTCCATCGACGACATATCAGGCCAAAATATGAATTGCGTTCTCACATTTCACGTACTGAATAATTCTGCAAATAAAGGTCTTAACAACTATGAATAAGCATCGCATACTTTTGTAAATATGGGTATCGGTGGGAGGGTTTTTCTGTGCGCAACCATTCTGCTCCTCTTTTTAAGGTTATCTGAAGAAACGGTTGTTCGGCCCTGGATTAATGATCGACTCAAAGGTATGATACGCTGCCTCCAAAATATGTGACTAAGCCCAGGAACTAACGTATGAAGAAGGACCTCGACTTCTGAGAAATGGGTAAAGAAAAGCGGGGTGATTGATAAATTGTTATAAAGATATGGGGATCGAAGGTACTAAGGTACAGGGTTGAACGACGAACTGATATGCCTTAGAACGTCACAGCTTTGGGAATGATTTAGGGATCCCGAAGGCCAGATACATCTACAAACCCGGGTACCTCACGCTAGGCACCTCTGATTCTTTTTAAACGTTTCCCTACACACGATCCTTAATGCCACCCTCGAACCTTCCCATGAACAACCTATCCCATTGCCTGCCCCCATGACCTTAGGAAACCAGAACCCTAAGGGATTATATCCCGAAGAGATAAGTACGAGTATGTGGTAAGTAAAGGACTTTCGTGCCCATACATTTGATGTGTTCGAATGTTGTCCCCCTACCTTCCCTTTTTCCCCCTTTTTCCCTCTGCAGGTTACGTTAGAATCCCGATCAGAGTATCATAAGGGACCTGGAACCACGTCACGCCCGATGCATGAAGACGGACTAGCGCTGCGAAATGGCGCAACAAGGACGCTTTCACGGCCTTTTTACCTGACCTAACTCTCTTCTGTCCCAAAACTGCATGCCTTCTACCTCCTAACTCAGACCCGAAACGTCTAAAACGTTAGGTAACGCACTGAATAGCCCAAACAATACACGGTCATTCCCCATGCCACACGTGTACTGCTTGGCCTAGTGTCTCTCTCTCTCTCTCTCTCTCTCTCTCTCTCTCTCTCTCTCTCTCTCTCTCTCTCTCTCTCTCTCTCTCTTACTCTCTCTCTCTCTCTCTCTCTCTCTCTCACTCACTCTCCCACCCCTCCACGCTTTCCCTCTTCCTAGCAACTGGCACCTAATTGGCGAACCTGGTGCACCTCCTAATTGGCCCCAAATACCACAAGTATTTGCACAAATTTGTCCTAAATAAAAATTGTATCGGTACCACGTTACTACCTCTCCTTTTCTACTAAAATATGGATGAAATTTAAATTGGCCGATAGGAAAGGGACAGGTAAGACGACAAAGGTTCTCTAAATTTGACCCACTCTCAGGGACCTATTTGTCAGTGGTTTCTATGATAAAATGTGTCTGTAGTAATGCGACCATCCCCATTGCAAATTGTCCCCGTACCCCAAGCTATAAGAAATGACCGAGACACCCCCATCTACCCAAAATGCCCCCAGTTTGGTATCAGCCACCCTGAACGAGGACTTGAAGAATGCCCCTTGCTCCGATTCGCTGTGTTCCTCATCGTTTTCCATAAGATCCCTCCTTCCCGGAGGATAAGTTTAATAATTATTGTTTCAAACCACCCCTCCCGAGTTTTTGTAGTAACCAGGTTGCGAGGATTTATATAGAAAGTTAGAAGGATGTGTGCAAAGTTGAAAATTAGATTGAAAATCGAAAGAACTTGTTGCAGTGAGCCTGGTTGATAATAAAATGTTTTTTTGGAAATGCAGATTTGTTTAGCCTATGTTCACCCCTCAGAAGGGTGCCTATCAGACTACGGTGACTAGCACGTTACACTTTTTTCGTAAAATACAAAGCCCTGAAGACCAGCCTAGCCTTGCAAGACTCGTACTAGGAAAATAGGTCTCTACCGGGAGAACTGACATCTACTATGGTAGACGTTTGCAATAAATAAGTACCAGACCTCGTACCTATTACAAATGAACGTAATAACCATCAAAGCGCCAAAGAATTAGCCACAAAGGGAAGTTGTAAGGAATCCAGCAAACCCATCATCAATTGCTTATCCGCTAGCCGCAAGAATCTCCAAAGTAGCGAGTGCTTACCCCAGTTGCTTGGTGTTGGGAGAGAAATAGACTTATGTAATTGCCTTCTTCTGCAATATCTCTAAAGACTGTCTTTTCAAAACTCATTTAAGGGTATCACTGTCGGAGGAGAAAGAGACCGGATGTGGGAGCACGCGGCCTGACAGCGGATTGTGGAACATCAGCGACGGAGGCCGAGGCGAGACCACAGCAGTAAGAAGACGCCGGACGGGGCATGGTTTCAGACAAAGCTAAGGAAAGGACTGACCTGAAGCCCCTGCTATATGGTCAACGTGTGCCAAAAGCCCCCGCTCTCTGAACGTGGTTACAGACCCGCCTGTCGAAAACTCTCCGCCTCCCCCTGATCTGCTCCCGACTTGGCCTTGCTCCATCCCCTCCTCCTCCGACCTACCGTAAGGACTGTTCACACCCGCACCTTTCCATCCGAACTCCCAAGTTCCTCCAAATCCTACTGAGCTACCCAGAGAAGAGTACTCCCTGCGTCAGAAGGGAGGGAGCTCCGACTAAATAGACCACGAACTATGTTAAACCCCAGAACGGTGACCTAGAACTCCACCAAGGGTCGCCCCCGAAGAAAAGATAAACAAAGTCTGTGGTTCTGCCCGCTACTAAACACCCTGAAGATGATGGAAGCAACAGGAAATGCCCATCACAGAGACTCAAGACACGTACAGATCTCACAATTCTGGAACAATCGCATTTTTTTTATTGCAAATCAATGCTCTGCGCTACAAAAGAAAGTGCACCTGTTCCAAAACCGTAACGCATTGCTCCTATGGGGTCTGGCGAAACAAAGCAAAAATACCCCCGCCCGCAGACCTCCAACGACTCAATCCACATGAACATTTCTGTTGATAGGTAATCCAGGTGCTCAACAATGCTGACAGAAGACGGCAAAGGACAACGAGAACTCTGACATTTTTACTGTATCTCCTTACTCTCCCAATCCCCATTGGACTGACTAGGCACCCGCCGTATACAAAAAGGACCTACTTATATGATAACTCACCAGTTCTTATTCTATGATCTGTACCCGACGCCCTCACTGTGTAATTCTAGTCTGATATTGCATTATGATGATTTCTCCTGCAACCAACTTAACAATGAACGCGCTTACTAGATGATGAGATTTTTCAATGTGATGTTTATAAAATGATGTATACGCGCAGTTCCTTTGCCTAAGTCCCCTCTCCCTTACTTGTGATCGCTGCATATAGGTGTAGATAGGAAATAGGCCAGCAAGATGTCTTGGAAATGTTAAAGGGAGGACTGTGAAAAATGAATACAATCTTGGTGAACATTATCTGCGCCATCTTGCCCCCTTTTCGGGCCCATTCGTGCGCGTAAGCGGCAGCCACTTTGAATGCCATGGCCTCCCTGCCCCTCGCTAATAGCCAGCGCGTCTCTCTCTCTCTCCTAACCTCACAAGCATTCCCCCGCACACTGACAACCCCCGCTCTCTCATGTCTTGGGTCATAAACCCCTCTCCAGCACAGCTTCACCTCTGAATCCCATCCTGTTCCCAGCGCGACACCTCCCCTCATTCCTTTCATGGCCTCAAACCCTTTTGATGCAAACCCCCTTTTTCTGTATCCCCGTTTGTCTTCCCTGTTCCCAGGCCGCCACCTGGCTCTGCGGATACTGTTTATTACCCCGTACAGTAGGAAGCCTCCCCCCCCCCACCAAAAGACCCCCGAACCGATCAAAGCCCCCACCCCATGAGATCCGATCAACCCCATGCATTCCGTGAATCGGCGGAATGCCCTGCTGTGCGACAACCACCACCTGTTGTGACCGGGGTGGGGAATCCGACTGTAAATGTATGTGGGAACGGGTCTGAAGGGGAGATTCCGAGGATGTTCTTTCTAGAACTAAAGTATTGCGAGAATGTGTTATGTGTAATAAAGGTCGTAAACTCCAGTATAAGAGGCCAGGCCTCAGAGATGTGGTTAGAGCACCTCGTGACGATACTTGCTGTCTGAATTGATGTGTTCTCCTCCGGAGAGAATAAAATCCTCGTTTCCCGCCTTCCAGTCTCCAGCGCCTGCTTCTTCATTAATTAATATCGGTGGGTCATAGAGGCGATACCGCCGGGCAACATAAAAGGGTTTTTGGTTACCGGTTGTCTTTGGAACCCTTTTTAACAAGCCGACTGAAGCTGAACTCTGACAAGACGGAGGTCCTCATCCTCGGTTCCACCTCTTCAGCCTGGGACGATTCCTGGTGGCCGACCACTCTGGGAACAGCTGCAACACCCACACCATGCACGCAACCTAGGGGTCATCCTCGACTCCACCCTCTCCATGACTAAGCAGGTCAACGCCGTCTCCTCCTCTTACTTCAACACCCTCCACATGGTCTACGAGTGGATCCTCACCGAAACGAGAAGAACGGTCACCCAGTCCCTCGTCAGCAGCAGGTTGGACTACGGAAACACCCTCTACGCAAGAACCTCGGCCAACCTCCTGAGACAGCTGCAATACATCCAGTTCGCCTCTGCACGTCTGATCCTCGACATCCCCCGCCGCAGCTACATTACACTCCACCTGAGAGACCTGCACTGGCTCCCAGTCAACAAGAGGATAACCTTCAAGCTCCTCATCCACGCACACAAAGCACTCCACAACACCGGACCGGCATACCTCAACAGACGACATAGCTTCTACACCCCCACCTGCCAGCTCCGCTCCACCGGCCTCGCCCCAGTCCCCCGCATCCAAAGAACGACTGCCGGCGGAAGATCTTTCTCCCACCTCGCCGCCAAGACCTGCAACACCCTCCCCACCCACCTACGGCAGACCCAAGACCTGCTGAGCTTCAGAAGACCCCTCAAGACCTGGCTCTTCAAGCAGTAGCAGCACCCCCCTCCCCCCACCCAGTGCCTTAAGACCCTTCAGGGTAAGTAGTTCGCTTTACAAGTGATATGATTGATTGATTGATTGATTGATTGATTAGACCTGATCTGATCTGCATGCTGGTACATTTTTTGTGGTGCCACAGTATATAAATAATACTGAAATTATTCTGGTGCGCTTGCAATCCCCATAGCTCTTGTTACCTACCCCTTCCCAATCACATGTGTATTCCAAAAAATATCCCTATTGTATTTACTCCAAAAAAATGAATAAAGTCCAGCCAATGCGTTTCGTTCCATTTTCTCCTAGAACTTCGTCAGGGCTTAAGATAATGTCAGGCAATTGTTTGCTTTAAAATATTTACCCTGAATGTCCATCCTAATTTTTAAGGTCTGAGAGTCCATTTTTAGCACTTCGCCAATCAGATTCGATAACCTCTGGTATTTACCAAAGAGGTTAATAAACAACTCTTTTTGATACCCTAACGAGTATAATTTGGAATACACAAAGGATGTTGACTATTCTCTGGTGCACCTTCCCTTTTGCTTTAATCTTCGATCTGCTGGACAGTGGTACCGAACAGCGGCAAGTGCCGGAAAGGTTGTGCACAGGAAACTATATAGTGTATGAATTATGATTGAGGTGCAGTTGTTCTAATTCACCATTGTTTTTTTGGTTCTGCTCTTTAGAGGGTCCTTTGGAGCATGCAGAGCCAATTCTGATACTGGAGCGGCACAAATTATTATTATTATTTTTTTTTAAATCAGACCATTGAATCAGTCTGTGTTTTGCGTTATCTGTACTAATGGAAGAAGACCATCACATGTACTGGATATTTTTCTGCACATTCTAACCTTAAAACTATTAATTTCACTATACGTAAGTTGCTATGTGGCACTCTCGGCTCTCTATACAAGCCTGAAAAAAATCTAAGCCTTGTCAAAACGTAGCCTGTCCTAACTCTGAAAGACACCCAGAAATCCTGCAAAGTGAGAATTCACCATACAATCTTCAGACCTTAACAAGCAAATTGGCCAGATATCTACCCAAGCGAGCAAACAAGGTTTCGAAACGATCACTCACCCTTTAACCCTTTCCCCTAATATCAGCTTCATACCGTCCCAATACCCTCTTCACAGGCGATATGCACACACATTCTCACAGTTTGATGTCAGGAAAGGGGGTGACGGCCATGCAACTTATTTACTGATAACCTCAAACCCACAGTACCCATAAAACTAAGAAACAAAACTACAACAAGTCATAACGCACCATGGGGATAACCGTCACAATGGAATTTAATTCCAACTTCTTTGATGTTCAGAAGCCAGGAAGAAATGCAATCTTTATTTGTGATTTAGCGTACTGGCTTATTGAACTGGTTTTGGAGGTGAGTGACTGAAGTGCTTCAGTTTTTTTTACCTTCGCTCGTGGTCATTCAGGAGATGATATTCCCATAACCGGATCCAAAGGCAGCTGTCCCGTCAGTGGGTTCTCTCTCAGGCTCTGAGCATGAGGTCAACTGGATGAGAACTAGTGTGCAGTTTAACCTCTTTTTCCCTCCACAGGCATATATATGCTCTAGGATTTTACTGATAATGGAACAAGGTTGTGAATGCCCCGCAGGAAGGGGCACAACTTCACTTTTCTCTGTTAAAGCATCCACGTCCTTCATTTTGGAGCATGCCCAAGAAAGTGAGGTCTTCCCTGCTATGGTAACTGCACAAATGAGCCTGGTCTCTCTAATGGCTTGCTACGTTACATTTTTATGTCAAGCCTGGGCAGCGCATGCGCTGCGCTGTGAGGCATGCTGTATTCAGGTATGGACTCGAAGCTCTGCCCTCTCAACGCCCATATGTTTAATTGGCTTGTGTCATTGTTCACTGTAAACTGTGGCTTTTCATTTGTCAATAGGCTTAGTATCGGAACTCAACGGCCGTAGACACTACGGAATCTCAGACCTGTAAATCGAAAAAGACACAATGCAATACACGTGGCCTTGCTAGAGAGGTTACTACAGTTGGGAGAGGCCTGATGATCCCATTATAGATATTTTTTTTTTGTCTTTGCATGCTAAGTGCGCTTGAATGTTTGGCCAGCCCTCTTGGGTCGGCCAAACATTCATGCAAACTTAGCATGTTCTCCATCCAGACTGCATTACAGCCTGAGTGGAACACATGCCCAGGCCTCCATTCCCCATCGGAGCGCCGAACCACGGCATTGCAGCTAAGGGGAGCATATCCTGCTTCCAGTTCCAGGAGGAGCCAGGAAGAGAACAGAAGAGAGGCTGCGGCCAGCCAACAGGTAAGTGATAACAAAAAAAAAAAAACTTTCTCCTACCCTCGCCCCCTCCCTTTACCACTCCCCACTACTGATTCACGGGACCAGCCGCGACTGGATACCTGTAAGTAGCTCTCCTGTCTGCAGCCCAGCCTAATAATATACAAGTCTTTAGTTGAATTATTGTATGCAGAACAAAATTAAAAAGCATGTATATGAGACAAAATAGTGCGCATTTTCAGAACTTACAAGCTGATGTTCGAAGGATAATGGTTGAGTTGAATTTCCATAATGTACTTAAAGCAATTATTGGAATTGGAGAAATTTAGTACTCTCATTACCTCGGTGCCAGTGAAACTGCAGCTGTGACTGTTATATATTAGCCACGTAGAGGTATTTGAAAGTGATAATGCTGTTTTACTTTACTGTTGGCAACTCTGCCTAACGCACTGAAGTGACCACTGCTGCCAATCTTGGATTGGGGAGTCACTAATACATAACTAATACTAACAGCTCTGGGTGATTGCCACCTACCATAGGAGCTCTTATTTCAGAAAAGTCGGAGGCCCCTGCCCTAGACCTGTAAAATGGCACACATATGGTCTTACTTTGTGGCTCAGTCTAGACTACAACCCTGTAATTAATAATAATAGAGGAGGCTACTGTAACAAATTGTCTGGAAATAAATACGTGCATGTTAACTGGGCTGGCCTAGCAATATGGACTAGAACGTCCATTTGAGGATGGGGAGGGAGACGTATGCATATGGTTGGTCCTTGTCTGTCATAGTGCCAACAAGCTAAACAGCACATGGACTGTAATGCAGCTACAGTAATTACCAGTGGTTGGGATGAATTCAAGTATTCCATCCATCATTTATTTCTGTGAACATGCTATGCATGGTCTGTGTTGTTTGTTAGAAAGACACAGACCGAGAGAGAGCAACTGAGAGCGAAAGAAAGAGGGATATACTGAAATACTATGTAACGCCTTTGTATACCCCCTAAAGGATTTTAGGGTCTTGTTTCTACTACTAAAAAAACAAAAACAAACAACACTGGAAAAGTCAATAGGGCTCGCCTATGCGAGAGTAGTTGTATTTGTCAATATGATTAAGTCACGTTGTAAGGCATTGTGGAAGAAACAAATACAAATAAATAGCGATACAACATGGTCAGCGCTAGTTGTTTTTATTTTATTTCATTTATTTCTTAAACTTTCAGCCGTGTTGCTGTACAACATGGCAAAAAACAATTAACAAGTAAATATATAGCATAGGCGAGCCATGCTGGTTTTGGCAATGCTTATTTTCTGGAAGTAGGGGTTGGGAGCCTGAAAGCAGCAAAGCGGGAGGATGCAATCATAGTAGAGAAATATCCAGCAGTGAAATCAGAGCAGGGCAAGCAGAAACAATTCTCCGTGAAATAAAATCAGAGCATCAAATTCATATTGGGAGTCATCGCTGTGAAATCACAGCACAGCAGCCCCAAAAATACATCTCTCACTGTACCATCAGAGAAAAGCAAACAAAAGATATACGGTTAACAGAGCAATTTACAAATATTCACAACCTTCTTGTGGTGCTGGAGCATGAAAACACGTGCATAAACATCTCATTTTCCTATCAGACCAAATCAAACAGACATACATATCCTTGTGATTTTAGAAAAAAAACGAACCGGACAGGCACATACATCTGATACGGCAACGACGCTATAATACAGAGACACCTTGTAATATCAAAAAAATCAAAGATACAAATACACAGAAACAACTCGTGAAATCAAACCAAAGCTAACACGCATGAAAAGATCTTCTTGTGACGGTAGCGTACAGCAAACTAAAACACCAGCGAAAAGCAAAAACCAGTCATTCTTGCATCGGAGAAAACAAAAAAACCTTATGGCATCAGGGTACATCAAATGGCACTGTGACATAGGAGTAAAAAAAACAAGCATTAAAAATGAAATAGGTCTCGCCTTTAAGTCAGAGTCATTTGTTTTGCTATACAATACCATTAGCAAAGCAAATGGCTTTACATTAATAAAAGGCGATACCTATTGCATTATCAATGCTTGTTATCTCAGGATCGGACAATCAAAATTAGTAGATTATATCTCTTCACCATGAGACGCTCATAATTGAGGGCTGCCGGGCTTGCACTCTGTAGCTACCTGTCTCTTTTGGGAGGCTGTGTAGGGTTCCTCTTGATGAAGTGACCTGGCTTAAAGGGGAGCCAACAGGTGGGGAGTGGGTAGGGGGGCAGCATTCAGAGCAGGCAGGCTTCCTAAAACTGCCACTCATGAAGATCCACCTAAGCATTGTACATTCTGCCTCTGAAAGAAAACCAAGTACACTCTGCTGTTGTTGCGTTAGAGAAATCATGCCATTCTCAGGCGATATTTACTTAAACACAACATAGAACATATCAACAAAGGTTTAACCCCTTCCATGTGGCCGCGATTCCCCTGGTGTGCTGTAAACAACATGAACAGGGGCGGTCCGTGACGAACCCCAGCCGTCATCAGCACACGAGCACCGTAGTGCATGGCGGCTAGGGTTTGTCATCAGCATGGAAGGGGTTAAAGAGCAATGAAGGGAAAATATTTACACTATTTGCAGTGCAACAGCATTGCAAGCAACCAACACATTCAAGTCTACGTTTAAAAAATATATTGGCAGAGTCATGCTTGACTAACCATCAGGTCCCATTCCCTGTAGCATCACCCATATTCAGTTGTCCTGACGAAGGGGAGATACCCCTTTCTGTTTGTTCCATTTGCTGCCCTTACAAGTCAAAGCCACCTGTTCCCTCAGTAAAGAGAAAACCTGTGCGAGCATCGAACTTGTCCCCCAGCAGCATAATTCACCATGCCAGAGTCACCCATTAACGTATCCCCCTGGCCACCATTTGGAGATGGACCAGGCCTTACCTGAAGAGGGAACAGGCCCCCTTCCTGCCCTCACCCCCTTATTGGCGAGAGGACAGGTGGGAAAACATAGAAAGAATAGGAGGTGTGTCCCCCTCTGCCAACTCCACCTCTCAGTTGCTGGAGGTGAGGTGAAGTACACTTTTCAGTGCAAACCATCTTGAAGATGATGGGACTTTTCCAATCAGGGATAGGACTATGTCCCTCTCCCTCGGTAGGTAAGCGTAATAAAGCGTGCAAACACCCCATGTGAGGGGCCCACTGGCCACTACCTGTCACTCCCTTGTAATAATGCCCCATAATCTAGTATTTAAGGGTCATCTCCAGATCCTGAACTTCCGTTCAGGATGACCTAAGAAGAGCCAGCCCTTTTGACCTGTCTGCAGCCCTGGACGATGCTGCAAAAAGACCACTTGTCCTGCAGCCCAGCGACCACCAGAACCTAGGAAGGACTACCTGCCTTCGATAAAGACCAAGATCTCCCGAGAACAGCAGACTTGTTCACAAAGCAATCATCTTCAAAGTAAAGACTCTGATGACCTGAAGAACTGCGAAGCCTGCCCCCGGTTCCACCTCTGCACCATTCTCCTCCAGCCTGAGCCAAGAAGCCCATCGGTTCCAGCAAGGTTCCCCAGAGCTCCAGAGCCCAAGTTGACCATGAGCTGACCTCTACCGGACTCCTCGATGTCACCTGCAGCCTCAGGCACAGAGAACCCCCTCAACCGCGACCTGCTCCGCCAAGCCGTTTCCGACATCAAAAGGCAGCCCTGCACCCATCTGTTCTGGATCTTGGTGAAGAGGTCAAAAGGTGTGCTTACATTCCAAGCATCGCAACTTACCTCTTCAGCTGTTGGTTTCCTCCGACCGGCCTCCTGACCTGAGCCTGCAGCCCTTGCTCATTTGGGCCTTTCTTCATTGCTTTACATTGGGCACCAAATGCTGTCTTGGCAGCTTGCTCCGAGCCGCCCATGTGCAGCTGGTGGTGTAGTGTTGGTGCTGCTTTAGGCCCTGTATAGTGCTTGATTCAACCCCCGGGCTGGTCCTCCAAGCCGCTGCTATTTACCTCTAAGCAGCCCCGGTCTGATTGCTCCAGTACCCATTGATTTGTATTAGGCACCGGACCTTGAACTTGCACCCTGCACCCGGCCGCCCCTGGTGGTGTACTGTTGGTGCTGAACTGAACCTTACCCAATACTGACCTTCACTCTTGAAGACTGATCTTGTAAGCCGATGTTGCCTATACGCATGTTGAATGTTTTCTTCCTCTCACAGGTTAAGATTACAATTTATGAAAGTTACACTTTATCCACTTCTTACATTGAAAATTATTTCTATTGTAAAAAGTATTTACCAGAGACGAAATTCAGTGGTTTTACAAAATAAATAGAGCCAAGCATTCTTTTTATAAATTGGAAATCAGATTTATTCATGGAATGTGTGTCTGATTTATTGCCACTGTGTGAACAACAAATGCTTAATACTACCCTTTGTTAAGCCTAACTGCTCGCCCACACTACCACAAAAGAGAGCCTTAGTATTATCTACTTTGGCCTCTGTGAAGCCTCTGGGAATCCACTGGACTCTCTGCACACTATATCTCTTTTTGATGTAGTATATAGAAAGCCAGCTTCCAACAATAATTAACTGCTGTTGAGGTAATCTCTAAATTTGCCAGACAACGCCATCTTGTGGTAGACTGTCACAAACACTGGTGTTGACAATTAAATGCCAGTGCAGAGCACCGTAAACCACTGGCTCGAAAAAAGGACTGGGACACTTTCTGTAGCTGAATCCACCAACCCTTCTCTAAAGATTGTGTATTCCTGCCACAAGTTGGTAAATCAGGTTACGGCCAATTGTCTCTTGGATTCGTCTGCACTTATACCTGATGCCCCGGTTGTCCACCTGTTTTGTAGCCGAATACAACTCCTTCTCTGCCCTCATCCCCCGCCGTAAACTAGGGGAGGGGTGGTTGGAAAAAAAGCTGCTGCTGGCAAGGTGGTTGGTTACGTGCCCGTCCGGGGCGTCCAGGGAGCGAGGTAAGAACAGGTGAAGTTGCCCCTGTATTTAAGTACGCCTGGCTTCTCCAGTCGGATGGCTAGGCGACCTCCCATCAGCCCCAGGCCGCCAACAGCAGTGCAGGCTGAGCCCGTGAAAATACAAGGTTGCAGCCACCGTTGGCCACCTGGCCACCAGTTTGTACAGGTTCAATCCGGCCAGCACCAGTTCTGAGGGCCTGCCAACCTGAGGCGTGGGCCCCCGTTTTGCCAGAAGCCACATACTGGGAGGGCTAGTGCTAGGCCTGATTTCAACCCCAATGCACGTTTACCAGATTGAACTCTGTTACTAAGGAAATTTCACTTAGCTTGAAAAGGACAGGGGCAAAAAGGGGAGAAGTTAACCCTAATCTATACGAAAGGATCCAAAAAATAATGTTAAAGAAAATACAATAAATACAATGAATACAAACTTTGTTATTATAAACTGCAGATTGTTTCAAATAGAAGCCCTAGGCAGCGCAATGAAAATACACATTTCGCATGATCAGGCAGACAACATTAGTAGATCAGTTCTCTGGAGTACACCAACACTACAAAATGAGGACTGCAATTTTTGGGAGGGGTGATTAAATAATCTTCTATCAATGGGGACCCTAGGAGTCACAGACTGGAAGAGCTAATGCTAGGTCAAATTCAATTTCAATGGCAATACACATGTTCAGCAAGTGGAGTACTGTAGCTAAGATCACCCCACTTCAGTGCTTACTTGGAGCCAGTGGTTCTACTGCTCAGCACCGGCACTTAATTTGTCAACAACTGCACTTGTGACAGTCTGTAACAAGGTGGTGCTGTCTGGCTAATTTAGAGAAAACTACAACAACAGGTAATTATTAATTTAATATACATTAAAAATGACTATTACCTGCTGTCCAAGCCATTCTTATAACTTTGGAGGCGAGACAAAGTCAGAATTGTCACACTTGTAGGAGTGTGATGGTTAGTAGTTGGGTTGCTACCAACATTGGCAGCATGGCAGAGGCAATGTGTGGTGCAAGCTGCTGTGGCCTCCTAACGAGAGCCCTGGCACTTATGTTTTTTACAGATTAAGCACTGCCCCTTTTGGCTTGTAAGTGGCAGGACCTGCCGTTAAATGTTTGGCAACAGCTGCACAGTTAGGAATGCAACAATTGTATTATTTTGGTGCAAATGGACAACCCACTCATTTGCCCCTGACTAGTATTGTGCAACGTAGAGGTCAATATGCCAGTATCAAATCAAACCCCTTGCCACCATAGACCAACGTGTGCTTTATCACAGAAGGCACCATATCCCCCTAGCAGGCAGCAAACACAACAGGACATCTTAGATGCAATTTATTTTTTTCAATTAAGCTTTATTTCGGTTTTTGAGTTTAAAACCATAAAAGCAGCAAAAAGAAATACATACATGTATATAAAAATCAACAGTTCATTACAATGTTGAGAACGGATATTTAAAGCAAACTAAAACCAATCTAGTGAAAAATAAAAACGCATGGTAGACAGAGTCCCCTTTCACCGAGTGTTATAGTTCAATGTTCTGTGGCCAGGGTAAAAATCAAACAAGTCCCAAATAGAAATAGGGCCATCTCCAATTTTGGGCTGGGAAAATCTTAAAAATGGGACAATGTTCCTATGTTTGAATTTGATTAGTATCAGGTCTCCCGGAATGTCTTTGGGCAACATCCCTAGCCATCCCACTCTCCTGACGCTCAGGATTCCGCCATCTAGGTCAGGTGGCAGCGGTCTGTTGTTATTGAGCCAAAAGATGGCTTTATTCAGCAGATTTCATGTTTGTCCTGACTAAGTTCAGGGACCCCGGAGAGAATAGTCACATAGGGGGCGGCTTCAGGGGGTAAATTCATTTGGTGTCTTCTTTCTTGAGGGAGCCTAAGGGCTTTAAGAGGGGGGCGAGTGGGCTTAGAAGTAACTTTACTGCCGCTTAGGATGGGTGTGCTGAGAGAAGGATCAATTGTTCGTTCTTTCCTGTGTTCGATGGACTTGGGGTTCACAAGGTTAGTAGAGAGGGTAGGACGAGAGGGAATAACAGTATTTACAGGTGATGGTAGAATCCTTTGTACTATTTGTTCAACATCAAACAACCTATTTCCCAGATCCTGAATTTTTGAGAGCAAAGGTGATAATGCAGCATTCAACAGTCGCTCAATATGGGCCAGTAGGGTCGATTGGAAGGGGGAAACAGAGTCATTTGATGTGATCACTGTCTTAAGTGGCGTAGATACGCTTGGGTTGACGGAGGAAAAAGAGGGGGCACAACACATTCGGGCGGCATTTGGTGGGGTAACCTCATTGTGCCTTTTGTTGACTGGTTCCCGAAACGGCGTATCAGATAGAGGTAGGATTATTTCAGGGGCCTGGGGAGTGCAGTTTATGAGATCCGTATCTCTGTCCACTGTAGGGGAAGTAGAAATATCAGGGGCATAGTTTGTGCCACACAAGGCATTCAGTTCTTCCCAGACAGACATAGTAGTTAAGTTACGAAAAAGGGCCCCAATACGTCACTACACAAATCACAACGCACACGAAAAGGGTAAAGTGTCTTTATACCTCATCCTTTGGTGGGGCCAAGTGGGGTGGCCCGTCCCGTCCTCCTCGGGCCACAGAGGGCCCGCCCTTTGCCCGGGCTTAGCCCCGGGCGCTGACCCGCGCGCGTTCCCGCGACGCGGGGGCTCGCGCTGTCCTTTAGCGCACCTCCGGGGGTGGGACAGGAAGCGCGCCTTCCAAAGCGCTAGAGGTGTTGGGGGATGTAGTCCCCGGTCGCTGCGTCCGTTCAAAGCGGCAGGCTGCAGGCAGCAGGGAGCCTGGAAAATGCTGCAGCAGGGCAGTGCTGGGGCTGCGAGGGTCCGGTCGCTGGGGCTGCGAGGGTCCGGTGCCCTGCTGAGATGACCCTCCCAGGTAGGTGAGTCGTCTGGCCGAAGTCCCCCGCTCCTCCGGGGCTCGCGCTGTCCTTTAGCGCACCTCCGGGGGTGGGACAGGAAGCGCGCCTTCCAAAGCGCTAGAGGTGTTGGGGGATGTAGTCCCCGGTCGCTGCGTCCGTTCAAAGCGGCAGGCTGCAGGCAGCAGGGAGCCTGGAAAATGCTGCAGCAGGGCAGTGCTGGGGCTGCGAGGGTCCGGTCGCTGGGGCTGCGAGGGTCCGGTGCCCTGCTGAGATGACCCTCCCAGGTAGGTGAGTCGTCTGGCCGAAGTCCCCCGCTCCTCCGGGGCTCGCGCTGTCCTTTAGCGCACCTCCGGGGGCGGGACAGGAAGCGCGCCTTTCAAAGCGCTAGAGGTGTTGGGGGATGTAGTCCCCGGTCGCCGCATCCGTTCAAAGCGGCAGGCTGCAGGCAGCAGGGAGCCTGGAAAATGCTGCAGCAGGGCAGCGCTGGGGCTGCGAGGGTCCGGTGCCCTGCTGAGATGACCCTCCCAGGTAGGTGAATCGTCTGGCCGAAGTCCCCCCTCTTAGATGCATACTCACCTTTCTTTCATGCATTCTCTGCAGTGCAAAGTCCATGCAGCTGGTGACATGTTTCTCTCCAACACACACACTGCATACTGCCTACAGGAGAGAGACCGCCTGCATGCTGAGCTGTCTGTCTCCCACAGTAGTCATACTTGCTCTGAAACCAAAAAGACCTGCTCGCCAGAGTTACTCAGAACACAAATCAAACCGATTGAAAGTGTGTTATCCACTAGCCAGACGGCTGACTGTGCCATAACATCTGAAGATGAGTCAGTGGGAAGGTGGAACATGTTTAAGTCTCAAGACAAATGCTTGAGAATCCAAACCAATGAAATCATGTTTTTACACTATAAACCCCAAAGACAGTCACGTCAGTCTGGGTGGAAGGCCACTGAATAGGGGCTTGGCAAGTAAGCCAAGGACCCGTAACTTGTATGGCCTGTCCAAACCAATATTATTACCACATCCGAAGGGCCGTAAATATTGCCGTAAATCGATGTTTCACCGCGCTTTAATATAAGGATACGAGACACACACTGTTTCAGTCTCAACCCCCCACCGCACATGCAACTTTTCTCACCCTCCGCTTTCGCCTTGTTATTGCTCTGGAGAAAGGTTTAACAGCCTGGCCGCCCCCTTTGTAAAAGGGCCTCATAAGGGACGGTTTTAAGGGTCATAGTTTCAATAGTAGACTAACCAGAACTCATCAATACATATGAATGCTGAAAGGATGTTGAGATAAGTATGGTCCGCTTTCACTTTCTTCCGTCATGAAAGCTTTATTGTCTTTATGGGCACATTGCCCCATAAAGATAAGAAAGCTTTTACAGCAGAAGGAAGTCAGACAAGCCCGTCCAAGTGGGCCGTCTGACAAATAGAAAAGTCTATGTAAGACAAACCTCTTTCTCAATGGCTGGCCACCGTCGCCGGACCATTGGGAAAGAGGGGCGGGGCTTGCAGCCTGTTACTGAAAGCTACCTAAAAACAAACTCTCTCCAGCGAGAGTGCGCATGTGCGCAGTCCACGCAGGTGAAAATTCAAATCGGCACACAGCCTTCTAGTTGTGACCTGAGAGGGAAACTAACATACTGTGAAGAGCGGAGTAAGGAATACTATAAAAACAAGCGATCCAAAGTATGCCGTGGGGATGACAGAAGCTGCAAAATACCAGTGGGGGGGGGGAGGGATGGGGCACATTAGGATAAGTATAGATTTTTAGCTTAAGTGATTTTAAGCCACGCCCTTAATTACGCCGGACATGCCCCTTTGAGAGACCAAAAGCCACCCGTTTTCTTTTCCTACTTAAAGCCCAGCGAACAAGACGACGGATGGCGCGAGGAGGGAAGGAGCAGGGAAAACATTGACAGTAGAAGGGAGCGAGGAAAGCACTGACGGGGGGCGAGAGGGAGCAAGCAACACAAGGACAGTGAAAGGAGTGTGGGTGTTGGATGGAACCAGCAAGGACACGGAGCAGGGGAGCCGGACTGCGAACACATGCAGTCTTCTGGAGTGTAAGAAGGAGATTTTTATTTTTTTAAAACCTCTTTTTTATTGACAAACTGATTAGAAAGACATACCAACAAACATGAAAAAAAGACAACCATTGTTTACAGAATAAAAATAGATCATTCTCAGGACAAGACTTTATTCAGTTTCCACTTGGAACACATTATAACATAGTTCATTTTTTGCGTGCATGTGGCAGAGCAACAAAAAAAAAAGATAAGAGGAGAAAAGAAAAAAAAAGCAGTATATGTACAATCTTCAAATAGTAAAATTACCCCAAATTTTCACAATTTTTTTTAATGAGCGTACACCTCTAAGTTTTGCGAGGGCTAGTTCCATAGAGTAGATCTCAATTACTAGTGTCCACCATTCCCAGATGTTAGGCGGTTCGGGGCATATCCAAGCTCTAGCCAGTGTTAGTTTGGCACAAGATATAAGAATCGTCACCAGAGCGGGCCGGGGTATGGAGGCAGGATGGATGTCGAGTAATACTGATAAAGCGGTGATAGAAGGCAGCTGAATCTTCTTAATTTCCAAGACTTTATGAACTTCCCCCCAGAAGTCCCTAAGGTTAGGACAGGAAAACAGCATATGTTCCAAATCTGCAGCTTCAGCTAAGCATTTAGGACATTTCGTGCGATCGCTATGGGTATTGTTGGTGGACCATTTAAAAATCCTTTCCGGTGTGTAATACAACATGCAAGTTGTTCTAAACTGTTGCAGCCTTAAGCTAGATGATCGTACTGAGTTATTAATATTGGATAAGGAGCATATTATCTGTTTGGTTGTTATGTTTAAACCCATTTTACTGCTCCATTTCTCGGCTAGTTTTGTACAGTCATCAGTTTTAAAGGCACAAAGATGCCTGTAAGCTTCACTTACAATTGACTTTTTTTTAATTTGAGTATAAACAATTCCAAATATCACAATCTGAGATGTCATAGAGTCGATTTTTCCTAATCAGAAATTCATGAATTTGTATATATTTGAATCTCATTGTTTCAGGTAAATCGTATGAAGGTGACCCACTTGTGGGACACCCCCGCGCCGCACGGCCACCAGCTGCTGCGTGTGCCCCCAGTGCCTGCCTCTGCCTCAGCGCCGTCCTCGCTGCTGCCTTGAGCGCTCCCCGTTGGTTTTTGCCCGTTTTGTCGGAAATTTGTGCTTGTTCTCTGTCTGTGCCCGAGATCGTGTTTCCACTGTTTTTTTTCCCCGTTTTGCCCTGTAATTTTGCCTGCTTTTTCTGTGACGTGTTATCTTCGTTTTTTTTCCCTCCATTGTGCCTGCCTCCTTCCTGCTTGCCCGCCTACCTCGCCGCTCTCCCTCCCCGCTCCCGCTTCCCGCCACCGCCATTAGCCCCGCCCCTTTTTCTTCTGTACCCTCCCCGCTCCCGCCTCCCAGCTGCTCCGCCCACCCGCGCACTTCGCCTTAAATGGCGACCGTGCGAACGCGCAGCGGTCACGCGCAGCGGTCACGCGCAGCGGGCGCGCCGATTGTGCGCCGAAGGCGCGCCAAAGGTAAGCCCGTCTGCGCCCGTCCGCGACCGGATCGCGACCAGCACCAGGACCCCTGGCCCACGAAGACCCCGACCAACCCGCCTGACGTACTCCGCCGCCACCCTCAACGCACTCAACACCGGCCGACTCCCAGAATGCCATCAAGCCGCTCCACGAGGTACCCACGGACCTTTCAGCTGCCACACCTGCAAGTTCTCCTGCACCCGGACTAGCCTCGCACCAGCACCCGCCAAGTCGAACACCAGCAGCACCCACCTCAAGTGCATCCTGCTCAACACCCGCTCCATCCACAGACACGCCATCGAACTCTGGAACCTCCTAGACGCCACAGCCCCTGACGTTGCCTTCCTCACGGAGACCTGGATGAACGCCTCTTCAGCTCCCGACATCGCCATCGCTATCCCAGAGGGCTACAAGATCGTTCGGAGGGACCGAAACGCCAACCAGATGGGAGGAGGCATCGCCATCGTCCACAGGAGCACCATCCGTCTCACGACCAGCACCGACAACACCCGGACCAGCGCCGAACACCTGCACTTCCAGATCCACACCAACCCGAACACCACCCTCAGAGGCACCCTGATCTACCGACCCCCTGGACCACGCACGCAATTCAGCGAGGACATCGCCGACTTCGTCAGCCCGCACGCCCTCCCCTCTGCTGACTACATCCTCCTGGGAGACCTCAACTTTCACCTGGAGAACAACAACGACCGCAACACCAGCACCCTGCTCGACAACCTCGCCAACCTGGGACTCAAGCAACTGGTGTCCACCCCCACCCACCTCGCCGGACACACACTCGACGCAGTCTTCTCTTCCAGCACAGACATCGACTTCAGCCACGCCACAGAGCTTCAATGGACGGACCACAGCTGCGTCCACTTCACCTTCAAGAGAACGACGACCCACCACCACCAGAAACAGGCCGCCCGCAGAAGCTGGAACAAGATCACAGCAGACCAGCTCGCCACCTCCCTGAGCCAGCACCCTCCTGCCAGCTCAGCGAACCCCAGCCAGGCCGCAGACAACCTCACGAAGTGGATCAACAACTGCGCGGACGAACTCGCCCCACTGAGGACCCCGCCTAGCAGACCCGGCAGCAAGAAGGCCCCATGGTTCACCGACGAACTCAAGAGCTCCAAGAAGAACTGCCGAGCCCTCGAGAAAGTCTGGAAAAGGGAACCGACACCGGACAACAGGACCTCCTTCAAACTTGCCACCCGGAAACACCACCAGCTGATCCGCGCCGCCAAGAAAACAGCTTTCAAGGACCGGTTGGACAACAACGCACACAACTGCAAGGAACTCTTCAACATCGTGAAAGAGCTTTCCAACCCCAGCGCAGGAAACAACGACATCACCCCATCGCAAGACCTCTGCAACTCCCTCGCTTCATACTTCCACAACAAGATCGCGGACATACACAACAGCTTCAACAACCAACCAACGCACACCATGACCGAACAACCATCCCCCACCACCACCCTCCACGCCTGGACCCCGATCAGCACCGAAGACACCATCCGCACGATGAACTCCATCCACTCCGGATCACCGACCGACCCCTGCCCTCACCACGTCTTCAACAAGGCCGACGCTGTCATCGCACCCCACCTGCGAGACATCATCAACACATCCTTCGACACCGCCACCTTCCCCGAGAGCTGGAAGCACGCCGAACTCAGCGCTCTACTCAAGAAACCCACAGCGGACCCCACCGAACTCAAGAATTACCGCCCCATCTCGCTCCTCCCGTTTCCAGCCAAAGTCATCGAGAAGACCGTCAACAAGCAGATGGCCGCCTTCCTCGAGACGAACGGATCCCTCGACCCCTCACAGTCCGGCTTCCGAGCCAACCACAGCACCGAGACCGCCCTCATCGCCGCCACCGATGACATCCGAGCCCTGATGGACAATGGAGAAACAGCGGCCCTCATCCTCCTAGACCTCTCCGCGGCATTCAACACGGTCTGCCACCGCACCCTAGTACGGCGCCTCAGCAACATCGGCATCCAGGACAAGGCGCTGGAATGGATCGTCTCCTTCCTCAACGGAAGAACACAGAGAGTCCGCCTACCACCGTACAAGTCAGAGGCCTCCGAAGTCATCTGCGGCGTCCCCCAAGGATCATCTCTGAGCCCCACCCTCTTCAACGTCTACATGAGCCCCCTCGCGGCCATCGTACGCAAACACAACCTCAGCATAATCTCCTACGCCGACGACACCCAGCTGATCCTCTCCCTGACCAACGACCCCGCCGCCGCCAGAGCCAACCTGCACGAAGGGATGAAAGAGGTAGCCGAGTGGATGACGACCAGCCGCCTGAAACTGAACTCGGACAAGACGGAGGTCCTCATCCTGGGCTCCTCACCCTCCGCCTGGGACGACTCCTGGTGGCCTCCCGCCCTGGGCACCGCACCCAAACCGACAGACCATGCACGAAACCTGGGCGTCATCCTGGACTCCTCCCTCTCCATGACCAGGCAGGTCAACAACGTCTCCTCGGCGTGCTTCAACATCCTACGCATGCTAAGGAAGATCTTCTGGTGGATCCCCACCGAGACCAGAAAGACCGTCACCCAGGCCCTCGTCACCAGCAGACTGGACTACGGCAACGCCCTCTACGCCGGTACCACCGCCAAGCTCCAGAAGAGACTCCAGCGGATCCAGAACGCCTCAGCCAGACTCATCCTCGATATCCCACGAACCAGTCACATCTCCGAACATCTGAGAGACCTTCACTGGCTCCCCGTCAACAAAAGAATCACCTTCCGCCTCCTCACCCACGCACACAAAGCCCTACACGACCAAGGCCCGAGCTACCTCAACAGCCGAGTCAACTTCCACGCTCCCAAACGCCACCTCCGATCAGCCAACCACGCCCTCGCCGCCGTCCCCCGCATCCGAAGAGCGACTACAGGAGGAAGGTCCTTCTCCTACCTGGCCGCCAAGACCTGGAACTCCCTCCCGACCGACCTGCGCCTGACCCAAGACCACCTCTCCTTCAGGAAGAAGCTGAAGACCTGGCTGTTCGAGCAGTAGCGGCACCCCCCCCCCCCCCAGCGCCTTGAGACCCTACGGGTATGTAGCGCGCTTTATAAGTGTCAATGATTGATTGATTGATTGAAGTTTGGAGTGTGTGAAAATCTAAGAACCCTTGTGTACCATAAAGGTCTCCCAAAAGATTAATTCCCTGCCTAGACCATCTAAGGGCTGTGCCATCATTAAAAATCCCCGGAAGACCCGGGTTTCCCCCCAATGGAGTTTCGGATGATAGAAGGAGGTCTTACAAAATGCTAATATATTAGCCCAAATCCTAACTATGTCCCGGGCGGTCTTAAATTTCACCCTCTTGTAGTAATTAGGGTCGTTAGCTCGAAACAAAGACATGTTTGAGTCAGTTTTTAGCAAGAATACATGAAAGAAAAATGTGTCTTCGCTATTAAGTAAAGACCGGAGGCGCTTGACAAATGAAGACCAAAAATATAGCTTAACGTCGGGAAAGTTAAGCCCTCCCTTATCCGTACTATTTTTTAAGAATTTCAATGATCTACTAGCTTTTTTGTACCCCCATATAAAACTACTAAATATTCCATCTAATTGCTTAAAGAACGAGTTGTTTAGTGCTAGTGGAATGGAGCGAAAAAGATACAGGAATTTGGGTAACACCTTCATTTTGATTATATTGATTCTGCCAATTAGATTCAAGGGCAGTCTGTGCCATTTTTTTAAAAGTAGAGTAGTATATTTAATTAGTTTGTTATAATTAATGTTATTGATTTCCCGTACTTTTGATGTAATTTTAACGCCTAAATATGTGGCCACCGTACAGATCTCAGGGACTACTACCGTTGGTGCAAAATTAGCTATAATCTGTGTCTTGTTTATATTAAGCTTATAGCCTGATACTTTCCCAAACTTGCAAGCCTCAGTGGTGATCCCTTGTAGTGCCTCGATGATATCGGAGGCGTAAATGGCAATATCGTCGGCATATGCCGTAATTTTCAATACCTGTGAGCCGCACCTAAAGGGTACGATTCGAGGTTGGACCTGAAGAGCAAACAAAAATGGTTCTAATGAGAGGGCAAATAATAAAGGTGATAAGGGGCAGCCTTGACGGGTGCCCCAAGAAATTAAAAAGTATGAGGAGGTCAGCCCCCCGTAGCTGATACAAGCTGAGGGATTGTCATAGAGTGCCTGTATACCCTTTAAGAAATGCCCACCAAACCCCATTTTCAACATAGTGTGCCAGAGAAAGTCCCACCCCACTCGGTCAAAAGCCTTCTCGGCGTCCAGCAAAATCATGCCGAGTGGGGTAGACTCGGTCTCTGCCACGTCAAATGCCGTTATAGCCATATTGACGTGGGTGGTGGTGTCTCTCCCGGTCACGAACCCGTGTTGCTGCGGGTTAACTATTTTAGGCATAAGGGGGGCCAACCTAATCGCTAATATTTTCGCAAATATTTTTGCATCAGTATTAATCAGAGAGATGGGTCTATATGACCCCCCTCTCCTCTTTTGGTTTACCCTTTTTAAGAAAAAATATAATTTTAGCCCTGTTCCAGGAGTTGGGAGCTTTTCCATTTGACCCACTAAATTGTATAACCTGTAGTAATAGGGGTATCATTTCTTCTAAGCAGACTTTATAGATCTCGAGGGGAATAGTGTCTTCACCTGCGGCTTTTCCTGCGGGCAGGGCGGCAAATGCTTGACGGAGTTCTAGTCCTGTTATATTTTCAGACAGTGGGTCTATTTCTGAGGTATTACAAATATTTGTTAAGTTCTCGTCTAGATAATTCCGTATTGCATCTAAGCTTGGTGTAAATTCCGGAGTATACAGAGACCTGTAAAAGTCCACGAATTGTTCTAGTATATCGTGCGGCTGATCGTATTATTTAAATTGGTGTGTGTCTTTATTGGAGCTGAAACATTGTTGCTAGACTGAGTTACAACTCCTTTGAGTTCCAGCGAGGCTGTTACATTTAGAGCACTTGCGTCTGCCGGGGAGATTACGCGACCCATTTCACCCCCATGTCATAAGTCCTGCTGAGACCCCCCGTTTAGCCCCTGATTTAACAGCATTTTTTGTGGCATTTTTCGAGAGGGAACCCACAGTGGTCAGCGTCGGGGGTCGTAGGATTTGCTTACCCGCAGTCACTCGATTCGAGCCCTTGTCTCCCACCGTCACCACTGCTGCTGTAGACGGCGTTTGTTTGTGCGCTGTAGCCTCTCCTTCCGAGGAAGCCGGTAGCGCCGAGGAATCCAATGGAGCCGCTTCTGCTGCCGCTGCTGCGGTGGGGGGGGAGGAGGGGGGGCAAAGCTGCCGCTGTTGTCACGGCTGCGGGGGGTATTTTTGTTATTGCGGGTGGAGCGGGCGGGTTCTTTGGCGACATTCTGCCTGGCTTCCAAGCACGGGCAGCCGACCGGAGACCGAACCAGCCAAGCCCAGACCCGGCGAGCAGACTACAGCTCATACGCCGAATGTTCCGTGAAGCACCTAGTAGCCAGAGCATCGGTATCCTCCGTGTGTACGTTTTTCTTTCCCAGTTTTCGGGACTCAGGACCCAATAAGGTCCAAGATGGCGGAGTGAGGACTTGGCCGAGGTCGGGACTCAGGACCCGGTAAGGTCCAAGATGGCGGAGTGAGGACTTGGCCGAGCGGTAGCTAGCCTGGAGGCTCCCCACCCCCTCTGATGAGAACGGAGGAACGGACCGGACTCTGAAGATTTATAAACGTAATCAAACTTGAATTAAAACAAATATTTTTTAAACCTCCATAAGAGCATGAAAAGTGAGAGAACCCTGGCCGCGGACAGGAAGCTGGACCTGGTCCTAGCTCCAAGGAACAGCCAAACCAAAGGTAAAGAAATTGAAACTAAGGGGCCATGACCAATATGAATCACGGAAATAAGAGAGATATTGATGCAAACCAATGGTAATTAATGGTCCCGTTTCCCGTTTTTTAGGTTAAGCCTGGGCAGCACATACGCTGCTGCGAGGCATGCAGTAGTGGAGTATGGTCTAAAAGCCCCGCCCACTCTCCGCCCATATTTGCAATTGGCTTGAGTGAGAAGCTGGCCTGGTATATGATGTCCACTAATGTGAGTGGGCACCTTGCACCAGTCCAGACAACCCTTATGGTGGTTTAAGAGGTCTTAGACAACCTTAGAAAGCTCTCTAAGTGATAGCTGTGGAGAGCAGCCTTCAGGTTTAGTCCAGAAAGAATGTAAAGCAGCTTGTTTTCCCAGGATGCAATCTTACAGATTAAGTGAAAAGAACCACACCAGGTATTTATAAAAATATGTATTTATTATAGAATACTCTCTAGCACGTTGAAGAATCTCCCACACAGAGACAAACACAATGTACACAATACTTTAACAAGAAATTCAGTAAATAGCGTGAAATACACAGATTGCCCCGGGGGGGGGGGGCTATGGGGCAAACCATTTATTAAGAAAGTAGTATAACTACGACTCGAGTCAGGACGATGTCGAGAGGACTAAGAATTGCTCGGGACCCACAGAAACACCCAAGGTAAGTAGACAGGGACCCCACAGAGATTGTGTGCAGTGCGTGAACACGACTGTGTGCTCCATACTAGTCTATGTGTAAGTCGACGTTGGATTATTAAAGCTTAAGGACCCTTCCCAGTGGACCCTGGAAGAACCCGTTGGAAGACAGAAGGTTGGAAAGCCACCCCACATGTGAATGCCCTAGCACCCCCATTATCTACACCAGGGAAGCCGGTGCATATGTGTGAAATGGTGTCGGAAACTGCAGTCAAATCCAATGGAGGACTTCAGGAAAGTGCTGCTGCGGGAACAGGAGAAAGATTCCGTGGGAATCCAAACACGGATTTGTGAAGAGGAGTACCTGAAAGCAGAGGGGACAGAGTCTATGTCACTCAGGAGTGACCAGGAGACTTGGAAGACAAATGCCCTCCGATGTTGGGTGCTTCAGGAAAGATGAGGAGGACCTTGGCTCTACAGCTGTGAGGACTAGGTGACACTGAGGAAGACTAGGACCCGGATATGAGCTGTCCAAAGAAGGAGGAGTGTTGAGGGGTCGTTGTCCGGCGGGAGCACCAACAAGCCTTGACAAATGCAACCCATGCAGGAAGTCGAGAAGGAGCAAAGTGTGGACTATCAAGGTTCAGGGGACTCAGCAAAGGCAGGGGAGCAAGACAGGCCTGAGCAATCAGGGGAGCCCAAAAGTAATACTAGTGACCCTCAAATGTATCCACAAGCGGGAGGCCCAGGAGTTGCAAAAGGACCTCAAGGAGCTCACCCAAAGATGCAGGCCACAATGCACATGATGCTGTGTGGGTGAAGATTCTGGTCACTGGAGGTGCTCGAGGTTGGGCTACTTGGATCCCGAAGATCTTCTTGCAAACAAGCCAACATGCCTTTGCAACTGCAAGTTGGACTCGGTGCACAGGGGTATGGTTAATGCAACCCCCATGAGGGATACTGGCCTCAAACATGGTAAGAGGGCAGGGCAAGCCTCAGGAGCTGTGGAAAACCACCAAATGTGTTGCAGGGCCCTCGAAGTCTAGAGGAGCTCAGGATCTGAAGACTGGTTGACTTAGTTGCGGTGCCTGCAAATGCAGGGGAGTCGCTCCTTCACTCCAAGGGAGATTACTTAAGGTGTCTTTGATGCTTCACAGGCCTTGGAAAGTTCCTGTATGATGCACAGACGATGCAGCAGACTGGAAGGGAGACGTAGTCAGGACCAATCTAAGTCGTGAGCACCCAGATGGTAGAAGTTCAGTGGTGTCTGATGTGAATCCCACGACGAATCTAGAGACCTTCACCCAGGTAAACCCTTAAGTACCCTACGGCAAAGGTTGGGAAGATTCAGGGGACCCTCCCCTGGGCAAGGGGGGCATGTCCTTTGTCCAGTTTTGTGCCTGAGCAGGAGCCAACGACTCCAAGGACTGGTTTGAACTGAACTATGCACAGGGACACCAAATGTGCCCCTCGTGCAGACTTTCTGGTGCTGGCAAGTGCACCCAGCCTGCCCTAATACACTAAATCCTATTTGGGTAGTGGTCACACCTCCCTGTGACAGGAAGACTATTGTTCTACCTTCCTCTGGTTAAGCTTGGCTCAGCAGCAGGAGGGCAGAAATGCGTCTCTGACCCCCAACAACCATTTTGGGCTGTCCGGGGCTAGAAGGCTGATACCGGGAACACTGAGAGCCTAATGGAGGGCTCTTCCAGTGCTTGGAATCTGGGGGTATGATTCAAACATGTTTGATACCAAACATTAAAGGATTTGTTGCAGCTGTTTGAGATGGCCATCATGTAATTATGCTGTGCCCCTCTATATAGTATATGGCTGCTTCACTAATAACCCGGGAGAATGGACTCCATAGGCTGCAGGGGTTTCCTCTCACTTAGAAGCAAGCACCCAGCTTTCAGGTTTGTAAAGGCCTGCTATAGGGGTGACTTATAGGTTTTAAGAGCAGTGATCCTTAGATATAGTAAACCTATATCTTTAGTAAGTGGTGCATCCACCAACTTACACAGGCTGCAATGAGGCCCCGTAGTTTCATTTTGAATGGTCTCTCATGGGTAGCATAATGCATGCTTCACCCCATGGGAGACCTCTAGGGTACCTATGCCCTGGGTACATGGGTACCATATACTAGGGACTGTCAAGGGTATACCAGTATCAAATCTGGGATGTACCCAAGTACTGAACACAACAGTTTAATGTGAAAGCAGATAGACCGGGGTCCTGATTAGCAGCATTCCGGTCAGACTAGTCAAAAACCAGCATAGCACCAGGCAAAATTTGGGGGTAACCATGCAGAAGGATCCTACCTACCAACAGCTTAACAAAAAAACATCTGTTTGTCAACTTGACAAACGGATGCTTTCTTTTGGCCAAAGCCCCCATGCCGCAGTTTCATTTTAATGTCGGACATGCTCCTTTCTTTAGATGCGGTTTGTCTAAAGAAAGGGGTGCTGCCTTCATGAATGTGAAAGCGCTGCAAGGGCACTAGTAAAAACAAATATTTATAATGTAATCGCTCTCATATTTGCAAGAGTTTAAGCTATTGCATTGCCAACTGCTTAAACTCTCGTAAATGCTAGACCTATTGCATTGTTTTTTTTTTTTTAAGTTTACCAAAAGCGCATGCACTGTCTCGGGCAATACCTAAAAAACACATCTTAATGTTCAAAGTTAGTCAGTACCGACACCCACCTCCAGTCATTTATGCAGAGGGATGAGATGTTGAAGCAAACCTCAAGAGCTTGTGCATAACTTTCTGAACGACACATTTGCTGGGCATACACTGATCGATGCAATTAATTTCTTATTTTTAACCCTCTTCTGCAAGGGAGTAAACGTTGACTCTGCCACGTAACCCAAGTATGCAACCTTTAGCGGTCAACAGGCTTAAATTGCCAGATGGGCCCCTGCAATTTTTCACAAGCGTTTACGGTAAAACATAAGTTCAGTTACTCGGAGCTACAGGGCGATAAAGAAAAAAAAAACACCCATTCTTACAGAACGACACAAAGTGGCAATTTACACTGAAGCATATTCATACTGTGCATTTTAATTATCTCTTGCTGCCGAAGTAATGGAGTGGAACAAAGGTGCTGCCAATCCAAACAGAGGCTTGTTTAAAGTACAGTAATTAACGATTAAAAAAGAAAAAATGGAATTGCAAACGTAGAAGAATGCAAGTTATACGGCTGACTTTGTTTAACTGCGCGTGATGTGCACATTGACAAAAAGAGCCAACAGTTTAGGAATCAAAGACAGAACACAAGTAACACCGAGTCTATAAAATGTCCATGGGGCTGTGGAAAATTCTATGAAGTGGGGGTTAAATCGGCACTAAGGAGAGACTGACCCTGCTTACCATTCTTAAGACCGGTGGTATTTGGGAAGGGTGGAGAAAGAGGCAGTCTTTTCAACAGCTACAGCACGAGACACGGCAACTAAAGAGACTGCGCCACTGATTAAGTCAGTTAAGCTCAAGATAGCCTACATTTTCTGGGTACCAGTTTAATCACCCCTACTCTGTTTTCTCAATTCTCTATAATTAAACTATGTTGGTTTCTTTATATCCCCTAGTACACTTATCCCAATTCTTGTCCCATAACATCATGTTTCTTCCACACTCTAATCATGATGCCCTTCAAGTTCAATTTGCCCTAATGGGTTTTCTCTCCTATCTGACATTTCTAATGGTCTCTAGTATGCTTCCACTCTTGCAATAAAGCTATTGTTATGCTAAGACCATTTACTACATCCTTAACTTCAATTTCTTTTTGCTACCTAATGTTGGATACCAACTCATCATGACTATTTCTCCAGTCTTCATTATCTCTAGTCCTCACTCCACACAACCTATGTCCTCATAGCACTGGTGATTTTACAGCTCTCCTTTTTCATCCATTCTCTATCCCTTCAATATCCTCCTCGCATTGTTCCTTAGTCACCTCTAGTATATAATCATGCTGATTTTATCTATCCCTACTTATGTTCTCCGACCATCTTGGTGGCAGTTTCTCCCTTGTAGCGAGCTGCTTATGGGAGGGTAAGGGAGGACCTGTCCTGGCAGGTCTAAATGGACTGTTTACATGAGAAGCAGGGTCAAGACTAATTTGCACATGGCTGGGTTTAAACTGCGGTGGCATGGTGAGCAAAAGATCTATGGGTTGGAATGCTACTCTGAGCTATTGCCAGTGGTTAGACTTATTGCAAGCAGCCTCCCTTCACCTTTTGTGTGTTTCATATACCACCCTAAGTGACATGGGTATGCCCAGACATGGGTCACTGGCACACTGTGTCACTGGAACCAAGCTGTGCCTGGCTGATGAACCCATATCTAGAGCCAAACCGGTCCTGGATTGTTTGTGTTTCGATTCAGGGTCGACCTGACTTGGTAGTTGGGCTGGACTATTCCCTTGAAGAGTAGGGTCAAGACAGATTTGCATTCGGCTGGGTCCAAACAGAGGTGCCATGGTGAGCAAAAGAATGATGGGTTGGAGTGCTACCCCAAACTATTGCCAGTGATTAGACTTATTGCAAGCAGCTCCCCTTCATCTTTTGTGTGTTTCCTGCTCAGGTTTGAAAACGTATTTGGCTGCCTGCTGTCATTTTAGAACAAGGTGCTATACAGATGCAGACTTTGTGAGGGATCTAATGGTTCTATCAATAGGTGTAGGGGAAATTCAAACTCTAACCAGTGACAATGACGAACCATCTAAGGAACCCGATACACCACCTATCTTCCAACATGTGAGAAGACTGCGCCTAATGTACTTTTATTATTGGGGCCATTTACATTCCAGGTCAAAATCTGATATTGCTCATTACAGTTATGGGTCATATAGTGCATCATTTTAGAGTAGGGATATGCACGCTCAGTAAGTGACAATTTACAACCTAGGACCTTTGTAACACCAATCTCTTTTGCACTGTGGTCACAGTCTCCACCAGGGACAACCACATTATGATGGAATTTTAACATGGTTATGGATGAGGACCATACAACTAGCCTTATAAAATTGCTGATGCTGTGTTTTGGCTATATGTGGTGGAGGTGGCACCCAGGGGAAATGTAGCACAGCTTCTACTCATATTTACACTCTTCTTTTTCGTTTATTGATGATATTTTTGCCCCTTCTGCTGAAACTGTGGAAGTGCAGGCAGTCCAGAATTTAACCAGGGTATGTCTTAACATTCACCTTTATATATACCGCTGGGTAGAGATGGTGGGGTGGGGAGGAGGCGGAGCTTAAGACAATTCCCAGTGGCTGGAAGAAAAACAATTTGGATTCACTCTCAGGAAAGAAATCAGGACTTTCTTGGAGGTTAAAGTGGATACACTGCACTCCACAATAAGTATATGTAAGGCTTTCAATGGACCATTAGGTGCGAGCTTTGTCCTTCAACGTGGGGAACAGAAAGAATCAACGAAATTGAGGCACTGGAGGAAATCGTCACTAGGCTAGAATGAAAATTACCCAAGTTAATGACACAGACCATGTTAGAAAGCTTAAAACTGCTAGGTTTGCACTTCAGTAGTGCCTGATGGATTCACCAAGGTTGCCAGGATGGCTTGCAAATGTAGAATTTGAAAGGCAGTGAACAAAGCTGGCAAGTTATTGCATTGGCCGTCTAATCATAAGGTTTAGGCTGGAACAGTTTCCGATAACCGTGATCTTGATAAAGGAATGGTATATGGTGCCCAGTCGATAGCCGGGGGTTTTGTGAAATATAACCACCAACTATACAAATACCAAACACTTCCTGTGGCCAAGTTAGAAAACTCAATAGCCATAACTGGACAAACACCCTTTATCTGTGGTACACACCTTGAACTGGCAGTCCCAGTGACTCTGGGGAAGATTTAGGAGGAAGTAGTGGCCATGTCTTCCTTGAAGACTCTCTGGCCCCAATGGATTTTCAGTGGAATTTAAAAATAATATTCATCGATAATCACACCACACTTGTCGGCACCATGAAGAGGCACTTCAAACAGGTTAATTCCCTCAACACTTACGAAGAGCCATATAATTGTCGTGTTCCTAAAGCATGACAAACCGACAAAGGAGTCATTCTCTTATCAACCCACATCCTTGATTAAAGCAGAGGCAAAGATCTTGGCAAAAATGTTGGGGATTAGGCTGGTAAAATGGCTTTATGTCAGGGCAGCACACACATCATTGTCTCCGATAATGCACAAGACTCTTGCAAAAGCCAATGAACTTGAGGTCCAGTCCATCTAGGCAGTAGCAAACTTTAAAAAGGCTTCTGATTTAGTCCACCAGCCATTCATGTTTAAGGTACTTCAGAGAACAAAATGTACCTGCTCTTTCCCATTTATGTCATACTCCCTACTCCGCACCTTGGCTCTAAATCAGTCAATGGGGTGATCTACCACTTCCCATTAGAGAGGGGTAACAGGCAGGGCCACCCTTTATCTCTAGTACTCTTTGCCCTGGTTATTGAGCTGCTGGGTGAATTAGGCAAAATACTAAGGTGCAACATTTCAATGGTGGGAAGGTTCTGAAGATAGTGTCACTGTATGCCAACGATTTGCTACTTTACACATGGAGACCCTAAAGCTCAGTCTCAAGATTAATGAGAATCCTCCACATTTCAGATCTCAGAATAAACGGGTCTAAAACACTCTATGGACCACTCTGGGGTGACCACTCTGGGGTGACCACAGACTGGGAAACCAACAATTTTTTCACAAGGGCAAAAGATCACTTTAGGTATCTGGATCCCCACATACCCAAGATCTTGAGGTGGGACTTTTATTCAACTCCACTACTGACTCGTACGAAGATGGATCTAAAGGCCTGGGGAACCTTGCAACTAGTTATAACAGAAGCTTTATTTGAAATGATTATACCGTTCCTTTATATACTTTAGAACTACCCATCTTATTATTTATTTATTTATTTTTGTGTTTTATAGAGCGCGAACATGACCCGTGAGGGTATCAGAGCGCTTTACACGGTATACATTGTTGAGCAAACAAAAGATTAAGGTGCAGGGACAAACAGATCAAACGTTACACGGTATACAATGTTGAGCAAAAAGATTAAGGTGCAGGGACAAACAGATCCACACGAATGGTTGCACTCATTGTCATAGACAGAAACAAAAGCAAGGTTCCAAATGTATTTGTCGTGGGTAGCTTTTGATATGTGAGGCGGTAGTCTTAGATTAGTCCCACTCAATGAGGAGGTTCTGGGCAGACCTTAGGCGAAGAATTTACCCATGAGGAAGGTTTTCGTCTCAGTTTTGATGCGTGCTAGAAGAGGGATTTTTCTGATGGAGGGTGGAAGAGAGTTCCAGATTCGTGGTGCTGCTCCGGTGAACGCCCTGTTATAAGTTCTTTTTTTTTTGAAGGAGGCAGGTTGAAGCAGTAGGTTTCCGGCAGACCTGGAGTTTCTGCTTCCTCCGGATAGCACTAATTTCTGTGCCAGATAAGCAGGGGAGTTTGTGTAAAGCGCCTTGTGTACAGTGCAAGCCAATTTCAACTGGATTCTGGCCTCCAGGGGGAGCCAGTTCAGCGCTTTCATGTGTGGAGAGATGTTGTCAAACTTCCTGGTACCTGTGAGTAGTCTGGCAGCCGCGTTGAGGCACGCTTTTAGAGGTGCTAAGGAGGTCTTAGGTAATCCTGTGAGGGTAGAACAGCCGTATTCCAGTCTGGAGATGACAAGTGCTTGAACTGCAGTTTTTAAGTCTGGTGCATCGATGAAAGGTTTCAGCTTCCAGAGGTAGCTCAGGTGGAATCTGGCTGCTTTGGCCATCGAGTTAATGTGGTCTCTCATATTGAGGTTACTGTCGAGGATAATGCCCAGGGATTTGGCAGAGTCCACAATGGTCGGTGTGCAATTCAGGGCTGTGATGGCCTTAATCCACATCTGTATCTCCGGGTTGGTTTTAGATGGGGAGATTAGGAGAAATTCAGTTTTCTTTGCATTTAGTTTGAGTTGGTTATTGGCTAGCCAGTGGACAGTTAATTTCAGGGTCTCGTTCAGGGAGATGATCTCATTGAGCGAGGAGATGTTGATGTATAATTGGGTGTCGTCCGCATACATATGGTAGGAGATGTTGGCGGAGCGGAGAACTTCGGTGAGTGGCTCAAGGTAAAGGTTGAAAAGGGTAGGGGAGAGGGTTGAGCCTTGAGGGACTCCGACTGTGACCGGGGTGGGAGCTGATAGATTGCCGTTGATGAGGAATCTCTGGGAACGATTGTGGAGGAAGGATCTGAACCATTCTAGTACCACGCCATCCAGGCCCATCCTGAGTTTGAGGCGTTCAAGTAGTTTTTCATGGTTGACCGTATCGAAGGCAGAGGATAGATCAAGAAGGATTAGAAGGCAGGTTTTGCCTTGGTCTAGGGCTTGGAGGGCATCGTCCACGATGTGCAGCATAGCAGTTTCGGTGCTGTGCCCTGGTCTAAATCCAGATTGGAAGTCATCTAGTAGATGGAAGTTGTTAATATGCTGGCTTAGTTGCTGTTGAACACACTTCTCTAATACTTTGGCTAGTAGCGGGATATTGGAGATAGGTCTAAAATTGTCAGGAGAGGCAGGGTCAAGTGAAGGTTTTTTTAAGTTGGGGAGAACTTGGCCAGCTTTCAAAGGGTCCGGGATCAAGCCCTGCTGGAGAGAGGCGTTGATAATTGCAGTCCAACAGGGGACGATGGATTGGGAGGCGGTGGTGAGGCAGTTGGAAGGAAGCGGATCATTGAAGTGATTGTTTGGTTTTAAGCTAGAGAGAATTTTTGAGATGGAGTCTTCATTATAGTATTTGAAGTCCGTCCAGCGGGCTTTGTTTTTAGGGGAGGCCATAGAGGTAGGAGTGGAAGGGTGTGGCAGAGCAGGAGGGGGTTGGGCGCAGTTGGTAGTACTAAGTTCAATTCCTAATGCCGTGATTTTATCAGCGAAGAAGGAGGAGAATTCGTCTGCAGATATTAACGATTTGGGGGATTCTTTTGTTGTTTTAGCCAGTTTGTTAGATTGGAATTTGACCAGTTCAAAAAGCTTTTGGGGTCCGTTCTTGGCGTTCCCTAATTCCGATCTGAAGTACTCTTTTTTGCAGTTGATGATGTGCTTGTTGTAGGCATTTCTCGCCTGGCGCAGCAGTTTTAGATGCACTGCTGAGGGGTGTTGTCTCCAACTTCTTTCAAACTGACGGAGGGCTCTCCTCTCCATGTTGAGGCAGCCAGTGAACCAAGGGTTTCTGTCCTTGATTTGAGTTCTTTTAAGTTTTAGAGGGGCAAGGTCGTCTAGAATGTTCGAGATGGATGATGAGTAGTGCTCGTTGAGATCGCTAACCTTGGTTATGTGCAGGGGTGGGGGTAGGTCAGATCTGCATCGAGCCTCGAATTTCCCAAAGTCAAGGTTCTTAGTGTCTCTGGTCCATCGCTTGGGAATCACCGGTTGAGACGTCTTTGTCTTGCGAGTCCCGGGCAAAATGAGGGATATGGAGTGATGGTCAGACCAGTCACAGGGGTCTATGGAGATAAGCTTGACAGCGGACTTCTTAGAAATGATCCAGTCAAGGATGGCTCCTTTTGAGTGGGTTGGCATAGAGCAGGCTTGGGTCATGGCTTGGTCATTTAACAGGTCTTTTGTGGCATTGACGTAGGGATCTTTAGCGTCATTCCAATCCAAGTTGAAGTCACCCAGGAAGATTTCTGTGGCATTGGAGGAAATCTTTGTAGTCATGATTTCCAGAAGGTGATCAGTGAAAGCATCGTTAGGACCTGGTGGGTGGTAAAAGATGTGCAAGTTACAGAGGTGTACTGAATTGTTGCAGACGGAGACGGCGAGGTATTCGCAGGAGTCTGAGATGTCCTTTGCGAGTTCAGTGATAAGCAAGGAGGATCGATAGATGCAGGCTATGCCTCCTCCTTTCTTATTAGCATGTCTATCCAGTCTGGCGATGTTGTAGTTTGGCGGGGCTAGTATATCCAGGCAAGGCGAAGAGTATTCCTTTAGCCAGGATTCAGTTAAAATGGCTAGGTCTAGGTTTTTGTCCAGAACTAGGTCGGCGATGTCAGCGGCGTGTTTAACTGCTGACCGGCAGTTTATTAAAAGACCAGATAAGGGGGTGTCGGAGGGAGAGTCAGGAGTCTGGACAGATAGAGCTACAGGCGCCAGATTGCTTTTTACCACATTTCTGTTGTGGAGGGTAGCTGGCCTGTTTGGGTTAATGGTGACCGTGCTGATGGGGTGTTCGGGCCGGGTGGTTGATGGACAGGGGATGGCTGGGGTAGAGTTGTGGTCTTGGAGGATGGCTAGGATTTCATTTCCAGTGAGCTCAAGATGGTTAGGGGAGGCGGTGGGTGCGTTGTAAGTGAGGGAGAGAGCTTGGGATTCCTCCTCAGAGAGTGGGCAAGGTTGTTTGCGTGGGCGAAGGTGTCTTAGGGGTAGCGGGAGAGGGTGCTTGGCAGGTTCGGTGTTGGGTGAGGGGGAAGTATGCGGTGACTTCAGGTTAGCTAGTGAGGTCTCGGCACTGTGAAGGAGGTTCATCAGGTCCAGAATGGAGCAGTGAATGCTCTGGGTGAGTTTGGTCGCTCTGGAGTGCAGAGTTTCAAGATTGGTATAGTCAAGGGGTATGAAGGGATAAGGGTTCGAGTTGACCAAATCAGTTGAAGGGGCATGTGACAGTGGTAGGGCATTGGCTGGAGCAGGCTCCATGTTCTTTGGAGAAGGAGTGTCAAACTCTGTATTTTGGTGGGGGGCTGGCGGGGAGGAGGTCTGGTGTCTAGGGGTGGTTCCATTATAGGTGCCTGGGTCGGGGTGATCAGGGGAAGGGGGGGTTAAGGGGCTGGCACTCACTGGGGCAGGGGACATTGGGAGGGTATCAGTGTTCTCGGTAGAGAGGGGCACTAGATGGGAGGAGATCGCAGGTGTGGGGGAAGTGCAGATGCCAGGGACAGGAGATATGGTAGGGTGGAGTGGGAGAGCCGAAGTGGAGACCTTTGGGGGACTGGTAAATGGCTGGCTGGATCTGTTAGGGACAGGAGGCATGATAGGGGGGATTGGGTGAGCCGAGGTGGGGACCCTTATATGATTAGTAGGTGGGTGTATGGGTCTGTTAGGGTGACGTGATCGTGGGTCATTGGTACCAGTATTAGATATCCAGTTGGAGTTGTTCACGTAGTTTCTGAGCAGGGGGAAGAGGTCAGAAAATTTGTGGAGATTGTAGGTTGAGGCTTGGATTAGCACAATGCCGTTTTTGTAGAGGGTGATGGTGAGGTCAGCTCGCAAAGTTGGGGAGGGTGCTATTGTGAGCTTAGTGCCATGTGGAATGTTCTTGGTTAAACGAATGTTGAGAAGTTGCGCAAGGGTTTTTCGCCAGGAGGCGGTTCTTCTAGAGTGGAAGATGAGGCCATTGATAATTGTGCCGTTGTCCGCGCAGTATCGCATGTCGGATATGAGCGTCTCAGGGTGTCTTTTTAGGGTAGCGTGCTTGAATGATTTAGTGGCGGTTTTAGAGAGGTTTGGGGGGTAGATAATAGTATAGGAATTGTGAGTTCTTAAATGAAACCGAATCATTGGGACAGACGTATGGACTGGTGGCAGAGCTAGAGTCTTTCTCCAAATGCGTACATGCACCCTATAATGGTGGTCTGGGAGTTGACAAAATTTGCCTCTACTGCTGGGCATCAGAGTTCATCACAAAAAAAGACAGAATATTTGCAAATAGAGATGCCCCTCCCACCAGGATGAAAACGACGTAACAACCATATTCAGTTCTTTGAACAATTAGACACTGAATACACCCTCCATAGATACCGGTTTAAAAATATTTCCTGTTCTACCACACCATAAACACTTACAGCAAAAGATTAGACCCACCAGCCAAATTTAACCCATTGTAACCCAAGAACCACAATGGAACAATTGAGTGGCATAGGCATCTTAACAGTGTATAAATCTCTAGTTAGGAATACACCTCACCCCAGAAGAGATTTGAGATCTGGCTGGGAACAAGATATGGTCATCCTCGAGGATGAGGACTGGAAAGATGTCACGATGTCCTGTAGGTGTCTAATGATTTCCTCCCGTCTGAGACTTATACAATTTACAAACTTTCACTGTGCCTAATAGAACACCCAGAAGCTCTGGCTAATGGGCAAACAACCATATGGGACCTGCCCTTGGTGTGATAAAGGTACCCTATTTCATATAAAATGGGACTGGATACTAATAGTGGATTATTGTGACATGGTCTACACAACACTATCTTAAGTAATGTTACAGGATCACAATTACTCTAGATCTGAAGTAATCCTTGGCATCATGGGGGACTGAGAGGATTCCTGGCATCCACTGTGCCGATAAAAAAAAACTAGATGCAGTTTTTTTCCCCTGGAGGAGTCCATGACCTGGACAAGTCAGGCAGGGTATCACTACCCGTCTCCCCAAATGGTTTTTCCTTATTTTTGGAGTGGTACCCCTCCCCTTTAGTGTACATTTAGGCATCTGGGGACAGGGTCCCTCGGGTCTAAGTTGGCCCCGGGAGAGGTGCTGCACGGCCCCTCTCTCTATTGCCTCCGGTGGGTGAGTCCCTGGGGCCGAATACAGCTCGGATAGGTGAGCCACAAGCCCCCCTTCCCACCATAAATATAGTTGGCCATGGGGATAGGGCCCTACGGCTGAAAATGAAGGACCCTCTCCCGCTAATATACAGTGCCCTCGGGTCAAAATGGGCTGGGGAGGAGGCACTACTCACGCCCCTTCGCCATATACATAAATATATATTTTTTTAAGTCGCCTGCAGATTTTTTTTTACATTTTGGTTCCGGGGGGAGGTCCTCCTGGGTACCCCTCACAGGGCCTAGGGGGACAGGTATCCCTACCCTGCACCCTTATATCATTTAAAAAGTTCAGGACAGGGGTCCGAGTTCCAAAGTCCTTTAATGGCTGACAGTCACATTTATCTCATATTGCTGGCAGCCAATCAGCGCCCACTGAAAGCTCCCATGTCCAATCAGAACACTCTATCTTTAAATCAGTACACCCGTGAGACTCTTGCAGACCCAACCGTCCAGATAAACAAGTATTTTTTAACCTAAATTTCTCAAAAGCTACTGAACTGATGTACACCAAATCGGAAAAAGAAAAATCTGAAGACCAAAATCTAGCTTTTTGACAAATGTTGTGTAATTGCGTTCAGCAGTTTTTGCTGTAGCCCTGCTTAAAGAAGTCTATGGAAAATGTATGAGGATTTTGTGTTTTGGGACCACCCTCACCCGTTTTACTCAGCCCCTACTTGAAGGATCACCACAAAACTTTCCGCAATGAGCTAAAGTAAATTAGCTTGTTTTCAGAAAGTTTCATGAAGAGTCATCAAACAGAGCTAAAGTTATTAGCAAACCAAAAAAAGCCTTGTCTAAGGAAAGGCAATCCGAACTATAACTGTACAGTGGCGACTGTCACTGGGTAAAATAGATGCATTAAAAAAATATATATACATACATATATGTATAAATTCACGGAGAGAAAAAACAAAGGTTACAGTAACGCTACAGTTAGGTGGATTTGTCAGTGACAACATTAACCTTTGAAATAAAAAACATATTCATTAGTTATAGTCATCAGATCTAACTATACTGCCCCCACGCCATTCACTGCTTATGACCTCGCCTATTACATCACTGATGACATGTTATTTCACATGTCACAAACAATGTCTTGGGACATCATAGCCCAGGGCTTTTTTCTTTTTAACAGGGGAGGGGGTTTCGTGGCCCCCTCCCACAGTCTTATTCGGCCTTGGGGACCCCACTCCCAGGGCCTTTTTGTTAATTAAAAGGGAGGGGGGGTGCTCAACCCTTCCCTCTCCTGAGCGTTTTACGGTCCTAGGGACCCTATCTCACAGGGCCTTTTTAGAAAATATTAAAGGTGAGGAGGGGACGCTCACCCCCTCCCCAAGACTCTTAAGGCCCTGGGGACCCCATACCCCTGGCCTTTTTAAAAATTAAAGGGGAAGGGGCTCCTCAAGCCTCTGTAGGCCCTGGGGACCCCACAATCTCCTAATCTCCTAGAGCAGTACATATATTGTAAAAGGGGAGGGGGCAGCCTTATGGCCTCATCCTCCCTGAGCTGTGTAAGGCCCTGGGGACCCCAACCACAGGGCAGTTTGTTTTTTAAATTAAGTTGGATGGGGTCCGCGCAGCCCCCTCGACTTTTTAGGCCACAGAGATCCCATCTCCCAGGGCCTATTCTAAAAATAAAGGGGAGGGAGCTGCACACCTCCCTCCGTCCCAAGCTGTTATTGGCCCCTGGGACACTATTACCCAGGACCCTGAACACTTAAAGGTGGGTGCCCTAGGGCCCAACCTCAGCACTCACCATATAGTCGTTGAGGCCTGCAGAGGGAGCCCCAAGACCCCCCCCCCGGCCCTAGCTGGCTCCCCACATGCAGCGAGAGCCGTCATTGCTCCCGCCCAAAGCAAGCAGCTCCCAATGCTACTCCCTCTGGGCGGAAGTACTATTTTGATGTGTTTTCCTGCCCTCTTCAGTGTGGGCAGAGAAACAGGTCAAAAGTTGGCTCCGAGCTGGTGACAGCATTTTCAAAGCTCCCGCCAGCTGGGAGCGGCCTTGGTGTTTGCTCCTGCTTGGTGGGATTTTCAAAGATTCTCCCGCCAAGTGGGAGCAAACACAGGTTTCCCTACCCACGTCTGTGCCGGCAGGGAAACCACAAAGTCCAAGGGGTGGGCTCCATGGGACATAGCTACTGATCCGGTCCTAGGTTATGCGGTTCCCGGATCCATTTATGGCTCAGGGTGGAGGGTCGCTCAGTCCCCTCCCTTTTTACTGTCATTTCCGCCCCAGTGGGTGGGGGGCCCCCATTGGTCTTTAAAGGCTCGGGAGGGGGCCATGTGGCCCCACTCCCCTTTTTTATGGTTTTGGCCCCTGGGGTATAATTAATATCCTGCACAATCACAGCACTTTTTTTTTGCAGATTTCATTTTCAGCACTTGTGGGTGGTCCCTCTGCCCCCCCCCTCTCTCCCCATTAGGCCTAAAGTGTCAGGGTACCTCAACCCTCCCTCCCCCCCATATTATTTATGTTTTTTAACCCCAGGACAGTGGATTAAGTCCCCAAGTCCTGTAATGGATGCAAGCAACATTTTTCTCATGTTGCTGGTAGCCAATCGGAGCACTCGCTCTTGCTGGAGTCTGACTCCCACGGAACATGATGGCCAAAGAGAAATACAGCTCCCTGGGTCAATCAGATTGCTCTGCTTTCAAACGGGCACTCCCGCAAGAGACTCTTGTGGACCCAACCGGCCAGATATAGAACTCTATTTCAACCTTAATTTCTCAAAACATACTGAAAGGATTTTACCCCAAATCACAAAAAGCACATTCTGCAGAACAAGATCTAGCTTCCTGTCTAATTTGGTGTAATTCCGTTCAGTAGTTTTTGCTGTAGCCTTGTCTAAAGAAGTCTTTGGCAAATACATGGCAAATACATGGGGATTTTGCGTTCACCCCAAAATTTTCCATACACAAACCGCCTGGACTACGGAAACACCCTATACGCAGGTATCACTGCAAAACTCCAGAAAAAACTCCCACGCATCCAGAACGCATCAGCCAGACTCATACTAGACATCCCACGTAAAGACCACATCTCTAATCACCTGAAAAACCTCCACTGGCTCCCCGTCAATAAGAGGATTACTTTCCGCCTCCTAACCCACGCACACAAAGCACTTTACGAACTTGGACCCGAATGCCTCAACACACGACTTTCCTTCTACATCCCCTCTCGCCAACTACGTTCCTCCAACCAAGCGCTTGCCACCGTACCTCGCATCAATAAAACCGCCATGGGAGGTAGATCCTTCTCCTACCTCGCAGCTAAAACCTGGAACTCACTCCCCACTCACCTTCGTCTCACTCAGAACCACCTAGCATTCAGAAAGCAACTTAAAACTTGGATATTCGACAAGTAATTCCCCACCCTTCTTCAAGCGCCTTGAGACCCTCCGGGTATGTAGCGCGCTATATAAATCTTTGACTTGACTTGACTTAGTCAAAAAGTAGCACCTTTTTGGAATTGTTCATGGCGATTTGTCAAAAAGGGGCCAAAGGTATTAGCAACACAAAAAAATGCTTTCCCTATGGAACAGCTGACCTAACTAGAACAACCTAATGGTAAACACCACTAGGAAAGGTGTCTGGTGAGCTTTCTGTCCCGCCCCCTTTCCTCGCGGGGTGGACATATAAGGGGGTAAATCCATAATCAGTGCCCAAGGGGTGTAGAAAAACTGACATGGCTCCTTAGTAGCGTACGTGAGGGGTACATGGCCACCAAGAGAATAGCGAATTATCTGGATGAGCATTCAGTAATTCTCATATTTCAGTTTCAGGAAGGTCAGCTTCATACCAAAAATAAGAGCAATTGTTTACATGGATATATCATTAAGGCATAGACTTTAACTGTTTAAGTTGGAGGCAGAACATTTATGGCAGATTATTAAAAATCCATTTGCCTTTAGATACCCATACAGTACTGCAGAAGCCATTGCCCAGCCGAGGGACACAGCAGTGTTGATCTCCAGTTTCTCTGTTTTCTCTCTTAACCTAGTCCCCCTTTCCCTACCTCTACTAGATGTCGAACATTATACTGAATGTTTAGTAGTGGTTGCACTCAAGAGGCAAAAGAGGGCATATCTCCATTTGGACCCAAAGTACACGGTTAGGGATTTATAACAGTTGAACTACTGACAAGTACTAAATGCATGAAATGTAAGAGATTCGCAGCCCACCTCTGCTCCTCCCAAGTCAGTCACAAAGGTCACTGCTAGATTTTGGCTTGTCCTATTTGGTCTAATAAGCTCCTGTTGGATTGGTTCCTAACCTAAACTTGTGAAACACAGTGTGATATGCACTGGTTGGATCCAATTCAATTAAAATATGACTCGGGACAACGTTTTCTTTGTAGGAAAGGTAGTCGTATGTGAATGCACCATATTTGGTCACTCAAGCAGCTAACCTGCGCTATGAAAGCCAAAACTCCTCCTTGAGTCAAATAAACATGCATGTCTGCTTTACAAAGTTCATGATTATACCAGAGCTGGCTGGATCCCAGTTTCATCAGAAAGTTCTTCACATGCAACATCTACCCAGTTGTAGCAGCTACATAATATGATGCCACCTCCAGCATGTAATTGAGATAATTCCAACTTTTGGGTTCTGGTGCAGCTGGCCGGAATACCAGATTAGGCAGAGGGTGATCGTGTAAACCAGTGATACTCAAAGTACAGACCAGGGGCAGCATGCGGCCCTCCTGACCTTCACATGTGGCCTCCTGGTCAACAGCAGCACTGGGCTGATGTTTTCTCAACTCAGCACCAACACTGAGAAATAAGTTAAATAGACAGGCAAGTCTTCATTTAAAGGTTAATTGAAGTTAAAGAACTAAGGTAACTGGGTTATCCTGCACTGCCTGTTTTTTTAGAAACACCCTTATTTTTAAAGACATTTTGCAGCAAAATCTAAGGTCGCTTCAAAATTTAGAAAGTGTATTTTTTTTTTAACTCAGGCCTCTTTAATCTACTGCAAGACAGTCCCTTCCCCCTTCATCTCACTCTAGCAGGTTCCTTCCTTTGATTACACCAACACATTTGGAGATCGTCAAGGTAATAAAAGCATGACACATGCTAACGCCTTTTCCAAGGCTGATTTACGTGGTGGCCATTTCTAATGTTAGCGATTGTCTTTGAATAAAAATAAAACTCTTCATATTCTTCAAATTTATGCAGAAATTCAGAAGGAACCACATTGCTAAAGAATGAAAAACACTATTTAAATATCAATTTATTAATATAAATTGATACATATCAGTATTCCATAAAGTCTACTCGTTTATGCATAATTACAGTTTTCATAATGGTATGCAAAACACAAGCGTGGTAAAATGTGCAAAGCCTTGGATTATGTTTCGTAAACATAAAAGAAGGTGCATATTTTAAGATCCTCTTGCTGAGATGCGAACATATCAC